>NC_067249.2:259299694-259924694 GCF_019359855.2 Lolium perenne
CGTTGACAGACTTGCCATGACTTTGACTCATGATGTCCCCACCCACAGCTCTCTCTTTCACACTACACGTGCCGACTGCCTAGCTCGACCCTCTGGCTTTATATAGCCAGCCACGGTGCTCCTCGTTTATCAGCCACTTCAATCCATTTGCTCACTTGCTCATTAGCTCCAGTTCATCGTTTCTTCGCTGAGAGAGGGAACCAGTGGGTCGATCATGGGCAAGAAGAAGAGCGGCAATGCCGGCGGGGGTTGTGCGGAGGAGGCGGAGGTGGCGAGGGAGTTCGTGCTGAAGGTGGCGATGCACTGCCACTGCAACGGGTGCAAGGGCAAGGTGCGCGCCGCCGTCAGGGACATCACGCTGGACCCGGGCGTGGAGGCGGCGGACAGCTCGGCGGCCGAGAGCAGCGGCGAGGTGCGCCTGCTCGCCACGGCCGACCCCGAGCGGCTCCGGCGGCGCCTCCACAAGGCCACGGGCAAGAAGGTCGACCTCCTGCTGCCCAAGGAGCCGGCTCCGTCCAAGAAGCAGGAGAACGCCGACGCCGCCACGCTGCAGGCGCTGCTCGCCCAGCTGCAGCTGCAGGCGCCGCCTCAGGCCCGTCAGCAGTACGGCGGCCAGGGCGCCGCCCCGTGGGCTAACCACCACCAGCAGCAGCTCGCGCTCGGCGGCTGCTTCAACAATGCCGTTGACAACGGCGCGGCGTACCCGTGGCCGTCCTCATCCTCCTACTACCCTCCCGCGCCCACCACTGCTTGGGGCACGTACGGGTATGCTCCTCCGGCCCCTGCTCCGGTCCATGGTAACGTCGGCCACTACGGCGGCGCCCCGGCGTGGCTCGGGTACTGAGGTCGCAGACAGTCCCCGCGCGCCCCACGTTCCAGACCGGAACGACAACGATGTCATCCAATCCGTTCTACCGTAGATTAGTACTGGAGTATATTTGTTACGCTATTCAGTGTGTTTGCTTGGATGATTAGCACTAAGCTAGTAGTAATGCTCGTATTATGTGTGGTCTTTTTGTTTTGAACTAATTGTGCGAGGTCCGTGTCGATGGGATACGGTGACCTGATGTGATGTACTGCTGTCGCTAAATCTGCATAAATATACTCTTTTGGCAATATGGCAATCTCTGCTTTTGTTTGATTTTGGGGTAACCAGAGCCAGTGGACCTGTCATGTTGATGTGCTATGCCTCATCTCCGACGTGCGTGTCTTGTCCCGTCAACACACGGGCGCCCGGAGGCAGTAGATCGCTGGTACAGCATCGAACAATTTTCGCCGGAGTAGAGATGGATACCAGCGCCGGTACGTCGTAATAACATCTCCACTCCACCCCAAAAACAGTTTTGGGGCGCCTGAGGAAAATTTTCGTTCAACTCGCCCCCAAAAGCTTAAATTGGGCCGGCAAACATCGTTTTCTCATCCTGCGCTCCCAAGCCGGGGGGGAATGAGATCCGGTGCCCCGACTGAGGCAGGGCACGGATGAACAGTACCGTGCCCTGCTGCCTTTTCTGCCCGTTGGATCAAGAACCGATGGCTGGGTGAACGTGAACAGGCGCATGCTACAGGGGACATCTACAGTGCGTATGCTACAGTATATTTGCTACAGTGCATCGTCCACAGTGCAAAATCTGGTCTATTCATTTTCGATCCAACGGCCAAGGCAGCAGGGCACGGTACTGTTCATCCGTGCCCTGCCTTAGTCGGGGCACCGGATCTCAGTCCCAATTTAGAGGTCTCCAGTCGCGGGTCCTCCAACGCGTCCCTCAAACAGCACCAGATTTAGCGTTTTAGGGGCGTGTTTTATTCTTGCCGCGTTTGGGGAGCGTCACTCCCCAGTCACGTTTCCAAACGCCGCCTACAAACATTAAATAAGGTTTTTTGAAAACACAACCATTTATTAAATATAGCATACAAATAAATATGTTTGCGGAGATTGTTTTCAAATTAAAATACAACAAACAATAAAACAACTAAACACATGTACTAAATAGGGCTAGATCAAGGTGCTGCGGCATTTGCTGATAAAACCTTTGATCCTCCATAAATACTCAACAAGATCAGCTTGGAGTTGCTCATGAACATTGCTGTCACGGATCTCTGCGTCCATGGCGAGGAAACTAGCAAAATCTGCATGCAACTCATGATCAACCTCCGCAAAGGGTTCTGACACTCATAGGGACCAACATGTGTCCTGACATAATTCTTGCGGTCATCCTTGATGATTATGTTACGCCTGATCACACAAGCCTGCATCACCTCCCACACTTGCTTAGAGCAGGGTACCGAACAATTGCAAATTGAGCTTGAAGCACAACAAATGCCCGCTCGACATCCTTCCTGCAAGCCTCCTGTCGCGCAGCAAAGTGGAAATTCTTCTGACCTAATGGATTCGAGATTGTTTTGACAAAAAATGGCCCATGTTGGATATATACGTCGGCTAGATAATAGCCTTTGGCATATTGGTGGCCATTGATCTCATAGTTGCCTGGTGGAGCATAACCTTTCACTAGTCTGTTGAACACCGAAGAGTGCAGCAACACGTTGATGTTATTGTGTGATCCAGCCATGCCAAAAAAAGAATGCCAAATCCACAGATCATAATCTGCCACAGCTTCAAGCACCACACTGCAATATCCAGGGCGCCCTTTGTATATATACCTTGTCAAGCAAACGGGCAGTTCTTCCATGACCAGTGCATGCAATCGATGTTTCCAAACATTCCAGGGAATCCTCTGGCAGCATTTTGTGCCATGATCCTTGCAGTCACTTCCTCAGTTTGGCCCTCTCAAGTAATATTTGCCAAACTTTCCCACCACAGCTCGACAAAACTTGTACATGCACTCAATGGCTATAGACTCACTCATGCGAAGGTAGTCGTCCTGTGTATCGGTAGGTGCTCCGTATGCAAGCATCCTCATGGCGGCGGTGCACTTCTGAATCGACGAGAACCCGACAACGCCTACAACGTCGTGCTTGAGCTTGAAGTAGGGGTCGAACTCTCGAACGCCGTGGAGGATATTCATGAACAGACCCTTGCTCATCCTATTCCGGCGCCGAAAATTTTCGGCATGTGTTGCGTCATCTGCGAAGTAGTCATTGTGCAGTATGGTATGCCCCTCCATCCTCTGCCGGGGCTTCGACTTCTTTCTCCATGGCCTTGATCCTCCACGGTGCGGCCTCTTCCTCTTCTCTGCCTCGGTGTCAAGCACGTCCTAGAGGGACGCGATGATCAACAAATACTTCTGGAGGTCGTTGTCAAAGGCTTGCTCGTCCTCCAGCAGTAGGGCAAGCATCTCGTCGTCTCTATCCATGTCTGAAGCAAAATCAATGGTTAAAATTGGACCGCAGCGGACGAGGCAATGAATAGCGGCCAATCACGCGTACCTGGCAAGTCATCGAGCACCTTGTGTGCATAGAGGTGGGGCGGATGTAGCGCCACGTTCTGGGACGCGCTGGCGCAGCGATGGCGGCGAAACGACTGGCGAGAGTGCTAGCCGTGATGACGGTGTCGACTCTCAGAAGAGATCAGACGTCGAAACGGCCGGCAAATCCAACGGTGGCGGAGGGGTGGGAGGCGTGGGAGGGAAGGAGCGACGAGAAAAAAGGCACGAACCAACGGTTTATGGAAATAGTCGCCGACATGTGGGAGCCCGCCTCACTTTTCGTTGTGTCCGGCGTGCCCGGAGCGTCCCCTGTGGGGCGGGGACGGGCTCGTGGCGCCGAACACCGTATCGAGGGGCGCCGGACAAAAAGCGGTTTTGGGGGACGCGGCTGGGAACATTTTTTTTTCGGCGCGCCTCAAATCCCTTTGGGGACGGTTTGGGGGACGCGACTGTAGATGCTCTTATGTGGGAGAGGGGGGAAAATCACTGGATGGAGCTGAAAAGAGGGTCGGTCATACCAATCGGCGAGACATAGCAAAAGTTTCCCTCTAAAATATTATTTATCTTTTTTCTCACTCTTTTCCTCATTTCCACGCTTACTGCTGCCACCCCCGCCATTTCCCCTCTCTCGCGTCCTCGCTGCCGATATGCCACCGAAAGCGCCCCATGGCCCTCACCCAGCCGGTGATGGATCCAAGCCGCCGAAGAAGTAGAAGAGGTCGGACAACTGGGCAAACACGCAGTGGACAGCGGACATCTGCCATCGCACGACAACCACATCGGGTTCCACGACAGCCGTCAGGGGATGCCCATGACGCGGTTCTCGCCGCTGCTCGGGTACCTCGATATCGACACGCATTGTGGCTTCAACCCCAACCTTGATAGCACCCTCACAACGGCCTCCCAGGACGCGTTCATGCAGCATGAGTCCTAGGCCTACGCCGACCAGGAACCGCCTGAAGCAGGGATAGAGCTCCCTTATAGGCAATGGTGTCAGCTGACACCAGTGGATATTAGCAAATCCTTCACCAATTAGTGCTAAATATTATCAATATATAAAGCATGACACCACTGAAAGAGGAAGAATAGGAGGATCCACCGGTCCGCGGCGGCCGCGAAAAAGAAGAAAGCACCGGCCAGGAAGAAGAAAGAAAGTTGGCTCCGACGAGCGTAACCCAAAGTGGAGGACAAAGCAGGAAGATTTTTTTTTGATAATGGGCGCTTTATTACTCATAATAAGCAATTACACCCGACCTCTGCATAGCTAAGATGCACACTGCCATTTAAAAAGTCTCAAAAATCTGGAGAGCTAAAAAAGATGAATTACATAACAGACAATAGTAAATATAAAACGCCAAAGGTGAAGGTGGAGGCCCAATCCGTAGATTATTCTACCATCCATGTAGGGAAAATGTACCCCTCGCCGTGTCCTCCAACCGTGTACAAACCTCCATAAACATGTCGCGGTTCTCCACTTTCTGCAGCGCAGGCCACGAACGGAGAGTAGCGGTACATCTGTAGATAACCCGCAAGAGAGAACAATTCTTGTCATTAAAAACTTTGTCATTTCTACACAACCATAGCGACCATATAATGAAAAACGCCCCCACCCTAATAAACGTTCTAAATTTGTGATCAATCCCATGAATCCAATTACCGAAGATGTTGACCACAGTAGTCAGGGGATATAGATCAGAAGCTACTTGGATGCATGACCATATAGATATGTCAAAGCGGCATTGGAAGAACAAGTGTTTAATCGCCTCATTGTGTTCACAAAAAACACACTGCGTATTCCCATGTCAATTGTGTTTTACAAGATTATATTTGGTTAGGATTACTCCTCGGCGCAAATACCAACAAAAAATATTAATTTTGACCGGTATCTTCATCTTCCAAATCTTCTTGTGTTTTATCAACTGGTATTTCCGGTTGGATAATGGCATTGTACAATGAACTTAGAGAGAATTTTCCCCATTGGATAGTAAGTTCCAACGAAATTCATCTTGCCATACAACTAGATGGATTCCAAACGCAACAGTAAGGCATTCCATGCAAAAATTCTCGGACTGATTAAATCTCGTCTAAACGTCACTGTCGGAGGTGAGGTTGTCATTACTAATGCAATGGTATCACTTTTACAACGAACAATGTTGTATAACGTTGGATATTGTTCAGAGAGAGGCTTATTCCCTAGCCATGTATCCTCCCAGAACCGTATCTGCTATCCATCCTTAATACTCCCTCCGGTCCTAAATATAAGCCATATAATGTTTTGAGAAAAAATCCATAATAAAAGGTTTACTACGTTGCCACACTTGTATGGAAAATATTTTTAGTGATTCGATTATGTTTCCTTAGCTTATGCAAAGTCCTCTATTAGCTCACGTTAATTGCCTAGGGTTAATCCTAACCGAACAAGGTGTAATTTTTCCCAAAAGTGTGTTTCTTAATTTCCGTGCCAAAAACTATATGGCTTATATTTAGGACCGGAGGGAGTAATGAAAGTACCATATGTGAATAAAAAATTCTTCGTTCCCATCAGGCCAGCCGAAAAATGCGAATCTCCCGGTTTTCAAAGAATCTGAGATAACGCTTTGTCGCCGATGTACTTTCTTCTAACCATGACCTGCCATACGCCATCTTCGGTTAGTAGCTTAAAAAGCCACTTACCTAATAAGGCTGAGTTCTTGACTTCAAGGTCGTGAACTTGAAGCCCATCCATATCTTTAGGTCGGCATACGACAGACCACTTGACCAATCGATATTTCTTTTTTCACTATCCCCTTGCAAAAAACAATCTCGATCTATTATAATAATCGATCTTGTTTAATACACCTTTTGGCAATATGAAGAAGGAAATCATATACATCACCATATTGGCGAGTACTGAATTAATGAGAACATGTCTTCCTCCTAGGGATAACATTTTACATTTTCAACTACTAAGTCTCTTCCGAAATCTTTCCTCGACTAATTTCCACTCAGCCATCGTTAATCTCCGATAATGAATCGGGATACCCAGATAATTGATAGGAAACTGGCCTTGCTCATAGCCAAACAGTTCTGAATATTCAGCGACTGAGTCCTTAGCGTCGCCAAAATAGAACAATTCACTTTTATGGAAGTTTATTTTGAGTCCCGATAAATGCTCAAAAGCAGCCAAAATCAGCTTCAAATTTCGAGCTTTATCAAGATCATGCTCCATAAATAAATTGTATCGTCGGCATATTGAAGGATTGATAAACCCCCATCTACAAGATGTGGAATCACTCCTTCAATTTGACCATCAGATTTAGCTCGTTCGATCAATATAGCGAGCATATCCGCCACAATGTTGAATAAAAGTGGTGATAGAGGGTCGTCTCGGCGTAAACCTTTCGTGTCTGGAAGAGCGTCTTGTATCATCATTGACATGAATCGCTACACTTCCTCCATACACAAAATTATCGATCAACGCTCTCCACTCTGGTGAAAAACCTTTCATCCTGAGTGTCCGATGGAGGAAAGACCAGTTGACTTTATCATAAGCATTCTCAAAATCAAGTTTTAAGATTACCCCATTCATCTTTTTGGTATGTCGTTCATGAACCGCCCCCTGTAGAACCACAACCCCATCAAGGATATTGCATCCTTGCATGAAAGCGGTTTGCGACGGCCTTACCACATGATCAGCCACTCTATCAGTCTAATGGTGGCCACTTTCATGAATATCTTGAAACTTAGATTTAAGAGGCAAATGGGTCTATATTGTTGGATCATTTCTGCCTCTTATAGTTGGGTAACAAGATAACCTCACCAAAATTTAGACGGAATAATTCTAACTGTCTAGCATGTAAAACACTGAACATTTGTAGAAGGTCGTCTTTGATTGTGTCCCAAAAAGTATGATAAAATTTAGCAGGGAAACCATCTGGACCCGGGGCTTTGTTATGCTCCGTTTGGAAACTAGCCTTGTTAACTTCCTTCTCTGAATAGGGAGCCATTAATACAACATTCTCCTCCTAAGACACTTGGGGTATATCTGCTATTTGGGACTCATCCAGAGAGAAGGAACTCTTCTCTGGCGGTCCAAATAGACCCTTGTAATAATTAGTAATGTAGGATTTGAGTTGCTCATGGCCTTTAATTAGACACTCATCTTGTACTAGAGATTATATACGTTTTTTTCATGTGACGGCCATTGGCAATGCCATGAAATATTCGAATCTACTTCCAGAATGAATTGGGCCTTTGAACGTTGGTACTATTTCAACTCTTCTTCCCGAAGAAGACCCGCTAATTGAGTGTTAGATTGATTTTTCAAATCCAATTTAATGCTCGTTAGGGGTCTCACTTCAGCAATCGCCTCTATGTCATCTATGATAGATGATAGTAGAAGCTTCTGCTTGTTAAGAATACCCGTTGTATGACTCGCCCATCAAGAAAGGTGTTTGTGAACATCTCGCATATTTTTATTCCACCTAATAACTGGATTGTTGGCATACACTAGTCTTTCCCACACAGTTTTAACCATCTCGTCAAAACCTTCCCGCTGTAACCATCCAAGTTCAAACTTAAATGGTTTCTTAGACATAGGTCTTGTTAACCTGGTAGTTAAAAATATGAGAGCATGGCGAGACAGTTTTTCAATACGGTCTAGAGCGCGGACTGACACCATTGGATATTTATCCTCCCACGTGGTGTCCATCAACATGCGGTATAATTTTTGTATGTTGGGTCAGGTAAACTGTTAGCCCATGTAAACTGTCGGCTTGCCATCGCAACCTCTCTCAACTCTAAGCTATCTATGACAGCATTAAACAAGAAAGGCTTGTGTCCATTAAAAGGGCCTTTACTTTTCTCATGGGGGAATCTCAGCAAGTTAAAATCTCCCCAAATGAGAATAGGGTATGGATCGTCTTTTGCAAGATTCACAATATCACGTAAAAAGTCAGCCTTAAAGTTGTCCTGGGCCGCACCATAAACGGAGACCAGACTCCAAATGAAATTATCAGCTCTATTTTGATGTGAGTTTGATATGATACTCACCATTAGAATTAGCCAAAAATTCCATAGAATCTATCCGGACTGCAAATGAGCAAGCCACCATACCTACCCCTAGGTGGGTGAGAAAACTATTCAAAGTCTATTCCACCAGATAACCGGTTTAGAAAATTTTGAGAGTAATCACGCTTACCCGTCTCAGAAATAGCAATAAAATCTAAATTATAGTCCTTACAACAATCGACAATATGAGAATTCTTAGCCAAGTCACGAAGACCTCTGCTATTCCTAAACATGCCATTCATTTAGAAACTAACTTAGATTTTTTGGCTAAACCTGACCTATGATTCTTCTTCTTTTCCACAGAAGACTTAGAAGACCGTTGGGAGGCTTTTAGGTCATAAAATGACTCTAACCCCGACTGTTCCAAGTCCACCTCCGAAATACCACCTACTAGAGTAGAAAGAAGACGACCATCTGAGATGACATCATCTTCCTCCTCCTCTAGAGAAGATAGTTCAGCCCCCACCGAAACCTTCGGAATTTCCGTGATACTATCATATTCCAAATTCCTCAAGACGTTGGCCGAAACCGAAATCTTCACCGAAGTGCGATCCAAAGAAACCCCTACACTACCTAATGTAGCAGAAATTTTGGAATCTGAAAAACTAGTAAAAGACATGGAGGAACTTTTCGTACCTGATGCATCCAGGTTCTTCACCACCTTACGGCACATCGCCCTCTGCATCATATCCTCGGCCATAGCCCCAGCCCCATCCTCACCCGTCAGATATCGCCCAATCCTCCTTAGCTCGGGTTGATGAGTAGGAGGAGGGAACGTAGGCTGAGAACCAGGGGGAGGCAACTGACAAGGTATCAACTTGTCAATGCCTATGGATTGTAGGCTAGGGTTTAGTTAGAAGTAGAGGGCAAGTAGATCTCGAAGGTTTCAGCCGAAAAGTACTCGACGATTATGAAAATTAGGGTTTGCAGACAATGATTCGATGATCTCCTCGTCCCTCGACTCCCCCTTTATATAGGAGGTGGAGCCGAGGGATTCGTGTAGTACAAATTACAGAGTCCGGGACGGTTTCTAACTCATCCCGCCAGATTACAGATAACACTTCCTATTACAACTCTTGACTTTCCTTGATATATCTTGGGCTCCCGAATCTTCTTATTCTTCGGGTAGTGGGCCTTCAGTAAACCCCGGGTACTATCTTCGGCAAGCCCATTTGGGATGCCTATGTCAGTAGCCCCCGAGATTTTGCTTGAATCGTAGAGTCATGGAAAATCTCCACTGTTTATTTTTATTCAAAAGCTTTAACCTTTTTATACTTCTTCATATAAAATTCTATATTGTACAGGGATAATGGTAGTTGGGGCTAGTTCATCTGACGGATCAGGTACTAGTTAACTGCTCTGGTGGCAATCCGCAAAAACCTACTTCAAGATCACGTCCCTGGACATGATCTCGGGATACTGGTGTAAACGTCGACAGGTGCCGCTTAAGGTCTTACCATTCTGTCGAGTCCCAGTCAAATTTATCGGGTACCTAACGCGTCCGTTAGGATTTTTCTTCGTATCTGTTGATACGGATAAAAGCAGCAGAGCGCAGTCTTTGGCGATGCCACGCCCAGCAGAACGGATCTGGGGTCTTACCTTCGCAAATTTTGCGGCATTCAGAAATTGATCGCAACTTTGGCGTTCTGAGAATATATTGTCGAGTGCTTTTCCGGCTGTTGGAATGGCACATTTTATCGAGTCAATTTTGACTTATATTGTTCTCCCGATGGGAGTATATGTAGAGTTAATTATAACTCGAAATATACTCTCTTGCTTTTCTATCTTTTATTTTTGAACTTCATCGGGTACGCGAACAGCGTTCCCGATGGGAGTAGCCCCCGAGGCTACAACCAAGAACTTGTGCTTGGTTGTAGGCTCGACATTTTAGTCCACCTTGTCGCTATATTGTCGTTATTTCCCAATATGATCTCTCTCTTCTTTTTTTATCTCTCGGGTGCGCGAACAGCGCTCCCGATGGGAGTAGCCCCCGAGGCTACAGCCAAGGACTTGTGCTTGGTTGTAGGCTCCCGCAATTTCTATATTGCCATACTCGAAATTTTACATTTTATCGAAGTAGCCCCTGAGCGTTTGGGTAAAAACTTGTATTTGATCAAAGGCGCCCGAAGTATTTAATAATTCCTCCTGTCGCCAATCTTCTTTTATTTTTCTTGTCGACATGCTTCCCTTAAACAAAATTGCTTCATCTCTGTTTATAGTCTTGATTTTTCTGCCTTGTGGGTCCATTGTTTCCACCGTGTTGACACGTCGTGCAAGTGGGGGACACACGTCCTCCGCTTTTTCTGGCGCACGTACAGTAACGCCTATCTCAGTAAAAATACCTTTTTACCCTTGTATCTAGAAGATCTTTTTTCACCACACGATTTCTTCATCCAACGGCGCACTGCTTCACCCAATTCTTATATAAACCTTTCTTCAACCTCCGTTCATCCCCTCGCTTGCGCCGCTCATCTGTTCCTCTTCGCAAAAGCTTCCCCTGCGCCCAACTCTCTCTGATCATCCGCACTCACGAGCATTGCTCTGCCCATTGCCGTTGATGCCACCGCGCACGCGACTCACTCGCCACAGTACCCCGGAATCCAAGATGGCCGCCGAGGATCTTGAGTGGGAGAGATCCAAAATCTCCAACCAAGACACCAACATGCTGAAGAGGCTTGGCCTCATGAAGAAGGAGGACGCCATCCGCTTTCCCAGCGAAGAAAGCTACCCCAAGCCTCCAATGGAGTACCGGGTTAGTTTTGTTGATCACCTCATCCGCGGCCTTTCGACCCCAATTCACGATTTCCTCCGCGGCCTTCTTTTCGTTTATGGGATTCAACTGCACCAGTTGACCCCCAATTCCATCCTTCACATTTCTATTTTCATCACACTTTGCGAATGCTTCCTCGGAATCCCTCCCAATTGGGCTCTGTGGAAACGCATTTTCTGCCTCCGCCGCAATGGCTCCCACAACGTCACTTATAACATAGGTGGCGTTGTTATCTGTGTTCGTACTGATGTCGATTATTTCGACGTCAAATTTCCTGATTCTGTCCAAGGATGGCGCAAAAAGTGGCTCTACATTCACGAAGAAAGCGCCAACTCCGTTGAACACAACATAATTCCTTTCGACGGAAGTGCCAGAATCCAGCGCCGCCGCTCCTGGGATGCCGAAGCTTCCGAGGAAGAGAAAAAGGCGACAGAGGCACTTATGTCTCGTATTCATTAGCTTCAAAACACTCGAGGCAAAGAGCTGTCTGGTGTTCAAATCACTGCCTACTTCCTTAGGATTAGGGTGCAGCCTCTTCAGGCTCGCAAAAATCCCCTTTGGACGTACTCTGGCGAAAACGACGCCAACAGAATCTCCAGTGATCTTTCCTCAAAGGACTTGGAGAAGTTGATTCGAAGACTTTCTTGCCTGGGCAAGGACCCTATTCCTTCCTCTTGTCGCGTGGAACCATACAGCTCCGCCAATCCACTCCCCGAGGTATTTTGTCTTCCCGAGTTTTTATCTTGTTCCGCACTTTCTCTGCATCTCATTGTATTGTCATCTCTTTAATTTTCCTTTTGTCGCTATTTTTTACAGAACCATCCTACTATGACTTCCCTTCCTCCTCTTCCTGAGGGTGGAGAAGTCGAAGAACAGGCCATCGTTGCCGAAGATATTCAAGGTTCTTCTATTCCCGAAAGTGAAGTCGCGGGTTCTCACAAATCTGCGGCTTCTCGTGAAAAAGAAATTGAGTCTGAAGCCAGTGAGTCGACGCAATCCCTTCCTCCTGCTGTTTCTCCAAGGATCAAAAGGAAAAGGAATGATGCCGAGGATTCTGGCACCTCTAAGGCTGAAGAAGTTGTTCCTTCTCATCCGAAGGCAGCTTATGATCCTTATATTGAATCCCTCGTCAGCTCGTAAGTCGTCTTTATTTCTCCCTATTTTTGTACTCAAAATATTTATCTTGTCTTGCTTTTTATGCTGTCGATTTTTTGATCAACAGTGATGACGAGGAAGAAGTACCAATTACTGACGTGGCTCCTCGGACAAGCACGTCACGTACTGTACTTGCCTCAGACACGCTAGTTGAAGGAGAAGAAAACTCGCCTCCTCAACAAAACGTCGTCACCACTACTCCAGCATCAAGCCCCCTTGCTCCTTCACCAAAAAGGACAAGTGTTGAAAAGATTGTTGAACCTGCCCCTCAGTTGGGCAGTTCGTCGACTCTGCTCTTAGATGATGTAAGCTTGTCGACATCTATATTTTCCTTATTTTGTTTTTTCACACCTTTTCTCTTTTTCATGCCGATGTTTCTCTTGCTGTGTTCACCTTGAACAGCCTATGATCAAAGATCTTCTCCGCATCGGTTCCCAATTTATTGGATACCGTGAATATGCTAATAGAGCCGAAGGTAACGACTTTTATACTTGCTGTTTTTCCTTGATTTTTTACTCCTGTTGCTTTTCGCGATTTTGATCTTTCTTCTCTCTCTTTTCCATATCTCGACAGAGAAACTTGCAGAGGCCAACGAACGCGCCGACGCACTTGCTCGAAAACTTGAGCAAAGTGAGGCGGCTCGCAAGAAAGCCGAACTCGCTGCTAGCAAAGCCAAGGCCGAAGCTGATGAAGCCAAGGCGAAAGCTGCTGGTGTCGAGGAACTGCAGAAAAAACTTGAGGATGCTACAGCTGCCTTGGATGAGCACAAAGCTGCGCAAGCTTCTCGTGAAGAAGGAATCCTCAAGCGCCTGAAAACTCAGAGTCGCCGCACTTTCAGTAATTTTGCTGATCCCTTCTATTTTTATGAGAATCGTTGTTTCTTGTCTTTTCACTAATGCTTTGTTTCCTTGACAGCCCAAACAAACCAGGATTTTGATCTGACGAATCCTGTCAATGACCCTGTCCTTGACGCACTTTCCTATCTGGAGCTTCATGGATCCGAGATTCGTGAAGGTGTGTCGAATGCTAGCGCAGTGTTGTCGGCATTGTTCCCCTACTTCTTCCCGAAGAAAGAGGAGCCTGCGACTTTCCTCAACCTTGCCAAGATGTTCAATACACCGGAAGACCTTGGACTGAAGATGCGCCAAGAAAATATGAAGGTTGCCGTTGAGAACACTGTCGCGTTGGTTGCTGACAGTCGACAGACTATTGACTGGATGAAAGTTGGCGACACCGAGCAAATAGAGCAGTCAAGGTGGAAGTCGCTGATTAAGGCAGCCAAGCCCAACACAAAGACGGCGCCAATTGACAAGGTATCAACTTGTCAATGCCTATGGATTGTAGGCTAGGGTTTAGTTAGAAGTAGAGGGCAAGTAGATCTCGAAGGTTTCAGCCGAAAAGTACTCGACGATTATGAAAATTAGGGTTTGCAGACAATGATTCGATGATCTCCTCGTCCCTCGACTCCCCCTTTATATAGGAGGTGGAGCCGAGGGATTCGTGTAGTACAAATTACAGAGTCCGGGACGGTTTCTAACTCATCCCGCCAGATTACAGATAACACTTCCTATTACAACTCTTGACTTTCCTTGATATATCTTGGGCTCCCGAATCTTCTTATTCTTCGGGTAGTGGGCCTTCAGTAAACCCCGGGTACTATCTTCGGCAAGCCCATTTGGGATGCCTATGTCAGCAACTCCACCAAAGGAACCGAAAGAGTCGACGACCGAGGTGAGGAGGGAGAAGGCGGTGTAGCCCCCCCTCGACCGCGGTTTGAAAACGCAAAGCAGGAAGATTGTCTCGCCGAAGGATGGAAGCTGGTGAGCAACAACCCTTTTATCAGCGTGAATCAAAACTCCGACACCTATTGGGCACATGTGAAGGTGCCGGTCGATGAGCACAATCTCGTTGATCCCAACTTCAACAAGGTGCAATTTGAGCGAGCAGTGTGACTGGGCGCGTTTTACAATGAACTAACGGCAGAATGGTGGGCATGAATGAGGTTGTTTTTGGAGACCGTTTGGGCTGGCAAAACGCCTCTACATGAGGCTGATGTCTACTCACGCTTCTTTTCCTGTAGACAGTGTTGGGCCTCCAAGAGCAAAGGTTTGTAGAACAGCAGCAAGTTTTCCCTTAAGTGGGTCACCCAAGGTTTATCGAACTCAGGGAGGAAGAGGTCAAAGATATCCCTCTCATGCAACCCTGCAACCACAAAGCAAGAAGTCTCTTGTGTCCCCAACACACCTAATAGGTGCACTAGTTCGGCGAAGAGATAGTGAAATACATGTGGTATGGATGAGTATGAGCAGTAGTAACGGCGCCAGAAAAGTGCTTTGCTGTCCAGGACTGGCGTGTAGTTGATGGTGGTAATATTGCAGACAGTACAGATGCAGTAGAACAGTAAACAAGCAGTGATTTCAGTATTTAGGAACAAGGCCTAGAGATCATACTTTCGCTAGTGGAAACTCTCAACATTGCAATCATAAAGGAATATAAATAAGCACCTCACTATGCTATTCTGAATTACTCTCTGGCAAGATAACGAACTCTAATTCATCATGTAGGCAAACCTTAAAGATGTATTCCCAAGTACTAATGAACACCCCACGCTGTCACTTTGAGCATTCATAGGAGGTACTAACACACCACAATTTCATAGAGACATCCAACTCAAATCATAACTCAGTGAATAAGTATTCTGTGAAATATAGCCTAAGAGACCCACACGGTGCACACACTGTCACCTTTACACACGTGGGACAAGGAGTCTCCGGAGATCACATAAGTAAAATCCACTTGACTAGCATAATGACATCTAGATTACAAGCATCATCATATGAATCTCAATCATGTAAGGCAGCTCATGAGATTATTGTATTGAAGTACATAGGGAGAGAGATGAACCACATAGCTACCGGTACAGCCCCTTAGCCTCGATGGAGAACTACTCCCTCCTCATGGGAGACAGCAGCGGTGATGAAGATGGCGGTGGTGATGATGGAGAAGCCTTCCGGGGGCACTTCCCCGTCCCGGCGGCATGCCGGAACAGAGACTCCTGTCCCCCAGATCTTGGCTTCACGATGGCGGCGGCTCTGGAAGGTTTCTCGTACCGTGGCTTTTTCGTATCGAAGATTTAGGTCAGGGACCTTTATATAGGCGAAGAGGCGGAGTCGGAAGGGCGATGAGGCGGTGACACACTAGGGGGGCGCGGCCAAGGCCTGGGCCGCGCCACCCTGTCGTCTGGGGCCCATAGGGCCCTCCTCTGGCGGCTCTCGGGTGTTCTGGAAGCTTCGTGTGATTCTAAGATGCTGGGCGTTGATTTCGTCCAATTCCGAGTATATTTCCTTACTAGGATTTCTGAAACCAAAAACAGCAGAAAACAGGAACTGGCACTTCGGCATCTCGTCAATAGGTTATTTCCGGAAAATGCATAAATATGACATAAATTATGCATAAAACATGTAGATAACATCAATAATGTGGCATGGAACATAAGAAATTATCGATACGTCGGAGACGTATCAGCATCCCCAAGCTTAGTTTCTGCTCATCCCGAGCAGTTAAACGATAACAAAGATAATTTCCGGAGTGACATGCCATCATAACCTTGATCATACTATTGTAAGCACGTGTAATGAATGCAGCGACCAAAACAATGGTAAATGACATGAGTAAACAAATGAATCATATAGCAAAGACTTTTCATGAAAAGTACTTTCAAGACAAGCATCAATAAGTCTTGCATAAGAGTTAACTCATAAAGCAATAATTCAAAGTAAAGGTATTGAAGCAACATAAAGGAAGATTAAGTTTCAGCGGCTGCTTTTAACTTATAACATGTGTATCTCATGGATATTGTCAATGTAAAGTAATATAACAAGTGCAATATGCAAGTATGTAGGAATCAATGCACAGTTCACACAAGTGTTTGCTTCTTGAGATGGAGAGAAATAGGTGAACTGACTCAACATAAAAAGTAAAAGAAAGGCCCTTCGCAGAGGGAAGCATTGATTGCTATATTTGTGCTAGAGCTTTGATTTTGAAAACAAGAAACAATTTTGTCAACGGTAGTAATAAAGCATATGTGTTATGTAAATTATATCCTACAAGTTGCAATCCTCATGCATAGTATACTAATAGTGCCCGCACCTTGTCCTAATTAGCTCGGATTACCTGGATTATCATCGCAATACATATGTTTTAACCAAGTGTCACAAAGGGGTACCTCTATGCCGCCTGTATAAAGGTCTAAGGAGAAAGCTCGCATTGGATTTCTCGCTTTTGATTATTCTCAACTTAGACATCCATACCGGGACAACATAGACAACAGATAATGGACTCCTCTTTAATGTTTAAGCATTCATCAACAATTAATTTTCTCATATGAGATTGAGGATATTTGTCCAAAACTGAAACTTCCACCTTGGATCATGGCTTTAGTTAGCGGCCCAATGTTCTTCTCTAACAATATGCATGCTCAAATCATTCAACTCATGGTAAATCGCCCTTACTTCAGACAAGACGGACATGCATAGCAACTCACATGATATTCAACAAAGAGTAGTTGATGGCGTCCCCAGGAACATGGTTATCGCTCAACAAGCAACTTATAAGAAATAAAATGCATAAGAACATATTCAATACCACAATAGTTTTTAGGCTATTTGTCCCATGAGCTATATATTGCAAAGATAAAGGATGGAAATTTAAAGGTAGCACTCAAACAATTTACTTTGGAATGGCAGAGAAATACCATGTAGTAGGTAGGTATGGTGGACACAAATGGCATAGTTATTGGCTCAAGGATTTGGATGCATGAGAAGTATTCCCTCTCAATACAAGGCTTAGGCTAGCAAGGTTATTTGAAACAAACACAAGTATGAACCGGTACAACAAAACTCACATAAAAACATATTGCAAGCATTATAAGACTCTACACCGTCTTCCTTGTTGTTCGATCCTTACTAGAAAATATCTAGACTTTAGAGAGACCAATCATGCAAACCAAATTTTAGCAAGCTCTATGTAGTTCTTCACTAATAGGTGCAAAGTATATGATGCAAGAGCTTAATCATGAGCACAACAATTGCCAAGTATCAAGTTATTCAAGACATCATACCAATTACTACATATAGCATTTTCTGCTTCCAACCATATAACAATTAACGAAGCAGTTTCAACCTTCGCCATGAAAATTAAAAGCTAAGAACACATGTGTTCATATGAACCAGCGGAGCGTGTCTCTCTCCCACACAAGGATGAATTTATTCAAACAAAACAAAAATGAAAACAAACAGACGCTCCAAGTAAAGTACATAAGATGTGATGGAATAAAAATATAGTTTCACTAGAGGAACCTGATAATTTTGTCGATGAAGAAGGGGATGCCTTGGGCATCCCCAAGCTTAGATGCTTGAGTCTTCTTGAAATATGCAGGGATGAACCACCGGGGCATCCCCAAGCTTAGAGCTTTCACTCTCCTTGATCATATTGTATCATCCTCCTCTCTTGACCCTTGAAAACTTCCTCCACACCAAACTCAAAACAACTCATTAGAGGGTTAGTGCATAATCAAAATTCACATGTTCAGAGGTGACATAATCATTCTTAACACTTCTGGACATTGCACAAATATACTGAAAGTTAATGGAACAAAGAAATTCATTCAACACAGCAAAACCGGCAATGTGAAATAAAAGGCAGAATCTGTCAAAACAGAACAGTCCGTAAAGACGAATTTTATTGAGGCACCAGACTTGCTCAAATGAAAATGCTCAAATTGAATAAAAGTTGCGTACATATCTGAGGATTACTCACGTAAATTGGCAGAATTTTCTGAGTTACCTACAGAGAATTAGGCCCGGATTCGTGACAGCAAGAAATCTGTTTCTGCGCAGTAATCCAAATCTAGTATGAACCTTACTATCAAAGACTTTACTTGGCACAAAAATGCAATAAAATAAAGATAAGAAGAGGTTGCTACAGTAGTAACAACTTCCAAGACACAAATTTAAAACAAAATTACTATAGTAAAATAAACACATGGGTTATCTCCCAATAAGTTCTTTCTTTATAGCCATTAAGATGGACTCAGCAGTTTTAATGATGCACTCGCAAGAAATAGTATTTGAAGCAAAAGAGAGCATCAAGAGGCAAATTCAAAACACATTTAAGCCTAACATGCTTCCTATGGAAAGGAATCTTGTACACAAATAAATTCATGAAGAGCAAAGTGACAAGATCAGGAAGATAAAACAAGTGTAGTTTCAAAAATTTCAGCACATAGAGAGGTGTTTTAGTAACATGAAGATTTCTACAACCATATTTTCCTCTCTCATAATAATATCCAGTAGAATCATGAGCAAACTCAACAATATAACTATCACATAAAGCATTCTTATCATGAGTCTCATGCATAAAATTATTACTCTCCACATAAGCATAATCAATTTTATTAGCAATAGTGGGAGCGAATTCAACAAAGTAGCTATTATTATTATTCTCATCATCAAATATAGGAGGCATATTGTAATCATAATCAAATTTATCCTCCATAACAGGCGGCACCAAAAGACTATTATCATTATAATCATCATAAATAGGAGGCAAAGTATCATCAAAGTAATTTTTCTCCACAATGCTTGGGGGACTAAAAAGATCATGCTCATCAAAACCAGCTTCGCCAAGCTTAGAATTTTCCATATCATTAGCAACAATGGTATTCAAAGTATTCATACTAATATGTTCCATGGGTTTTTAAATTTTCGCATCAAACCATCCATGTCTTAACTCAGGAAATAATTTTAAAAGCTCACTGTTGCTTTCCATTATGCCAAACTAGTGTAAAACAAGAAACAAAAAGATGCAATTGCAGGATCTAAAGGAAATAGCTTCGAGTACTTACAACGGCGCCGGAAAATAGCTTAGTAGCCGAGATCCGGAGTGTGAGTACCTTTTACCTTTCCTCCTCGGCAACGGCGCCAGAAAAGTGCTTGATGTCTACTCACGCTTCTTTTCCTGTAGACAGTGTTGGGCCTCCAAGAGCAGAGGTTTGTAGAACAGCAGCAAGTTTTCCCTTAAGTGGATCACCCAAGGTTTATCGAACTCAGGGAGGAAGAGGTCAAAGATATCCCTCTCATGCAACCCTGCAACCACAAAGCAAGAAGTCTCTTGTGTCCCCAACACACCTAATAGGTGCACTAGTTCGGCGAAGAGATAGTGAAATACAGGTGGTATGGATGAGCATGAGCAGTAGTAACGGCGCCAGAAAAGTGCTTTGCTGTCCAGGACTGGCGTGTAGTTGATGGTGGTAATATTGCAGACAGTACAGATGCAGTAGAACAGTAAACAAGCAGTGATTTCAGTATTTAGGAACAAGGCCTAGGGATCATACTTTCACTAGTGGAAACTCTCAACATTGCAATCATAAAGGAATATAAATAAGCACCTCACTATGCTATTCTGAATTACTCTCTGGCAAGATAACGAACTCTAATTCATCATGTAGGCAAACCTTAAAGATGTATTCCCAAGTACTAATGAATACCCCACGCTGGCACTTTGAGCATTCATAGGAGGTACTAACACACCACAATTTCATAGAGACATCCAACTCAAATCATAACTCAGTGAATAAGTATTCTGTGAAATATAGCCTAAGAGACCGACACGGTGCACACACTGTCACCTTTACACACATGGGACAAGGAGTCTCCGGAGATCACATAAGTAAAATCCACTTGACTAGCATAATGACATCTAGATTACAAGCATCATCATATGAATCTCAATCATGTAAGGCAGCTCATGAGATTATTGTATTGAAGTACATAGGGAGAGAGATGAACCACATAGCTACCGGTACAGCCCCTTAGCCTCGATGGAGAACTACTCCCTCCTCATGGGAGACAGCAGCGGTGATGAAGATGGCGGTGGTGATGATGGAGAAGCCTTCCGGGGGCACTTCCCCGTCCCGGCGGCGTGCCGGAACAGAGACTCCTGTCCCCCAGATCTTGGCTTCGCGATGGCGGCGGCTCTGGAAGGTTTCTCGTACCGTGGCTTTTTCGTATCGAAGATTTAGGTCAGGGACCTTTATATAGGCGAAGAGGCGGAGTCGGAAGGGCGACGAGGCGGCGACACACTAGGGGGGCGCGGCCAAGGCCTGGGCCGCACCACCCTGTCGTCTGGGGCCCACAGGGCCCTCCTCTGGCGGCTCTCGGGTGTTCTGGAAGCTTCGTGTGATTCTAAGATGCTGGGCGTTGATTTCGTCCAATTCCGAGTATATTTCCTTACTAGGATTTCTGAAACCAAAAACAGCAGAAAACAGGAACTGGCACTTCGGCATCTCGTCAATAGGTTAGTTCCGGAAAATGCATAAATATGACATAAAGTATGCATAAAACATGTAGATATCATCAATAATGTGGCATGGAACATAAGAAATTATCGATACGTCGGAGACGTATCAGAGGCCAATGTGCGACCTGATTGGAGATGCTCTAAGAGCATCTGCAGTCGCGTCCCTCAAAGCGTCCGCAAACCGCGCCGGATCGAGCGTTTGGGGGACGTGTTTTGTTCGTGCCGCGTTTGGGGGACGTCACTCCCCAATCGCGTCCCCAAACGCCGCTCCCAAACATTAAATAAGGATTTTTGAAAACACAACCATTTATTAAATATGGCATACAAATATATATGTTTGCGGAGATTGTTTTCAAATCAAAATACAACAAACAGTAAAACAATAAATAAATAGGGCTAGATCAATGTGCCGCGGCATTTCCTTTGATCGTCCACAAATGCTCAACGAGACCAGCTTTCAGTTGATCGTGAACATTGTTATCACGAATCTCTGCTTGCATGGCTAGGAAATCAGAAAAAATCTGCAGGCAACTCATGATCAACCTCCGCAAGAGGGCCTTGACATTCATACGGACCAACATGTGACCTGGCCTGATTCATGCGGTCATCATCGATGATCATGTTGTGCATGATCACACAAGCTTGCATCACCTCCCACATTTGGTCGTGAGACCAGCTTAGAGCAGGGTACCGAACAATCGCAAATTGAGCTTGAAGCACACCAAATGCCCGCTCGACATCCTTCCTATAAGCCTCCTGTCGTGTAGAAAAGTGGGAATTCTTCTGACCTGATGGATTCGAGATTGTTTTGACAAAAGTGGCCCATTCTGGATATATACCATCGGCTAGATAATAGCCTTTGGTATATTGGTGGACATTGATCTCATAGTTGCATGCTGGAGCATGCCCTTCCACTAGTCTGCTGAACACCGGAGACTGCTGCAACACGTTGATGTCATTGTGTGATCCGGCCATGTCAAAGAAAGAATGCCAAATCCAGAGGTCATAATCTTCCACAGCTTCAAGCACCACACTTCAATATCCATGACGCCCTCTGTTTATACCTTGCCAAGCAAACGGGCAGTTCTTCCATGCCCAGTGCATGCAATCGATGCTTCTAAGCATTCGAGGAAATCCTCTGGCAGCATTTTTTGCCATGATCCTTGCAGTCTCTTCCTCACTTGGCCCTCTGAAGTAGTATTTGTCAAACTTTCCCACCACAACTCGGCAAAACTTGTACATGCACTCAATAGCAGTAGACTCACTCATGCGAAGGTAGTCGTCCTGTGTATCGGCAGGTGCTCTGTATGCAAGCATCCTCATGGCGGCGGTGCACTTCTGAATCGACAAGAACCCGACATCGCCTACAACGTCGTGCTTGAGCTTGAAGTAGGGGTCGAACTCTCGAACGCCGTGGAGGATATTCATGAACAGACCCTTGCTCATCCTATACCGGCATCGAAAATTGTCGGCATGTTTTGCGTCATCTGCGAAGTAGTCGTTGTGCAGCATGGTATGCCCCTCCATCCTCTATCGGGGCTTCGACTTATTTCTCCCCGGCCTTGATCCTCCGCGGCGCGGCCTCTTCCTCTTCTCCGTCTCGGCGTTAAGCACATCCTGGAGGGCCGCGATGATCAGCAAATGCTCCCGAAGGTCGTCGTCGAAGGCTTGCTCGTCCTCCAGCAGTAGGGCAATCATCTCGTCGTCGCTATCCATGTCTGAAGCAAAATCAATGGTTAAAATTGAGCCGCGGCAAACGACGCAACGAACAGCGCCCAATCGCGCGTAC
The DNA here is from genome assembly GCF_019359855.2 of Lolium perenne. NCBI lineage: Eukaryota > Viridiplantae > Streptophyta > Magnoliopsida > Poales > Poaceae > Lolium > Lolium perenne. The sequence continues at coordinate 259,322,199 of NC_067249.2, forward strand.
CTGACAAGTCGTCGAGCACCTTGTGTGCGAGGAGGTAGGGACGATTTTACGCCGCGTTGTGGGACGCGCAGGCGAAGTGGCGGTGGCGGGACGACTGGCGAGAGTGCCAGCCGTGACGACGGTGGCGACTCTCAGAAGAGATCGGTCGTCGAAGCGGCCGGCAAATCCAGCGGCGGCGGAGGGGTGGGAGGCGCAGGAGGGAAGGAGCGACGAGAAAAAAAGCGCGAACCAACGGTTAATGGAAATGATCGCTGACATGTGGGAGCCCGCCTCACTTTTCAGTGCGTCCGGCATCCCCGATGTGTCCCCTGTGGGACGGGGACGGCCTCGGGGCGCCGGACACCGTATCAGGGCACGCCGGATAAAAAGCGGCTTTGGGGGACGCGGTTGGGAATGATTTTTTGTCCGGCGCACCCCAAATACCTTTGGAAGACGCTTTGGGAAACGCAACTGGAGATGCTCTAACTTGATCTGCATAGGCGTGAAACTAATGCGGTGCTAGCTTAGAAGAATACTACTTTCCCGTCTAAAAATACATGTCTCAATTTTATCTAGAAACGGATGTATATCTAAGGAAAATGCATCTAGATACACCCCTATCAAGACAAAAGTGAGTCACATGTTTTTTACGGAGGGTGTATAATGTGTAACTGTTCTGGTTCATTTTGTGACACAGTTGGTTTTGTCTATGCCGTCGGATCCAAACGAACTAAGAGCATCTCCAGTCGCGTCCCCCAAAGCGTCCCCCAAAAGGATTTGGGGCGCGCCGGACAAAAAAACCGTTCCAGCCGCGTCCCCCAAAGCCCATTTTCGTCCGGCGCGCCCCCATACGGTGTCCGGTGCCCCGAGCCCGTCCCCGTCCCACAGGGGACGCACCGGGGACGCCGGACACAACGAAAAGCGATGCGGGGAGTGGCGGGGCCGACTTGTCAGCGGCACAACAAATTTTTAACCTAACCGTCGTCTACCTCGCGACGGAAGTTATTGGCGGTGCAGTTCCCGCAGCGACGCAGCGACGGTGCAGTTCCCGCAGCGACGCAGCGACGGTGCAGTTCCCGCAGCGAACACGTGCACGGAGGTTTCTGGATGTTCGCCTCCTCGGTAGAACCAACAAGGGCACCATCCTCCCGCTGGATTTTCCAGTTTAGGTGACTGGGTGTGCCCTCGAGTGTTCTTTCTTATCAGCGAACATAGGAAACCTTCGATGCACGGCCTTGTTAGGTTTAGTTTCTTTGCAAAATTTTATATTTATGTCCACGACGATTCAAACTATGTATTAGTTTATAGAAAACCTTGTGTCTAAATGTGTTTTCGTGTAAACCACGTTCCAAATTATATATTAGTTTGTGGAAATTGAAATAAAAAAATCAACAAAAAGTATTTTAAATGTTTGGGGGCGGCGTTTGGGGGACGCGGCTGGGGAGCGACGTCCCCCAAAGGCGGCACGAACAAAACACGTCCCCCAAATACTCAATCCGACGCGCTTTGGGAGACGCTTTAGGGGACGTCGGCTGAAGACGCTCTAAAACGGATAATTTTGTTGTTGAAAATGAATCGAGGGAGATGCCTATCAACTAGTCTCTCTGCAGTTGTTGCAGGCGAGCGCGATGTAGGTGAAAGCAGCAAAGCAGATGCAGAAAGAACACAGAGCAAAGCCTGCTTGCCTTTCGTGGCTAGGCTTGGCTGCTTTTGCACTCTGGACAGACAGAGCGCTAGTGCAGCTGGCCCCGCTCTCTCTGAACTGATTGCGGGCCCCAGATGCATGCATGCAACGCAAAGCAGGAAAGACGTCTCTGCCGGCAGCTGTACTGTTCTTGTACCCTCCTCTGCCTCTCTCCCTGGCCGCTGGCCGCCGATCGTGGTACGTGCCTGAATTTAAACGGGACGGGACAAAAATTGAACCAGCATTGTATCATGATCCTTTTCTCAATCGATGTTTCCCTACCAACAATCTCTACTCCGGCGATCCAATCTTGATCGGCTGCGTGCACCGATACATTCGTGATACGTGAGCCCGTGTGTTGACAAGACAAGACAAGCAAGTCGGAGAAGACATCAACATGACAGGTCCGCTAGCTAGCTACCCCTCAAAACAATCAAAAGCAGAGATTGCCATATTCCCCAAAAGAGTATATATAGAAAGAGATTGGATATTAGCAATAGCAGTACATCGCATCCGAGCAATATAGGAGCATTACTACAAGCTTAGGATAATAATCAACTAAACAAACACACTGAACAGCGCTAACAAATATACTAATCTACAGTAGAACGTTGGTGGTGATGCAGCCAGCTGATGCCATCGTTGTCGTTCCGGTATGGAACGCCAGGCGCGCGCGGGGACTGTGTGCGACATCAGTAGCCGAGCCACGCCGGCGTGCCCCCGTAGTGGCCGACGTTGCCGTGGACCGGAGCAGGCGCCGGAGGAGCGTACCCGTACGTGCCCCAGCTAGTGGAGGGCGCGGCCGTGTAGTAGGAGGACGAGGGCGGCCATGGGTACGCCGCGCCGTAGCCCCCGGCGCCGCCGTTCCAGCCGTGACCCAGTCCCATATGCTGTTGCTGCTGCTGGTTCGCCGCCCACGCCGCGGCCGTTCCATGTCCACCGCCGTACTGCTGACGGGCCGGAGCCGGCGCCTGCAGCTGGGCGAGCAGCGCCTGCAGCGCGGCGGCGTCGGCGCTCTCCTGCTTCTTGGAGGGAGCCGGCTCCTTGGGCAGCAGGAGGTCGACCTTCTTGCCCGTGGCCTTGTGGAGGCGGCGCCGGAGCCGCTCGGGGTCGGCCGTCGCCAGCAGCCTGACTTCCCCGCTGCTCTCGGCCGCCGAGCTGTCCGCCGCCTCCACGCCCCGGGCCAGCGTGATGTCCCTCACGGCGGCGCGCACCTTTCCCTTGCACCCGTTGCAGCTGCAGTGCATCGCCACCCTCAGCACGAACTCCCTCGCCACCGCCACCGCCGCCTCCTCCACACCACCCCCGCCGGCATTGCCGCTCTTCTTCTTGCCCATGATCGACCCACTGGTTCCCTCTCTCACGACTTGGAACTGGAGCTAATTAGGAAGCGGGCAGATGGATTTTTTTTTTTGAGAATTCGGCAGGTGAGCTGCTCGATATATTACTAGAAGAAGATTTGGCTCAGTTAATCAGGGAAACCGGGCCCAAAAACCATACAGAGTGGCCGAGTTTATGAGGGAAACCGGCTGAAAAAAACCGCACAAAAGTCGGGGCCACATCGCCCACACGAAACGAGACCACCGACGACCAAACACACACCACCAAGCCCGGAGCCGCTGCTCTGACGTCCCCTGCTCGGAGGCGAGCCGCAACGCCGCACGGCGTGGACGACCTGTAGCCCAAGCTACCAAGGCGACCACCCGCAGACCACGAACGCCGCGCCAAAAGGTCCGGGGCCGCCGCCCCGACTTGCCAGCCACACCGACCACCCCGTCGCGTAGGCCGGGCCGACGAGCTCGCTACCCACGTAGCACGAACACGCCACCCATGCCTTGCAAGACCATGACCACACCCCATGGAGTCATCGCTGCAAGACCATCCGAGGCCGCCGCCTCGGCGCACGTCAACCGTCCGGGGCCACCGCCCCGGCATCCACCACCCTCGGCGACAAGGCAACCAAGCACAACTACCGCACAACTACCACACCACGAGGACTACGGACTCCAAAAGCAGCGCCTTCAAGAAGGTAACGGCACAGTGTGTCGCCGCCGCCCGCTCCAAGGAGCAGAGGTTTTCACCCGGAGAACGCAAGAACTCGCGACAGCAGGAGACGAAGCTCCCCGATGAAGCCCTCAACAGGGAAAACGGTACCCAAGGGCACCGCCAACATCGGCACCGAATGGTGCGAAGCTTTCGCCTGGAGTGTCGACGCTGTCGGCTGTCGTCAGGCCCAACGTAGGCCCTGGCAGAAGAGGTGACCCGCCGAGCAGGGTGCCTTGTTGCCGTCCACCAAACAGAAAGCAGAGCTGGGAGGTGCCCATCGGGGCCCGCAGGGGCCCATCTGAGCCCGCAAGAGGCCGCCCAACAGAGCCCCGCGCGCGAGCGCCGGCGGCGCAGAAGGCAGCGCCGCGCCAGGCGGAAACCGCGGCCGCCCCAAACAGTAGGGGCCGCGCCGTGGCCGGGCGACGAGCCGGCTCGACCAGAGGGCATGGCCCGCACGTGCCCATCTAGGCCCGCACGAGCCCATCTAGGCCCGCTCGAGCCCATCCAGGCCTGCGTGCACACAGCCGCCGCCGGCGCAGCAAGCCGCCTCGCCCCAGCGACGCCACGCCTCCTCTGCACCGCGTCGCCGGCCAGACAGCCTCCGGTCCCCAGCAGGGAGGCCTCCCTCCGAGCCGCCGCACTAGGAGCCGAGAGGGACTAGGTCCCCGCCGCCCCCTTCACCGGCGCCGCACGGCTTTGCCGGCCGACCACCTTGGGGGGCGACGACGAGAGGGAGGAGGGGAGGAGGGGCGGCGGCGGCTGGGAGTTGGGTTCGCCCCCCGAGTCGCCCGGAGGAGGCGACGCGAGGGACGCGAGAGGGACTCTACAATACTATTCCGGCAGATGGATTGAAGTGGCTAAGAGCATCTCCACTCGTCCCCCCGACGAGGCCCCCGAGCGACGTTTTTTCCATCCGGAAGGCGAAATTCGGCCCAGTCGCGCCCCCGGTTCCTCGTTTTCGTCCGGATTTGACCCTTCATCCATCCGGCGAGCCCACGCCATCCCCGGCCCCCCGGGGCGCGCTCGGGGACTCCGGACGAAGCTAAACCAACCGCCCACGCCCACGTGTCTCCTCTTTCGTCCGGATTCCCCGAGCCATCCTCTTTTTCCCCGAGAAACGCCGCTTGGGGAGCACACGACTGGGAAACTACTCCTCCCCACGCCAAATCTTCCTCCAATCCGGACGAAAAATTCGCCGGATTTGGACGTGGGGAGCGCCAACGAGTGGGGATGCTCTAATAAACGAGGAGCGCCATGGCCAGGCTATATAGAGCCAGAGGATCGAGCTAGGTAGTGGGCACGTGTAGTGAGAGAGAGTGAGTGTGCGCGAGGACAGAGGAGTCAAAGTCATGGCATGTCAATCAACGGAGCTTTCGTGTTGCCACGACGACGATACGTTCGCACTTCGCAGTAGCCACTCATCTGTTTCCGACGTGATTGGCTAGACTGGAAGTGACCATTCACGTCACTGTGCTCAGTCGCTCACTGCTCTTGCACTGCTGCCTGCTTGCCTTCCCCAACTACCGAGAAAGATAGACACAGAGCTCCTCTTTGACCACCAGAGATGAGGGCTTCCTTCGCAAGCAAGAAGACGCCCTGGATCAATTCCCATTGATTCCGACGCTAATCCACATTAACAGAGTAAGCAAGAAGACGCCCAGGATCGATTTCCCATGATTACGAAACATTGTCTAGGCTAGCAGAGCAACTCAGGGGAACCCTAGCCACGCCGCGTCGGCCCGATCTCGCTCGTGGCTGCCCCTTCGCCGCTGCCGCTGACTGTCATCGCGGAGGGAGCAGCACCAGACTCCAAAGGCGGCACGAGAAGAGCTCGTGGTGGACGCGGAGGGCGGTTGGGGGTCGAGGGCCGGCCCGGTGATTTCTGGCGGTGCGGGATGCCTCGGCGGCGGCCCCGAGGCACGTGGTGATGAAGGTTTGGCGGCCCGGCTTCTTCTCGACGCGGAGGTCGCGTGGAGGATGCGGATTGGGGCCCCGCGCCCCAATCTGCTGAAGCTCGGTGGCTACGGTGGACCATCGTGGGCGGCAGGCTGGCCGGGCGCGGCCCGCCTGGTATCTGCAAGCCGTGGCAGAGGTGAGCCATGGTGCAAGGACGGCGACACGACTCTTATTGGACCGGGCGTTGTTTCGCTGCGCCTCAGGTACGGTGGCAGGTTGGCATGAGTCGGTGGCCTGCCGCGCGTGTAGGCCGGACGTCGGCTCAGGGACCAAGGTGTGTTGATGATATGTCTCTCGCCGCGTGAGCAGCTCCCCAGTTGTGGTGGTTTATGCTCATTTAGGGTTTGGGCTGTCTTTGTGACAGTGGCGGTGATGTAGGTCTCTAGACGAATGTCTTGCCCAACTCGGTCGGTGCTGGCAACGGCGACGCTCGAGGGTGTCGTTTTTCTCCTTGGAGGCATTGCCTTGGGGTCCTTACACACCTCCGCCCATCATTCCCGGGTGAAAACCAAAATCCGGCTCCGCTAGATTGGATGACGGCGGCGTCTTTGGAAGTCGTGACCTCCTTGGAGGCGTCATTTTCTGGAATGTTTGGGAGCCACCAACGGCAATGCCTTGGCTACTACTTAGGGCGACGTCTTCGTATTCCGTTGGTGCGCGAGTGTCGCTGGCTTCCTTTGCGTCCCGCATCACCCCTCGAAGCTTGAAAGGCCTAGCCGTCTCTTTCGGCTCTGACCTCCTTTCCAGGATGTGGATTGGGCAGTAGCGGCGCCCGCTGTTTCCGTCGTGCTGGTACCATTCGGCTGCGCTCCAGACCTAGTATCTAGGTTGTGTGGCTAGGTGTGCGGTTTTCGCAGGTTTTCCCAAAAAACTGCACCGTGCTGGTTTTTTCTTGTCTAGTTTTCCTTATAAATCGGGACACGGTGTCGTGTTTGTATCTGTTTTCGGCTAGTTTGTCTTATAAACTGGCCAAATTCCCCTTGACTTAATGAAAAGGCAGGTTGCTCCAAAAAATTCCACACGCTAATCGCATGGCTACTAAATCAGAACAATGGTTTGGCTTCATTTAATTTGGTGCCTTTACAAAGTTCCCTTATGAACAGAGAATGCCTTAGCAGAACAAGACATGATCTGCCAAATGTAGATGCCGCTTGGTCAATGTGCAGGATATGGGTATACTGTAAATCCCATGCCCATGCTCATTGATGGCAGACCAAACCTTGTCCAAGCTTAGCTTTGGGTTTGCCCTGCTACCAAATCCTGTCTTGTGAATGTTTGCGATACGGATCTTTCTGGCACCCGACCAAACCATGTCCTTTCTTTGGCCAAAACGGGTGGATTTGGATGGATTCTGAGCGTTGCAACCAATGGAAGAAACTCGAGTTCCAACCACATGGAGCCAGGCTTGCTTGCCTGATTCGCCGCTGCAGCAAGCAGAGAGAGAGAGAGAGAGAGAGAGAGGAGGGAGCCAGACGACAGATCAATACATGCAGCAGAAGGAACTGCGTGCGCAATTCACCCAACGTAGCAGCGGCCTAAAAGAATCGGCCCATTGACCCGACTCGAGTCGTGCCGCGTGATCAACCCATCAAACACACTGGGCCATCGTGCGTTGGGATCTGATCTCTAAACCCATGTTCCAACGAAATCTAACAACTCTGGCTTCTTTTTAATGGCGATCCAACGCGTGGTTGACGCAAGACTTGGCTCTTTTCTTTCCTTGCTAGTTCCATACTTCCGTGGCGCCCCAAGTTGCATCTTGTTTACTGCAGCACACACATGCAAAATCTACTTCTAGCAAACGTTGATGAAACCATGAATTACATATAGTTTGCACATGATCATGCAAGAGCCTCTGGAACTGACAAATAGAACATATGTCAGTGTCTTCTTTGTAAAAGGAGGGAAGAGATCTAATTGGTTCGACTAATTGGGAGCATCTTTGGCCGCATTCTCCAAACACCGTCCGATAAATGCGCCGGGTCGGCCAAATAGGAACGCCGACGCATGTTGCGGCCTTTATGAACATCTATGCCTCTAAATAAATGTGTTTTAAAATTCAAGTGGATATTAAATTTATTCAAATTTCGTTATGTATTGCAAAGTTGAATGAAATTCAACTAAATTTTAAACTAGACCTGAATCTATTCGCCGTCAATGGGGCCGCGAGAGCGGCCAGCTTCATCGTCGTCCCATGCATTCTTGGCTTGCGTCCTCCTGTTCTGCACTGGTTGGACGGTGCTGGCCATGGCGCGTCGTTCTTCCTTGGCTTCAACCATTTGCATGTGCGCCAATACCGCTGGTATGGACGGAGCATCCCTGCGCTACTAAGACTAGTCGTTCTTGGCCAGCCGTTTGGCCTTCCCAGTTGTCGTTGCCTAATCGACGGTACCTCGGAGGAGGGATCCTCACGAGGGGGAGAAGAAGTAGGGGCCATAGGGCGGAGTGCACACGGGACGGTGGTACGCGAGTTACCCAGCTTCGGAACACCTGCACGATCACAGGGCCTACTGCTGCTTGTCTGGAATTATCTGGGCGCTTTCGCGTTGTTACAATGAGTTGTCGTTCTGCCTCTAGGGCTCCCGGGATCCGGCTTATAAAGGCGCACGGATCTAGGGTTTACATGGAGAGTCCTAGCCGGATTACAGATAGCCTAGCTACGGTACAATATCTTGCCGTGCACGCCACGGATCCGCCACCCATACACGTCGCACTGGATCCGGGTTCCTCGTGGACCTCCATGGATCCGGGTTACTCCTATGTCGCTACGGATCTGGCCTGCTGATCCTGGGCTGGACTTCTTCCTTCATGATCAACAGCAACTGGGCCGCCCGATGGGCCACATGCCTCATCACCGTCTGTGGGCCACCCGGGCTTGCCGGATCTAGGCACTGTCGATGGTACACCCATGAAGTATACCCACAACAGTAGCCCCCAGAGTTCTCCGAGTTTCACCTGCAGTTTCCGCCATGCTTGTTCCTTAAGTTTCCGGCATCGTCGGCAACGCGGAGAAACTTGAAGAGCTCCAACTTTGCATTTTCTTCTTTTTCCAACTTACAGCCGGAAAATGCTCTCATCCTGCGGGACTTCACCCATCGACGTTCCAAAGAACATTTCCGGGTTACTCCCTGCGCGCGAACGAGAGCCAACTTATCTTCACGCACTTTCCCGGAATCTTAAAAGACTCAAACGGTTCCGCCAATTCTGGCGCCATTTTTGCACGATTCGCGCGGTAACTTATCTCTAGCCATTTTTACCGCTAGGGTTTGGGACACGTGTCACGCATCCAACGGCGCGACGCTTGCGTTCCGACCACAGGATGCGGAACACGAATCTTATCCCCTCAGCCTATAAATATCAGCCGTTGACCCCTTTACCCCATTCACCCCCCTATTCATCTTTCTGCCGAGCGCCGCCCGTGAGCCCTTCCTCCGCCGCGCCGGAACCTGCCGGAAAGTCACCGGAGCATCGCCGGAACGAGCCCTCCGCCGCAGTGTTCTTCGTGTTCTTAACTCCGGCGAGCCACCGCACGGAAAACTCGCCGCCGATCAGCTCCGTCCACCGCACGCACCATTACGGTAACCTTCGAGCTTTACTTTCGCGCCGTTGTTGGTAGGGATGAACTTGGGGAAGACAACGTGGGATCCGACTAAGAAAAGTTTCCGCCAACCTTTTTCTTCAGATGTCTTCAACGACTCCGCCTCCGAGCTCGGAGCCAATCATGGCGACGCCAATCTCCTCCGCCCCTCCTCCCTTTGTCCCAATCAGGCTGGATCCTTCAAAGGATTCCGGCAAGGAGACTGAGGGGACCTCCGCTCACCCGGAGAAAACCTCCGGGGCGGGCCAGTCGGAGCAGCAAACAGAAGAAGCTGCCAAGAAATCGAAAGCTCGGAAGCGCGACTCCGAAGCTAAGGGAAAATGGTGGCCCTGCACCACCACCGAGATGGAATTGAAGAATCTCGAGTCGGAGGGCTTCCTGCAACCCGGAAGCTGGAGGTCAGTTCCAAATGAACCTGCTCCGGCTCCAAGGGACGACGAGATGGTGCTGACGAAGGCACTAGTGGAGCGCGGATTTTCATTTCCGCCTTCGGATTTCTTCCGGGAGATTCTGAAGACGTATGGACTCCAACCCCACAACATATCTCCGAACAGCGTGCTCGCCATCAGCAACCACGTCGCTCTCTGCGAAGGCCACCTCCGGGTAACTCCGAGCTTTCCCTCTTCCAATACTATTTCTCTGTCAAGAAGGAGAAGATCCGCCAAACTTCCGAGTTGGCGACTTGCGAATCTGTCACCTTCATCATCCGCCCGGGCCGCGTCTACCCCCCACCGACCGCCACGAATCCGCGAGATACCGGTGCAGGGGTTTCTTCTATCTGAAGGACGTCTCCGACCCCGCGAGCGACAAGAAGCTACCACCTTTCAAGAACTGCCCCGCCACCGAGCTTCCGTCATGGACGCACTGCCCCCACTTCTCCGACTCGCCTCAGCTGACCCGCGCTGTCAGGCGGATCTGCAAGCTCACGGAGGAGGGGCTGACGGGGAAAGACCTAACCCTCTCCTGGTTCACGAAGCGGATCCAGCCGCTGCAACATAGAGACCGCCTGATGTTTGAATACACAGGGCGCGACGATCCGATGCGCACCACCAAGGATAATCTCTCCGCCGACGCCATCGACAAGAGGATCCGGGTCCTCATCAAAATCCCACGTGAACTCCACGTTCACGTATGCAACAAAGACATCCACACGGAGGGATCCGGAACTGCGGTACGTCGTCTTGACTTTGGTTTATCGTTTTTCTTCAAACTTTTGGCTAAGTGTAACTTTGAACTAGCTCGAGGCGCTTGAGGAAAATGAGCTCGGAACTCTCCTCCGAGTCCCATCCACCGGCCACGCGGATCCGGAAGCCACGTCAGAGGCGGAAGCTCCTGAAGCTTCACGTCCCGCGAAGAGGAAGAAGCCAGCCCCTTCCAGCCCTTACGCGAAACGCCCCCGCGAAACGCTCAGCATCGCGGCTACCCGGAAAGCTGAGGCGGAAAAGAAGCGCCTCGCGCTGATTAATACCAGCAACAAAGGGCAGCCTGCCATCCAGCACTTTTTCAAGCCTTCCGGGTAAGCGTCTTCTTCCGAGACCCAAGCTCTGGTTTAACACACGCTCTTATATTTGTATGTTTTTCCTGAAGTTCCGAAAGCCAGCCTCCCAAGGCCCCAAGGGTCATCAAGAAGAAGGCCAAACCATCTCCGGCTTCTTTCCCTATCACTCCTGAGGTGGAAGTTCCGCCCAAAGCTTCTTCTGCCAGTAAGCCGGATCCGAAGGACATCATTGACCTTGAAGACCTTCCTGAAGACCCTGCTCACCATGGCGACTCCGCCCAGGGGAATTCCTCACCCATTCCTCCACCAGATCAACCAAGTTCCGCTTTCGCGGGGCCTACTGATGAAGAGCAAGAGCAAAAGGTCAAGCTTCTCCAAGTTACCAATGCGACCCGAGTCAGCCTCGAGCCAACTCCGTCCCTCCAAAAACTTACCCTCGCAGAGCGTCACGCGGAAGTTTCCGCCATGCTGAACAAGGTATGGGGGAAGCCGGAGGAGGAGGTGGGTTATCTCGCCGAGCTGGAAGACAGCCTGAAGGAATTTTTCGCCAAGCACAAGGAAGTGCGGCAGGTAATACTAGCCCCCAAGCATTGGGTGATATAGTTCCGTGTAACATGTATTAGCCAATGCTTTCTCAAAATGTACTGTTAGGCGGAAATTTGAAATTTTTATCCAAGTCTTTGAAATCTTCGCCAGCCCCCCAGATTTTAATATCCGACTCTCTGCTGCTTCTCAGTCCACGCGGAAACTGCACGAAGATTTGCGCATACACGTGCTGGAGCAAATCACGGAGATCGAGGGGCTGCGCCAACACGCGGAAAATAGCCGAAAGGCTATCCAGCTGCTTGAGACCCGACTTCAAGGTACGAGATCCGGATCTTCACTTTTTTGTACTGACAGTTGTTCAGGGTGCATAATATGTTCAACTCTGCTTTCAGAAGAAACTGCCAAGCATTCCTCGCTTGATGAACTATCTGCCAAGGTCAAGGTGCTTGAGGCGGAGAACGAGTCCCTCAGAAACTTCATGAAAGAATCCTCAAGCAAAGAGACTGAGGCGAGGAAGGAGCTCTCCGAGAAGCATGCCCGTGAGCAGGCGGAGCTGATTGACAAGCTGGAGAAAAGCCAGGGCCGCGTGATCTCCACAATTGCCAAGAACAAAGCCCTGGAAGCGGAGGCGGAAGCCATTGACAAGCTTATCTTCCGTAAGCATTTTTCCGCGTCGTTGCTCCGACCACCTTGCATGTTTTCTCTGACGGAACTGAACCTCTTTCTTTCACAGCAAGCCTTGGCTTTGAGTGGACAAAAGATTCAAACCTGACGAGGACGGAGGCGTACGATGAAGCGCGGATGTCAATTGATGCGCTGTTTGAAGCCTGTCGCGGAATCGCCACGGCTCTGTCGCTAAAGAAGGCCAAAACCACAGTCATCGATACGATGACCAAACTTATGCGACAGGTGCCGGAGTTCATCAAGGACTGGCAGAAGTCTTCAGCGCGCGGAGCCGCCTCCTTAGTCCTGGCCACCTGCAAGGCTTTCTTCCCCTCACTCAACCTGGCGCAAGTTGCACGCGGAGCCCCCGAGAGTTCCGACATGAGCGCCCTCCTCGCGGAAACTGAAGGCTATGAAGAGCTGTTTGTCAGGCGAGTGGATCACTCGTTCTGGTACAACAAGCACAATCTGCCCGAAGGTTTTTCCGATGCAGAGGAAGCAGGCGAGCCAGAGTATTATGGGGAAGGATCCGGGTCCAGCAGCGAGCACTCCGGAGAAAATTCTGGAGACGACTCTGAAGCCGGATCTGGTGGCAGCGATAACGGCTCCAGCTACCAACAATCTGAAGAGGAGGACTCCGAGTAGAGTTCCTGTTTGAAACAATGAAACAAGTTGCATCATTTTGGCCCCAGCGAGGGTTTGTAATAAGACTTTAAATTCTTAAGTAGCTAGGAACGAAACGATTATGCATGGGGCGGAAACACTTATCCTGCTATCCGTTAAATATTATGTGCATGTTTCGTTTTATGTCGGAAAGCAAGTGCTGACTTCGTTATTTTCTGGCTTGCCCGCTTGACCTTCCACGAGCCGGAAAACCTTAGCCGGAAACGCTCGCCAGCGGCGACGAAGCCCAATGGCAGTCCGTCCATAACCGCGGAAACAAGCCCCCAGGCATAGGTGCCGGAAATCGCTACTAGGAATCCACGAGTTCGCAACAGATAACAACTTAATCAGAAAACTTAAGCTTACGTCCTAAAGGACGATTTTGAAAATCACAACTTTCATACACGCCTAGGCGGAAATATCCAGCTCTGCGGTTTTAGTTGGAAAAAACATACACGATCTAAAATGAACAATTAAAGGAGGTAAAAGACTCAAAGAGTGAACCATAAGCTTTATTTCATTGATCATGTATAACTATTACAGAGTTTGTAACTCGGAAAAAATATGCTAAGTGTAGAAAGGACGTAGCTGTGCGATGTTCCAAGGGCGATCTGTCTCGTCGTAGATGTCATCCGGATCCTCACGCTTGCGTTTCCGGTGCCAATTAGCAGGTCTATCCTTCAGCTCGCGGAAATCAACAAGGTAGTACGACCCGTTATGAAGCACTTTGCTAACGACGAAGGGTCCTTCCCATGGAGATTGCAGCTTATGGTCTTTCACCTGTCGAAGGCGGAGGACCAGGTCTCCTGCCATGAAGGAGCGTTTCCGAACTCGACGACTGTGATAACGTCGGAGCTTTTGCTGGTAGATGGCGGATCTCTGGTCTGCTAAGTTCCGAGCTTCCTCGATCAGGTCCACAGATAGCTGTCTGGCCTCGTCAGCTGTTTCTTCATTGTAGGCGGAAACTCGCGGTGAATCGTGGATGATGTCGGAGGGAAGCACGGCTTCGGATCCGTATACCAGGAAAAAAGGGGTAAACCCTGTCGATCTGTTAGGGGTAGTTCGTAAACTCCACAGAACAGCTTCCAACTCATCAGCCCAAGCTCCAGCTGCTCGTCGCAGCGGTCCTTCAAGGCGTGGTTTAATTCCTGATAATATTAGGCCGTTAGCCCTTTCAACCTGACCATTGGACTGTGGGTGAGCCACAGATGCGAGGTCCAGTCGTATCCCCATTGTTTCACAATAATCCCTTAATTCTCCTTGAGCGAAGTTCGTGCCATTATCTGTGATTATGCTGTGTGGGATGCCGAATCTCATCACGAGGCTGCAGACGAATTTTAGTGCCGTAGCACCATCGGCTTTTCTCACTGGCTTAGCCTCGATCCATTTGCTGAACTTGTCAACAGCGACCAGGAGGTACTCAAAACCGCCAGGAGATGATCTTTTTAACTTACCAACCATATCGAGCCCCCAGACCGCAAATGGCCAGGTGATAGGTATGGTCTTCAGCTCTTGGGCTGGAGCGTTTGGTTGAGTAGCGTAATACTGACAACCTCGGCAGGTCTTGACTATTTTATCGGCGTCTTCTTTAGCTGTAAGCCAATAGAAACCTAACCGAAAAGCTTTTGCAACGAGTGATCTGGGAGCGGCGTGATGCCCGCAATCCCCTGCGTGGATCTCTCTGAGGATTTCAATGCCATCTTGATTGGAGACGCATTTAAGAAATACCCCTGCTGCACTTCGTTTGTAGAGCTGTCCATCAACTATTGTGTAGGTTCTTGCTCGTCGACGATGCGTCGTGCGAGGACCTCGTCCTTCTGGCAACTTCGATCGATGAGGTAGTCCAGAAAGGCTGTGTCCAAGCAGGAATGATAGCCATCACTTCCCTAGCCGGAGATACTGCCACCTCTGGGTTTTCCGGGTTAGCGCCCTTAACTGAGGGTATCCGGAGATGCTCCAGGAAAATGCCAGGCGGAATTGGTTTCCTGCCGGATCCGAGCTTGGATAGCATGTCTGCGCTGTGTTATCGTCTCTCCTGACGTACTTGACTTCGTATCCGAGAAAGCTCTTGGCGATCTCGTCAACTTCGTCTCTGTAGGCCGCCATGACGGAATTTCTGGCGTTTCAGGTTCCGGCTACTTGTTGTGCCACCAGGTCGGAATCTCCACAGCATATGATGTGCTTGATCCCAAGTTCCTTAGCGATGCGCAGACCGTGTAATAGAGCCTCATATTCCGCCATGTTGTTAGTAGCTTCGAAGTGGATCTGCAGAACATACTGCAGTTCTTCTCCGGTAGGGGACTTCAGGGTGACTCCGGCTCCTGAGCCTTGATGCTGCTTGGATCCGTCGAAGTGCATGACCCATGTCTCTGGTTCCGGCTCCAGACTTGCATCCGGAGCTTCTGTCCAATCTGCAACGAAATCTGCGGAACACAGGATTTTACCGCAGTCCTTGGCTTGTAAGCGATGTCGAAGGCGGATAATTCGATGCCCCATTTAGCCGTACGTCCTGTTGCGTCAGCGTTGTTGAGAATTGTTGACAGCGGAGCCTTGCTCACGGCATTCTTGGATGCTCTTGGAAATAATGCCTCGGCTTCCGGCTGCCTAGGAACACGCCATAAGCTAGTTTACGAAAGTGAGGATATCTCTGTTTTGATTCCGTCGACACCTCGCTAATGTAGTAGACAGGTCTCTGGACGTCATATTCATGACCTTCTTCCTTTCGCTCCACCACGATGACGAGGCTGACGACTTTGTTGGTAGCTGCCAGATAAAGGAGCATTGGCTCTGACTCTACTGGAGCTGCCAAGATAGGAGGGGAGGTAAGTATTTCCTTCAACCCTCGAAGCGCTGCGTCGGCTGCGTCATCCCAGACAAATTTGTCTGTTTTCTTCAGCAGCTTGTACAGAGGTAATGCCTTCTCGCCAAAACGGCTAACAAACCTACTGATTGCTGCGCCACAACCAGTAAGTCGTTGCACATCTTTGAGACAAGTTGGCCTTTTGATACACAGAATTGCCTTGATCTTTTCCGGGTTAACCTCAATGCCCCTGTGAGAGACTATGAAGCCAAGGAGTTTTCCGGCTGGCACGCCAAAGACGCACTTCAGCGGATTCAACATCATCTTGTACCTGCGGAGGTTGTCGAAGGTTTCCGTGAGATCGCTGATCAAGTCGGATCCTTTCCGGGTCATGACCGCGATGTCGTCGACGTAAGCGTGCACGTTCCGGCCAATTTGGTCCTTCAGGCACCGCTGCATCGTACGTTGGTAGGTAGCACCTGCATTTTTCAAACCAAAGGGCATAGTAACATAGCAGTAAGTACCGAACGGGGTAATGAATGAAGTCGCCTTTTGGTCGGATTCCTTCATCCGGATCTGATGATACCCGGAATACGCATCAAGAAAACACAGAAGTTCCACCCCCGCCGTCGAATCAATGACTTGGTCAATGCGCGGCAAGGGGAACGGATCCTTCGGGCAATGTTTGTTCAAGCCAGAGTAATCGATGCACATTCTTAGTATTTCAGTGTTCTTTTTGGGTACAAGGACGGGATTCGCGACCCAATCGGTATGGATAACTTCTATTACAAAACCTGCTTCTAGTAACTTTGCTAGTTCCATTCCTATGGCGCGGCGCTTCTTATCTCCAAAGCGTCGCATAGCTTGCTTCACTGGTTTGGCCCCCGGATTTATGTTGAGGTAGTGCTCGGCGAGTTCCCTAGGTACTCCGGACATGTCAGAAGGTTGCCATGCGAAGATATCCATGTTAGCGCGGAGGAACTCGACGAGCGCGCTTTCCTATTTGGGGTCCATGTTGGCTCCGACTGAAACCTCCTTGGAAGAGTCACCTGGGATGAGGTCATGCTTCTTGGTTTCTATCGCGGGCTTGAAGGAGGTTTTCTGCTCGGAGATTTGCTTCTTGGTGGTCTGCATCTCAGTCGGATCCACCGCGGCTCTGTAGCCTTTCGGCTCGTCTCCGGATCTCACAGACTCTGCGAAGGCGGCTTCACCTAACTCGCACTCATGAGCCTTTTTGTAGTCTCCGGATACGGTAATCATACCTTTAGGACCCGGAATCTTGAGCTTGTTGTAGATGTAGCACGCTCTTGCGTGGAACTTGTGGTAGGTGGGCCTGCCGAAGATGACGTGATAGGAGCTCTTGAAGGGCACAACTTCAAACGTGATCTTCTCTTCGCGGAAATTATGAACATCGCCAAAAGCCACGGGAAGTGTGATGCTGCCGAGGGAGTTCGCCTTCTTACCCGGAACCACGCCATGAAACTCAGTGTTGCTGTGTTTGAGCTGTTCCTTGGTGAGGTTCATCCGCTCTAGAGTCTCCAGGTACATGATGTTCAAGCTGGCTCCGCCATCCATGAGGCACTTGGAGAAGTCATACCCGTCTATGCGGGGACTTACAACCAAGGCGTAGCATTCTTTTGGCACAATTGCGGGGTGATCCTTCCTGTCAAATGTGCACGGGATTTCCGACCACGACGTCTTGCGGCACACCGGAACTATGGCGTTCGGGATCCGGGTAGCTGACTTGGAGGCGCGCATCGTTGGGGTTCCGAGGAAAGTGTGGTAAGCCCCACGCTCTTTTTGTCGAATGGATTGGATTTACCTGCGGCTCCTGCCTTGGGATCCGGCGAGTTATCATCCTCATCCATCGCCTCGGAACTATCGTCCTCCTTGTCTTTGTTCTTGCCCTTGCCACCTTTTCCGCGAGGGCGGTGCTTCCGGGCGCGCTTGTATCCGGCCTCCGGGTCGTTCTTTAGATCATTGACCCACTTGCAGTTGCGGTTGGTATGAGTGGACTTCCCTGTAACCGGATCCAGATGGGCCAGGCAGGGCATGTCTCTGTATTCCTCATAGGTTTGCGGGGCGCGGGATCCGGCAGCAGTGACCTCGGAGGTATGCTGCTGACCCCTGCCGGCTCCGCCTCCGCGTCCGCGTCCTCTTCCGCCTCCTGGACCTCCGCGTTGAAACGCCATGGCGACCATCTCGGATCCGCCACTCTTTTGGTCATCAGGGTTCTTGCGCTTATGGCTGCTGCTGCCGCCGTTGTCACGGTTCTTCTTTTGTTGATGCAGGGGGAGTGCTGTAGCTGCGAGATCACCGCCTGCGTCGTCATCGGCGGCAGTGTGATCGCTAGCGATGGTGATCATGTCATCCAACGTCAGTTTATTTGCATTGACCAAGCAGGTTAGCTTGTGTCGCAGCAATCCTCCTCGCTGCAAGCCCCCAATGAAGGCGTGCATTGCTGTGCGGTTGTCAACGTTCTCGCACTCGTTTCTGCATGCCAACCATCGGGTGAGGAAATTCCTCGATGTTTCGCCCTTCTTCTGGATGCAAGCCTGTAGGTCGCTTGTTGTGGCAGGTCTCTTGTAGGTACCCCTGAAGTGTTTCTCAAAAGCGTTCTTCAGGTCGAACCAGCAAAAGATGGAGTTCTTCTCGAGGTCGCTGAGCCAGATCCGGGCTGGACCTACAAGGTACAACTGGAGCATGTGGCAGGCGATGTTAGGGGTTCCTCCAGCGAAGGTTACAGCGTTGTAGTAATCCTCGATCCAGGTATCCGGCCTTTCGGTGCCATCATAATGCTTCAGATTTCCGGGTAGCTTGAGGTTCATCCTTGGCTTTGGTTCCTCTCGAATCATCCTGCCAAAGCACTTCGGGCCAATGTAGTCGGTTCTGTACTCGTTAAGGCGGTCCCGCGCGTCGCGCGAGCCGTGGCGAGGAGACTTTGAGCGAGAGCGAGATCTCCGGCCATTGCCTCCGCCTCCACCTCCGCCGCCACCGCTAGGTGGTGGTGAGGGAGACCTGCGAGGTGGGCGGTCTGACTTCTTGCTTCCGCCATCTGAATCTCCTCGGCCTTCCTGGTGCTGACTCCGGCTCCTGTGGCTGCCCTCGCCTTGGCGCTGGCTGCCCTGGTCGTTCCGGCGAGGCTCCGGGTCACGGCTCCGACGAGGCTCTGGGTCCCGGCTCGGGCGAGGTTCTGGATCACGGTTCCGGCGAGGCTCTGGACCGCGGTCTTCATTCCGACTCCTCCTGGGCTCGGGCTCATGAACATTGTTCTGATTCCGGCGAGGTTCCGGCGAGCGCTCCCTGTTTCTGTTTCTTGGCAGCACGTTGTCGCGGATAACAAGTGCACCATGCCCTATGGGCCTGGTGTTTCCGGCTGGACTACGGCGGCGAGGGGGTCGCGGGTAACCGTTGGGCGGAGGAGAGGGGTTGCGGTATTTGTCTCTTCCGGAGTACATCGCATCCTTTCCCTTTCTTGGATCCGACGGAGGCGTCTGTGACGGAACGGGGATCGGATTTGGGTGCTCCCTGGCCCTTTTTCTGCGCTCCGAGGATCCGGTATGCGATTCATCGTCCTTCTGCGCGGTAGATACACAGTTATCCGGATTGGATTCCAACCTGCGCGAAGTATCTGCCTTGCTCTGCTGCTGCATTGCTGAAGCGACAAGTGTGCGGAGATAGTTGATGTCAACTTCTTCGTCGTTCTTCTTCAGCAATTCCGCTGCTTTCTGCATGTTGTCCTTTGGAGTTTCCAGCGGCTGGTGATCTGCGGGCGTATTGAAGGGTATCCTGCGAGGCGGAATTGCTTCTCTAACAATACGATCGGCCTCCGCCTGCGCATAGGTCATCTTTCCTTCCCACTCAGCCCTCATGTTCTTGACCTGCTCGAGTGTGGCAGTGATCTCGCGGTCCTGTCTGTCGAAGTTCTCCCGGCCCAGTGCATGATCTGCCCTTCCTACCTTTAACGCAGCTTCGGTATGGGCGAGTCTCTTGGCTGTAGCCAGCATTTCCTTTCTGGCGGTCTCTAGAGCCTCCAGATCTGCGGCGTCGCCCGGGGTTATAGGTGTGTTAAGAACTGCACGCGCGGCCACCTCCTCTGCTGACAGGATTTCCTCCGAGGAAGGATCCCTGTGGGGTCGCACCCGAGACATTGGAGATCCTTGTTGGGATGGTTGAGGGTCAGATTGGTTGGTTGGCTCTTCAGATCCGGTTTGTCCCTGCGCTGCTATCGTTGCGAGAACTTGCTTAGGCTGGGCGGAGTCGACTTCGGGCTGATCACTGTATCCGTATTCCCTTATCTTGCGAACGAAGTCATCAGACTCCATGGAGGAGGTATCTCCGGAAATTGGGCTCAGATTGCCCAAAATCGATTCTTCAACCGGAGCTTCGCTTTTTCCGACAGGCTGAGCCTGATCCGGATCTGCGCTGTTTTCCGGTGCCTCTACCTGCTCAGGACCAGCTCCGGCTTCTTGAGGGGCGGTTCCGGCGGTATGGGCCAAGAAGTGTACGAAGTGGCACCTCTGCTTTTCTAACACCTGGGAGACCCAGGCGGATCTGCACTGGTCTTCCACCGTTGTTTCCTGCTCAGGGGCGGATTGGGTGGGCTTTGAAATTTCCCGATCTAAGGCGGAATCTTCCTTGGGGAGCTCCTGCATCTCGGATCGGATCTTCGCGACAGCGTCCAGCTCTGCGGCGGTCGCGTCTGCGTTACTTACCAGTGGGTTTCCGTCGGAATCGACGGTTTCCCCGATGAAGATGTGTATGCCGCCTATAGGGACGATGGAGAGCTTGACGGGGTTTGTCCTAGCCGGAATCCAGCACTCATCCGGAGGGACGATCGGCAGATTCCCGGCGTAAAGGACGCGCCCCACAGCGATGGTGTCGTCGTAGCTTCCCATGGCGGAACCCTCCCGGTTCCGGCCTCCGAACGCCACGAGCCCCACGGTGGGCGCCAACTGTCGTTGCCTAATCGACGGTACCTCGGAGGAGGGATCCTCACGAGGGGGAGAAGAAGTAGGGGCCATAGGGCGGAGTGCACACGGGACGGTGGTACGCGAGTTACCCAGCTTCGGAACACCTGCACGATCACAGGGCCTACTGCTGCTTGTCTGGAATTATCTGGGCGCTTTCGCGTTGTTACAATGAGTTGTGGTTCTGCCTCTAGGGCTCCCGGGATCCGGCTTATAAAGGCGCACGGATCTAGGGTTTACATGGAGAGTCCTAGCCGGATTACAGATAGCCTAGCTACGGTACAATATCTTGCCGTGCACGCCACGGATCCGCCACCCATACACGTCGCACTGGATCCGGGTTCCTCGTGGACCTCCATGGATCCGGGTTACTCCTATGTCGGTACGGATCCGGCCTGCTGATCCTGGGCTGGACTTCTTCCTTCATGATCAACAGCAACTGGGCCGCCCGATGGGCCACATGCCTCATCACCGTCTGTGGGCCACCCGGGCTTGCCGGATCTAGGCACTGTCGATGGTACACCCATGAAGTATACCCACAACACCAGTGGCAGGCTCAGCGAGTTGCTGGGTATTGAACTCGATGATCCTCTGTCGCTTGATGGCTATGAGGAGACGAGCAGAATCCTCAAACGCCCACTCGTAGGAGATGTCCACGACACAGTTCTACAAGGGCCGTGCCAGCATCCTCGATGGCTCAGCTAGGGTTTGGGCCTTGCCCGACTAAAATTGAAGCGGTATGAGATTTTCTCCGTGAATATACTTTTTGAGGATGGCAAATTCTGGTAGGTGCGGCAACTTTTCGGTAATTAAATCCACATATCATGTAGTATAATGTACTTCTTCCACCCATAAAAAGAAGTCTTAATTTTTTCTAAACTTAGGTGTATATAGATACTATTTAGTGTATATGTACATTTAAATTTTGATAAATCTAAAACAATCTTTTATTGAGGAATGAAGCTGGTAATAGTTTCATTGTGATATCTCGGTGGGCATAGTATCACTTGGTGTTCCGTCATGCAATTATGCATAGTATAATTCTATTATTATTGCATAAATGAGCGGATCGTTTCACCGAATATTGAAAATAATTCACTACACTTCGTAGTGCATAGGAGTAGCAAAGTAGAAGAAACCGAGAAAGGAACACAGTCGCCTTTTTCTGCAGCCTGCTTGGCTGCTTCCTCTGCATGCATGCATGACTCCCTCTGAACTTGAACTGAACTAGACTGGCAGTGGTGTGTGTGTGGCGTGGCTGCACTGCTGCAGCACGGTCACCGGCGCGGACAGGCAGTCCATCTCCCACTCCCTCTCTGTCTCTTGCTTGGCGCAGCGCCGCAGCGGCGCGGACACAGAGCAAAGTGGAGTGCTGTGATGTGCTGTGTTTTGGCAGGTCGCAACAGAGAGGGAGAGAGACCGATGGAGGCCGCTCGGCAATGCAACTTATTTTTTATTTTTTGCGAAACGGCAATGCAACTTAGGCCATCTCCAGCGGTGCGACGTATTTTAGCGTCCGCGCACGTCCGTTTGCGTCGGGGTGGCTCCAGCGGCACGACGCATTTTTTGGCCGAATCATTTTTTTTCGTCCTCGTCGTCGTAGCCGGCGTAGGCATCGTCGTCGTCGTCGTCATCGTCGTCGTCGTTGTCGTCGCGGTCGTTGTACTGCACGCGCGTCGGCGCCTGCTCACGACGTGTCGACGCCTCCTGTCTTCGTGGACGAGTCGGCGCTGCAGCCGCGAAGGGAAAATCCCTGTCGCCCATGAAGCTCGCCCTTCTTCTCCTATCTGTCTCGGTCGACAGATACGTCCGCCAACTTTCCGAGTCGATGGAGTACGCCAGATCGGCGCGGAGGTCCGGCGGCAGGTACCGCCTCCTACGCCGGATCTCCGCGCTCCGATTAGGCTCGCGCGCAGGGACTGGAGGGATGGACACCCGGCGGCAGCTGAGCCGCTAGCCGCCAGGCAGTTGCACGCCGGACCAGGCATCGTCGCACGGCAACCATTTGCCGTGCATGAGTCTCCCTACCGTGACGGGGAGCGGCACCCTCTTGCTGCCGCTGCCGGACGCCTCGAAGTCGTTCTTCTTCTTCCCCATGGTGCTGCGGCGGTGGTGGTGCGTGTGGAGGTGTGGGCGAAGCAGGAACGCGGCCGGTGGACTTTTAAGGGCGGCCGCGCGCGGGATACGATGCCATTGAAGGCGGCGCAGAAGCCCAGCCACCGCCCGCCAGTGCGCGCGCAGAACAGGCAGCCGCGCCATTGATGGCGAAGCCTGCGGTGCAGACGCGGAAGCGCTGACCGCCGAAGCGATGCCCTCGATGCAGACTCGCTGCCAGGCGGGCCCGGTGGAGACGCGAGCAGACACTGTGCGCGTCCGCGCAGCATCCGCAGAGACGCAAACCTGCCGCCTATTTGGGCCAGGTTTGCGTCTCCGCGGACGGCCCGGTCACTTTGCGTCGCCCCGTTGGAGGTGGTGCCAGACGCATTTTCGGTCAAGGCGGACGCAAACGGTTGCTCAGCGTCCGTTTGCGTCGCGCCGCTGGAGATGCCCTTACTTTCACGGGCGTGGCTATTTCTCCGGTCGACTGAAAACTAACACAAATCTCAGTTGCAACTCATGTTGTAATTGATAACTAGCACAAATGACGAAGCGAATCTAACAATGTAGAACTTAACTGAGCATGAACTTAGAGAACTAGCAAACCCTATTTTCACCGTTCACTCAAGCGGAGTAACGGACCGGTACGTATACAACAAGTGGCGAGAGGATGATCCCACTATCGGTGTCATAGACGATCGACTACAGTGCCATGCTGGAATCCCCGTCCCCCTCACATCGCCCCTCACGCCGCGCTAGGGGAAAAGCCTAGTCACCCAAGTCTCCCTCTTAGTTTCATCCCCTGGCGGGCCCCACCATGGAGGGTGGTGCGGCGGTGGAAGCGAGATCCGCCGTGTGAGGCTGGCTGGTCGGCGCGAGGTGCCCATGCTAAGACAACTCGGTTGGGTGCATTGCGGACCATTTGGCATCGAGGTGAGATTGGGTCGTTGCTTGGTCTACATTAGTCAGTTATCATCGTGTTTGATGAGTTTTCTCGATTTGAACTTCTCATAACAGCCTGACTGAGAGGTGTTTTTGGTACGAGGTGAACACTGCGCTTCCACCCATGCTAACAAACAAGAAATAGTGGTTTGAGCTAGGTTGAGATGAGATTATCTCAGGTCGGCCGGTGTACAAACACACCCTGCGTGTATATAGCACAGCATGCACAAAGATCCATCGGCGCCGTATCTTCCGGCCGAATCAACTCGTCCATTTGCTGGTGGAGGCGAGGATGATGGACGTGACGTGATGTACGCAGACGAGACGAGAGCAGCAAAGCGGAAAAGCAAACAAGCGTCAAAGCCTTCTGCTGGCTTTCCTTGCTAGGCTTGGCTGCTTCTGGCCGATAGACAGCAGATTGACTCGTACTGCTCCTGCTTCCCATCCGGACCCTGCCTCCCTCCCTCTGAACTGACGTCGGGCCCTACATGCATGGCCATGCATGTAAAAAGGCAGCCAACAAAGACATCCCTGCTTGACCCACCAAAACGCCTAATGACCTGTTTACATCATTTAGGGCATTTTCACCACCGGCTTGGCCCATTTGAGACACAATGTATCTGGTTTGGTCTGTTTGGAATTTTGGATCGGAAGAAGAAAAAAATGTGGGCTGATTTCTTTTTTTTTTTGACCGTCATGGATGTCGCAGTGTTAATGTCGGCACATCCCGTCCAGTAACCACCCCGCCGGCTTCCCCGCGTGGCCACTGGATGGAGGGACTGCGCCACCGCTAAGATAGCTAATTCTAGAGTTAGCATGCACCAATGGAGACTACAACATGCCTCCGCTAAGATAGCTAATTCTGATAGAAGGCGGTGCATGTGGACTAACTGCACATGCCATCATTCCTACTCCCTCCGTTCTTTTTTAAGTTGTACTAAATCTGAGTCAATTAAAAGAGACCGGAGGGAGTAGTAGATATCTTGGCAAGAGATTATAATCTCACTGGTTTAGAAATGAATCTCCTTAATTCGCAAAAAGAAAAACTGCCGTAATGTACGATCGGTCTCATTGTTTGCTTGCCTGTATACGTGCCTGAATTCATACGGAGCAGGTCCATGGCAGATCAAATCATGACCATCGTGTTAGTACCACTAGTAGTACCAGTGAGTAGCTCGAGAAATGGTCGCATCAATTGGTGCCCGTGTGTTGACAAGACAAGGCACGTTGGAAAAGACACATGAAGGAGAGAGTATAGCAAATGCAGACGATGCACAAAAGAGAGAAAAAGCAGAGGTTGCCATATTGCCAAAAGGGTATATATAGATTAGCAGCAATAGCAGTACATCACATCACCGTCCGATCGACAAGGCATTGGCTAGTTTACTTACTGGCAAATCTTAGTGCTAATCAGCTTAACAAACACACGAAAGAGCGCCAATCAAACTACTACTACTGCTACTAATATACGGTACGTAGATCGCTGATGCAGCCCGGCCATGCCAATGCCGTCGTCGTCTTGGTTGGGAAGGTGATCAGTAGCCGGGCCACGCCGGAGCGCCTACGCCGCTGTAGTAGCCGAGGCCGTGAGCCGGCGCGGGAGCCGGAGGAGCAGCATACGCGTACGCTCCCGGCCAAGAAGCAGCCGGCGCGGCCGGGTAGGACGAGGACGGCGACGCCCACGGGTACGCCGCCCCGTAGGCCCCGGCGCCGCCGAGACCGAGCCCCATCAGCTGCTGCTGCTGGTGGTGGTTCGCGGCCCACGCCGAGGCCGCTCCGTGTCCACCGCCGTACTGCTGGCGGGCCGGCGCCTGCTGCAGCTGCAAGTCGGCGAGCAGGGCCTGGATCGCGGCGTCGTCGAGCGGGTTCACCTTCTTTCCGGCGCCGGCGCCAGGCTCCTTGCAGGCTGCCGGCAGCAGCAGATCGACCTTCTTGCCGGTGGCCTTGCGGAGGCGGCGCCGGAGCCGCTCGGGGTCGGCCGTGGCGAGCAGGCGCACCTCGCCGCTGCTCTCGGCCGCCGAGCTGTCCGCCGCCACCACGCCTTGCGCCATCGTCAGGGCACGCACCGCGGCGCGCACCTTGTCCCTGCAGCCGCGGCAGAGGCAGTGCATGGCGACCTTCAGCACGAACTCCCTCGCCACCTCCGGCTCGCCGCGCGTCTCCCCGCCGCCATGGCCGCGACCGCTCTTCTTCTTCCCCATCTGCGATCCCATGATCTCCTCTCTGCTTGGCAACCTACCGATCAGTGTCTAGCTAGCTAGCCTTAACCAGCCTGAAACTGGAACAAATGGGGAAACAGGGCAATGGATGGAAGTGGCTAAACAGAAGGCCTCTACGATGGTCTATATAGAGCGAGCGGGAGTGCGAGAGGAGGCACAAAGTGTGTAGAGACTAGAGAGAGTGCGAGTCAATAGTGTTTGTCTGTCTGTCAGCGTGAGGATGCAAAGCGAAGGGACGACGTCGTCGACGTGGGCTTTCGTGTTCGTACCAGCATGCAGCATGCAGCATGCAGCAGCAGCTGACCGTGATTGGATTGGATGGGAAAACAGGGAAGTGACCATTCACTCGGTGTTGCCGCTGCACTTCACTGCTAGTGCCAGCCGTTTTAATTTGACCAGTGGCCAGCTAATTCTTGACCCCGATCTCCAGCAAGGTCTCGGCCAATTCGTTTATCGAATTAGCTCCATTGTTGGTGATCCTAGCGGCTTGTAAAGTTGTAGTTGCTCTATCAGAGTAGAAAATGAAAATTATTTTCGCAAAAAAAAGTAGAAATGAACAGGGACAACAAACATATTTATAACTAGGTGGCACAACACTCCCACGAGGGGCGGCTCGAGCGGGACCCAAGCCACCGCCACCGCCTCCCCCTTCCCCTCCACCCCCACCGTCGTCGAAGCATTCCGCTGATCAAATGATGCGCGGCAAATGGCAATGGCGAGCTCTCATTCCCGAGCACGACTGGCAGCGCCGGTGGCCTCTTCCTCCTCGCGTGGTGGGATCTCCGGCCGGAGATTCGTGGTAGCCCTGGACGGCCAGTGGCGGCGCCAGGAAATGGCGCCTGGGTATTCCGCCCAAAAATTTTTTTTTGCTCTAAATGTAGTATATGAATCAAACACCACAATACTATCAATATATGAATAAAACAACACTAGCATGACAACAATAGCAATATTTCAATTTATAAGCCCATAACGACATGAATACATAGGTACCTTTTGATTGATAAAGTGATGATGTTACATCTTACATTATAACTTTGCGCTTGCCTTTTTGGAAGAGATTGATGATATCCTTATCCTTTACTTGCCTGAAGAAATCTCTCTCAACAAATGTAACCATACAATAGTTTAAATAGTCATCACCCATTTTGTTCCTTAGCTTATTCTTCAAATAGCTCATTGAAGAGAACATTCTTTCAACACTAGCAGTGGCTACTGGTAGAATCAATACCAACTTAAGAAGCTTGTAAACAATATGATATTGTTCATGCTTCTTTGTCTTGACAAGCATAACTGATAGCTCAGACAGATTTTTCAAGTTTTGAAATCTTTCATCTCTACGCAAATTAGCAACATACATGTTTAGTTGCCATGGAAGCCTTGCTAGTTCATCTCTTGTAAAATCAGAAGCATAAAACTTTGTAGAAAGCTTAACCAACTTCTCTTGATCATAAGCAGCAAATAGATGAAGTGGACTAAATGATGCCATGCAAATAAGTAGCTCTGTGTTTACCTCATCAAATCTGCCATTTAGCTCACCAATTTGCCTATCAATGACAGACACAAACATATCTACCTTGAAGCGGTGGTAATTGATCACACCATTGCATACACCCCTTCTAGGCCGGCCAACGGGGAAGTAAGGACGCTCTCTTCCACCTTTATTTGTAAACTCAAATTTATGATTCTTTGGTTGACATGGCCCCATCTCAATAAATCTCCTTCTTACTCTATCTTGATCATTGACATCATACATAGAGATGGGAATCCGCTTTCCAGGATCATGTTCGAGTGCCTCTAAATCTGTTTGCATCATTTCATCATCTTCATCTATAGATTCATAATCTTCTACTTCTACATGAGGTGTTGAGGTTTCTTCTCTACTCTCCGGTGCTTGCCATAACACCATTTGCAAATTGCTCTCAAGATGAACAACACTAGATGCAGTTGTTGTATGATTCGGTGTGGATGATTCATTCATTTTCCTTGTTTTTGCAGCCTTTTCCCACATTGTATGTATGCTACTACCAACAATACCACTCTTCTTCTTCTACAATAAAAAACAAGAAATAGAAAATTAAAATCTTGCATCTATGATTCTATGAAGCTAATAGGAGTGAATGATTTATCTAGAAAGCAAACAATGAAGTAAAGTAACAGCAAAAAATAAAATTGGGGGCAGTAGTACGCCATTACCGCTGCTCGGCGCTGGGAAGCCTAGGATGGGGATGAGGCGGCGCGGACGGGAGGAGGGGCTAGGGCGCGGGTCGGCAGGGGGCAGGGCCGGGGCGCCGCCGCTGCCGCCGCGGCGGGCGCGGGGCCGTCGCTCGCTGCTCCGGGATGCATCGCCGGGCCGGATGGGGCTGCGCAGACGGGAGGAGGGGCTAGGGCGCGGGTCGGCGGGGGCCGAGGCCGGGGCGCCGCCGCCGCCGCGGCGGGCGCGGGGCCATCGCCTGCTGCTCGGGGATGCATCGCCGGCGGCGGTCGTGGGCAGGTCTGCGTGCTGCGTCGCGTGCGGCGTGCGTCTGCCTGTGACTCTGCTGCGAGTCTACCTGTTGGGCTGGGCCAAATACGATCTAATTTTTTTTCCCATCAAAAACATGGGTATTCCATGGAAGACAGGGGAATACCCCCAGCGCCGCCCATGTGGACGGCGTCCTTTGTTTGGCCTAGATGAACGCTGGGGTGGTGGCCTCGGACTTCTTCGTCGACCTTGGCGACCATTGTGGCCACAAGGGCTGCACCTGGTTCGAAGGACTCGGCGCGGCTCAACCCCTCATCTTCGCGTGCTGCGGGTGGCGGTGGTGCCCGCTGAGATCTCCGATCTGCTGTTGGAAGCCGGTGGGCGGCGGTGTGGGGGCCTGCTGATCTCCCCATAAAGGAAGTGCTCCTAGGGTTCTCCTCGCGCCAAGATGCTCTTCTGCTTGCTACCTGCTCTCATTGATCTGGCCGGTGACAAGTTTCAGAAGGATTCACCGTCGATCTTGGGTACTTGATGCATGTAGATTGCCGGATCGGACGAGATTCGGTCGTGTGCACCCATTTTCTTGTCGTACGGTTTCAGGAGGGCGAGACGTGAAGCTTCTTTGTATGTTCCCATCATGGGACATGTATTTTGAGTCCCATGGTGAAGTCAGTGGTGGAGAATGGCATGCCAGTGGAGGTTCTAAGGCCTAGTAATGGTGAATCAAGTCTTCGGAGCGGTGATGAACTTTCATGGTGATTCGTGACTCATAGCAGCGGCATCGGCAAGTGGGAGCGACAACACATGAGGAGTACGAAGTCTTATATTTCAGAGTAAAAATCCAAAGATCTGGCCTTAATTCGTTGTGTCTGACAATGATCTTGTTGAAGACACTATTTTAAGAGCACATAACTTTCTTCAGGGTGAAAACGTAAGATCTATAATTCGGTGATGATTGCGCTTGTACATTATTTCCTTCTTAGAAGCTTTGCTTTTGGAGAATTCGAATTTCAAGTGTTATCTTGGTAGTGAATGTGCGCTACAAGGAAAAAATCACCGTAGCGGGACTTTTTTTTTCTTCCTTTTATTCTTTTTGTTTTTTGGTTGTGTGCATCTGTAATATTTATAGGGTATTGCATTGTTGTGGAGGATAGTTGTAATTAGTATCTCCATAATATTCAATAATCTCTTTGTCAAGAAAAAATGAACAGGGAGTGGGTTTGGTTTGATGCAGAAAAACGACTTGACAATTTTCCTTTTTTTGATTCTGAATACACTGAAAGCAAAACAAGGCACATTGTCCATGTGTGAATCTGGTTCGGGCATACGGCCCATGCTGATATGGCGAGGCGCCTATCTTTGCTCATTGATGGCAAACCAAACGTTAGCCAATGTTGCTCTACCGACTCCTGTCTTGCAAATTCCGGTAGCGTGGTTTTTTTCTGGCACCGACCAGACACACCGTCGCTTTTCGACCCAAAACGAGCGGATTCCGATGGGTTCATTTTGGTTACATTCATGCAGCACCGTGCTGTGTCCCAATGCAACTATATACATGGAGCCAGAGGCTCTGCAGCGATCAGACATAGGAAGAGAGGGATACAGAAAACGAAACAACATTCAGCACAAGGAGACTCTGCAATTCACTCGGAGCCATTGACCGGACTCGAGTCGCTCCGCGGGGTCCATCACAGACAAACAGACAGACACGGTGCCGATGGCTGGGGTCTGATCTCTCGTGTCCAGCTCCTGCTGCAAAGCCTAACGAGATCCTTCTTCTTACTGTACAACAAAGATAAACAAGGAAATGCGCAGCTCGTCACAGTAAATAAACAGCGGACCAGCAAGACTCGAGCCCATTGACCGGACCCGAGTCGCGCCGCGTGGCTCATCACACACGCTGGCCATTGCTCATTGCTGGGATCTGGCCAGATCTCCAACCCATGTTCCAAAATCTAACTGCTTCCTTCTTCTTAATGGCGATCCAACGCGTGGTTGACGCATGACTTAGGCTTCCTTTCCTTGATTGTTCCTTCAGTGCCCGCACTTGCTTCTTGCTTTACTGCGACACATGCCAGATCTATACCTAATACGGAGTAATAAAAGAAAAAGGGTTTCTCCCTCGGTAGTCGTCTAATTTTTTATTGGACGGTTTTGCCCTCCCATCAAATTACATAATACTACACCTGCCATGGGATTGTACCGGTTCGTTTATTTCCGTCGTCCGTAGTTGTTTTTGGTTCCGTGGCTTGTTTCTCTCGTACGACGCGTGTGGCTGGTTTGCCCGGATCGATTTCCTAGCTGGGCATGGACTAGAACGATTTGGAAAAAGGAGTTTGCATCGGTTTACTACACAGCATCGTTTACTATGCACAACCGGGGGAAGAGGAGCTTGTTTCTGCGTTGGCTATTACGGAATATACAAGACACCGTGTGTGGTACGGAGTATAAGAGTCTGCCCCAAATAAAACTTTCCATATCTCGAGTCGTGGTATCCGCAACGCGGTAGATCGAGGTTCTTGATTCCTCTCCTAGCACGAACTGAACTTCACAAGCCTGCCTTATTATTATATGAGCCCAGAAAAGTTACGTGTACATGTACATATACAATATAATCCGGTCTCTAGGTTAACCGACTGTGTTACATGCTCATATATACGCCGATACCCAACGGCCTATCGACCCGCACGATCTTCGCCACTTTGCCGCTGAGTTAACCCATCATTAAGTCGACTTATATATCGCAAGGAATTCTTGGGCGAGGATTCGATCAAAATTTCGCGCGGCTCTAGACAACCTAGCCGGAACCTCAGATGAGCACGTCACGCTGCGTGTCCTTACCGATAGCTTCGACAACGATTGCCAACGATGAACCTCGCATAGGTAGACATGGACGAGGCCGCCTTAGCCATGAGCGAGGTCTGCTAACTCGCATACACGCAAAGAAAAAACTCGCGTGCGGTAGGGCCCCCGGTCAATCAGATCGTCGCCTTCCTTGGCCCCGGCGGCAGCGCCCGCGTCATGCTGTAGGGTCTCTCCGACAACACCGGCAGTGAATGAGGGGCTAGGGTGAAGGTTCGTCAACGTCATTTTGGTCGTCACTGCGATGCACCTCAAGGTCACTGCAATTTGGGAGGAAGAGAACACTGGGAGATATAGAGGTGGGACCCACTAAACTGGTTGCTCAGTTTTGTGCGTTGCGATTTTTTTTTGTCTCGACGGCTGCTTCATCTTCTTCTCGTTTACTTTCTGTCACGGGGCAGCGACGACAACCCAATGCCTCCGATCCATAGCCCATGCCCTAAGGTGATCGCTTCTGCAGTTGCTGATGGTAGCCTGGAGGACGTCGACCAGATCCATAATAAAATACATGTAGGCGTAGACGCAGACGCAGCCACGAAAAGATACAAATAAGGTGTCCGGTTCTGCAGAGCCTGATGCTGATGGTAGCCTGAGGAAGTTGAACAGAACCGCGAAAAGATACATGTAGACGTACACGAAGCTGCACCTGCATGTCTGCACTGTGTGCATCGTCCGTTGCGGAAACAGACATCATCATCTGCGCATCAACCTATTTCTCAACCTGTTTTGACGTGCTTTTTCTTGGTGTGAACAAATTGATTTTCAACTGTATAATTAATTCCATTTTGATCTAAGTACCTATTTTGTTGTTGAATTTGTCACGTAATCTTTATACTCATTACGGCATATGTACAAGTATCACAAATAGTGGAAAGGAATTAACCTGTGATATCTGAAATTGATCTTCCTTTTGAAGTTCATAAAAGTGCCATGAGATAACCCATGTTTTATCATCTTGGGTAGATTATTATACTAAAAAAATTATATCAAAATTACTAAAAGAGCATAAATAGTACAACAAAAAAATTGAAAAACAAAAGAGTAGACATGAAAAATAAATATTTTTATATTAAAGGGCAAATTAAGCCTAGGGGTTATGCGACTCATCTGAATTAGGGCAAAACTTGAATCGTGCCGACATTCTTCATCCAAACAAATGTTGATTTTGTAACTCCCCGAGTCCCGGTGCAAGGCATGGGCACTTTTACTAGTCTATTCCTAAACTTCTAATAAACGTTGATACAGTACTCGTGATCATACAGAACATCACAAAGAAGCAAAGCAGAACGTGCCCTCCGCTCATCTTAGGTTAGTACCCTTGCCAGTCATAGGGGATGACAACTGACAAATGCTCCAAACCGGGACCTCGCTAAACTAGAACAAGGAACAATGGTGATCTAGCATGAAGTTGACGATGGATTGCAGCATCTGGTGGCTCCGCATTCAGAGCTCATAGGCTGCCAGTGTGCCAGTCACGTCGGATGCGGCCCACACGCCGAGCTCGCCGGGACAAGGCGCTGACCAGCGAACGCGCATCGCCCAGAAGGCACGCCCGGGCTCCTCCACGTCTCCGGCAGTGGCGGGGCGCTTGGCATCACGGGGAAGGCACCGATGCCATTTTGCCGTCTTCCTGGGCTCTCCGGATCCTGAAATATCCAGTTGACGAAATGTGATCATGAAGTGGATCAGATAGCAGGCGACCTCTCTAAAAGAAAAGGATAGCCGCTGACCTACTAGCCTCCTACTTCTCTTCGACGAAATGGAGGCACAGTTTCAAATATTTAATGACATCCAGAAGGAGACATATAATCAGAATGTGGCGTTTGGACATAGCCAGACTTAATTAGACAAATGAGAAGCCTACGGCAGCCAAATTACCTAACTCGGTACAACCTGAATTCAGTGTTCTATGCACCTGCTATTCCCACAACTACAAAAGAACACCAAGCAATAGCAACATAAATAAGGCTGAAACAACGGTATGCCAACCTACAGCAGCCAGTTTTGTACTTCTCTTTTTCGAGAACATGCACTAGCTTTCTACTTTTCGACGTGATAATTATATCTGTAGTATGATTTATCATCGTTCTTTCAATGGAAAATTGACTTTTTAGCCTGAAAATCATTGTACCTGGCTAACCCCGTTCTTGGTTTGCTGAGATGCTGCAGTATCTTTTTCGGAAACGGTTGTTTGGGTTTCAATCTTCACATGCTTCTGTGTTAGCTCATGCAACAAACAGCAGAGCTTCTCTGGGTCCATTCTGCCGACAACTATCACCTCTGCTGTCTCTACCACCAGATCAGCCCTCTCCACCCCTTCATAACATAGAAACATGAAGGAGGCCATAATTTAGTTCATTCAGAAATGCAGTCCAACAGAAGACATGAACAAATAGTCTATCAGAAAGAGATGCTCATTTGAGCAACTTGCACAAGTACCTTCTGAAAGGGCGATCTCTCTTACCCCATCATTGATCTTCTTGATGCAACCATTGCACTGGCAGTGCATGATGACCTTAAGAACACAAGTATTTGACGCATCGTCCTTGTGGTGTTCCTGTCACACATCGTAAGAACCTCTGAGTCTCATAGCATAATATGAAGAATTAGTTGTAGTATGGCTATGCACATAGGTTAAGATGCTACACACAACATACCTTTCCCATGATCACATATACCTTGTTTTAAGCTTTCTTGATACTTCAGTTCACCAGGAAGAGTGTGAGTATCTTACTTATACTGAAAGCAAAGAGGTTAAGCACAAAAGAAAAGGTTAGCTATTGTTGTGGTTGGCCACCACCTTCTTCACATTCTTGTGGATGAAAAGGAATGCTTAATCTGACTTCAGATAACCAGTATAAATAAAAACATATAAATATTGAAACAGAGCAACATAACAACAATGTAGATTTCAAATTGTAGAATTAATTATGAGAATATGAATTTATATTTCGCAGCACATATTCTTCTAAAAAAAGGTGACGAAAACCCAGTTATTTGCCATTGCAACAATCAATTGTGAGCTTCCTTTTGTGCTCTTACTTTACTTTGCGGTTTAACAACACAATGATGTGAAATGTTCAGTTTCAATTCTGACAGAGGTAGGTCAGCTGTCAATCTGCATTCAATTGTGAGTTGTTGGTTTTTGGTCAACTCACTTAGGTTTAGATCTTAATCAACAGGCACAAAAAAGGATTTGGTTTTCAAAATTCTGAACAAAAAGTCTGTATGTGTACCACAATAAAAAAGGAAAAGAAAAGTAATAGAAAGTTACTCACATCATCACCAGTGGTCCATGCAAGAGCATGACCCTTGCTTCATTTTATGGAGCCTGATCCCATCATTCACACAAATATCTCTGTTGTAAATCTTTGACAGATACTTGAAAGAAGAATGGCAAGAAACATCCATCCGACGCTTACTGACAATTTTTATTGGGGTTTGAGGGTCTTGGACTAAATTTACCAACCCAAATGCTAGAGCGACCATCTCACTATGGTAAGCAGTCTCGCCCTTACTACTCAAATTGTGTCCTAAAATGCACAACTTCCTCGACATCTCTTCAAGGATCAAACTAATTTCCTTGGCCTGTGGGTGGGAAGTATCAGTGGTAGTTCCAAATTGATGAAGCTTACCGTTCCACTCTATATAGCTACGTTTTGGTTGCCTGTGCTCAGGTTTGTGGTTTATAGCCTTTCTCACCCTTGCAGCCCTCTCTTTTCTCTTTCCATCTGCAAATAAGTCAGACAAGAGGATGTTTTCTGGCTTGCGGCTATGATCATCAAACTGAAGAAGTTTCCCTTCTGCAAGTTTTCCAATCTTAATATTTCCATGGATCCTACATGCTCTGAGAAGAGCTGACCACACAACCTTATTTGCTTCGAAAGGCATGTTCTGGATGAAACGGTAAGCATCGTCAAGCCGTCCATCTCTTGCAAGGATTTCAGACATGCAAGCATAATGCTTAATGTCTTGTTCGACTCCATACTTGTCTACCATTGAATCAAATATTTCAATCCCTCGTGACACCAAGCCACTGCGGCTGCACGCACACAGGACTGCCATGAACGTGATCTTATCAGGATGGAGCTCAAGCGACCCCATTTCATCAAAAAGAGCAACGGCTTTCTCACCAAAGCTGCCATGAGCAAGTCCATTTATCATAGCATTGAACAACTCCACGGTCTTAAGCTCGTCACCGACACCACAAAACACATCCATAGCAGTCTGTATGCACCCATGCTTCGCATACATGTCCACAAAGCATGTAGCGAGCCTTGCATCTCTGCTAATCAGCCCATTACGCCTCACACGGTGATGAAGCCTCTTTGCCACATCGATCGTACCACACTGAACACAAGCTGAAACCAGTGTACCTACCGTGACTTGATCCGCCTCAAACCCTGCCTCCTCCATCTCCTCAAATAACAGCAATGCCTCCTTGTACCTGCCCGCCTGCACATATCCACCAATAAGAGCCGTCCACGCGACCAGATCCTTCTTAGGCGTCTCATCAAATAACTTTCTAGCCATGTTAACCTCCCCGGACCTTGCGTACCCTGACACCATCATGCTCCATAACCTCACATCCCTGGCCTTCTCCCCTGCCAAATCAAACACCTTCCTAGCAAGTGCCAGCCCCCCGCACTGCAAATACATGTCCACCAGCCCGATCACCACCTCCTGTGAATGAAACACCTTGGTGGCAAGCGCTCTCCTGGCAACTCCGTGCACCGCTTTAGCCACCCTCAAGTCCATCAGTCCGGCACACGCGCTCGACAATGCTGTGACAGTCCACCTATCCAGCCGGAACCCTCTGTCCAGCATCATACCGAATGCCGCGAAAGCATCGTCGATGCAGAAGGACTTGACATATGAGTCGATCAGAGTGTTGAAGGATACAGTGTCCCTGACTGGCATTTCGTCGAACAGCCTGCGCGCGAGGGCGGGTAGACCGAATGATCCGTAGAAGTGGAGCAGCGAGTTGGCGGCGAAGAGGTCGGAGGCGTGGCCTGACTTGATGAGGAAGGCGTGGGTGGAGAGCCCGGGCGCGGGGGTCGCGTGGCGGGAGCAGGCGGCGAGGGCGGCGGAGAGGGAGTGGGAGTTTGGAACGGTCTCTGTGTCGACGGGAGGTTCTCTGTCGCGGTCGCGTAGGATCCGGAGGAAGAGGCGGAGCGAGGCGAGATGGTGGCCCGAGCGGAGGTGCGGGCGGAGGAGGCGGGAGGCGGCGTGGGCGGGGAGCGGGAGGCCGAGGAGGAGGAGCTGCGCGTGCGCCGGGAGGGAGGGCCGGCGGCGGAGCGATGCGAGGAGGGAGAGGTGGAGGAAGCCTCCCGGTGCGGCGGCGGCGATCGCGCCGCCGGCGCGGCGGAGCCTGGACAGGCGGCGCATGGCGGGAGGCCTCGCCGGCGCCGGAGAGGTGGAGGGAGACGCGGCGCCGCTCATCTGGTGTTTGAATCGGACGCGTGGAGTGGGCTTGGGAGTCGGCGCAAAGCCCAACTAAACTAAACGTATGGGCCTCCGCGACACAACGCCGAACCAGCTTGACTCCACTGTCCTCCTATCCTCGCCGAAACCCTCGCCGCCGCCGGAGTCCGGCGGCCATGGACTACGACAGGCAAGCACGCGACGCCCTCTCATCGCGCGTTTTACTCTGCACCTAGTTAGCTGTAGTTCTAGTTAGTTATCTGTAGTTCTAGCAGAGATTGGGTGTAGTCAGACCATCTCGCTTCGCTCATACGGTGGCATCTGATGGCAGGCTCAACTCCCCGAGCACGTCGGCGATCACGCTAGAACTGATGGGTCATCGCCTGCATATTTCTCAGGTCTCTGAGCTTCCGTGCTGCCACTCCGCAGTCTGAATTTTCTGTTTGTTTCTTAGTATTTGCTTATTATCTGCAGGACCCTAACTCTAAGCACCTTGGGACTACTGTATGGGACTCATCAATGGTGTTTGCCAAATTCATGGTAATGGTTTGGGATTCTGAGATGCTCCCCTTTACAGTTCTGTAGCTTGCAAGCTTGATTTGCTAGCGTTAGTGTCGATGTCCGACTTTGGTTTCAGTTTAATCTTATCACCATCAGCACACTTGATGTTTGCAGGAAAAGAATAGCAGGAAAGGCAGGTTTTGTCCATCTAAACTGAAAGGGAAACGGGCGATTGAGTTAGGAGCTGGTTGTGGTCTTGCCGGGCTGGGTAAGCTGAATCTCGTTGTACTTTCTGAGGTATCTATATCTTTGGAGGTACTCTTTGAAGGAAAATAATCTACGCTTTTCATTTAGGAATGGCGTTGCTGGGCTGTGACGTTGTTACGACCGACCAAGTTGAGGTGCTCCCGCTGCTCATGAGGAATGTTGAACGCAACAAATCGTGGATCGCACAGTCAAATCCTGACTCAGGTTTTTGTTTTCAAAGAGAACCAGCAGGAGTACTCTTAATAGAAGCGACTTTATGTTATAATAATGCTTACTGGTTATCCACACTTTGTTATAGCATGTGTTCCTTCAGTGGATTATTATTCTTACCACGCATGGATATTCCTGGTGATTACAGAGTGTATGGCATGTAGGTTCCTTCGGTATGGTTACGGTTGCAGAACTGGATTGGGGGAACAAAGAACATATCAGAGCTGTTGAACCTCCGTTTGATTACATCATTGGAACTGATGTTGTAAGCTTTCTGGTGTAGTCTTGTGTTCTGTGCAAGATAGCATATTGTACTTCCAGTTTATGCAAGTTTATACATGCTGAATTACAAATTTACAATCCGGAAATAGTTATTATACACATCATCCATGACCCATGCATAATTGAGTTACCAGTTCCTTTACATGAGGAACCTCGCAAACATCTATCTAAATTTATTTATTTATTCTTCTTGGTCACATTACCGATTCTTTGGATTTTGGAACACTTATCTTTGTACTATCATAAACTGTGGCCATACCCTATGAATTGAAATATTAATTCAGAGAACATGTTGAAATTTAAAGGCAGATGACAAACATTCAACAGAACAAGTTATAATCGACCGTAACAATATAGTGGTTCATCGATAACAGAGAGACTTACCACTTGTTCATTTGCTTATTCTCAAGGTTTATTCAGAACATCTATTGCAACCTCTACTGGAGACAATTATTGCACTATCTGGTCCCAAGACAAAAGTACTGGTGGGTGGTTTCCCCTCTTCGATTGTTTTATAACCAGCTAGGATATTTAGTTACTCGTGCGCAAAAGACCTGCATAAGGGCACAACTGAACGTTTAGTTGCTTTATAACCAGCTAGGACATGAGATCCGTTCTACCACCGTCCATGAACAGATGATGGAGATGTGGAAAAGCAACTTTGATGTGAAAACTATATCTAAATCGAAGGTACTTATTTTGGGTTCAGCTCATTACATTGTTTTATTCTTTTCTACTTGTTTGCATCCGTGTTTAAGATGCTTTTCACCCTCACGTCTTCTGAATTCTTTCACAGATGGATGCTAAATATCAGCATCCTAGTATAAATCTTTACATGATGGACCTCAAAGCTCCACATGTCCTCGATGCTGGACCCAACGATAACGGTATCACCGAGGAGGAGGATGATGATGCCTCCAACCCAGGTGGAGAATATGAAGATCCGGGAGTGAAGACTGAATCTTGTGCTTCTTCTAAAGAAGCGGAAAACGGAAACATGGATGACTGGGAAATCAGAAGGTCTGGGGCTATGGCTGCAAGACTTCTCAAAGATGTGAAGCTAACATGAGTTGGATATGATGAATGACTTTATCATTGATGTTCTACTTTTTTGTGTGTGTGCCATGATTGATTGCACTCTAGTGAAGATGAACATCATTTCTTTTTCGTTTTGTTTCCCTTGTCATAAAAGGTGTACCCTGATTTCTATTAGTTCAAGCCATGTTATTCTGGAGACGCATTTGCTGTAAAGTGTGTCGAATGCTGGCTATAACTCACCAGAGTGAAATCCATCTCATTTAGCCTTGCAAGGTGGTCCTTGCTGATTCACACGGGATTCCACGTGCCCCATGCTACTCGGGCCAAAATCTCAACTGCACTGATCAGACCCTGCAGCTGCTATGTTTCTTCAGCAAGTTCAGCACCTCCGGTTAAGCACAATTCCTTCTATTCTACAAATGCATGCTGAGAACCAACAAAGGAACACCTTCAGTTAGCTTTGGTTACATTTTAATACTGGGTTAAGATACATCAGGATAGAGCAAGAACATTACCACGTCACTTTTTAGTCGAACCATTTTTTCCTACAACAAAGCGAAAGTAAAATTTAAGGCAAAATTGAACATAGAAGTCGCAGGATTCTCAGAGCTGTCCATAATAGATAGACTAGAGCTGCTGTTTTTTCTGTCTCTCTTATTTTTCTGTTTTTTTTTTTTTGCCCTCATGTAAATATCCCACCTTAGGACTTGGACCTATACTATGTTCTTTCATTTAAATGAAAAGATGCACCGTAGAGGCCTCCTCTACCGTTTCACTGGTCAATAAAAAGTACTGATAGAACACGATCCTTGGCCAATATGGCTAATTGTCCCTTACGGAGAAATAGTTGATGCTTCGAAATTAGTCGAGTTCCATTCAAAATCGACATAGGATCGTATTCTATCTTATAGACTACTAGTTAACGTGCAGTGTAGGCACCAACCAAGCAGGAAGTTGCGCCTGCTTCTCGCGTGCCTGAATCGAGATCGAGGATGGCTGCCTCCTGGCCGCCGTCTAGCCAAACGGGGACGAGGGCCACCACAAAGTCGACGTGCACGATGGACAAGGTGGAGGGCTTCCACCGGTTCGAGGTCCGCAACTACAGCCTGATCAAAGGCATCTCCGCCGCCAAATGGGTAAGGTCCGGCACCTTCCCCGTCGGCGGCTACGACTGGTCCGTTGTCTTCTACCCCTCGGGATGCCTCTACGCGCCCAGAGCAGGCAACATGTCGCTGTACCTCGAGCTGATGACCAGCGGCGCCACGGCGAGGGCGGCCTTCGTCG
The DNA here is from genome assembly GCF_019359855.2 of Lolium perenne. Classification (NCBI taxonomy): domain Eukaryota; kingdom Viridiplantae; phylum Streptophyta; class Magnoliopsida; order Poales; family Poaceae; genus Lolium; species Lolium perenne. Next base: position 259,362,192 of record NC_067249.2, read on the forward strand.
CGCGGTTCGTGAACCCGGCCACGGGGCGGTCGCGGAGGATCCAACACAGCGGGATCGGGCAATACAACACGACGGGCACGGCGCATGCCAGGGAAGGAATCAGCCCCATGACGACGGCCGCGCTTGAGGCCACCTACGTCGACCGAGACAGCGACCGCCTCGTCATCGAGGTCACCCTCACCGTCATGGGCGAGCCCCGCACGTCCGCGGCGACACGGCTGGGCGTCCCGGCGCCGCCGTCGTCGGACCTGCCGGCGCACCTGGGGCGCCTGCTGGAGTCCGGGGAGCTGGCGGACGTCACGTTCCAAGTGCGGGGGGAGAGGTTCGCCGCGCACAGGATGGTGCTCGCCATGAGGTCCCCGGTGTTCAAGGCGGAGCTCTTTGGGCCGATGAGCGAGAGCGGGTGCATCACCATCCAAGACGTGGATCCTGCCGTGTTCAAGCTCCTGCTCGACGTCATCTACACGGACGCCTTCCCTGCTGCCATGCACGACCTCGACGAGGACTCCAGCCGAGAGCTCGCGCGGCATCTGCTCGCCGCAGCTGATCGGTACGGCATGGATAGGCTCAAGGCGCAGTGCGCCAACATCTTGTCCACGAGCCTCAACGCGCACACTGTTTCTAGTACGTTGGCTTTAGCTCATCTGCACGGCTGCCACCAGCTTAAGGATGCTTGTGTTGGGTTCATCATCACATTAGGCATGGACAATGGCTCGGTGCTAACAAGCAGGGAGGATCACCCACACGACCAGCAGCTCGGTTGTTTTACTTTCCTCGGATGTTTCTGCAAGGCAGTCGCCAGCATCCTTAGAATCCACTAAGTCGAATATGTGTGGTTAACTCATTGTCGATCTGCTAACTACTTTTTTGAAGTACATGGAGGAGAGAATACCAACTAGCTACTGCTAGAACCCGTAGTCCATGGGGGAACTATTCACGGAGCATGATGGAGGCGGTGGCGTCGATGGAGATGGCTTCCGGGGGCACTTCCCCGTCCCGGCAGGGTGCCGGAACAGAGACTTCTGTCCCCCGAATTGGAGTTTCGCGATGGCGGCGGCGCCCCTGGAGTCTTTCTGGAGTTTCGTCAAAAGGTATCGAAGATTTAGGTCGCGAGGGGTTATATAGGCGAAGAGGCGGCGCAGGAGGGGCAACAGGGTGCCCTCCTAGTTTCTGCTCGTCCCGAGCAGGTAAACGATAACAAAGATAATTTCTGGAGTGACATGCCATCATAACCTTGATCATACTATTGTAAGCATATGTAATGAATGCAGCGATCCAAACAATGGCAGGACAAGTAAAAAAGTTAACCTTGGGAAGCGGATTGGCGGCGCTGAATGGTTCAACGCGGCAAGAAGAAGGGACAGGATCTTTTTTGCTGAGAGACGAGATTTTTCGGACAAGCTTTTCTAAATTCTTGACCTCCAAATCCGTCGACAACCGATCAGAGTCCGTGTCGCCAGAATATTTCCAGAGAGGGCGTTTGCGAGCTTGGAGAGGCTGCACTCTGGTCCTCAGAAAATAGGCTGTGATTTGGATGCCTGATAATTCTTGGCCACGAGTATTTTGCAACTCGTGGATGCGAGCCATCAGGGCCTCGGTCGCAATCTTTTCTTCTTCGGTAGCCTCTGCGTCCCAGGAGCGGCGGCGAGTAATTCTCTCGGCACCATCAAAAGGAGGGATGTTGTCCTCAGCACATCCGTTGTTTTCTTCCTGGATGTACAACCACTTCTTGCGCCATCCTTGAACTGAATCAGGAAGCTTGACGTCGAAATAGTCGACAGTGGGACGGACAGAAATTACAACGCCACCTATATTGTAGGCAACGTTGGAGGAGCCATTACGGCGACAAAAGAAAATGCGCCAACATCTTGTCGACCAGCCTCAACGCGCATACTGTTGCTAGTACGTTGGCTTTAGCTGATCTGCACGGCCACCAGCTTAAGGATGCTTGTGTTGAGTTCATCATCACATTAGGCATGGACAATGGCTCGGTGCTAACAAGCAGGGAGGATCACCCACAGGACTAGCAGCTCGGTTGTTTTACTTTCCTCGGATGTTTCTGCTATCTATCTATAATAAAATATTAATACTATGATCAACTATCTATAATAAAATATTAATACTATGTGAGTGGTGTTTTGGAACATGGGAGCATATGCTCCCTCTATTTTGAAATGCATCTTACACATATTTTGAATTTCAAAAAAATTAAAACCAAAAATTCGCATGTAAATCTTCTCGTGCTACACGCTTACAACTATCCTCCGATTACGGAACCTATAGTCAGGACCGTTTGTGTCTTCAGTTGCAAGCGCCAAGTGTGTCGTCTGTCATGTACTACCATCGTCTTAAAACTTAAGATTTTTCTTCCAAAACTAAAAACAAGTAAAGTTTGAATGAACTTTTAGAATCTATAACCAAACATGATATTTTGTAGATACCATATAAAAAATACATTTTATTATCTATCTAATGTTATTGATTTTGTAGAGACAAAGCCAGCCAAGACAATCAGATCCAGCTTCAGGTAACGGTAGCGTAAGGTTCATTAGTGGATGCAGGCCTGATTACCATCTGAGGTCAGCGCTCCAGGTGAGAAAGATTAAGTAGTGAGAACGATAGGAATATTAAAATAGCGCACTATCTAATAAAAAGTATAAACTTTATTCGCAAGCCGCGCCGTCGCCAAGCGTCCAAAGTCTTAAGTCGCGAATATTCACGCGAGCGCACGCGCTACACATGTATGTGTGTGGTGCAACCCTATGTGTGTTCTTACCATTTTATATGTCACCAAGAGTTCTCCTTATAAGTTGCTCCAAACTTTCTTCCCTTAGCAATGTGGGACTAAAGTTTGAGCATGGCACTAGAGTTCTCAGAATTTTGCATATGGGCCGCTGGTGCCTCAAATGGGCCTCTCTACTTGCTTACTGAGATATTCCACACTATTGTCTATCCGTCGGCCTAAATTCTTGCATGCCATCCCAACGAAAAAGGTCATGCTGATGCATGCATGGGATAAAGGCAGTGCAAGTCATGCATGCTCTAATTTATTTGACACAGGAGTATGCCCATACCCACCGGTGGGTACATATCACACTGACGCCGCCGGCAGCCAACAACTTGCAGGGGATCTCTATGGCGCTCCCATATTCCATGGTCGTTGATATATATAGAAACAAATGGTCCCAATTGCTAAATAGTGCTTGGAGGCTCGCTAGACAATCCGAGCCCCCGTTTTCATCGATCGCGAGCGGTCGTCGCCTACTTCCCCTGCTCTACCTCACGTATGGCAGCTGCCGCTTAGCACTGCCAAGGTGTGGCTGACGGTGATGCACGTTAGTGACTTCGATCCCCTTTCTCTTTGGGACATCTCCGCTTCGCCGCTCGCCTGTGGTGGCTCTCACCGACACGTCCACTCTGCCATCCTTTCTGCATAACCCCACCAGCGAAGACCCAGTGGCGAGCTTGTTGGACTGGCACACAACGTGTCAAGGACCTCGCCGATGCCTGCACCTCTGTTGGCTGCGAGTTTGTTCCGTCGTCCAGAGCAGCATGCATGGAGCTGGCCATGAACGCGGACGACGGCGCTCAAGGGGAAGAGGGGGTGGCCCTGTAGATGCTCGACCAAAAGGTGACGCCTAGGAAAAGGTCCATTTTCCCCCTCTTATGTTGTGTCATGTCTTAGTGTTCCAAGAACGGCAGAACCAAATTAGCTACGACTTTTTGTGTTAATGCATCTACAGGAGTAACTGAAGGCTGCAAAGCGGGAGGAGGAAGCGCAGCGATGTCATTGTCGACACCCACAAGCGTCTCGAGGCAGTGCTCCGGATCGACTATGAGCTAGTCTTGCTGGAGTAGAATGATTATACTTCGTAGTTGCCTACTAGTTTATCTGGAGTGGAACAATTGTACGTGTGTAGCTGCAAAGCAAATGGAAGTTCATGTAGTGTAAATGATTTTGCTTTGCGTCCTAATGCTTTACTTCCATCCATGCATTGATGCAACGGTTGAGTGCTGATTGGTGGATGATGAGCTGATGCACAATTGATAAACAAACAAATTTATAATTTATTCAGGTTACATGAAACTCATAACTCACAAGTGCAAACTAACCATGATTTGTTCATGCTGACAATAAATTATTATTTGGTATTACATGTGAGAATTAATGTTGTGGTCTCACAGCTCTTGTTTCCTTGCCATTGCCTATCTTTGTATCGACTTTTCTTTTTGCTAATTCTCATATATTCCCAAGTTCATTATTGAGACTTAGTTCCACCATTTTGATAGTAGATGTCGTTTACAAAATCCATCAGACAACTCGTTTCATCAGTATAGGAGTCGATGCCTCGCCCGCCCGGCCATCGATGGCTTGGTTATTGTTTTATTCATGAAGTAATTTCATGCATTCCCATTCATTTTGTGTGTGTCTTCCTTGTGTCACGCCGTTATTAGTTTATGCACACAAAATTTGTTCCATGTTCCACCTCACCATTGTGTATTTGGGACCCTTGTTTACCTAGTACTAACATTTTGTGCGTCTAGCCATCCCACAACCTTATTATAGAGTAAATTACAAGGAAATACCAATATTGAGGCGAATTCAACGGCAATTTTGTTAAAAAAATCAAGTCAATACCATCTATAGGGCCGGGAGCAAAAGATGGAGCTAATTCTCTACCGACATAGTTTTAATCTTTGTTGTCCCACTGTCAGTGATGACTTGGACTAACGGTTGCCACCATGACGTTTAGACCAATGACGGGCGAATATCCGGTCTGGTATGGGGCGTTGACCGAATCGGCTAGGAAACACGCGGCGGCGCTGGAGCGAGGCGTGCAAGCGCGGAGGTGGGCCAGAGGTAATGGGCATGTGTTGGGTGGCTTAGCGCCGATGCGTTGTGACCTAGTGTGTGCCACTGCGGTCGTGTGGGCCTTTCGTCCAGAGGCTAGGTGACGGCGCGCGATGTGTGCAGGAGCTGCGGCTACGCCGGTCGAGCTAGGGCGTGTCCCGCGAGCCGCGTGCTCGTGCTCTCCATCGGTGGGGGAGAGGATGATGGTGCGCTGGTTGTGGCCGCGGCCACGCTCGTTAGGCTCTAGCATCAGCTACAGCAGCTCCACGACAACGCTATCGCGCAAGTCATGGACTAGTACAACCTGGCGGCTGGGTCCGGCGCCGGCGCCGGCGGGTTCCTTGTGGCAGCGCTGTTCGCGCACCCGCCGGATGACGGCTGATTAAGCGTTTGACGTCATCCAAGCCGCTGATGATACCCTGCTACGACATGGCCATGGTGGCACCATCCGTCTTCTCCTGGTGGTCTGCTGCGCACGCGGAGGCGATGCTGGAGGCCCGACGGTGCGACTTGGAGTGGCTGCTCGCAGTAGGACGTGCCCGATAGTGGCGCGGCATGGATTTGCTGCTCACAGGACATGCACGGTGGCGGCACGACATGGATATGTTGCTTGCGGATGGAGAGGGGTTCCCCTCCATCCGAGCCGCAGCAGGACGGGCGCGGCCTGGGGGATCGCCGACGCGAGCGGAGCGCAACAAAAGAGGAGCTAGGACGCGCACGGGCGGAGTGGTTGCTGAGCGGCGCGACACGGCCGAGCACCGCTCGGCCGGAGGGAGAGGGGCGCCGGAGGCGGGAGGAGCCGGGCAGCGAGGTGAGCAGGAGGTAGAGGGAGGTAGTTCCCCGAAAGAGATAGAGAGAGGAATTAAAAGAACATCGAATAAAAAACTGGTACTGGCTGGTGGGCTCCATCTCCATCTCAGCTCCTCCTTTAACAAAATTGGACTGCGGGGATGGCCGTCAAGCCGCGTCATCATTAATAGTGGGGCCATAAAGGTTAAAACACTACCTACTAAGGTTTTATTCGATTTGTTGCTCCCTGCCTCAGAAATGGTACTTACTTGAAAAAATTAACAAAATGGGTACTGACCAATCGTATTCGGCCCAATTAGGGTAGTTTCTTGTAATTTTCTCCTAATTATATGATAGGGATATAGGTATTAGCTATGCTTTCACGTGCCCTTTTTTTAAAGTACGGCGTTATCATTTATGCACAAAATGATAGATATTTACCTACGTCTTCAAGTATCGTCTTGTCGTCGTGGCGGTGTGCTAGGGCTCCCGGGTGTGCGAAGATTTGATAGCTATAGCAGATTGTTTTCCTTGCCAATTATTGTCGTGACTGCATGCTAGACTTCCCGGCCCAGCTACGTGGAATGGGGTTAGATCACCGAATTATCAAAGAACCCGAGTGGTGAGTTTCCTTCAAGTGATCCTTATGGTGCACGGTCAAAGAATTTGGACTTGGCCTCCTCCAAATTCTGTTTTGGCGTTTTCCCGCTGAAATTTCCTTGTGCTTTCCCACCCACTTTTAATCATGCACGTACTTTTGAGGTGTTCCGAGCCAGATTCTGCATTTAAGTGACACACCCATATGCAGTTTGCGGCCCCAAAAACCTCCTTGCCATGGCACAGTAGTATATGTTGTAATTCGAGCTTGCCGAATTAATACTTGAGGATAAGCATGGGCAGCTGAACTTGTCGTTGTCATGCACGTCCCTCTGAACTGATGTTGTTTTGATCTAAAGCCCGCTGTGAGGCTACCTCCTAGGTCCAAGGTCCTATAAATGTCTTGTAGCCATTTGTTGTCCTCCATGCCCGCAGCAACCGTGCGCTTGTTCTTGGCCCTAGAGTTGACTAAAGGCAGTAGCAGTGTTGCAATGTCGCTAACCGAGAACCCATGGAGACATCTATTCGTCCAGAAAAATGTCTTATGTCTGTTGCCCACCCCGATCATGCCAAAGCTCTGAAAAAACCATGTATACCGGCTTGTTGACCAGTTGGGGTAAACCTTGCGAAACGTCTTCAAACATTCGATCGTGCATCTCAGTCATTCCCATTGATGCACTTGTTGAGTGCTGACTGCTGACTTGTGGATGATGCACTAGTGCACAACTGATTAGCAGACAAATTTAAAATTGATTCAGGTTACATGGACCTCATAACTCACAAGTGCAAACTAACCATGATTTTTTTCATGCCGACAATAAAGCATCATTCGTTATTACATGTGAGAATTAATTTTGTGATCTCATAGCTCTTGATGCCTTGTCATTGCCTCTCTTTGCAGTAACCATTTTTTATTAATTCTGATCAACTCTCAAGATCATTATTGAGGCTTAATTCCACCACTTTGCTAGTAGATGTCATTACAAAAATCAACCACTTTACTAATTCAGATCAACTCTCATTTAACCAGTGTAGGAGTCGATGCCTCCCCCGGCCATCGATGGCTTTGTTGCCTCGGTTACTATTTTATTCATGAAGTTATTTTATGCATTTCTAATCATTTTTTGTGTCTTCGTTATGTCGCACGCTATTTTTATGCATAAATAACAATTCCTTCCATGTTCCACCTCGTCTCTGCGTGTATTTGGGCATTTGTTTACCTACTATACCTATCATTTTGTGCCTCTAGCCGTCCCATGATGTACCCTTATTATATGCTAGGGGGATGGATACTATGCTTTGGTGTGCCTTTTGTTTAAAGTATGGTCGGCCTTATCATTTTATACACAAAATCGGAGGTATTTAGTTATCTCTTCGTGTGTCGTCGTGGCGATGTGCTAGGGTTCCCGGGTGTCCGAATATTTCATAGCTATATCAGATTATTTTGTCTTGCCAATTTTTGATCAAAAATCCCGAGTGATGATTTTCATTCAAGTGATCCATATGGTGCGATCAGATCATCAGAGAATTCCGGACTTCCCTTGCAAAATATTTTGTCTCACCATTTTCCTGCCCAGATTTCATTGCGCTTCCCCGCCCACTTTTAAGAATGCACATACTTTTGTGGTGTTCCCACCCAACTTATTCGTCTAAAGATTTAATGGGAAACCTATTGAGAAGTTAGCGATGTCGTTGCGCTCCCCCCCCCCCAGACTTTTAAGCTATTTTAGCATGTCGTTAAAGTTATGTGCATATAATATAAACGGGGAAGACAAATTCATGGGAAAAGTTTTTTATCCCAAAATAAATTGTATTAGAGCATCTCCAGTCGCGTCCCTCAAAGCGGCTCCGAGGCTTTTTAGGGTGCGCCGACCGCCGGACATATAATCAGCCCAAGCCGCACGCCCCAAAGGGCTTTTTCGCCCGGCGCGGCCCAATACGGTGTCCACGCCCCGAGGCCATCCCCGCTCCAAAGGGGACACTACGGGCATGCCGTACAGACCGCGGAAACGCGTCGCGAGTGGCAGGCCCGATGCGTCACCACCGATGCCTCCCGTGCGCTGGTGGCCGAGGAGGACGACGAGTTCGTCCTCCTCCCACTCTTCTTCCTCGTGACCAGCGCGGTCAGCGTTGTCCTCCCAGCATGCCGGCCCCTACATCGTGCCGAAGCGCGAGGTAAAGGAGGAGTACGCGACGCCGTCCCAAAATTGGAGGCGCGGCAGCGGCGGCGGAATCACATTCCGTGAACCGGCGCGGAAGCAAAAGATACGAGCGGGTTCCGGTGGCAGGAGCCTCCTCGTCCCGAAGCCGGAGGTGAAGGAGGAGGAGGCCGCGAAGGCCATGAAGGTGGCGGAGTACCTTCGTCGGTAGCACCTCATCGCCAGCAGGGACGACCCCGAGGACTGCCGGTGGTACAACGCAGAGTTCATGATGTTGTTGAACGACACAAAAGCATGGAGGGGCAACATCGACGACGTGATCTCTATGTCCATCCGCGACTCTGGCATGTCGTGAATCCATCTCACACACGACGGCGATGAAGCTAGACCCAGCGGCACGGTCAAGGACGAGCCCGTCGACGAGGACGTTAGCGGCACCGTGAAGGACGAGCCCATCGAGAGCGCGGCAAGCAGAACGTCGTCGATGACAGCATGTACAACTTTCACCAGTACTACGATCCCAGACGCTGCAAGTAGTACTAGTTTGGTTTTAGGTTTGAATTTCATCGAATTTCGTTCAAATCCATGTAATATATAACAAATTTTCATGAATTCGACTAAATTTAAAAAATAAATTCTATTTGGGGGACAATAGCGAAGCTCCCTAAACATGACACCAAGCAACATCGTCCCCCAAACGCTTTAGGAGTTGTTTTGAGGGACGCGACTGGAGATGCTCTTAACCTCCATTTGGGGCCCACTCGCTTGAATCAACAAAAGAATGACCATATTTTTTATAACAATTGTTTGTACTTCAAAGGGCCTTTTGGGTACATTATTACATTTTGTTGGATGTGGCGTCTTGTTGTCTCATTTTAGGTAAGACAGTGTGCACCTTTGTCATACCATTGTTCCTACGCCCCGACTTCTTCGTCTTCCATGCATGGATAGCTAAGCCACGAATTGTTTTTGCAGCTTTGGTGAATTGGACTTGTACTATGTTCTTTCATTTAATTTAAGTAGTGTGCTCCGGTGTCCCCCTCCCCCCTTCCAAAAGACACCTCTAAGAAAAAAATAGTGCACAAACACCATCATCGCCTGATCAAAGATCTTAGGTTTCCACCTGAAGATAGTCCCCACGTTCAAAACAATACCTTTAACAAGGTCATTGTCATGCACAACTAATTAAGACCAGACCTCGGATTTTCACCTCGTAAGATAATACTTGCTCATTTTAGGTATTACCCCTCACTCCAAGTGCCCTTCTTTATATGCACCCCGTTATTCTATGCATGAATTCATGTCATCACACTCGTCATTCCATGCGCCATCTCATCACCTCTTGTCCTTGGGGACATTCTTTCATGCCCGGGGCCGACTACGTATGAAGACTTCACGCTCTAGGTGGTGGGATTTTTCCCACCCAAATTTCCATCTTGGTGCTTTCCCGCCCACTTTTAAGCATGCGAGAGAGGCATCCGAGGATGTCATGGGTCGGTACGGTTTGGGAGGGCCGCATGAATGACCACACTAGGTTGTGGCACGTAGATGGGATGGGCGATGACGGCGACATATAAACGATCAGCCAGCACAAGAATAGTTGTAGCCAATTGGCTAAGCTCCCGAGTTGAGTCGTGCGAGTGACAATTATCTCGGTAGGTACCACGTAAAATGAAGAAATAGATTATGTAGAGAAAAATATGAGATAAATATTTTTGTACTTTGGCTGTGTGGAAGTTCAATAATATGAAAATAGTTCACACAAATTGATATTCCTCCGATTCATATTAATGGACTCAACTTTGTCTAGATTCGTATGCATCTATTCTAAAAACTAAACTAGATACATAGGAATCTAGACAAAGTTGAGTCTATTAATATGGACCAGTGGTAGTACTTTTTTGAGAGATCGGTGTGGTAATTTTTTCGCCGAGTTGGAGTAATGCATCATCGCATGTAAACTTATCATGGTGAAGAGCAAGTATCTACGTGCATGTAGGGATGTCAGCGGATGGATTGGTGTCCGACTAGCACAATTTAAGTAGATGTGGAATGCGAACCTGTGTAGTACTTTTTGCACTAATCATTGAGTCGTGCGGGATATGCAGGATCCCGCTTCTGCAACCCTACATGCATGCCTCTCACATGGTTCACGGTGAGAATTTACATATGTATTCCGCGCCCTTGGCCACGGTGTTTTATGGAAGACATAGAGAATAGTAATAATTGTAGGTACACGAGAATTTAAATCACACTTTCTTCACTGCTTGTCAAAAGAAAGAAAAATTGTTACATGGAGTAACATGCAGGACTACATTGATGTGCTGCATCACATACCCACCCGGCCACACACCACCGGCGATGGCAAGTAAGACCTGATGGGCAGGTGACCTCTTGATGGTGAAGATGGACGCCTCCTCCTTGCTTCGCCGGCTCTGCCATACCGGTATCTCCATCCAGCGAAATAGAACGGGTCCCCAAACTTCTTTTCTCAATGGCAACATATGAGATCATACCTCCGCATGATAGACTGGTTGTAAGGTGTCAAGGTGGGATCCCACCGGAATTTCACTTTTACTGTATTTTGTCTTTTCTAGCACAAATTTTGATGATAAAATTTATACTGGAAAGGCAAAATATACTACAAATGTGATTTAGATGGAATCCCACACGATGACACCCTAGTCTGGCTGCCAGACACATGGCAGCGCTCCTAGTAGCGAGAAGCCAGAGTCATGAATCTAATCTCCACCCAAAACTCATCCACGAGTAAAGTTTCTTGCCGTCATTTTTGGGCGTACGTGTGGCTGCCGGACACATGTCGGGAATCTAATCTCCGCCCAAAACGAGTAAGTTTATTGTCCGTCTATTTTGGGAGAAATCAAGCGAAACCAAATGTATATCTAGCGAAACTAAGATTTTCTAGCTAATGTGGATGTACTTGGGTGGGAGAGGGATGCTGGTACGAGCTAGCTAGCTAGTCACATGGAATCTCCTGGTGCATGTGACCGATCAGAATGGCATCTTCGTTCATGGAGGAAAATGCACAAACCAGTAACACCTGGGGCAGAAGTTGCACAAACCAGCGAATCAAACTTGTTTTTGCACGGACCAGCAACTCTAGATGTTATTCGTTGCTAGGCTCCCGCTCCCCCTCCCCCTCCGCCGCCGCCAGAGGTCCCGCCGGGCAAAGCCCGGGCGGTGACGGCGGCAGCGGGGCCTCTCCCTCGCGCGGCGGCCTCCTCTTCCGGCGGCGGTGGTGCGGGACGCGGCGGCGCTCTGGTGGCGAGGTGCTGCAGGAGTCCGGCGCGAACGACGCAGCTCAGGTCGGCGGAGGTGCCGCTCTCCCCCGCGATGGAGGCGTCCCCTGCGGCGGCGGCCGGGATCTCAAGGCCCGCCGTGGCTGCAGGCCGGCGCGTGGACGCCTGTAGGCGTCGGCTGCTGGGCACCATGGAGGTGTCGGCGGCCGTTTGGGCGGCGGCGGGCTGGAGCCTCACCCTCCAGTCCCCGTTCTTCGTGCGGTGAGACGGAGGTCAGCACCTCCCTCTCCGGCGGCGGCAGGGTTGCTTCTCGACGGCGGTGTGGCCAGAAAGGCGGCTCCTTGCGGCGCTTCTCCGATGGGCTTGGGTTTGGCGGCAGGACCGGGGAGAAATCCCTGCGTAAGCTGGCGACGGCGACGCCCGCGGGCGCCGTCACCTCGTTGGAGGCGTCGCCATGGTGTTGCTCCCTCTTCCCCGCATCGAACATCGGGGGAAACCTTGATCCGGTCTTCGGATCGGGCGGCGGCGGCACGGCTGTGTCGTTTTTCCTTCTTGGAGGCGTCGCCTAGATGGTTCGGGAGTCCTCGGTGCGCCATTTGGAGTCGGTGGTGGCAGCCGCTCAGAGCTTGGGCTTCCGGGGCGCTATGTACACCGTCGGCGGCTCTTCTTCGTGGTCGATGCCTCCTTCGATCTGGTTCAACCCCGCCGTTCACTCGCCGTTCCTGGGCACTTTTGGGTGGGCGGTGTGTTGGCTTGTGCCATCTTGAAGTTGGAGTTGGCTTCCTGGAGTTCCTTTCTTCGGTCGTGACGCGGCCAGTAGCTTAGTGTATCGTCTCCTCTGGACGGTGCAAGGCGAGTTTGTCGTTCAGCTGGTGTGGTTTGTGTTGTAATCCGTGTGGCGTCGTGTTTGTATCGGGTTGCCTTCGTTGGCGTTGTTCGGCCGTCTTGGCCTCTTCTTCTATGAAATTTGATGCACCTTCCAGGGTGTATCCTTGAAAAAAGATGTTATTCGTTGCACAGAGCTCTAAACCTCATATTACGCGGGTTAACTGCATATCTGGTTAAGGAGACCCACCTTCTGAGCTGACCTGGCATGCCATTGTGGCCTTTGTATGCCCGGATCGGTCAAGGCAGAGCTCGACGAGCCGAGCCAGCTTCTCTCGTGACAGGCTGCTGCTCCACATGGACAACAAAGGAGAGTCGGCTGTCTAAATTCTAGAACATATAGCTATTTCACCCGTAGGTTTATTTTTTCAATGTTTTGGGGTTGCTTACCACATAGACCACGTGGTTATTTCACTGCAGATCTTGGTTCTGAGAATTGGAAAGAAGAAGGTTGTAATGCTAGGCATAGGGTGCGTTTGGTAGGCTGTGAGCCTTTGACTCGCATCGATCCAGCAAAAACCGATCCGTTTGGTTGCCTGTAAGAGGTTCGCGTTGTGGTTCAACCGGTTCTCAAAGCACCTCTGGGATAGGCCCTGGAGGAATGCCCGAATAGCCAGTTTCCAGTGGGCCTATCCCGTTGTCGTGCCATTTTGCATGCCCGTGTGCAATGTGTTGCACGCGTGGAGAAGCGTCTGGAAAAAGAGGCCGCAGCTGCCATCTACCTCAACCTCACGAAATAGGTCATTGAGGTCCAAAGGATGGACGTCGAGGCAAAAAAGGCAGGCACCGATGCCAAATTGCGTGACGCCGCGGCCAGGAGGATGGACACCGAGGCCAAGACCCGTGCAGAGGACACAAATATCATGCTAGCCGACTTGAGAAGCGTCGACGATGACACCAGAACCTGGTTCATGAAGAGGCGCGCCGAAATCCGTGCGTGAGACACCTGATCACCGGCGCCATGCGCCCAGCACCATGGTCTCCTTTTGGACCTTTTATGATGTTCATGCCTTGTTGTGCCCCTTTTGGATTCCACTTTCCATCGTACCGTGTGTAAAGTTTGATGAACTTATTTCAGACCTTAATTTGACGTATAATTTCATGCAAATTTTAGCTAATTTGAGGCTACAACCTCTTTTCTAAATTTTCTGAAACTAACTGGCCCGCGCCGGAAATGCGTCGGCCCGCTAGAGCCACCCCCGACGCAAACGGACGCCCGCGGACAATTTGGGTATCCAAAATGCGTCGCCGCGTTGGAGATGCCCTAATGCTCCTGTGTTACTGTCATATTTTTTACAAATGCTCATATTGTTGTCTGACGGAATAAGCTGGTTCGGCTCGTCCAGCTCCACGTTGACCAATCCAGGCAAAGCCACGATGGCAGCCAGGTCAGCTTAGAAGGTGAGCCTACTTTGTCAAATATCCAGTTAACCTGTGTAATCTGATGATTAGAGCTTTGTGCAATGAATTACCTCTAAAGTTGCTGGTTCGTGCAAAAACAAGTTTGAGTCACTGGTCTGTGCAACTTCTGCCCCGAATGTTACTGGTATGTGCAATTTCCTCAAGTTCATGCTTTGCTCAGTTGCAGCTAGCTACTACCTCCAATCTCATTCCTAGGCTCCTGACATGTACGATCATGCGCCCCCGTGGAGGAAGTAGTAGACAGCTAAATCCTTTTTTTTATTGCCTACCCAAATGCTTTCTTCCCAGACTATCTAGCAAGCAGCCAGAAGCAAATCAGAATTGCGGAAATTTTCTTCAAGGTACAAGAGCAAAATTGGGCCCAAGATTCTACCCATACAACTAGCCCGAGTGGAGCATCAGACTGCACGTACCAAACCAACAAAGTTTCATGACTGGCAAAACTGAACAACCATAGAAAACAGTGAAACTTCTTTAAGAGAAATACATAGGTAAGGCAATTATAATCAACTAAAGTTCAATCGGTAAGAATAGAAAATTTTGCCATGACGTTTGAAGTTTTGTGCCATTCGGATCTCACAGCAGACAATAAACTTCACAAAAAAAACGAAAGTACATAGAGCAAAGCTCATGCAATCAACCTGGAACAGATATGACAAGGACACATGCATCAGGCTTCACAGAGTTAATCAAGTTGCTAGCTAGTGCTCAAGTACCAACAAACGTCTCTTTGTCCCCAGGGTCTTCCAGCTTGGTTCCTTCTTTCCAAGCGACACATCATGATCCAGTTGCAACATATGAAGATTCCACGCTCTAAATGGTGGGACTTTTCCCGCCCAAAGACTAGGTTGTCGCACGTCGACTGGATGGGCGACAATGGCGATATATGAACGATCAGCCAACATAGCAGTCGTTGTAGACAATTGGTCGAGCTGCTGAGTTGATCCATGTGAGTGACAATTATGGTGGTCGGTGGCATGTAAATTGAAGAAATAGATTGATGTACAGAAAATTTCAAAAGAGAAATAGTTTTATACTTTGGCAGTGTGGGAGTTCAATTATATGAAAATATAGGTCATGTTGACGTCAAATTGGTACTTTTTGGAAGGATCCACATGCCAATGTTTGTCGTCAAGTCATATCATGGTCAAGAGAAAGTACCTACATGCACTGGCGGCGGGTCGTGGAGGCCATACTGGGCTCCGGCCCAGTCTTCTCCAAGTACAAATTCCGTGTTACTATGATATGTGACCGAAGCCCATCTTTCACCCCGTGAGTTATATATGCGACAGATGCCTGACTCCTCGTCCCTCATCTGCGCGTGGCTCTGTCTCTTCTCCAAATATTCAGTCCCCCGGACTCATGATCTCTCAAGTCTTCCTTCTCCCCTTCAATCGCCATGGCCTTGCTCTTTATCCTCCTCCCGCTGGTTCAACCTGCCAAAACAGTTTGTCCATGTAACATCACGTGGTGAACCAAAAGCTACAGCAATTTCAAAAATGTGATGGCCAGCCCATGGCGATGGCGCCGTCGGCCGCCGTGGACACTGGTCATGGAGCATCAAATTGGGCATGTTATGGAAGAAATCTATGTGACTGTTCGGCAATACATGCAATGGGCCCTCCCTTTGTTTTGCGCCACGCTCCGCCACTGCCTACATGCATGTAGGGATGCAAGCGGGCAGATTGGTGTCTGAGTAGTACAATTGAAGTAGATGTGGAATAGGGTCCTGTAGTAAAATTTGCACTAATCATGGGAATGTGGATACCGTTTCTGTAACCCTACATGCATGCCTCTCTCATGGTTCACGTACGACAAGAGTTGGCATGTGTCTTCTGCTTGGCAACGGTATTTTGTGGAAGACACAGAGAGAGATATAGTAATTTTCTTCACTGCTCAGTCAAATGGAAAATATATTGTGCTATGTTGTCACATAACCACAGGGACACATGCCACCGCCGACGACGAGTAAGACGGAGTGGGCGGGCGACCTTGATGGTGAAGATGAACGCCTCCTCCTAGGTTCGCCAGCTCTGCCACACCTGTATCTCCATCCAACGAAATAGAACAGGTCCCCATGCTTCTGTTCTCAGCAGCAGCAGGCAAGACCATACCTCCGCACGATAGAGCTGCCAGACACATTGCATCACTACCAGTTGGGAATCTAATCTCCACCCAAAACTCATCTACGAGAAAGTTCATTGTCATCTTTTTTGAGTGTTGCAACACTAAACAATACATGGGTAGTCTCTTTTGGGCGTTGCGACACTAGAGGATCTCTGGAACTGATGGCAGCGCTTCCCCAATCGTCAGGGAAATCATGCGAAACCAACAGGATTTTTCTACTAGCTATTATAGATGCACTTGGGCGGGGAAGGGATGCTAGTACGAGCTAGCTAGTCACACCCTCAGCGCGTGCGAGATTTGGGCGGGAATCGCCTGGTGCAAATGCATGTGATCGATCAGAACGGCCTCTTCATTCATGTTAGCTCCATTGCAGCTAGCTAGATAGCAAAATCCTTTTATTTTCCCTACCCAAATGCATTTTCGGCAGACTATCTAGCTAGTAGCCACTAGCAAATCAGAAATTGCAGAAATTTAACTTGGGAAGATTTCTTGTCCAAGATTCTACCCATACAGCTAGCCCAAGTGGAGCATCAGCGACTGCACGTACCGAACCAACAAAGTTTCATGACTGTCCAAACTGAACAACCATAGAATACAAGGAAATTTCTTTAAGAGAAATATATAGTTAAGCTAATTAATCATCACGAAGAGTAGAAAAATTTGCCCA
Source organism: Lolium perenne (assembly GCF_019359855.2). Classification (NCBI taxonomy): domain Eukaryota; kingdom Viridiplantae; phylum Streptophyta; class Magnoliopsida; order Poales; family Poaceae; genus Lolium; species Lolium perenne. The sequence continues at coordinate 259,378,950 of NC_067249.2, forward strand.
AACATTTGCTGTTTGGTGACATTTGGATCCCACAGCAGACCATAAACTTCACAAAAAGGACAAAGGTGCATAGAGCAAAGCTCATGCAATCAATCCTGGAACGGACATGACAAGGGCACATGCATCAGGCTTCACAAAGTTAATCAAGCTGCTAGCTAGTGCTTAACGACCAACATACATCCCCTTGTCCCCGGGGTCTTCCAGCTCGATTCCTTCCTTCCAAGCGACAAAAATGCGACATCCTTAACCTCCAACTGGAACAAAACATATGATGGTCAGCTGTAAAGCAGATTTAGCATATAAACAAATCATTTTGGGAGAGGCTTTGGACTAGACACGCACAACAACGGAGGGCAGCACCCATGCATCTATCTATCTACAACAGGATACCTAGCACATGTTATTGTTCACTCAAAATGCCAGGCGCCACCTATGTATGAGGAATCGCTTCTACATCACAGTTTTCGAGCTATTCGGGCAATAAATAGCGATAGATGGAAATTATTCTCTATGCATGGACTAAATACTGGAAGAACTAGCAAGTAGAAAACATGGGACACACATGGACATGCCATTTCCATGATTGCAACTACCAACTAAATGACAGCAAGTGAATTCTTCATCAACCATTTGAGTCAAAACAGGGTATGCTATTACATTGTGCTAGCTACATCGCAAAGAAATAAACATTCACAAACAGCACGGCAATTGAATCTGATGCGTGAGCCTCACATTCTTACGGGCCAACGCAAGCACAAATGTGCTGCTGCGCAACACTAAGATTATAAAGCTGATCTGGGTGATATCAAAGCATTGGCATCAAGAGAAAAAAACATGTCACCAGAATTGCAAATGACTGCATGATTTCCTGGAGAAGTGACTTGAACATGACCTGGTCGCATAGCAAACCCATGGCATCTGGCTTCAATCGTCTGAATTTGAATTCAGTTCAAGATATGCAGGCATCAACACCAAGCATGACACGGAGCATCAGGACAATGTCAATGCACAAGTTCTAACTCAGTCTAATCTAGAAACAAGCGGAAAACATTTATATGTGAGCTCACCAAATCATAGTCAAGAGAGCAGCACAACAAGAGTAAAATTTACCTATCAATGTATAATAACTAGAAAAGGAAGCAGAAGCACAGGACAGCAAGTTTATATCAGTAGGTGGCATGCTTTTCGTAGGTTCCAGCCCTTGACCAATAGTATCCAAACCTTCAACATGCAGAATTATCGTTGCCAAACAGAGGTCCACAGATAAAAGAGAGAGAAAAAAGCGCAAGTCAATTGGAAGCCCATTCTGGCTAGTCAAACATAGATATGTGCGTTCTAATGGTACGCCATTACAGATTGAATGGTTATCATGGCAATGCATTAGTATTTGAAAATTTCTCATGACTTGACCTTTTTTTGGACATCTAGACGACAATTCAAATGATAAAGAGTAAGAGTGCATAGCAGCACAGGAAGAATGCCACGAGTACCCCCTTCCTGGACACACCCAGCCTGGCTTCTCCATCCTGCAAATAGAACGCACAAACTAACTTAGTGGGACCAAGAATCAAGTGGACTCTGAATTTGAATTCAGTTCAAGATATGCAGGCAGCAACACCAAGCATGAGAAGGAGCATCAGGAAAATGTCGATGCACAAGTTTGTACTCCGTCTAATGTAGGAACAAGCGGAAAACATCTATATATGAGCTCACCAAATCATACTCAGGAACTCAGGAGAGCAGCACAACAAGAGTAAAATTTACCGATCAATGTATAACTAGAAGAAGAAGTAGAAGCACAGGACACAACCTCATTTTATATCAGCAGCTTCCATGCCCTTGGCCAGTAGTATCCAAACCTTCATCCTGCAGAATATCATTGCCAAAAAAAATCACGCATCAAGTGGAAGCCCATTCCGGGTACTCAGACATAGATATGTGTTTTCTAATGGTACGCCATTACAGATTGAATGCTTATCATAGCAATGCATTAGTATTCGAAATTTTCTCATGGCATTTGACCTCCTTTTGGATGTCGAGACGAGAATTCAAATAACAAAGAGTAAGAGTGCATAGCAGCACACCTCCAGAGACAAGGGGATTGCCATTGCCGAAACGACCGACAGGTAGAGGAAGAATTAATGCCACGAGTAGCCCCTTCCTGGACAGACCCAGCTAGCCCGGCTTCTCCGTCCTGCAAGTAGGATGCACAAACTAAGTTAGTGGGGACCAAGAATCAAGTGGACTCTGCAGAATCTTGCTTTCAAGTTGAAGATATGCAGGCAGCAACAGCAAGCATGAGAAGGAGCATCAGGAAAATGTCGATGCACAAGTTTGTACTCCGTCTAATGTAGGAACAAAAGCGGAAAACATATATATATGAGCGCCGACCAAATCATAGTCATGAGAGCAGCATAACAAGAGTAAAATTTACATATGAATGTATAATAACTAGTAAAGGAAGCAGAAGCACAGGACACAGCCTCATCTTATACCAGCAGCTGCCATGCCATTGACCAGTAGTATTGAAACCTCCGTCCTGCAGAATACCGTTGCCAAACAGAGGTCCACAGTTAGAAGAGTAAAAAAAAAATCGCACATCAATTGGAAGCCCATTTCTGGCTAGTCAAACATAGATATGTGCGTTGTAATGCTACGCCATATATTAGAGGTTGAATGGTTATCATGGCAATGCATTAGTATTTGAAACTTTATCATGCCAGTTGACTTTTTTCTTTTTCTTTTTGTGGACATCCGGACGACAATTCAAATAAAACAAAGAGGAAGAGTGCATAGCATCACACCTACAGAGACAAGGGGATTGATTGGCATGACCCAAACGGCCGACACACGCGTAGAGGAAGACTGGCAGGAGTACCTCCTTCGTGGCCACACCCAGCGACCGGCTTCTCTGTCCTGCAAGTAGGATGCACAAATTAAGTGCCTGGGCAGGCAGCAATGACAAATGTGCGCCATTAGAGGTTGAGTGCTTAGAGCATCTCCAGTCGCGTCCCCCAAACCGTCCCCCAAACCGCGCCGGATCGAGCGTTTGGGGGACGTGTTTTGTTCGTGCCGCGTTTGGGGGACGTCGCTCCCCAGCCGCGTCCCCCAAACGCCGCCCCCAATCAGAAATTCAAATAGATGCATTCAAAAGAGATCGTTCCCGCCGATTCGTCGTGATCAGAGTAGCGGCGATCGATCAAAGTACTGGGCGCGCGATCATATTTACAGACCGGTGGTGCATGCAAATTAGAAGAAGGGGCAGGGGTTGGTGGACGGCGTCGTGTCCTGAGTCGACGCAGGCCCGTCGAGCACGACGACCTCGTCGCGATCTGCCTGTTCCTGTGCATGGTGCGTCTGCTCCGTCGCCGACGCGGAGGCCGACGCAGGTGTAGCAGTAGAAGACGCGTCAGCCTGCTCTTGCTGCGCTGCCGCTGCCAGGGCCGCCGCGTCCGCCGCCGCCATTTTGGCTTCGATGTCGTCGAGGATCTGGCCTTTGAAGAAGTTGTGCGCCGCTCGCGTCCGGGGAGACATTCCCTCTGTCGACGTTCTCAGCAGGGACATGTCGTCCCTGCGTTTCTTGAGCTCCAGCTTCTCCTCTTGCCTCTTGAGCAGCTCGGCCCACCTTTGGTCGGCCTTCTTGTCGCGGGAGATAAAGGTCGAGGAGACGTCGGCGAGGCATTTCGTGATCGACGCCTGCGTCTTCTCAGACGACGCAGCGTCGGCCAAGGCGGCCTTGGCAGCCTTGTTGCCAGTAGGACGCCCTGTCGAAGTTGCCAGCGGCGCGTCCAGATCAATGGCGTCCTTCCCCTTGGACAGCGACAAGCGCGTCAGCCGCCATTTCTCATTCATTTTGAGCTTGCCATAGCAATGCATCAGCGCGAACGGCTTATGCCCATCTGAATTCCTCGCGTAAACCTCCATGGCCCTATCAAACTAACCAAAGGAAGCAGAGTCATTTCATCGAACACAATGTAGGCGCTACAGATTATGGAAGAAACAGTCGTACCAGTTGGGCGACGTCGGCGCCGCTGTCGCCTCTGGTCTCTAAGTCCTGATGGTACCCATGGAAGGAGTTCACCGACGCCTGGATGATGGCCCATCGCGTCGACATTGCCTTCTGGCTCCTCTTCATTGTCACTTTCTGGTAGTCGCTGTTGATGAGCTTGCGCTCATCGAACTCGGCCTTGATCCTCGCCCAATACTTCCCGCCTTTTTGGTTCGCGCCGATGATGGAGTCATGGCTCACCGTCGCCCACGACTCGCACAGACAAAGATCTTCCAGAGGCGTCCACTTCGGGCCTCGTGTGCCCGACGCCTTCTTCTTCTTCTTCTTCGTCCTCACGCCGTCCGCGTCTACCTCCACGAGATCATCGTCACCGGCACCCTCGTCGTCCTCTTCGTCAACGCCCTCTTCGTCCTCATCGTCGTCCTCCTCGTCGTCCTCCACCCCCTCCTCTTCCTCGTCGTCCTCCTCCTCAACCCCGTCCTCCTCCTCAGCACCGGCGCCGTCGTATTCGAGCGGACCCCTGCGGCCGGTGAAAGGGTCGCCGTCCGGACCGAGTCCTGGCTCGCGCTGCTCGTACGCCGGGGAGTAGAGGTTGTTGGGGTTGAAGCCGCCGTGCGGCAGCGCATCCTGGTAGTGCGGCGACAAGTTAGGCGTCACGCACCCGGGAGTGGCGGAGGGGCCGTCGTTGTAGAAGGCGGCTTGCGACGGAGAGATCACTCCGGGAACGTACACCGGCATGGACGTACTCCATGGGCTCGCGTTGGTGGCGGCGATACACCCGGCCATTACGTGCTGGTGCTGGCGCGCCGCCTGAGCCTTCTTCTCCAGCTCCACCGCCCTCCGTCCTTTCCGCTCCGCCGTCGATAGCTTCCGGCGCAGGCAATCTTGCTGCCATTGATCTTCGGTCATTCCTTCAGGCTTCTTCTTCGCAGCCGGCGCCTTCCGCGGCTTCGCGAACGGCGCTTTCGCCCCTATCGTCGCATTGCCCGGCGGCTTCTTGGCCGCTTTCTTCGCCATCTTTTTGGGGGCTGTCGGCGGCGCCATGGAATGGGGAGAGGGTAGCGGCGGCGGGTGGACGGCGGGAGGGAGAAAGAAATCGGCGGGATAGGAGAAATGAATCGGCGGCGGGATATGTTTTGGGAGGCCTGTGCGCGGCGGTATAGGCGCGATTTGGCGGGAGCGGCGGGATTTGGCGGGAGTGTGAGACGACTTTTCCCTGTGCCGCTGACGGGTCGGCCCCGCGTCGGTTGGCCTCGCTTTTCGTTGTGTCCGGCGTCCCCGGAGCGTCCCCTGTGGGACGGGGACGGGCTCGGGGCGCCGGACACCGTATGGGGGCGCGCCGGACAAAAAAGGGCTTTGGGGGACGCGGCTGGAACGCATTTTCTGTCCGGCGCGCCCCAAATCCCTTTGGGGGACGGTTTGGGGGACGCGACTGGAGATGCTCTTATGATGGCAAATGTGTAGGCAAAGATAGATACATATAGGAACACGTGTCTGTCCAAAGAAAGAAAGAAAGAAAGAACTAGGCCGGAATGGAGACAGGACCTTGAGATAGATGGAGGGTGAAGGCCGTGATGCAGCGGAAGGAGCAGCACCGGAACAGCATCGAGATCTGGTGGAAAATAAGCCTTGGCGTTAAGGTAGATGGGGGGAGGCAAGCAAGTAATGGAAGAGGATGGAAATCGAAATCTAAAAAAGAAAAGCGGTACCTTTGTTTGGATTGGGGACGAGGTGGAGGAGCAGCGGAGGGCGGCGCCGCGCCGTTGGCCGGTGAAGGAAGGAGTCGGAGGCGGGCCGAGCAGCTGGCCTTGGGGCTGCGCCGTCTGAGGGGAGCACACGGGGCGGCGGCATGTCCTCCCGCTGGTGGTGCTAGAGTTTGGCGGCGGAGCAGAGGAGGGGCCCGTGGCAGCGACGAGGTCCCTGAAAGGAAGGGCAGCGAGGTCGCCGGCGTGCAGCACCGTCGGCGTCGGGAAGGCGCGCCGTCGCCGTGGCCATGGAAGTGGCTGTAGAGGGTGGCGTCTGGATTTGGGGATTGATTGGTGGAGGGAGAGCGGTGGGTGGGTGCGCAAGAGAGAGAGAGAGAGAGAGAGGGGGGGAGGCGTGTGCACTCGTGGCAGAGGTGAGTTTCGGTGCGTCGGGGGTTTGTTTTGGGCGCGGAAGCAAAGGAGTCGAATTGGCGACGAAAGCTCCTGAACCGCACCGGCACCGCGGATTTTTAACCGACGAAAGACAAAACAAATGTCCGTAACGTGCAGACTAGGCAAGCAGGAAGTCGCGCGCGCGCCCGAATCGAGATCGAGGATGGCTGCCGCCTGGCCGCCGTCTAGCCAAACGGGGACAAAGTCGACGTGCACCATGGACAAGGTGGACGGCTTCCACCGGTTCGAGGTCCGCAACTACAGCCTGATCAAAGGCATCTCCGCCGCCAACTGGGTAAGGTCCGGCACCTTCCCCGTCGGCGGCTACGACTGGTCCGTCGTCTTCTACCCCTCGGGATGCCTCTACGCGCCCAGAGCAGGCAACATGTCGCTCTACCTCGAGCTGATGACCAGCGGCGCCACGGCGAGGGCGGCCTTCGTCGCGCGGTTCGTGAACCCGGCCACGGGGCGGTCGCGGAGGATCCGACACAGCGGGATCGGGCAATACAACACGGCGCATGCCAGGGAAGGAATCAGCCCCATGACGACGGCCGCGCTTGAGGCCACCTACGTCGACCGAGACAGCGACCGCCTCGTCATCGAGGTCACCCTCACCGTCATGGGCGAGCCCCGCACGTCCGCGGCGACACGGCTGGGCGTCCCGGCGCCGCCGTCGTCGGACCTACCGGCGCACCTGGGGCGCCTGCTGGAGTCCGGGGAGCTGGCGGACGTCACGTTCCAAGTGCGGGGGGAGAGGTTCGCCGCGCACAGGATGGTGCTCGCCATGAGGTCGCCGGTGTTCAAGGCGGAGCTCTTTGGGCCGATGAGCGAGAGCGGGTGCATCACGATCCAAGACGTGGATCCTGCCGTCTTCAAGCTCCTGCTCCACGTCATCTACACGGACGCCTTCCCTGCTGCTGCCATGCACGATCTCGACGAGGACTCCAGCCGAGAGCTCGCGCGGCATCTGCTCGCCGCAGCTGATCGGTACGGCATGGATAGGCTCAAGGCGCAGTGCGCCAACATCTTGTCGACCAGCCTCAACGCGCATACTGTTGCTAGTACGTTGGCTTTAGCTGATCTGCACGGCTGCCACCAGCTTAAGGATGCTTGTGTTGAGTTCATCATCACATTAGGCATGGACAATGGCTCGGTGCTAACAAGCAGGGAGGATCACCCACACGACCAGCAGCTCGGTTGTTTCACTTTCCTCGGATGTTTCTGCAAGGCAGTCGCCAGCATCCTTAGAATCCACTAAGTCGAATATGTGTGGTTAACTCATTGTCGATCTGCTAACTACTTCCAATTAACTATTAGTAATCTGCAGCAATGTACAGTATATATCAAGGCTGCAAGCATATACTTTTAGAGCAGGTGTTTGGTGAGCACCCATATCTAGACCATGTATACTGCATCAAGTTTGTGCAAATTCTTTTTGTTCTCTCTCAAACAATTTCTCATTTTTATTTTCTCACACCACACATTGTTTGAACTAAAAAAAATTACAGATCACTTAAACATAACCATTGAAATATGGGAAAAATATTTTGGATTTTTCATGTCATTATATACATATGTATTTCAAGGATTTATTTTGAATTTTAAATAATTTAAATTTTTAATTTACACAAAAAATTCAGAACTAATTTTCCTCCATTCTATTTTGCTTTACTGTATGAGTAATCGCTTCTACATCACACAGTTTGTGAGAACTAAAAAAGTATAAATTCATTTGCTAGCCGTGCCGTCGCCAAGCGTCCAAAGTCTTAAGTCGCGAATATTCACGCGAGCGCACGCGCTACATACACATGTGTGTGGTGCAACCCTATGTGTGTTCTTACCATTTTATATGTCAACAAGAGTTCTCCTTATAAGTTGGTCCAAACTTTCTTCCCTTAGCAATGTAGGACTAAAGTTTGGACATGGCACTGGAGTTTTCAGAATTTTGCCAATGGACCGCCGGTGCCTCAAATGGGCCTCTCTACTTGCTTACTGAGATATTCCACACTATTGTCTATCCATCGGCCTACATACTTGCATGCCATCCCAGCAAAAAAGGCCATGCTGATGCATGCATGGGATAAAGGCAATGCAAGTTATGCATGCTCTAATTTATTTGACACAGGAGTCTGCCCTTACCCACCGGTGGGTACATATCATGCTGCCGCCCCCGGCAGCCAACAACTTGCAGGGTATCTCTATGGCGCTCCTCTATTCCATGGTCGTTGATATATATAGAAACAAATGGTCTCAATTGCTAAAGAGTGCTTGGAGGCTCGCTAGACAACCCGAGAGCCTCCGTTGTCATCGATCGCCACTACCCTGCCTTCCTGCACCGCACCGCCCCGGCGTCGTTCCCTGGCCACCTACCTCCACGGTGTCAACCCCCGACAAATCGTGTGTGTCCGTTGTATTCCTCCGCTTAGCACGCCAAGGTGCATCGCCTCGAGCCTGACCTCCTATACCGCCGCTTCCGCAAGCCCAGGTGCCTGGCCGGGAAGAAACCATGCCACGTGTGGCTGACGGTGATGCACGCCAGTGACTTCGATCCCCTTTCTCTTTGGGACATTTCCGCTCTGCCGCTTGACTGTGGTGGCTCTCACCGGCACGTCCACTCTGCCACCCTTTCTGCATAACCCCACCAGCAAAGACCCAGGGGCGAGCTTGCTGGACCGGCGTCGAGCACGACGTGTCAAAGACCTCGCCGACGTTTGCGCCTCTGTTGGCTGCGAGTTTGTGCCGTCGTCCGGGGCAGCATGGAGCTGGCCATGGACGCGGATGACGGCGCTCAAGGGGAGGAGGGGATGGCCTGTAGATGCTCGACCAAAACAATCAGATCCAGCTTCAGGTAACGGTAGCATAAGGTTCGTCAGTGGATGCAGGCCTGATTACCATCTGAGGTCAGCTCTCCTGGTGAGAAGATTAAGTAGTGAGAACGATAGGACGAAACTGAAGATGGAGTCGTCCTGGAGTTCTGGTGTAAACCTAGGTGGATCCTTTTTTGGGTGGTGAGACCAGCTAGCAACTTGTAAAAGACAGAAACATTTTGACCGTGTTGTGGCGCCATGTGCCAACATCTCACTTGCACTGCAGGAATCGACGTAGACGCCGACGGCCGGCTGCCCTCGGCGTAGCCACGCACGGCCCTCGGCGTAGCCTCGGCGTCTGGGTCCCTCGGCATAGGCTTCCGTGCCGTCGGCGTAGGCCTGGCCGTCGGCGTACGACGCCTACGCCGATGGTGCAACCTCACCCTCGGCATCGCTGCCCTCGGCGTCTGGCCACGGCGCGTCGTCGCCGTTAACGGAGGTGCATCAGACGCCGACGGCCTTGCCCTCGGCGTAGCCACGCGAAGTGCGCGCCGTGGAGCGACGTGGCGCGTCATGAGGCTGCCATCTGCGGCGTCTACGCCGACGGCCAGACCCTCGGCGTCTGCATGGGCCATGCAGGGGACACGCGGCAAGGTCTACACCGACGGCATAGCCCTAGTGCGTTGGCAGTACGAACCGCCGGACTTGTCACGAGTCATTTGCAACCACTCGACTGACCCAAAGCCACGGTAGCTAGACTCCAAACTACAACCTACAAAAGTTTTACCAAGGTCCAGAACATAAATTCACTTCCAGAAACAAAATGGAGCACCTTAATAAATGTAGGTAGTATACTGCTAGTTTGCTAGCCGCGCCGTCGCCAAACATCTTAAGTCGCCAATATTCACGCGAGCGCACGCGCTACACAGACATGTGTGTGTGGTGCAACTCTATGTGTGTTCTTACCATTTTAGATGTCAACAAGAGTTCTCCTTATAAGTTGGTCCAAACTTTCTTCCCTTAGCAATGTGGGACTAAAGTTTGGACATGCCACTAGAGTTCTCAGTATTTTGCCAATGGGCCACCGGTGCTTCAAATGGGCCTCTATACTCACCCACTGATACGTTCCACACTCTTGTCTATCCATTGGCTTAAATACTTGCATGCCATCCCAACGAAAAAGACCATGTTGATGCATGCATGGGAAAAAGGCAATGCAAATCATGCGTGCTCTAATTTATTTGACATAGGAGTATGCCTTTATCCACCTATGGGTACGTATCATGCTGACGCCGGTGGCAGGCAACAACTTGCTACGGCTCTATATGGCGCTCCCCTATCACATGGTCGTTGATATTATATATAAACATATGATACTCCCTCCATCCCAGTTCGTAAGGCAAAGTTTTAAAAAATATTTGTCCCAAAATAGCTCACCTCCTAGGCACATTTGCATTTAATGTGGGAGTAAAACTGATTCATTTGCATGCAAAAGACTCCTACTTTCGTATCCCACCAATTAAAAGATAGAAAATAAAGTTCTTTTTAATTTTCCAATTAATTGCAGCATTGATGTTAATGTTTTTACATGAAAATTTAGAGCCAATGAGAATTCACCTTGGGCCAAGATATTTGAAAACGTTGCCTTGCGAACTGGGACGGAGGGAGTAGTTGAAGTAGTACGGGCGTAGACCGGAAACATCAAGCTTTCCATGGTATTAATTAGTACATGAGACTTTCTTCCATTGTGCTGCTAGTAGTACTACTAACCAGCATTTGCCCTGGTGTTAATCAACATAACATAGTATTTCATATTCATCGGATCCCAACAAACGCAACATGTAGCATTACAAATAGATGATCTTGATCATGATAGGTGACACGCGCACAGCACGCGACCGTTGGAAACCCCAAGTGGAAGGTGTGATGCGTACAGCAGTAAGTTTCCCTACGTAAGAAACCAAGGTTTATCGAACCAGTAGGAGCCAAGAAGCACGTTGAAGGTTGATGGCGGCGGAGTGTAGTGTGGCGCAACACCAGGGATTCCGGCGCCAACGTGGAACCTGCACAACACAACCAAATTACTTTGCCCCAACGTGACAGTGAGGTTGTCAATCTCACCGGCTTGTTGTAATAAAGGATTAGATGTATAGTGTGGATGATGATGTTTGCAGAAAACAGTAAGAACGAGTATTGCAGTAGATTGTATTCGATGTAAAGAATGGATCGGGGTCCACAGTTCACTAGTGGTGTCTCTCCCATAAGATAAATAGCATGTTGGGTGAACAAATTACAGTTGGGCAATTGACAAATAAAGATAGCATGACAATGCACATACATGTTATGATGAGTAGTGTGAGATTCAATTGGGCATTACGACAAAGTACATAGACCGCTATCCAGCATGCATCTATGCCTAAAAAGTCCACCTTCAGGTTATCATCCGAACCCCTTCCAGTATTAAGTTGCAAACAACAGATAATTGCATTAAGTATGGTGCGTAATATAATCAACAAATACATCCTTAGACATAGCATTGATGTTTTATCCCTAGTGGCAACAGCACATCCACAACCTTAGAACTTTCTTACATCCTTTGTCCCAGATTTAATGGAGGCATGAACCCACTATCGAGCATAAATACTCCCTCTTGGAGTTACAAGTAATGACTTGGCCAGAGCCTCTACTAATAACGGAGAGCATGCAAGATCATAAACAACACATAGATGATAGATTGATAATCAACATAACATAGCATTCAATATTCATCGGATCCCAACAAACGCAACATGTAGCATTACAAATAGATGATCTTGATCATGTTAGGCAGCTCACAAGATCTAACAATGATAGCACAATTAGGAGAAGACGACCATCTAGCTACTGTTATGGACCCATAGTCCAGGGGTGAACTACTCACACATCACTCCGGAGGCGACCATGGCGGTGAAGAGTCCTCCGGGAGATGATTCCCCTCTCCGGCAGGGTGCCGGAGGCGATCTCCTGAATCCCCCGAGATGGGATTGACGGCGGCGGCGTCTCTGGAAGGTTTTCCGTATCATGGCTATCGGTACTGGGGTATTCGCGACGAAGACTTTAAGTAGGCGGAAGGGCGGAGTCGGAGGGCTGACGAGGGGGCCACACACTAGGGCCACGCGGGCCCCCCTTGGGCCGCGCCGCCCTAGTGTGGCGGAGCCTCGTCGCCCCACTTCGTTTCCCTTTCGGTGTTCTGGAAGCTTCGTGGAAAAATAAGCCCCTGGGCGTTGATTTCGTCCAATTCCGAGAATATTTCCTTACTAGGATTTCTGAAACCAAAAACAGCAGAAAACAGCAACTGGCTCTTCGGCATCTTGTTAATAGGTTAGTGCCGGAAAATGCATAAATATGACATAAAGTATGTATAAAACATGTGTGTATCATCATAAAACAAGCATGGAACATAAGAAATTATTGATACGTTGGAGACGTATCAATAGGCAGCTCACAAGATCTAACAATGATAACACAATGAGGAGAAGACAACCATCTAGCTACTGCTATGGACCCATAGTCCAGGGGTGAACTACTCACACATCACTCCGGAGGCGATCATGGCGATGAAGAGTCCTCTGGGAGATGATTCCCCTCTCCGGCAGGGTGCCGGAGGCGATCTCCTGAATCCCCCGAGATGGGATTGGCGGCGGTGGCGTCTCTGGAAGATTTTCCATATCGTGGCTCTCGGTACTGGGGTATTCGCGACGAAGACTTTTTATAGGCGGAATGGTAGGTTTAGGGGCGACACGAGGGCCCCACACGCCAGGGCAGCGCGGCCCCACTCTTGGCCGCGCGGCCCTGTTGTGGTGGCGCCTCGTCGCCCCACTTCGTATTCCTTTCGGTCTTCTGGAAGCTTCATGGAAAAATAAGACCCTAGACGTTGATTTCGTCCAATTCCGAGAATATTTCCTTTGTAGGATTTCTGAAACCAAAAACAGTAGAAAACAACAACTGGCTCTTCGGCATCTTGTCGATAGGTTAGTGCCGGAAAATGCATAATAATGACATAAAGTGTGTATAAAACATGTGAGTATCATCATAAAAGTAGCATTGAACATAAGAAATTATAGATACGTTTGAGACGTATCACGCCGTCGTCGTCGGACCTGCCAGCGCACCTGGGGATTCTTTGGGCACTCGCATCTGGAATGTGGTTCGGGAGAGCATGATGAGAATAACCTCAAGTGGGGGGACTTCCAGAGAGCTGATTGGGATACGTGGCATGGCCGTGGTTTTGGCGCTGGTCGTGGAGGAGGTAGAACAAATGGCCATACCGGGTGTGGTCGGGAAGGAAATTTTGGAAGAGATTCCGTGGGGCGTTGAAGAGTTGTTGGTCCATGGAGGCACAATGCTATTGGTGTTGCAAATACTATGAATTCTGACCCGGAGCTCACAGATACAGCAACTAGCCCTGTCAAGGGACAAAATATGGAGGTGGATAAGAATGATGTCATAAATTGTCAAACAAAAAGGCCTTTAGAATTCGGACAAGTGGAGGAGAATGAAAATGAGAAGGCTATGGATGAGAGTGAGTATCCAAACGAGACTGGTGATATGACAGGTAATGGAGCTTTACCAGAGAAAACTGAGACAGAGCAAAAGAAAGAAAGGACAAAAAGGCCAAAGAAGGATGGAGCTGACTCCCCTTCACTAGGATTGGCGGGATCCCTTGAGGGTCCCGTCCGGTTGCAATGAAAATTCTATCTTGGAACTGCCACGGTTTGGGTAATGCCGCGGCAGTTCGAGCGCTTCTTGATGTCTTGAAACGATATAACCCCGATGTGGTGTTCTTGTCGGAGACCCACCTTGAAGAATATCCGACAGAATGTCTTAGGAGGAGAACTTGGATGGACTTCAAGATTGTGCAAGCTTGTGATGGTAGGCGGAGAGGAATCCTATTGTTCTGGAAAAAGGAAGTGAAACTCTATCAAATAAGGGTTGAACCAAATTTTATTGATGTTCGTATTGACGAAGATGCGAATAATAGTTGGAGATTCACTGGAATGTATGGGGAGTTTAAGTGGGAGGAGAAGTATAAGACACGGGACAGAATGAGAGCAATTCATCAAAATAATAATCTTCCTTGGGTTATCATGGGTGATCTTAATGAAATTATGTTTGATCATGAAAAATAAGGGGGGAGGCGACAACCCCCGAGATATATGCAAGATTTTCAAAATGCACTTGAGGACTGTAATCTGCATGATCTTGGTTATGTGGGTGATCTATTTACATGGCGTAGATGAAATATGAGGTCAAGACTTGACAGAGCGGTGGGCAATTCGAGCTGGACTCAAATGCATGGCGGCAGCTGCCGTGTCCACGGAGTACAACCATTCGGATCATGGACCATTGCTGCTTGATACAGAATACCATGGATCAACTAATTCACATCGGCCAATACAGCTAAACAAATTTGAAGCAAAGTGGTTCAGGGAAGAGAACTTTGGAGAAACTATGAGGGAAGAATGGGATGTTGCGGCTGCCTCTGTTGATCCGATCGACGTACTCACGCGCCCGAGGACGATGTATTTCTTGGACCATAGGGTGAAACCGCGCTTGACATCGGCCATTGTCTTCTCATCATCACTTCCAGGAAAATCTGAGATGCAGGAACTTCCTAAGGAAGAATCCGCCTTAGATCTGAAAAATTCAGCGCCCACCCAATCCGCCCCTGAGCAGGAAATTACGGTGGAAGACCAATGCAGATCCGACTGGGTCTCCCAGGTGTTAGAGAAGCAAATATATACCATATTAAAATATCCTTCATAATTAATCAAATGGTACTAATTTGATACTCTAGGAGTATTTTTTGTATAAACTTAATCAAACTTTACACGGTTTGACTTCGAAAAAAATCTTATACGCACTATATTTTAGCATATAGGGATATATAGTTAATATCAATACAAAATGATAAATATTTTGCATTGTAGATTGATACGTCTCCGACGTATCGATAATTTCTTATGTTCCATGCCACATTATTGATGTTATCTACATGTTTTATGCACACTTTATGTCATATTCATGCATTTTCTGGAACTAACCTATTAACAAGATGCCGAAGTGCCAGTTGCTGTTTTCTGCTGTTTTTGGTTTCAGAAATCCTAGTAAGGAAATATTCTCGGAATTGGACGAAATCAAAGCCCAGGGGCCTATTTTCTCACGAAGCTTCCAGAAGTCCGAAGGAGAGACGAAGAGGGGCCACGGAGGGGCCACACTATAGGGCGGCGGCGCCCCTGGAGTCTTTCTGGAGTTTCGTCAAAAGGTATCGAAGATTTAGGTCGCGAGGGGTTATATAGGCGAAGAGGCGGCGCAGGAGGGGCAACAGGGTGCCCTCCTAGTTTCTGCTCGTCCCGAGCAGGTAAACGATAACAAAGATAATTTCTGGAGTGACATGCCATCATAACCTTGATCATACTATTGTAAGCATATGTAATGAATGCAGCGATCCAAACAATGGCAGGACAAGTAAAAAAGTTAACCTTGGGAAGCGGATTGGCGGCGCTGAATGGTTCAACGCGGCAAGAAGAAGGGACAGGATCTTTTTTGCTGAGAGACGAGATTTTTCGGACAAGCTTTTCTAAATTCTTGACCTCCAAATCCGTCGACAACCGATCAGAGTCCGTGTCGCCAGAATATTTCCAGAGAGGGCGTTTGCGAGCTTGGAGAGGCTGCACTCTGGTCCTCAGAAAATAGGCTGTGATTTGGATGCCTGATAATTCTTGGCCACGAGTATTTTGCAACTCGTGGATGCGAGCCATCAGGGCCTCGGTCGCAATCTTTTCTTCTTCGGTAGCCTCTGCGTCCCAGGAGCGGCGGCGAGTAATTCTCTCGGCACCATCAAAAGGAGGGATGTTGTCCTCAGCACATCCGTTGTTTTCTTCCTGGATGTACAACCACTTCTTGCGCCATCCTTGAACTGAATCAGGAAGCTTGACGTCGAAATAGTCGACAGTGGGACGGACAGAAATTACAACGCCACCTATATTGTAGGCAACGTTGGAGGAGCCATTACGGCGACAAAAGAAAATGCGCCAACATCTTGTCGACCAGCCTCAACGCGCATACTGTTGCTAGTACGTTGGCTTTAGCTGATCTGCACGGCCACCAGCTTAAGGATGCTTGTGTTGAGTTCATCATCACATTAGGCATGGACAATGGCTCGGTGCTAACAAGCAGGGAGGATCACCCACAGGACTAGCAGCTCGGTTGTTTTACTTTCCTCGGATGTTTCTGCTATCTATCTATAATAAAATATTAATACTATGATCAACTATCTATAATAAAATATTAATACTATGTGAGTGGTGTTTTGGAACATGGGAGCATATGCTCCCTCTATTTTGAAATGCATCTTACACATATTTTGAATTTCAAAAAAATTAAAACCAAAAATTCGCATGTAAATCTTCTCGTGCTACACGCTTACAACTATCCTCCGATTACGGAACCTATAGTCAGGACCGTTTGTGTCTTCAGTTGCAAGCGCCAAGTGTGTCGTCTGTCATGTACTACCATCGTCTTAAAACTTAAGATTTTTCTTCCAAAACTAAAAACAAGTAAAGTTTGAATGAACTTTTAGAATCTATAACCAAACATGATATTTTGTAGATACCATATAAAAAATACATTTTATTATCTATCTAATGTTATTGATTTTGTAGAGACAAAGCCAGCCAAGACAATCAGATCCAGCTTCAGGTAACGGTAGCGTAAGGTTCATTAGTGGATGCAGGCCTGATTACCATCTGAGGTCAGCGCTCCAGGTGAGAAAGATTAAGTAGTGAGAACGATAGGAATATTAAAATAGCGCACTATCTAATAAAAAGTATAAACTTTATTCGCAAGCCGCGCCGTCGCCAAGCGTCCAAAGTCTTAAGTCGCGAATATTCACGCGAGCGCACGCGCTACACATGTATGTGTGTGGTGCAACCCTATGTGTGTTCTTACCATTTTATATGTCACCAAGAGTTCTCCTTATAAGTTGCTCCAAACTTTCTTCCCTTAGCAATGTGGGACTAAAGTTTGAGCATGGCACTAGAGTTCTCAGAATTTTGCATATGGGCCGCTGGTGCCTCAAATGGGCCTCTCTACTTGCTTACTGAGATATTCCACACTATTGTCTATCCGTCGGCCTAAATTCTTGCATGCCATCCCAACGAAAAAGGTCATGCTGATGCATGCATGGGATAAAGGCAGTGCAAGTCATGCATGCTCTAATTTATTTGACACAGGAGTATGCCCATACCCACCGGTGGGTACATATCACACTGACGCCGCCGGCAGCCAACAACTTGCAGGGGATCTCTATGGCGCTCCCATATTCCATGGTCGTTGATATATATAGAAACAAATGGTCCCAATTGCTAAATAGTGCTTGGAGGCTCGCTAGACAATCCGAGCCCCCGTTTTCATCGATCGCGAGCGGTCGTCGCCTACTTCCCCTGCTCTACACCTCACGTATGGCAGCTGCCGCTTAGCACTGCCAAGGTGTGGCTGACGGTGATGCACGTTAGTGACTTCGATCCCCTTTCTCTTTGGGACATCTCCGCTTCGCCGCTCGCCTGTGGTGGCTCTCACCGACACGTCCACTCTGCCATCCTTTCTGCATAACCCCACCAGCGAAGACCCAGTGGCGAGCTTGTTGGACTGGCACACAACGTGTCAAGGACCTCGCCGATGCCTGCACCTCTGTTGGCTGCGAGTTTGTTCCGTCGTCCAGAGCAGCATGCATGGAGCTGGCCATGAACGCGGACGACGGCGCTCAAGGGGAAGAGGGGGTGGCCCTGTAGATGCTCGACCAAAAGGTGACGCCTAGGAAAAGGTCCATTTTCCCCCTCTTATGTTGTGTCATGTCTTAGTGTTCCAAGAACGGCAGAACCAAATTAGCTACGACTTTTTGTGTTAATGCATCTACAGGAGTAACTGAAGGCTGCAAAGCGGGAGGAGGAAGCGCAGCGATGTCATTGTCGACACCCACAAGCGTCTCGAGGCAGTGCTCCGGATCGACTATGAGCTAGTCTTGCTGGAGTAGAATGATTATACTTCGTAGTTGCCTACTAGTTTATCTGGAGTGGAACAATTGTACGTGTGTAGCTGCAAAGCAAATGGAAGTTCATGTAGTGTAAATGATTTTGCTTTGCGTCCTAATGCTTTACTTCCATCCATGCATTGATGCAACGGTTGAGTGCTGATTGGTGGATGATGAGCTGATGCACAATTGATAAACAAACAAATTTATAATTTATTCAGGTTACATGAAACTCATAACTCACAAGTGCAAACTAACCATGATTTGTTCATGCTGACAATAAATTATTATTTGGTATTACATGTGAGAATTAATGTTGTGGTCTCACAGCTCTTGTTTCCTTGCCATTGCCTATCTTTGTATCGACTTTTCTTTTTGCTAATTCTCATATATTCCCAAGTTCATTATTGAGACTTAGTTCCACCATTTTGATAGTAGATGTCGTTTACAAAATCCATCAGACAACTCGTTTCATCAGTATAGGAGTCGATGCCTCGCCCGCCCGGCCATCGATGGCTTGGTTATTGTTTTATTCATGAAGTAATTTCATGCATTCCCATTCATTTTGTGTGTGTCTTCCTTGTGTCACGCCGTTATTAGTTTATGCACACAAAATTTGTTCCATGTTCCACCTCACCATTGTGTATTTGGGACCCTTGTTTACCTAGTACTAACATTTTGTGCGTCTAGCCATCCCACAACCTTATTATAGAGTAAATTACAAGGAAATACCAATATTGAGGCGAATTCAACGGCAATTTTGTTAAAAAAATCAAGTCAATACCATCTATAGGGCCGGGAGCAAAAGATGGAGCTAATTCTCTACCGACATAGTTTTAATCTTTGTTGTCCCACTGTCAGTGATGACTTGGACTAACGGTTGCCACCATGACGTTTAGACCAATGACGGGCGAATATCCGGTCTGGTATGGGGCGTTGACCGAATCGGCTAGGAAACACGCGGCGGCGCTGGAGCGAGGCGTGCAAGCGCGGAGGTGGGCCAGAGGTAATGGGCATGTGTTGGGTGGCTTAGCGCCGATGCGTTGTGACCTAGTGTGTGCCACTGCGGTCGTGTGGGCCTTTCGTCCAGAGGCTAGGTGACGGCGCGCGATGTGTGCAGGAGCTGCGGCTACGCCGGTCGAGCTAGGGCGTGTCCCGCGAGCCGCGTGCTCGTGCTCTCCATCGGTGGGGGAGAGGATGATGGTGCGCTGGTTGTGGCCGCGGCCACGCTCGTTAGGCTCTAGCATCAGCTACAGCAGCTCCACGACAACGCTATCGCGCAAGTCATGGACTAGTACAACCTGGCGGCTGGGTCCGGCGCCGGCGCCGGCGGGTTCCTTGTGGCAGCGCTGTTCGCGCACCCGCCGGATGACGGCTGATTAAGCGTTTGACGTCATCCAAGCCGCTGATGATACCCTGCTACGACATGGCCATGGTGGCACCATCCGTCTTCTCCTGGTGGTCTGCTGCGCACGCGGAGGCGATGCTGGAGGCCCGACGGTGCGACTTGGAGTGGCTGCTCGCAGTAGGACGTGCCCGATAGTGGCGCGGCATGGATTTGCTGCTCACAGGACATGCACGGTGGCGGCACGACATGGATATGTTGCTTGCGGATGGAGAGGGGTTCCCCTCCATCCGAGCCGCAGCAGGACGGGCGCGGCCTGGGGGATCGCCGACGCGAGCGGAGCGCAACAAAAGAGGAGCTAGGACGCGCACGGGCGGAGTGGTTGCTGAGCGGCGCGACACGGCCGAGCACCGCTCGGCCGGAGGAGGGGCGCCGGAGGCGGGAGGAGCCGGGCAGCGAGGTGAGCAGGAGGTAGAGGGAGGTAGTTCCCCGAAAGAGATAGAGAGAGGAATTAAAAGAACATCGAATAAAAAACTGGTACTGGCTGGTGGGCTCCATCTCCATCTCAGCTCCTCCTTTAACAAAATTGGACTGCGGGGATGGCCGTCAAGCCGCGTCATCATTAATAGTGGGGCCATAAAGGTTAAAACACTACCTACTAAGGTTTTATTCGATTTGTTGCTCCCTGCCTCAGAAATGGTACTTACTTGAAAAAATTAACAAAATGGGTACTGACCAATCGTATTCGGCCCAATTAGGGTAGTTTCTTGTAATTTTCTCCTAATTATATGATAGGGATATAGGTATTAGCTATGCTTTCACGTGCCCTTTTTTTAAAGTACGGCGTTATCATTTATGCACAAAATGATAGATATTTACCTACGTCTTCAAGTATCGTCTTGTCGTCGTGGCGGTGTGCTAGGGCTCCCGGGTGTGCGAAGATTTGATAGCTATAGCAGATTGTTTTCCTTGCCAATTATTGTCGTGACTGCATGCTAGACTTCCCGGCCCAGCTACGTGGAATGGGGTTAGATCACCGAATTATCAAAGAACCCGAGTGGTGAGTTTCCTTCAAGTGATCCTTATGGTGCACGGTCAAAGAATTTGGACTTGGCCTCCTCCAAATTCTGTTTTGGCGTTTTCCCGCTGAAATTTCCTTGTGCTTTCCCACCCACTTTTAATCATGCACGTACTTTTGAGGTGTTCCGAGCCAGATTCTGCATTTAAGTGACACACCCATATGCAGTTTGCGGCCCCAAAAACCTCCTTGCCATGGCACAGTAGTATATGTTGTAATTCGAGCTTGCCGAATTAATACTTGAGGATAAGCATGGGCAGCTGAACTTGTCGTTGTCATGCACGTCCCTCTGAACTGATGTTGTTTTGATCTAAAGCCCGCTGTGAGGCTACCTCCTAGGTCCAAGGTCCTATAAATGTCTTGTAGCCATTTGTTGTCCTCCATGCCCGCAGCAACCGTGCGCTTGTTCTTGGCCCTAGAGTTGACTAAAGGCAGTAGCAGTGTTGCAATGTCGCTAACCGAGAACCCATGGAGACATCTATTCGTCCAGAAAAATGTCTTATGTCTGTTGCCCACCCCGATCATGCCAAAGCTCTGAAAAAACCATGTATACCGGCTTGTTGACCAGTTGGGGTAAACCTTGCGAAACGTCTTCAAACATTCGATCGTGCATCTCAGTCATTCCCATTGATGCACTTGTTGAGTGCTGACTGCTGACTTGTGGATGATGCACTAGTGCACAACTGATTAGCAGACAAATTTAAAATTGATTCAGGTTACATGGACCTCATAACTCACAAGTGCAAACTAACCATGATTTTTTCATGCCGACAATAAAGCATCATTCGTTATTACATGTGAGAATTAATTTTGTGATCTCATAGCTCTTGATGCCTTGTCATTGCCTCTCTTTGCAGTAACCATTTTTTATTAATTCTGATCAACTCTCAAGATCATTATTGAGGCTTAATTCCACCACTTTGCTAGTAGATGTCATTACAAAAATCAACCACTTTACTAATTCAGATCAACTCTCATTTAACCAGTGTAGGAGTCGATGCCTCCCCCGGCCATCGATGGCTTTGTTGCCTCGGTTACTATTTTATTCATGAAGTTATTTTATGCATTTCTAATCATTTTTTGTGTCTTCGTTATGTCGCACGCTATTTTTATGCATAAATAACAATTCCTTCCATGTTCCACCTCGTCTCTGCGTGTATTTGGGCATTTGTTTACCTACTATACCTATCATTTTGTGCCTCTAGCCGTCCCATGATGTACCCTTATTATATGCTAGGGGGATGGATACTATGCTTTGGTGTGCCTTTTGTTTAAAGTATGGTCGGCCTTATCATTTTATACACAAAATCGGAGGTATTTAGTTATCTCTTCGTGTGTCGTCGTGGCGATGTGCTAGGGTTCCCGGGTGTCCGAATATTTCATAGCTATATCAGATTATTTTGTCTTGCCAATTTTTGATCAAAAATCCCGAGTGATGATTTTCATTCAAGTGATCCATATGGTGCGATCAGATCATCAGAGAATTCCGGACTTCCCTTGCAAAATATTTTGTCTCACCATTTTCCTGCCCAGATTTCATTGCGCTTCCCCGCCCACTTTTAAGAATGCACATACTTTTGTGGTGTTCCCACCCAACTTATTCGTCTAAAGATTTAATGGGAAACCTATTGAGAAGTTAGCGATGTCGTTGCGCTCCCCCAGACTTTTAAGCTATTTTAGCATGTCGTTAAAGTTATGTGCATATAATATAAACGGGGAAGACAAATTCATGGGAAAAGTTTTTATCCCAAAATAAATTGTATTAGAGCATCTCCGGTCGCGTCCCTCAAAGCGGCTCCGAGGCCGTCTAGGGTGCGCCGACCGCCGGACATATAATCAGCCCAAGCCGCACGCCCCAAAGGGCTTTTTCGCCCGGCGCGGCCCAATACGGTGTCCACGCCCCGAGGCCATCCCCGCTCCAAAGGGGACACTAAGGGCATGCCGTACAGACCGCGGAAAGCGCGTCGCGAGTGGCAGGCCCGATGGGTCACCAACGATGCCAGCCGTGCGCTGGTGGCAGAGGAGGACGGCGAGTTCGTCCTCCTCCCACTCTTCTTCCTCGTGACCAGCGCGGTCAGCGTTGTCCTCCCAGCATGCCGGCCCCTACATCGTGCCGGCGCGAGGTAAAGGAGGAGTACGCGACGCCGTCCCAAAATTGGAGGCGCGGCGGCGCGGCGGAATCACATTCCGTGAACCGGCGCGGAAGCAAAGATACGAGCGGGTTCCGGTGGCAGGAGCCTCCTCGTCCCGAAGCCGGAGGTGAAGGAGGAGGAGGCCGCGAAGGCCATGAAGGTGGCGGAGTACCTTCGTCGGTAGCACCTCATCGCCGGCAGGGACGACCCGAGGACTGCCGGTGGTACAACGCAGAGTTCATGATGTTGTTGAACGACACAAAAGCATGGAGGGGCAACATCGACGACGTGATCTCTATGTCCATCCGCGACTCTGGCATGTCGTGAATCCATCTCACACACGACGGCGATGAAGCTAGACCCAGCGGCACGGTCAAGGACGAGCCCGTCGACGAGGACGTTAGCGGCACCGTGAAGGACGAGCCCATCGAGAGCGCGGCAAGCAGAACGTCGTCGATGACAGCATGTACAACTTTCACCAGTACTACGATCCCAGACGCTGCAAGTAGTACTAGTTTGGTTTTAGGTTTGAATTTCATCGAATTTCGTTCAAATCCATGTAATATATAACAAATTTTCATGAATTCGACTAAATTTAAAAAATAAATTCTATTTGGGGGACAATAGCGAAGCTCCCTAAACATGACACCAAGCAACATCGTCCCCCAAACGCTTTAGGAGTTGTTTTGAGGGACGCGACTGGAGATGCTCTTAACCTCCATTTGGGGCCCACTCGCTTGAATCAACAAAAGAATGACCATATTTTTTATAACAATTGTTTGTACTTCAAAGGGCCTTTTGGGTACATTATTACATTTTGTTGGATGTGGCGTCTTGTTGTCTCATTTTAGGTAAGACAGTGTGCACCTTTGTCATACCATTGTTCCTACGCCCCGACTTCTTCGTCTTCCATGCATGGATAGCTAAGCCACGAATTGTTTTTGCAGCTTTGGTGAATTGGACTTGTACTATGTTCTTTCATTTAATTTAAGTAGTGTGCTCCGGTGTCCCCCTCCCCCCTTCCAAAAGACACCTCTAAGAAAAAAATAGTGCACAAACACCATCATCGCCTGATCAAAGATCTTAGGTTTCCACCTGAAGATAGTCCCCACGTTCAAAACAATACCTTTAACAAGGTCATTGTCATGCACAACTAATTAAGACCAGACCTCGGATTTTCACCTCGTAAGATAATACTTGCTCATTTTAGGTATTACCCCTCACTCCAAGTGCCCTTCTTTATATGCACCCCGTTATTCTATGCATGAATTCATGTCATCACACTCGTCATTCCATGCGCCATCTCATCACCTCTTGTCCTTGGGGACATTCTTTCATGCCCGGGGCCGACTACGTATGAAGACTTCACGCTCTAGGTGGTGGGATTTTTCCCACCCAAATTTCCATCTTGGTGCTTTCCCGCCCACTTTTAAGCATGCGAGAGAGGCATCCGAGGATGTCATGGGTCGGTACGGTTTGGGAGGGCCGCATGAATGACCACACTAGGTTGTGGCACGTAGATGGGATGGGCGATGACGGCGACATATAAACGATCAGCCAGCACAAGAATAGTTGTAGCCAATTGGCTAAGCTCCCGAGTTGAGTCGTGCGAGTGACAATTATCTCGGTAGGTACCACGTAAAATGAAGAAATAGATTATGTAGAGAAAAATATGAGATAAATATTTTTGTACTTTGGCTGTGTGGAAGTTCAATAATATGAAAATAGTTCACACAAATTGATATTCCCTCCGATTCATATTAATGGACTCAACTTTGTCTAGATTCGTATGCATCTATTCTAAAAACTAAACTAGATACATAGGAATCTAGACAAAGTTGAGTCTATTAATATGGACCAGTGGTAGTACTTTTTTTGAGAGATCGGTGTGGTAATTTTTTTCGCCGAGTTGGAGTAATGCATCATCGCATGTAAACTTATCATGGTGAAGAGCAAGTATCTACGTGCATGTAGGGATGTCAGCGGATGGATTGGTGTCCGACTAGCACAATTTAAGTAGATGTGGAATGCGAACCTGTGTAGTACTTTTTGCACTAATCATTGAGTCGTGCGGGATATGCAGGATCCCGCTTCTGCAACCCTACATGCATGCCTCTCACATGGTTCACGGTGAGAATTTACATATGTATTCCGCGCCCTTGGCCACGGTGTTTTATGGAAGACATAGAGAATAGTAATAATTGTAGGTACACGAGAATTTAAATCACACTTTCTTCACTGCTTGTCAAAAGAAAGAAAAATTGTTACATGGAGTAACATGCAGGACTACATTGATGTGCTGCATCACATACCCACCCGGCCACACACCACCGGCGATGGCAAGTAAGACCTGATGGGCAGGTGACCTCTTGATGGTGAAGATGGACGCCTCCTCCTTGCTTCGCCGGCTCTGCCATACCGGTATCTCCATCCAGCGAAATAGAACGGGTCCCCAAACTTCTTTTCTCAATGGCAACATATGAGATCATACCTCCGCATGATAGACTGGTTGTAAGGTGTCAAGGTGGGATCCCACCGGAATTTCACTTTTACTGTATTTTGTCTTTTCTAGCACAAATTTTGATGATAAAATTTATACTGGAAAGGCAAAATATACTACAAATGTGATTTAGATGGAATCCCACACGATGACACCCTAGTCTGGCTGCCAGACACATGGCAGCGCTCCTAGTAGCGAGAAGCCAGAGTCATGAATCTAATCTCCACCCAAAACTCATCCACGAGTAAAGTTTCTTGCCGTCATTTTTGGGCGTACGTGTGGCTGCCGGACACATGTCGGGAATCTAATCTCCGCCCAAAACGAGTAAGTTTATTGTCCGTCTATTTTGGGAGAAATCAAGCGAAACCAAATGTATATCTAGCGAAACTAAGATTTTCTAGCTAATGTGGATGTACTTGGGTGGGAGAGGGATGCTGGTACGAGCTAGCTAGCTAGTCACATGGAATCTCCTGGTGCATGTGACCGATCAGAATGGCATCTTCGTTCATGGAGGAAAATGCACAAACCAGTAACACCTGGGGCAGAAGTTGCACAAACCAGCGAATCAAACTTGTTTTTGCACGGACCAGCAACTCTAGATGTTATTCGTTGCTAGGCTCCCGCTCCCCCTCCCCCTCCGCCGCCGCCAGAGGTCCCGCCGGGCAAAGCCCGGGCGGTGACGGCGGCAGCGGGGCCTCTCCCTCGCGCGGCGGCGGCCTCCTCTTCCGGCGGCGGTGGTGCGGGACGCGGCGGCGCTCTGGTGGCGAGGTGCTGCAGGAGTCCGGCGCGAACGACGCAGCTCAGGTCGGCGGAGGTGCCGCTCTCCCCCGCGATGGAGGCGTCCCCTGCGGCGGCGGCCGGGATCTCAAGGCCCGCCGTGGCTGCAGGCCGGCGCGTGGACGCCTGTAGGCGTCGGCTGCTGGGCACCATGGAGGTGTCGGCGGCCGTTTGGGCGGCGGCGGGCTGGAGCCTCACCCTCCAGTCCCCGTTCTTCGTGCGGTGAGACGGAGGTCAGCACCTCCCTCTCCGGCGGCGGCAGGGTTGCTTCTCGACGGCGGTGTGGCCAGAAAGGCGGCTCCTTGCGGCGCTTCTCCGATGGGCTTGGGTTTGGCGGCAGGACCGGGGAGAAATCCCTGCGTAAGCTGGCGACGGCGACGCCCGCGGGCGCCGTCACCTCGTTGGAGGCGTCGCCATGGTGTTGCTCCCTCTTCCCCGCATCGAACATCGGGGGAAACCTTGATCCGGTCTTCGGATCGGGCGGCGGCGGCACGGCTGTGTCGTTTTTCCTTCTTGGAGGCGTCGCCTAGATGGTTCGGGAGTCCTCGGTGCGCCATTTGGAGTCGGTGGTGGCAGCCGCTCAGAGCTTGGGCTTCCGGGGCGCTATGTACACCGTCGGCGGCTCTTCTTCGTGGTCGATGCCTCCTTCGATCTGGTTCAACCCCGCCGTTCACTCGCCGTTCCTGGGCACTTTTGGGTGGGCGGTGTGTTGGCTTGTGCCATCTTGAAGTTGGAGTTGGCTTCCTGGAGTTCCTTTCTTCGGTCGTGACGCGGCCAGTAGCTTAGTGTATCGTCTCCTCTGGACGGTGCAAGGCGAGTTTGTCGTTCAGCTGGTGTGGTTTGTGTTGTAATCCGTGTGGCGTCGTGTTTGTATCGGGTTGCCTTCGTTGGCGTTGTTCGGCCGTCTTGGCCTCTTCTTCTATGAAATTTGATGCACCTTCCAGGGTGTATCCTTGAAAAAAGATGTTATTCGTTGCACAGAGCTCTAAACCTCATATTACGCGGGTTAACTGCATATCTGGTTAAGGAGACCCACCTTCTGAGCTGACCTGGCATGCCATTGTGGCCTTTGTATGCCCGGATCGGTCAAGGCAGAGCTCGACGAGCCGAGCCAGCTTCTCTCGTGACAGGCTGCTGCTCCACATGGACAACAAAGGAGAGTCGGCTGTCTAAATTCTAGAACATATAGCTATTTCACCCGTAGGTTTATTTTTTCAATGTTTTGGGGTTGCTTACCACATAGACCACGTGGTTATTTCACTGCAGATCTTGGTTCTGAGAATTGGAAAGAAGAAGGTTGTAATGCTAGGCATAGGGTGCGTTTGGTAGGCTGTGAGCCTTTGACTCGCATCGATCCAGCAAAAACCGATCCGTTTGGTTGCACAGCAAGAGGTTCGCGTTGTGGTTCAACCGGTTCTCAAAGCACCTCACAGGATAGGCCCTGGAGGAATGCCCGAATAGCCAGTTTCCAGTGGGCCTATCCCGTTGTCGTGCCATTTTGCATGCCCGTGTGCAATGTGTTGCACGCGTGGAGAAGCGTCTGGAAAAAGAGGCCGCAGCTGCCATCTACCTCAACCTCACGAAATAGGTCATTGAGGTCCAAAGGATGGACGTCGAGGCAAAAAAGGCAGGCACCGATGCCAAATTGCGTGACGCCGCGGCCAGGAGGATGGACACCGAGGCCAAGACCCGTGCAGAGGACACAAATATCATGCTAGCCGACTTGAGAAGCGTCGACGATGACACCAGAACCTGGTTCATGAAGAGGCGCGCCGAAATCCGTGCGTGAGACACCTGATCACCGGCGCCATGCGCCCAGCACCATGGTCTCCTTTTGGACCTTTTATGATGTTCATGCCTTGTTGTGCCCCTTTTGGATTCCACTTTCCATCGTACCGTGTGTAAAGTTTGATGAACTTATTTCAGACCTTAATTTGACGTATAATTTCATGCAAATTTTAGCTAATTTGAGGCTACAACCTCTTTTCTAAATTTTCTGAAACTAACTGGCCCGCGCCGGAAATGCGTCGGCCCGCTAGAGCCACCCCCGACGCAAACGGACGCCCGCGGACAATTTGGGTATCCAAAATGCGTCGCCGCGTTGGAGATGCCCTAATGCTCCTGTGTTACTGTCATATTTTTTACAAATGCTCATATTGTTGTCTGACGGAATAAGCTGGTTCGGCTCGTCCAGCTCCACGTTGACCAATCCAGGCAAAGCCACGATGGCAGCCAGGTCAGCTTAGAAGGTGAGCCTACTTTGTCAAATATCCAGTTAACCTGTGTAATCTGATGATTAGAGCTTTGTGCAATGAATTACCTCTAAAGTTGCTGGTTCGTGCAAAAACAAGTTTGAGTCACTGGTCTGTGCAACTTCTGCCCCGAATGTTACTGGTATGTGCAATTTCCTCAAGTTCATGCTTTGCTCAGTTGCAGCTAGCTACTACCTCCAATCTCATTCCTAGGCTCCTGACATGTACGATCATGCGCCCCCGTGGAGGAAGTAGTAGACAGCTAAATCCTTTTTTTTATTGCCTACCCAAATGCTTTCTTCCCAGACTATCTAGCAAGCAGCCAGAAGCAAATCAGAATTGCGGAAATTTTCTTCAAGGTACAAGAGCAAAATTGGGCCCAAGATTCTACCCATACAACTAGCCCGAGTGGAGCATCAGACTGCACGTACCAAACCAACAAAGTTTCATGACTGGCAAAACTGAACAACCATAGAAAACAGTGAAACTTCTTTAAGAGAAATACATAGGTAAGGCAATTATAATCAACTAAAGTTCAATCGGTAAGAATAGAAAATTTTGCCATGACGTTTGAAGTTTTGTGCCATTCGGATCTCACAGCAGACAATAAACTTCACAAAAAAAACGAAAGTACATAGAGCAAAGCTCATGCAATCAACCTGGAACAGATATGACAAGGACACATGCATCAGGCTTCACAGAGTTAATCAAGTTGCTAGCTAGTGCTCAAGTACCAACAAACGTCTCTTTGTCCCCAGGGTCTTCCAGCTTGGTTCCTTCTTTCCAAGCGACACATCATGATCCAGTTGCAACATATGAAGATTCCACGCTCTAAATGGTGGGACTTTTCCCGCCCAAAGACTAGGTTGTCGCACGTCGACTGGATGGGCGACAATGGCGATATATGAACGATCAGCCAACATAGCAGTCGTTGTAGACAATTGGTCGAGCTGCTGAGTTGATCCATGTGAGTGACAATTATGGTGGTCGGTGGCATGTAAATTGAAGAAATAGATTGATGTACAGAAAATTTCAAAAGAGAAATAGTTTTATACTTTGGCAGTGTGGGAGTTCAATTATATGAAAATATAGGTCATGTTGACGTCAAATTGGTACTTTTTGGAAGGATCCACATGCCAATGTTTGTCGTCAAGTCATATCATGGTCAAGAGAAAGTACCTACATGCACTGGCGGCGGGTCGTGGAGGCCATACTGGGCTCCGGCCCAGTCTTCTCCAAGTACAAATTCCGTGTTACTATGATATGTGACCGAAGCCCATCTTTCACCCCGTGAGTTATATATGCGACAGATGCCTGACTCCTCGTCCCTCATCTGCGCGTGGCTCTGTCTCTTCTCCAAATATTCAGTCCCCCGGACTCATGATCTCTCAAGTCTTCCTTCTCCCCTTCAATCGCCATGGCCTTGCTCTTTATCCTCCTCCCGCTGGTTCAACCTGCCAAAACAGTTTGTCCATGTAACATCACGTGGTGAACCAAAAGCTACAGCAATTTCAAAAATGTGATGGCCAGCCCATGGCGATGGCGCCGTCGGCCGCCGTGGACACTGGTCATGGAGCATCAAATTGGGCATGTTATGGAAGAAATCTATGTGACTGTTCGGCAATACATGCAATGGGCCCTCCCTTTGTTTTGCGCCACGCTCCGCCACTGCCTACATGCATGTAGGGATGCAAGCGGGCAGATTGGTGTCTGAGTAGTACAATTGAAGTAGATGTGGAATAGGGTCCTGTAGTAAAATTTGCACTAATCATGGGAATGTGGATACCGTTTCTGTAACCCTACATGCATGCCTCTCTCATGGTTCACGTACGACAAGAGTTGGCATGTGTCTTCTGCTTGGCAACGGTATTTTGTGGAAGACACAGAGAGAGATATAGTAATTTTCTTCACTGCTCAGTCAAATGGAAAATATATTGTGCTATGTTGTCACATAACCACAGGGACACATGCCACCGCCGACGACGAGTAAGACGGAGTGGGCGGGCGACCTTGATGGTGAAGATGAACGCCTCCTCCTAGGTTCGCCAGCTCTGCC
Organism: Lolium perenne; assembly: GCF_019359855.2. Taxonomy (NCBI): domain Eukaryota; kingdom Viridiplantae; phylum Streptophyta; class Magnoliopsida; order Poales; family Poaceae; genus Lolium; species Lolium perenne. The sequence goes on from NC_067249.2 coordinate 259,409,114, forward strand.
ACACCTGTATCTCCATCCAACGAAATAGAACAGGTCCCCATGCTTCTGTTCTCAGCAGCAGCAGGCAAGACCATACCTCCGCACGATAGAGCTGCCAGACACATTGCATCACTACCAGTTGGGAATCTAATCTCCACCCAAAACTCATCTACGAGAAAGTTCATTGTCATCTTTTTTGAGTGTTGCAACACTAAACAATACATGGGTAGTCTCTTTTGGGCGTTGCGACACTAGAGGATCTCTGGAACTGATGGCAGCGCTTCCCCAATCGTCAGGGAAATCATGCGAAACCAACAGGATTTTTCTACTAGCTATTATAGATGCACTTGGGCGGGGAAGGGATGCTAGTACGAGCTAGCTAGTCACACCCTCAGCGCGTGCGAGATTTGGGCGGGAATCGCCTGGTGCAAATGCATGTGATCGATCAGAACGGCCTCTTCATTCATGTTAGCTCCATTGCAGCTAGCTAGATAGCAAAATCCTTTTATTTTCCCTACCCAAATGCATTTTCGGCAGACTATCTAGCTAGTAGCCACTAGCAAATCAGAAATTGCAGAAATTTAACTTGGGAAGATTTCTTGTCCAAGATTCTACCCATACAGCTAGCCCAAGTGGAGCATCAGCGACTGCACGTACCGAACCAACAAAGTTTCATGACTGTCCAAACTGAACAACCATAGAATACAAGGAAATTTCTTTAAGAGAAATATATAGTTAAGCTAATTAATCATCACGAAGAGTAGAAAAATTTGCCCAAACATTTGCTGTTTGGTGACATTTGGATCCCACAGCAGACCATAAACTTCACAAAAAGGACAAAGGTGCATAGAGCAAAGCTCATGCAATCAATCCTGGAACGGACATGACAAGGGCACATGCATCAGGCTTCACAAAGTTAATCAAGCTGCTAGCTAGTGCTTAACGACCAACATACATCCCCTTGTCCCCGGGGTCTTCCAGCTCGATTCCTTCCTTCCAAGCGACAAAAATGCGACATCCTTAACCTCCAACTGGAACAAAACATATGATGGTCAGCTGTAAAGCAGATTTAGCATATAAACAAATCATTTTGGGAGAGGCTTTGGACTAGACACGCACAACAACGGAGGGCAGCACCCATGCATCTATCTATCTACAACAGGATACCTAGCACATGTTATTGTTCACTCAAAATGCCAGGCGCCACCTATGTATGAGGAATCGCTTCTACATCACAGTTTTCGAGCTATTCGGGCAATAAATAGCGATAGATGGAAATTATTCTCTATGCATGGACTAAATACTGGAAGAACTAGCAAGTAGAAAACATGGGACACACATGGACATGCCATTTCCATGATTGCAACTACCAACTAAATGACAGCAAGTGAATTCTTCATCAACCATTTGAGTCAAAACAGGGTATGCTATTACATTGTGCTAGCTACATCGCAAAGAAATAAACATTCACAAACAGCACGGCAATTGAATCTGATGCGTGAGCCTCACATTCTTACGGGCCAACGCAAGCACAAATGTGCTGCTGCGCAACACTAAGATTATAAAGCTGATCTGGGTGATATCAAAGCATTGGCATCAAGAGAAAAAAACATGTCACCAGAATTGCAAATGACTGCATGATTTCCTGGAGAAGTGACTTGAACATGACCTGGTCGCATAGCAAACCCATGGCATCTGGCTTCAATCGTCTGAATTTGAATTCAGTTCAAGATATGCAGGCATCAACACCAAGCATGACACGGAGCATCAGGACAATGTCAATGCACAAGTTCTAACTCAGTCTAATCTAGAAACAAGCGGAAAACATTTATATGTGAGCTCACCAAATCATAGTCAAGAGAGCAGCACAACAAGAGTAAAATTTACCTATCAATGTATAATAACTAGAAAAGGAAGCAGAAGCACAGGACAGCAAGTTTATATCAGTAGGTGGCATGCTTTTCGTAGGTTCCAGCCCTTGACCAATAGTATCCAAACCTTCAACATGCAGAATTATCGTTGCCAAACAGAGGTCCACAGTTAAAAGAGAGAGAGAAAAAAGCGCAAGTCAATTGGAAGCCCATTCTGGCTAGTCAAACATAGATATGTGCGTTCTAATGGTACGCCATTACAGATTGAATGGTTATCATGGCAATGCATTAGTATTTGAAAATTTCTCATGACTTGACCTTTTTTTGGACATCTAGACGACAATTCAAATGATAAAGAGTAAGAGTGCATAGCAGCACAGGAAGAATGCCACGAGTACCCCCTTCCTGGACACACCCAGCCTGGCTTCTCCATCCTGCAAATAGAACGCACAAACTAACTTAGTGGGACCAAGAATCAAGTGGACTCTGAATTTGAATTCAGTTCAAGATATGCAGGCAGCAACACCAAGCATGAGAAGGAGCATCAGGAAAATGTCGATGCACAAGTTTGTACTCCGTCTAATGTAGGAACAAGCGGAAAACATCTATATATGAGCTCACCAAATCATACTCAGGAACTCAGGAGAGCAGCACAACAAGAGTAAAATTTACCGATCAATGTATAACTAGAAGAAGAAGTAGAAGCACAGGACACAACCTCATTTTATATCAGCAGCTTCCATGCCCTTGGCCAGTAGTATCCAAACCTTCATCCTGCAGAATATCATTGCCAAAAAAAATCACGCATCAAGTGGAAGCCCATTCCGGGTACTCAGACATAGATATGTGTTTTCTAATGGTACGCCATTACAGATTGAATGCTTATCATAGCAATGCATTAGTATTCGAAATTTTCTCATGGCATTTGACCTCCTTTTGGATGTCGAGACGAGAATTCAAATAACAAAGAGTAAGAGTGCATAGCAGCACACCTCCAGAGACAAGGGGATTGCCATTGCCGAAACGACCGACAGGTAGAGGAAGAATTAATGCCACGAGTAGCCCCTTCCTGGACAGACCCAGCTAGCCCGGCTTCTCCGTCCTGCAAGTAGGATGCACAAACTAAGTTAGTGGGGACCAAGAATCAAGTGGACTCTGCAGAATCTTGCTTTCAAGTTGAAGATATGCAGGCAGCAACAGCAAGCATGAGAAGGAGCATCAGGAAAATGTCGATGCACAAGTTTGTACTCCGTCTAATGTAGGAACAAAAGCGGAAAACATATATATATGAGCGCCGACCAAATCATAGTCATGAGAGCAGCATAACAAGAGTAAAATTTACATATGAATGTATAATAACTAGTAAAGGAAGCAGAAGCACAGGACACAGCCTCATCTTATACCAGCAGCTGCCATGCCATTGACCAGTAGTATTGAAACCTCCGTCCTGCAGAATACCGTTGCCAAACAGAGGTCCACAGTTAGAAGAGTAAAAAAAAAATCGCACATCAATTGGAAGCCCATTTCTGGCTAGTCAAACATAGATATGTGCGTTGTAATGCTACGCCATATATTAGAGGTTGAATGGTTATCATGGCAATGCATTAGTATTTGAAACTTTATCATGCCAGTTGACTTTTTTCTTTTTCTTTTTGTGGACATCCGGACGACAATTCAAATAAAACAAAGAGGAAGAGTGCATAGCATCACACCTACAGAGACAAGGGGATTGATTGGCATGACCCAAACGGCCGACACACGCGTAGAGGAAGACTGGCAGGAGTACCTCCTTCGTGGCCACACCCAGCGACCGGCTTCTCTGTCCTGCAAGTAGGATGCACAAATTAAGTGCCTGGGCAGGCAGCAATGACAAATGTGCGCCATTAGAGGTTGAGTGCTTAGAGCATCTCCAGTCGCGTCCCCCAAACCGTCCCCCAAACCGCGCCGGATCGAGCGTTTGGGGGCGTGTTTTGTTCGTGCAGCGTTTGGGGGCGTCGCTCCCCAGCCGCGCCCCCAAACCGCCGCCCCCAATCAGAAATTCAAATAGATGCATTCAAAAGAGATCGTTCCCGCCGATTCGTCGTGATCAGAGTAGCGGCGATCGATCAAAGAAATCTTGGCGCGCGATCATATTTACAGACCGGTGGTGCATGCAAATTAGAAGAAGGGGCAGGGGTTGGTGGACGGCGTCGTGTCCTGAGTCGACGCAGGCCCGTCGAGCACGACGACCTCGTCGCGATCTGCCTGTTCCTGTGCATGGTGCGTCTGCTCCGTCGCCGACGCGGAGGCCGACGCAGGTGTAGCAGTAGAAGACGCGTCAGCCTGCTCTTGCTGCGCTGCCGCTGCCAGGGCCGCCGCGTCCGCCGCCGCCATTTTGGCTTCGATGTCGTCGAGGATCTGGCCTTTGAAGAAGTTGTGCGCCGCTCGCGTCCGGGGAGACATTCCCTCTGTCGACGTTCTCAGCAGGGACATGTCGTCCCTGCGTTTCTTGAGCTCCAGCTTCTCCTCTTGCCTCTTGAGCAGCTCGGCCCACCTTTGGTCGGCCTTCTTGTCGCGGGAGATAAAGGTCGAGGAGACGTCGGCGAGGCATTTCGTGATCGACGCCTGCGTCTTCTCAGACGACGCAGCGTCGGCCAAGGCGGCCTTGGCAGCCTTGTTGCCAGTAGGACGCCCTGTCGAAGTTGCCAGCGGCGCGTCCAGATCAATGGCGTCCTTCCCCTTGGACAGCGACAAGCGCGTCAGCCGCCATTTCTCATTCATTTTGAGCTTGCCATAGCAATGCATCAGCGCGAACGGCTTATGCCCATCTGAATTCCTCGCGTAAACCTCCATGGCCCTATCAAACTAACCAAAGGAAGCAGAGTCATTTCATCGAACACAATGTAGGCGCTACAGATTATGGAAGAAACAGTCGTACCAGTTGGGCGACGTCGGCGCCGCTGTCGCCTCTGGTCTCTAAGTCCTGATGGTACCCATGGAAGGAGTTCACCGACGCCTGGATGATGGCCCATCGCGTCGACATTGCCTTCTGGCTCCTCTTCATTGTCACTTTCTGGTAGTCGCTGTTGATGAGCTTGCGCTCATCGAACTCGGCCTTGATCCTCGCCCAATACTTCCCGCCTTTTTGGTTCGCGCCGATGATGGAGTCATGGCTCACCGTCGCCCACGACTCGCACAGACAAAGATCTTCCAGAGGCGTCCACTTCGGGCCTCGTGTGCCCGACGCCTTCTTCTTCTTCTTCTTCGTCCTCACGCCGTCCGCGTCTACCTCCACGAGATCATCGTCACCGGCACCCTCGTCGTCCTCTTCGTCAACGCCCTCTTCGTCCTCATCGTCGTCCTCCTCGTCGTCCTCCACCCCCTCCTCTTCCTCGTCGTCCTCCTCCTCAACCCCGTCCTCCTCCTCAGCACCGGCGCCGTCGTATTCGAGCGGACCCCTGCGGCCGGTGAAAGGGTCGCCGTCCGGACCGAGTCCTGGCTCGCGCTGCTCGTACGCCGGGGAGTAGAGGTTGTTGGGGTTGAAGCCGCCGTGCGGCAGCGCATCCTGGTAGTGCGGCGACAAGTTAGGCGTCACGCACCCGGGAGTGGCGGAGGGGCCGTCGTTGTAGAAGGCGGCTTGCGACGGAGAGATCACTCCGGGAACGTACACCGGCATGGACGTACTCCATGGGCTCGCGTTGGTGGCGGCGATACACCCGGCCATTACGTGCTGGTGCTGGCGCGCCGCCTGAGCCTTCTTCTCCAGCTCCACCGCCCTCCGTCCTTTCCGCTCCGCCGTCGATAGCTTCCGGCGCAGGCAATCTTGCTGCCATTGATCTTCGGTCATTCCTTCAGGCTTCTTCTTCGCAGCCGGCGCCTTCCGCGGCTTCGCGAACGGCGCTTTCGCCCCTATCGTCGCATTGCCCGGCGGCTTCTTGGCCGCTTTCTTCGCCATCTTTTTGGGGGCTGTCGGCGGCGCCATGGAATGGGGAGAGGGTAGCGGCGGCGGGTGGACGGCGGGAGGGAGAAAGAAATCGGCGGGATAGGAGAAATGAATCGGCGGCGGGATATGTTTTGGGAGGCCTGTGCGCGGCGGTATAGGCGCGATTTGGCGGGAGCGGCGGGATTTGGCGGGAGTGTGAGACGACTTTTCCCTGTGCCGCTGACGGGTCGGCCCCGCGTCGGTTGGCCTCGCTTTTCGTTGTGTCCGGCGTCCCCGGAGCGTCCCCTGTGGGACGGGGACGGGCTCGGGGCGCCGGACACCGTATGGGGGCGCGCCGGACAAAAAAGGGCTTTGGGGGACGCGGCTGGAACGCATTTTCTGTCCGGCGCGCCCCAAATCCCTTTGGGGGACGGTTTGGGGGACGCGACTGGAGATGCTCTTATGATGGCAAATGTGTAGGCAAAGATAGATACATATAGGAACACGTGTCTGTCCAAAGAAAGAAAGAAAGAAAGAACTAGGCCGGAATGGAGACAGGACCTTGAGATAGATGGAGGGTGAAGGCCGTGATGCAGCGGAAGGAGCAGCACCGGAACAGCATCGAGATCTGGTGGAAAATAAGCCTTGGCGTTAAGGTAGATGGGGGGAGGCAAGCAAGTAATGGAAGAGGATGGAAATCGAAATCTAAAAAAGAAAAGCGGTACCTTTGTTTGGATTGGGGACGAGGTGGAGGAGCAGCGGAGGGCGGCGCCGCGCCGTTGGCCGGTGAAGGAAGGAGTCGGAGGCGGGCCGAGCAGCTGGCCTTGGGGCTGCGCCGTCTGAGGGGAGCACACGGGGCGGCGGCATGTCCTCCCGCTGGTGGTGCTAGGGTTTGGCGGCGGAGCAGAGGAGGGGCCCGTGGCAGCGACGAGGTCCACGAAAGGAAGGGCAGCGAGGTCGCCGGCGTGCAGCACCGTCGGCGTCGGGAAGGCGCGCCGTCGCCGTGGCCATGGAAGTGGCTGTAGAGGGTGGCGTCTGGATTTGGGGATTGATTGGTGGAGGGAGAGCGGTGGGTGGGTGCGCAAGAGAGAGAGAGAGAGAGAGGGGGGGAGGCGTGTGCACTCGTGGCAGAGGTGAGTTTCGGTGCGTCGGGGGTTTGTTTTGGGCGCGGAAGCAAAGGAGTCGAATTGGCGACGAAAGCTCCTGAACCGCACCGGCACCGCGGATTTTTAACCGACGAAAGACAAAACAAATGTCCGTAACGTGCAGACTAGGCAAGCAGGAAGTCGCGCGCGCGCCCGAATCGAGATCGAGGATGGCTGCCGCCTGGCCGCCGTCTAGCCAAACGGGGACAAAGTCGACGTGCACCATGGACAAGGTGGACGGCTTCCACCGGTTCGAGGTCCGCAACTACAGCCTGATCAAAGGCATCTCCGCCGCCAACTGGGTAAGGTCCGGCACCTTCCCCGTCGGCGGCTACGACTGGTCCGTCGTCTTCTACCCCTCGGGATGCCTCTACGCGCCCAGAGCAGGCAACATGTCGCTCTACCTCGAGCTGATGACCAGCGGCGCCACGGCGAGGGCGGCCTTCGTCGCGCGGTTCGTGAACCCGGCCACGGGGCGGTCGCGGAGGATCCGACACAGCGGGATCGGGCAATACAACACGGCGCATGCCAGGGAAGGAATCAGCCCCATGACGACGGCCGCGCTTGAGGCCACCTACGTCGACCGAGACAGCGACCGCCTCGTCATCGAGGTCACCCTCACCGTCATGGGCGAGCCCCGCACGTCCGCGGCGACACGGCTGGGCGTCCCGGCGCCGCCGTCGTCGGACCTACCGGCGCACCTGGGGCGCCTGCTGGAGTCCGGGGAGCTGGCGGACGTCACGTTCCAAGTGCGGGGGGAGAGGTTCGCCGCGCACAGGATGGTGCTCGCCATGAGGTCGCCGGTGTTCAAGGCGGAGCTCTTTGGGCCGATGAGCGAGAGCGGGTGCATCACGATCCAAGACGTGGATCCTGCCGTCTTCAAGCTCCTGCTCCACGTCATCTACACGGACGCCTTCCCTGCTGCTGCCATGCACGATCTCGACGAGGACTCCAGCCGAGAGCTCGCGCGGCATCTGCTCGCCGCAGCTGATCGGTACGGCATGGATAGGCTCAAGGCGCAGTGCGCCAACATCTTGTCGACCAGCCTCAACGCGCATACTGTTGCTAGTACGTTGGCTTTAGCTGATCTGCACGGCTGCCACCAGCTTAAGGATGCTTGTGTTGAGTTCATCATCACATTAGGCATGGACAATGGCTCGGTGCTAACAAGCAGGGAGGATCACCCACACGACCAGCAGCTCGGTTGTTTCACTTTCCTCGGATGTTTCTGCAAGGCAGTCGCCAGCATCCTTAGAATCCACTAAGTCGAATATGTGTGGTTAACTCATTGTCGATCTGCTAACTACTTCCAATTAACTATTAGTAATCTGCAGCAATGTACAGTATATATCAAGGCTGCAAGCATATACTTTTAGAGCAGGTGTTTGGTGAGCACCCATATCTAGACCATGTATACTGCATCAAGTTTGTGCAAATTCTTTTTGTTCTCTCTCAAACAATTTCTCATTTTTATTTTCTCACACCACACATTGTTTGAACTAAAAAAAATTACAGATCACTTAAACATAACCATTGAAATATGGGAAAAATATTTTGGATTTTTCATGTCATTATATACATATGTATTTCAAGGATTTATTTTGAATTTTAAATAATTTAAATTTTTAATTTACACAAAAAATTCAGAACTAATTTTCCTCCATTCTATTTTGCTTTACTGTATGAGTAATCGCTTCTACATCACACAGTTTGTGAGAACTAAAAAAGTATAAATTCATTTGCTAGCCGTGCCGTCGCCAAGCGTCCAAAGTCTTAAGTCGCGAATATTCACGCGAGCGCACGCGCTACATACACATGTGTGTGGTGCAACCCTATGTGTGTTCTTACCATTTTATATGTCAACAAGAGTTCTCCTTATAAGTTGGTCCAAACTTTCTTCCCTTAGCAATGTAGGACTAAAGTTTGGACATGGCACTGGAGTTTTCAGAATTTTGCCAATGGACCGCCGGTGCCTCAAATGGGCCTCTCTACTTGCTTACTGAGATATTCCACACTATTGTCTATCCATCGGCCTACATACTTGCATGCCATCCCAGCAAAAAAGGCCATGCTGATGCATGCATGGGATAAAGGCAATGCAAGTTATGCATGCTCTAATTTATTTGACACAGGAGTCTGCCCTTACCCACCGGTGGGTACATATCATGCTGCCGCCCCCGGCAGCCAACAACTTGCAGGGTATCTCTATGGCGCTCCTCTATTCCATGGTCGTTGATATATATAGAAACAAATGGTCTCAATTGCTAAAGAGTGCTTGGAGGCTCGCTAGACAACCCGAGAGCCTCCGTTGTCATCGATCGCCACTACCCTGCCTTCCTGCACCGCACCGCCCCGGCGTCGTTCCCTGGCCACCTACCTCCACGGTGTCAACCCCCGACAAATCGTGTGTGTCCGTTGTATTCCTCCGCTTAGCACGCCAAGGTGCATCGCCTCGAGCCTGACCTCCTATACCGCCGCTTCCGCAAGCCCAGGTGCCTGGCCGGGAAGAAACCATGCCACGTGTGGCTGACGGTGATGCACGCCAGTGACTTCGATCCCCTTTCTCTTTGGGACATTTCCGCTCTGCCGCTTGACTGTGGTGGCTCTCACCGGCACGTCCACTCTGCCACCCTTTCTGCATAACCCCACCAGCAAAGACCCAGGGGCGAGCTTGCTGGACCGGCGTCGAGCACGACGTGTCAAAGACCTCGCCGACGTTTGCGCCTCTGTTGGCTGCGAGTTTGTGCCGTCGTCCGGGGCAGCATGGAGCTGGCCATGGACGCGGATGACGGCGCTCAAGGGGAGGAGGGGATGGCCTGTAGATGCTCGACCAAAACAATCAGATCCAGCTTCAGGTAACGGTAGCATAAGGTTCGTCAGTGGATGCAGGCCTGATTACCATCTGAGGTCAGCTCTCCTGGTGAGAAGATTAAGTAGTGAGAACGATAGGACGAAACTGAAGATGGAGTCGTCCTGGAGTTCTGGTGTAAACCTAGGTGGATCCTTTTTTGGGTGGTGAGACCAGCTAGCAACTTGTAAAAGACAGAAACATTTTGACCGTGTTGTGGCGCCATGTGCCAACATCTCACTTGCACTGCAGGAATCGACGTAGACGCCGACGGCCGGCTGCCCTCGGCGTAGCCACGCCTGGCCCTCGGCGTAGCCTCGGCGTCTGGGTCCCTCGGCATAGGCTTCCGTGCCGTCGGCGTAGGCCTGGCCGTCGGCGTACGACGCCTACGCCGATGGTGCAACCTCACCCTCGGCATCGCTGCCCTCGGCGTCTGGCCACGGCGCGTCGTCGCCGTTAACGGAGGTGCATCAGACGCCGACGGCCTTGCCCTCGGCGTAGCCACGCGAAGTGCGCGCCGTGGAGCGACGTGGCGCGTCATGAGGCTGCCATCTGCGGCGTCTACGCCGACGGCCAGACCCTCGGCGTCTGCATGGGCCATGCAGGGGACACGCGGCAAGGTCTACACCGACGGCATAGCCCTAGTGCGTTGGCAGTACGAACCGCCGGACTTGTCACGAGTCATTTGCAACCACTCGACTGACCCAAAGCCACGGTAGCTAGACTCCAAACTACAACCTACAAAAGTTTTACCAAGGTCCAGAACATAAATTCACTTCCAGAAACAAAATGGAGCACCTTAATAAATGTAGGTAGTATACTGCTAGTTTGCTAGCCGCGCCGTCGCCAAACATCTTAAGTCGCCAATATTCACGCGAGCGCACGCGCTACACAGACATGTGTGTGTGGTGCAACTCTATGTGTGTTCTTACCATTTTAGATGTCAACAAGAGTTCTCCTTATAAGTTGGTCCAAACTTTCTTCCCTTAGCAATGTGGGACTAAAGTTTGGACATGCCACTAGAGTTCTCAGTATTTTGCCAATGGGCCACCGGTGCTTCAAATGGGCCTCTATACTCACCCACTGATACGTTCCACACTCTTGTCTATCCATTGGCTTAAATACTTGCATGCCATCCCAACGAAAAAGACCATGTTGATGCATGCATGGGAAAAAGGCAATGCAAATCATGCGTGCTCTAATTTATTTGACATAGGAGTATGCCTTTATCCACCTATGGGTACGTATCATGCTGACGCCGGTGGCAGGCAACAACTTGCTACGGCTCTATATGGCGCTCCCCTATCACATGGTCGTTGATATTATATATAAACATATGATACTCCCTCCATCCCAGTTCGTAAGGCAAAGTTTTAAAAAATATTTGTCCCAAAATAGCTCACCTCCTAGGCACATTTGCATTTAATGTGGGAGTAAAACTGATTCATTTGCATGCAAAAGACTCCTACTTTCGTATCCCACCAATTAAAAGATAGAAAATAAAGTTCTTTTTAATTTTCCAATTAATTGCAGCATTGATGTTAATGTTTTTACATGAAAATTTAGAGCCAATGAGAATTCACCTTGGGCCAAGATATTTGAAAACGTTGCCTTGCGAACTGGGACGGAGGGAGTAGTTGAAGTAGTACGGGCGTAGACCGGAAACATCCAAGCTTTCCATGGTATTAATTAGTACATGAGACTTTCTTCCATTGTGCTGCTAGTAGTACTACTAACCAGCATTTGCCCTGGTGTTAATCAACATAACATAGTATTTCATATTCATCGGATCCCAACAAACGCAACATGTAGCATTACAAATAGATGATCTTGATCATGATAGGTGACACGCGCACAGCACGCGACCGTTGGAAACCCCAAGTGGAAGGTGTGATGCGTACAGCAGTAAGTTTCCCTCAGTAAGAAACCAAGGTTTATCGAACCAGTAGGAGCCAAGAAGCACGTTGAAGGTTGATGGCGGCGGAGTGTAGTGTGGCGCAACACCAGGGATTCCGGCGCCAACGTGGAACCTGCACAACACAACCAAATTACTTTGCCCCAACGTGACAGTGAGGTTGTCAATCTCACCGGCTTGTTGTAATAAAGGATTAGATGTATAGTGTGGATGATGATGTTTGCAGAAAACAGTAAGAACGAGTATTGCAGTAGATTGTATTCGATGTAAAGAATGGATCGGGGTCCACAGTTCACTAGTGGTGTCTCTCCCATAAGATAAATAGCATGTTGGGTGAACAAATTACAGTTGGGCAATTGACAAATAAAGATAGCATGACAATGCACATACATGTTATGATGAGTAGTGTGAGATTCAATTGGGCATTACGACAAAGTACATAGACCGCTATCCAGCATGCATCTATGCCTAAAAAGTCCACCTTCAGGTTATCATCCGAACCCCTTCCAGTATTAAGTTGCAAACAACAGATAATTGCATTAAGTATGGTGCGTAATATAATCAACAAATACATCCTTAGACATAGCATTGATGTTTTATCCCTAGTGGCAACAGCACATCCACAACCTTAGAACTTTCTGTCACTGTCCCAGATTTAATGGAGGCATGAACCCACTATCGAGCATAAATACTCCCTCTTGGAGTTACAAGTAATGACTTGGCCAGAGCCTCTACTAATAACGGAGAGCATGCAAGATCATAAACAACACATAGATGATAGATTGATAATCAACATAACATAGCATTCAATATTCATCGGATCCCAACAAACGCAACATGTAGCATTACAAATAGATGATCTTGATCATGTTAGGCAGCTCACAAGATCTAACAATGATAGCACAATTAGGAGAAGACGACCATCTAGCTACTGTTATGGACCCATAGTCCAGGGGTGAACTACTCACACATCACTCCGGAGGCGACCATGGCGGTGAAGAGTCCTCCGGGAGATGATTCCCCTCTCCGGCAGGGTGCCGGAGGCGATCTCCTGAATCCCCCGAGATGGGATTGACGGCGGCGGCGTCTCTGGAAGGTTTTCCGTATCATGGCTATCGGTACTGGGGTATTCGCGACGAAGACTTTAAGTAGGCGGAAGGGCGGAGTCGGAGGGCTGACGAGGGGGCCACACGCTAGGGCCACGCGGGCCCCCCTTGGGCCGCGCCGCCCTAGTGTGGCGGAGCCTCGTCGCCCCACTTCGTTTCCCTTTCGGTGTTCTGGAAGCTTCGTGGAAAAATAAGCCCACAGGCGTTGATTTAAATCCAATTCCGAGAATATTTCCTTACTAGGATTTCTGAAACCAAAAACAGCAGAAAACAGCAACTGGCTCTTCGGCATCTTGTTAATAGGTTAGTGCCGGAAAATGCATAAATATGACATAAAGTATGTATAAAACATGTGTGTATCATCATAAAACAAGCATGGAACATAAGAAATTATTGATACGTTGGAGACGTATCAATAGGCAGCTCACAAGATCTAACAATGATAACACAATGAGGAGAAGACAACCATCTAGCTACTGCTATGGACCCATAGTCCAGGGGTGAACTACTCACACATCACTCCGGAGGCGATCATGGCGATGAAGAGTCCTCTGGGAGATGATTCCCCTCTCCGGCAGGGTGCCGGAGGCGATCTCCTGAATCCCCCGAGATGGGATTGGCGGCGGTGGCGTCTCTGGAAGATTTTCCATATCGTGGCTCTCGGTACTGGGGTATTCGCGACGAAGACTTTTTATAGGCGGAATGGTAGGTTTAGGGGCGACACGAGGGCCCCACACGCCAGGGCAGCGCGGCCCCACTCTTGGCCGCGCGGCCCTGTTGTGGTGGCGCCTCGTCGCCCCACTTCGTATTCCTTTCGGTCTTCTGGAAGCTTCATGGAAAAATAAGACCCTAGACGTTGATTTCGTCCAATTCCGAGAATATTTCCTTTGTAGGATTTCTGAAACCAAAAACAGTAGAAAACAACAACTGGCTCTTCGGCATCTTGTCGATAGGTTAGTGCCGGAAAATGCATAATAATGACATAAAGTGTGTATAAAACATGTGAGTATCATCATAAAAGTAGCATTGAACATAAGAAATTATAGATACGTTTGAGACGTATCACGCCGTCGTCGTCGGACCTGCCAGCGCACCTGGGGATTCTTTGGGCACTCGCATCTGGAATGTGGTTCGGGAGAGCATGATGAGAATAACCTCAAGTGGGGGGACTTCCAGAGAGCTGATTGGGATACGTGGCATGGCCGTGGTTTTGGCGCTGGTCGTGGAGGAGGTAGAACAAATGGCCATACCGGGTGTGGTCGGGAAGGAAATTTTGGAAGAGATTCCGTGGGGCGTTGAAGAGTTGTTGGTCCATGGAGGCACAATGCTATTGGTGTTGCAAATACTATGAATTCTGACCCGGAGCTCACAGATACAGCAACTAGCCCTGTCAAGGGACAAAATATGGAGGTGGATAAGAATGATGTCATAAATTGTCAAACAAAAAGGCCTTTAGAATTCGGACAAGTGGAGGAGAATGAAAATGAGAAGGCTATGGATGAGAGTGAGTATCCAAACGAGACTGGTGATATGACAGGTAATGGAGCTTTACCAGAGAAAACTGAGACAGAGCAAAAGAAAGAAAGGACAAAAAGGCCAAAGAAGGATGGAGCTGACTCCCCTTCACTAGGATTGGCGGGATCCCTTGAGGGTCCCGTCCGGTTGCAATGAAAATTCTATCTTGGAACTGCCACGGTTTGGGTAATGCCGCGGCAGTTCGAGCGCTTCTTGATGTCTTGAAACGATATAACCCCGATGTGGTGTTCTTGTCGGAGACCCACCTTGAAGAATATCCGACAGAATGTCTTAGGAGGAGAACTTGGATGGACTTCAAGATTGTGCAAGCTTGTGATGGTAGGCGGAGAGGAATCCTATTGTTCTGGAAAAAGGAAGTGAAACTCTATCAAATAAGGGTTGAACCAAATTTTATTGATGTTCGTATTGACGAAGATGCGAATAATAGTTGGAGATTCACTGGAATGTATGGGGAGTTTAAGTGGGAGGAGAAGTATAAGACACGGGACAGAATGAGAGCAATTCATCAAAATAATAATCTTCCTTGGGTTATCATGGGTGATCTTAATGAAATTATGTTTGATCATGAAAAATAAGGGGGGAGGCGACAACCCCCGAGATATATGCAAGATTTTCAAAATGCACTTGAGGACTGTAATCTGCATGATCTTGGTTATGTGGGTGATCTATTTACATGGCGTAGATGAAATATGAGGTCAAGACTTGACAGAGCGGTGGGCAATTCGAGCTGGACTCAAATGCATGGCGACGCTGCCGTGTCCACCTGGAGTACAACCATTCGGATCATGGACCATTGCTGCTTGATACAGAATACCATGGATCAACTAATTCACATCGGCCAATACAGCTAAACAAATTTGAAGCAAAGTGGTTCAGGGAAGAGAACTTTGGAGAAACTATGAGGGAAGAATGGGATGTTGCGGCTGCCTCTGTTGATCCGATCGACGTACTCACGCGCCCGAGGACGATGTATTTCTTGGACCATAGGGTGAAACCGCGCTTGACATCGGCCATTGTCTTCTCATCATCACTTCCAGGAAAATCTGAGATGCAGGAACTTCCTAAGGAAGAATCCGCCTTAGATCTGAAAAATTCAGCGCCCACCCAATCCGCCCCTGAGCAGGAAATTACGGTGGAAGACCAATGCAGATCCGACTGGGTCTCCCAGGTGTTAGAGAAGCAAATATATACCATATTAAAATATCCTTCATAATTAATCAAATGGTACTAATTTGATACTCTAGGAGTATTTTTTGTATAAACTTAATCAAACTTTACACGGTTTGACTTCGAAAAAAATCTTATACGCACTATATTTTAGCATATAGGGATATATAGTTAATATCAATACAAAATGATAAATATTTTGCATTGTAGATTGATACGTCTCCGACGTATCGATAATTTCTTATGTTCCATGCCACATTATTGATGTTATCTACATGTTTTATGCACACTTTATGTCATATTCATGCATTTTCTGGAACTAACCTATTAACAAGATGCCGAAGTGCCAGTTGCTGTTTTCTGCTGTTTTTGGTTTCAGAAATCCTAGTAAGGAAATATTCTCGGAATTGGACGAAATCAAAGCCCAGGGGCCTATTTTCTCACGAAGCTTCCAGAAGTCCGAAGGAGAGACGAAGAGGGGCCACGGAGGGGCCACACTATAGGGCGGCGCGGCCCACCCCTTGGCCGCGCGGCCCTGTGGTGTGGGGCCCCCGTGCCGCCTCTTGACCTGCCCTTTCGCCTATAAAAAGTCTCCGTGACGAAAACCCCAGTACCGAGAACCACGATACGGAAAACCTTCCAGAGACGCCGCCGCCGCCGATCCCATCTCGGGGGATCCAGGAGATCGCCTCCGGCACCCTGCCGGAGAGGGGAATCATCTCCCGGAGGACTCTACGCCGCCATGGTCGCCTCCGGTGTGATGTGTGAGTAGTCTACCCCTGGACTATGGGTCCATAGCAGTAGCTAGTTGGTTGTCTTCTCCTCATTGTGCTTAATTGTCGGATCTTGTGAGCTGCCTAACATGATCAAGATCATCTATCTGTAATTCTATATGTTGCGTTTGTTGGGATCCGATGAATAGAGAATACTTGTTATGTTGATTATCAAAGTTATGCTATGTGTTGTTTATGATCTTGCATGCTCTCCGTTACTAGTAGATGCTCTAGCCAAGTAGATGCTTGTAACTCCAAGAGGGAGTACTTATGCTCGATAGTGGGTTCATGCTGCATTAACACAGGACGATGTGAGAAAGTTCTAAGGTTGTGTTGTGCTGTTGCCACTAGGGATAAAACATTAGTGCTATGTTCAAGGATGTAGTCACTAGTTACATTACGCACCATACTTAATGCAATTGTCTGTTGTTAGCAACTTAATACTGGAAGGGGTTCGGATGATAACCTGAAGGTGGACTTTTTAGGCATAGATGCAGTTGGATGACGGTCTATGTACTTTGTCGTAATGCCCAATTAAATCTCACTATACTCATCATGATATGTATGTGCATGGTCATGCTCTCTTTATTTGTCAATTGCCCAACTGTAATTTGTTCACCCAACATGCTGTTCGTCTTATGGGAGAGACACCTCTAGTGAACTGTGGACCCCGGTCCAATTCTCTTTACTGAAATACAATCTACTGCAATACTTTGTTCTCTTGTTTTTCTGCAAACAATCATCTTCCACACAATACGGTTAACTCTTTGTTACAGCAAGCCGGTGAGATTGACAACCTCACTGTTTCGTTGGGGCAAAGTATCTTGGTTGTGTTGTGCAGGTTCCACGTTGGCGCCGGAATCACTGGTTTTGCGCCGCACTACATCTCGCCGCCATCAACCTTCAACGTGCTTCTTGACTCCTACTGGTCCGATTAAACCTTGGTTTCTTACTGAGGGAAACTTGCCGCTGTGCGCATCACACCTTCCTCTTGGGGTTCCCAACGGACGTGCCAACCACACGCATCAAGCAAATTTCTGGCGCCGTTGCCGGGAGATCAAGACACGCTGCAAGGAGTCTCCACTTCTCAATCTCTTTACTTTGTTTTTGTCTTGCTTAGTTTTATTTACTACTTTGTTTGCTGCACTAAATCAAAATACAAAAAAATTAGTTGCTAGTTTTACTTTATTTGCTATCTTGTTTGCTATATCAAAAACACAAAAAAATTAGTTTACTTGCATTTACTTTATCTAGTTTGCTTTATTTACTGTTGCTAAAATGGCCAACGCTGAAAATACTAAGTTGTGTGACTTCACAACCACAAATAATAATGATTTCTTATGCACACCTATTGCTCCACCTGCTACTACAGCAGAATTCTTTGAAATTAAACACTGCTTTCTTGAATCTTGTTATGCGAGAGCAATTTTAAGTGTTAGTTACGATGATCTTGCTGCCCATCTTAATAATTTTGTTGAATTATGTGAAATGCAAAAGTATAAGGATGTAGATGGTGACATTATAAAATTAAAATTGTTCCCTTTCTCCTTAAGAGGAAGAGCTAAAGATTGGTTGCTATCTCTGCCTAAGAATAGTATTGATTCATGGACTAAATGCAAGGATGCTTTTATTGGTAGATATTATCCCCCTGCTAAAATTATATCTTTGAGGAGTAGCATAATGAATTTTAAACAATTAGATACTGAACATGTTGCTCAAGCTTGGGAAAGAATGAAATCTCTGGTTAAAAACTGCCCAACCCATGGATCGACTACTTGGATGATAATCAAAACCTTATATTCAGGAATAAATTTTTCTTCACGGAATTTATTGGATTCAGCTGCTGGAGGTACCTTTATGTCCATCACTCTTGGTGAAGCAACAAAGCTTCTTGATAATATGATGATCAACTACTCTGAATGGCACACGGAGAGAGCTCCACAAGGTAAGAAGGTAAATTCTGTCGAAGAAACCTCTTCCTTGAGTGATAAGATTGATGCTATTATGTCTATGCTTGTGAATGATAGGACTAATATTGATCCTAATAATGTTCCATTAGCTTCATTGGTTGCACAAGAAGAACATGTTGATGTAAACTTCATTAAAAATAATAATTTCAACAACAATGCTTACCGGAACAATTCTAGTAACAACTATAGGCCATATCCTTATAATAATGGCAACGGCTATGGTAATTCTTATGGGAATTCTTACAACAATAGTAGGAGTTCACCCCCTGGACTTGAAGCCATGCTTAAAGAATTTATTAGTACACAAACTGCTTTTAACAAATCTGTTGAAGAAAAGCTTGGGAAAATTGATATACTTGCTTCTAAAGTCGATAGTCTTGCTGCTGATGTTGATCTTTTGAAATCAAAAGTTTTGCCTAATGAGAATCATCATAATAAAATTACTACTACAGCAAATGCCATTCAAGTTAGAATTAATGAGAATATAAGATTAATGGCTGAACTGCGTGCTAGGTGGGATAGAGAAGAAAATGAAAAACTAGCTAAAGAGAAGAATATAGCTAAAGTTTGGACTATTACCACCACTAGTAATGCTAATGCTACACATGTTGCTGCACCTCCTACTCATACTAATAAAAGAATTGGTGTTAGCAATGTTTCCACTTCGAATGCAAAGCGCGAAAAACTGCCTAAAACTGCTGAAACTGCCTGTGATAAAGCTGCTGAAATTTTTTCCAACATTGGGGATGATGATCCCATTGCTTTAGATTATAATGGTTTGAATTTTGATGATTGCCACATCTCTGAAGTTATAAAGTTCTTGCAAAAACTTGCTAAAAGTCCTAATGCTAGTGCTATAAATTTGGCTTTCACGCATCATATTACAAATGCTCTCATAAAAGCTAGAGAAGAGAAACTAGAGCGTGAAGCCTCTATTCCTAAAAAGTTAGAGGATGGTTGGGAGCCCATCATTAAGATGAAGATTAAAGATTTTGATTGTAATGCTTTATGTGATCTTGGTGCAAGTATCTCTGTTATGCCTAAGAAAATTTATAATATGCTTGACTTGCCACCGCTGAAAAATTGTTATTTGGATGTTAATCTTGCTGATCATTCTACAAAGAAACCTTTGGGTAAAGTTGATAATGTTCGCATTACCATTAACAATAACCTTGTTCCCGTTGATTTTGTTGTCTTGGATATTGAATACAATGCATCTTGCCCCATTATATTGGGAAGACCTTTTCTTCGAACTGTTGGTGCTATCATTGATATGAAGGAAGGGAATATAAAATATCAATTTCCTCTCAAGAAAGGTATGGAACACTTCCCTAGAAAGAGAATGAAGGTACCTTTTGATTCTATTATGAGAACAAATTATGATGTTGACACTTCACCTCTTGATAATACTTGATACACACTTTCTGCGCCTAGCTGAAAGGCGTTAAAGAAAAGCGCTTATGGGAGACAACCCATGTTTTACCTACAGTACTTTATTTTTATTTTGTGTCTTGGAAGTTGTTTACTACTGTAGCAACCTCTCCTTATCTTAGTTTTGTGTTTTGTTGTGCCAAGTTAAGCCGTTGATAGAAAAGTAAGTACTAGATTTGGATTACTGCACAGTTCCAGATTTCTTTGCTGTCACGAATCTGGGTCCACCTCCCTGTAGGTAACTCAGAAAATTAAGCCAATTTACGTGCATGATCCTCAGATATGTACGCAACTTTCATTCAATTTGAGCATTTTCATTTGAGCAAGTCTGGTGCCATTTTAAAATTCGTCAATACGAACTGTTCTGTTTTGACAGATTCTGCCTTTTATTTCGCATTGCCTCTTTCGCTATGTTGGATGAATTTCTTTGATCCACTAATGTCCAGTAGCATTATGCAATGTCCAGAAGTGTTAAGAATGATTGTGTCACCTCTGAATATGTCAATTTATAATGTGCACTAACCCTCTAATGAGTTGTTTCGAGTTTGGTGTGGAGGAAGTTTTCAAGGATCAAGAGAGGAGTATGATGCAACATGATCAAGGAGAGTGAAAGCTCTAAGCTTGGGGATGCACCCGGTGGTTCACCCCTGCATATATCAAGAAGACTCAAGCGTCTAAGCTTGGGGATGCCCAAGGCATCCCCTTCTTCATCGACAACATTATCAGGTTCCTCCCCTGAAACTATATTTTTATTCCATCACATCTTATGTGCTTTTTCTTGGAGCGTCGGTTTGTTTTTGTTTTGTTTGAATAAAATGGATCCTAGCATTCACTTTATGGGAGAGAGACACGCTCCTCTGTAGCATATGGACAAGTATGTCCTTGGTTTCTACTCATAGTATTCATGGCGAAGTTTCTCCTTCGTTAAATTGTTATATGGTTGGAATTGGAAAATGATACATGTAGTAATTGCTATAAATGTTTTGGGTAATGTGATACTTGGCAATTGTTGTGCTCATGATTAAGCTCTTGCATCATATGCTTTGCACCCATTAATGAAGAAATACATAGAGCATGCTAAAATTTGGTTTGCATATTTGGTTTCTCTAAGGTCTAGATAATTTCTAGTATTGAGTTTGAACAACAAGGAAGACGGTGTAGAGTCTTATAATGTTTTCAATATGTCTTTTATGTGAGTTTTGCTGCACCGGTTCATCCTTGTGTTTGTTTCAAATAAGCCTTGCTAGCCTAAACCTTGTATCGAGAGGGAATACTTCTCATGCATCCAAAATACTTGAGCCAACCACTATGCCATTTGTGTCCACCATACCTACCTACTACATGGTATTTTCCGCCATTCCAAAGTAAATTGCTTGAGTGCTACCTTTAAAATTCCATCATTCACCTTTGCAATATATAGCTCATGGGACAAATAGCTTAAAAACTATTGTGGTATTGAATATGTAATTATGCACTTTATCTCTTACTAAGTTGCTTGTTGTGCGATAACCATGTTTACTGGGGACGCCATCAACTATTCATTGGTTGAATTTCATGTGAGTTGCTATGCATGTTCGTCTTGTCTGAAGTAAGGGAGATCTACACTGAGTTGAATGGTTTGAGCATGCATATTGTGAGAGAAGAACATTGGGCCGCTAACTAAAGCCATGATCCATGGTGGAAGTTTCAGTTTTGGACAACAATCCTCAAATCTCAAATGAGAAAATTATTAATTGTTGTTGAATGCTTAAAGCATTAAAAGAGGAGTCCATTCTCTGTTGTCTATGTTGTCCCGGTATGGATGTCTAAGTTGAGAATAATCAAAAGCGAGAAATCCAAATGCGAGCTTTCTCCTTAGACCTTTGTACAGGCGGCATAGAGGTACCCCTTTGTGATACTTGGTTAAAGCATATGTATTGCGGTGATAATCCAGGTAGTCCAAGCTAATTAGGACAAGGTGCGGGCACTATTGGTATACTATGCATGAGGCTTGCAACTTATAAGATATAATTTACATGATGCATATGCTTTATTACTACCGTTGACAAAATTGTTTCATGTTTTCAAAATCAAAGCTCTAGCACAAATATAGCAATCGATGCTTTTCCTCTATGGAGGACCATTCTTTTACTTTCAATGTTGAGTCAGTTCACCTATTTCTCTCCACCTCAAGAAGCAAACACTTGTGTGAACTGTGCATTGATTCCTACATACTTGCTTATTGCACTTATTATATTACTCTATGTTGACAATATCCATGAGATATACATGTTACAAGTTGAAAGCAACCGCTGAAACTTAATCTTCTTTTGTGTTGCTTCAATACCTTTACTTTGAATTATTCCTTTATGAGTTAACTCTTATGCAAGACTTATTGATGCTTGTCTTGAAGTGCTATTCATGAAAAGTCTTTGCTTTATGATTCACTTGTTTACTCATGTCATACACATTGTTTTGATCGCTGCATTCACTACATATGCTTTACAAATAGTATGATCAAGATTATGATGGCATGTCACTCCAGAAATTATCTGTGTTATCGTTTTACCTGCTCGGGACGAGCAGAACTAAGCTTGGGGATGCTGATACGTCTCCGACGTATCGATAATTTCTTATGTTCCATGCCACATTATTGATGTTATCTACATGTTTTATGCACACTTTATGTCATATTCGTGCATTTTTTGGAACTAACCTATTAACAAGATGCCGAAGTGCCGATTCTTTGTTTTCTGCTGTTTTTGGTTTCAGAAATCCTAGTAAGGAAATATTCTCGGAATTGGACGAAATCAAAGCCCAGGGGCCTATTTTCTCACGAAGCTTCCAGAAGTCCGAAGGAGAGACGAAGAGGGGCCACGGAGGGGCCACACTATAGGGCGGCGCGGGCCCCCCCTTGGCCGCGCGGCCCTGTGGTGTGGGGCCCCCGTGCCGCCTCTTGACCTGCCCTTTCGCCTATAAAAAGTCTCCGTGACGAAAACCCCAGTACCGAGAACCACGATACGGAAAACCTTCTAGAGACGCCGCCGCCGCCGATCCCATCTCGGGGGATCCAGGAGATCGCCTCCGGCACCCTGCCGGAGAGGGGAATCATCTCCCGGAGGACTCTACGCCGCCATGGTCGCCTCCGGTGTGATGTGTGAGTAGTCTACCCCTGGACTATGGGTCCATAGCAGTAGCTAGATGGTTGTCTTCTCCTCATTGTGCTTAATTGTCGGATCTTGTGAGCTGCCTAACATGATCAAGATCATCTATCTGTAATTCTATATGTTGCGTTTGTTGGGATCCGATGAATAGAGAATACTTGTTATGTTGATTATCAAAGTTATGCTATGTGTTGTTTATGATCTTGCATGCTCTCCGTTACTAGTAGATGCTCTGGCCAAGTAGATGCTTGTAACTCCAAGAGGGAGTACTTATGCTCGATAGTGGGTTCATGCCTGCATTAACACACAGGGACGATGTGAGAAAGTTCTAAGGTTGTGTTGTGCTGTTGCCACTAGGGATAAAACATTAGTGCTATGTTCAAGGATGTAGTCACTAGTTACATTACGCACCATACTTAATGCAATTGTCTGTTGTTAGCAACTTAATACTGGAAGGGGTTCGGATGATAACCTGAAGGTGGACTTTTTAGGCATAGATGCAGTTGGATGACGGTCTATGTACTTTGTCGTAATGCCCAATTAAATCTCACTATACTCATCATGATATGTATGTGCATGGTCATGCTCTCTTTATTTGTCAATTGCCCAACTGTAATTTGTTCACCCAACATGCTGTTCGTCTTATGGGAGAGACACCTCTAGTGAACTGTGGACCCCGGTCCAATTCTCTTTACTGAAATACAATCTACTGCAATACTGTTCTACTGTTTTTCTGCAAACAATCATCTTCCACACAATACGGTTAACTCTTTGTTACAGCAAGCCGGTGAGATTGACAACCTCACTGTTTCGTTGGGGCAAAGTATCTTGGTTGTGTTGTGCAGGTTCCACGTTGGCGCCGGAATCACTGGTGTTGCGCCGCACTACATCTCGCCGCCATCAACCTTCAACGTGCTTCTTGACTCCTACTGGTCCGATTAAACCTTGGTTTCTTACTGAGGGAAACTTGCCGCTGTGCGCATCACACCTTCCTCTTGGGGTTCCCAACGGACGTGCCAACCACACGCATCATAGATTACACAAATATAGTAGAAGTATGGATACTGAGCGGCACAAAATTTGAAAATTTATCAGACATTTTCATCTTTGTGTAGCCCCAAATAGCCAGAATTTTGCATTAAGTAAACATCCGAGGAAAGTAAAACATTTATTTTATCTAAAAATAGTATAAACTTTATTTGCTAGTTCGATGGCCGCGTCGTCGCTAAGCGTTCAAAGTCTTAAGTCGCGAATATTCACGCGAGCGCACGCGCTACACATGTATGTGTGTGGTGCAACCCTATGTGTGGGGCGCCTGCTCGAGTCCGGGGAGCTGGCGGACGTCA
Source organism: Lolium perenne (assembly GCF_019359855.2). Lineage (NCBI taxonomy): Eukaryota > Viridiplantae > Streptophyta > Magnoliopsida > Poales > Poaceae > Lolium > Lolium perenne. Next base: position 259,433,245 of record NC_067249.2, read on the forward strand.
CGTTCCAAGTGCGGGGGGCGAGGTACGCCGCGCACAGGATGGTGCTCGCCATGAGGTCCCCGGTGTTCAAGGGGGAGCTCTTTGGGCCGATGAGCGAGAGCGGGTGCATCACGATCCAAGACGTGGGATCCTGCCGTCTTCAAGGTCCTGCTCGACGTCATCTACACGGACGCTTTCCCTGCTGCCATGCACGATCTCAATGAGGACTACAGCCGAGAGCTCGCGCGGCATCTGCTCGCCGCAGCTGATCGGTACGACATGGATAGGCTCAAGGCGTAGTGCGCCAACATCTTGTCAACGAGCCACATCTTGTTAACGAGCCTGAACGTGCACACTGTTGCTACGTTGGCTTTAGCTGATCTGCATGGCTGCCACCAGCTTAAGGATGCTTGTGTTGAGTTCATCATCACATTAGGCATGGACAATGGCTTAGTGCTAACAAGCAGGGAGGATCACCCACACGACCAGCAGCTCGGTTGTTTTACTTTCCTCGGATGTTTCTGCAAGGCAGTCGCCAGCATCCTTAGAATCCACTAAGTTACATAGGAGTTTTTTTTCGAAATGGGGTGGCTTCTGCATCATGACGATGCACACGGTTATTTATTAGAAAAAGTTCAAAGTACTATCGTTTACAACACACGTATCACCGAGGATTGATACAAAATCAACCATCGAAAATAACACATACTATAACTACACATCGATATAGTCTTCTAGTATGTCGCCAACCAACCAACCTGACACAAGATATCCTAAGTGACCATCAGAAGCCGTGTGCTTCCAGAAGCCATGGCATCCCGCGGCCCCTCCGGAGAGAGTAAACTCATTGTCGATCTGCTAACTACTTCCAATTGACTATTAGTAATCAGCAACAATGTACGGTATATATCAATGCTGCAAGCATATGCTTTTAGTACCAAGCACCCATATCTAGATCGCCGTGTATACTGCATAAGTGCAAATTCTTTTGTCCTCTCTCAAAAAATTTCTCATTTTTATGTCTCTCACACCACATATTGTTTGAACTCAAAGATTTGCAGATCACTTAAACATAACAATTGAAATGTGGGAAAAATATTTTGAATTTTTCATGTCATTATCTATATATGTATTTCAAGAATTTATTTTGAATTTTAAATAATTTAAAATTTAAATTTACACAAAAAAATTCCGAACTATTTTTTCTCCATTCTATTTGTTTTTTTAGTGACTTGCAAAAAAATCTAATCAAAATATTATGTAATTAAAGAGATAAAAAAATAAAAGGACAAAAAATGAGAAGGCACACTTTTCCCGTTATGTCATACTTAATCACACAAGTTTCTAACTTCAATAGGTACTAGATTAGTGACAGAGTATTGTGTGTTCCTACAGTATGCATAGTAACCCAACGAATGCTACGGTATTGTGATCTTTTGCCGGATGTACTGAAATTGTTAGAAATGTCTTTCTTCGTGCATGTGGTTGCCCTCTGATTCGTTTTGTTATCTGCTTTTAGATTCATGCCGCAAGTACTTCATTTGGTTCATATTACTTGATGCTAAAATAGTTGTATCTATAACTAAAATGTGTCTAGATACATTTATATTAGCATCAACTAATATGAATCGGAGAGAGTAACATTAAGTTTTGTTGTGTTTCAAAAATCTGAAACCTAATGATTTCAATCGCTGTCTGAAATTGTATAATCAATGAATGTGGTACTGCTCACCGCTCCCTGTTTCTGAATTTTGTTGCAAGTTGTAACAACATGAAGTTCGCACTCAAAGAAGTTGGAGATGATAAACAGCTAACTAATGGTCGCAATGGCAGCCACGCTCACAACCAGCTCCTGACTTACATCCATCTCCGTCCAATGAAACCGAGATGGGCACAACATCCTCGATGTACAGCGACACGGACAGGGCGACGGCGGCCGCGATCGAGATAGCTCCGGAGACATGGACCTGACGGCAGAACTCCCCCGCCAACTTGCAGACGCCGTTGAGCCTCTGGCCGCAGGAGCCGAAGTCGTCCACGGCAAACGACATGGCCGACGACGAGTAGAGGAGCACCTGCGCGGCGGTGTCGACGAGCTGGGCCAGCGACTTGGCCGCCTTCGCCTCATGCTCCCCGATGTTGCCGCGCACCTTCGTCGTCGTCAGGTACACCGCCAGCGCCTGCAGAGCTGCGGATACCACGTTGGCGGCCAATGAATACCTCAAGGAGCTGTAGTCGCTGTAGGAGACGTTGCTCGCCGGAGTCGGAGCGGGGCTCCCGGTGGTCGAGGCCGAGGCCGAGGCCATCATGACCGTTGACGCCACCGAAAGCGCCACCGTGGCGATGCGCAGCGCGAGGCTGGTCGCGTTCGAAGCGCCGGACTTGTCACGAGCCATGGCAAGGAGTGGTTCGTTCGGACTTGAGACCAAGTACAACTGTACAAGCATGAGCAAGAGTGCAAGACTAGCTAGAGAGGAAGAGCCTGTAATTGTAAGGCCGGGCTCTGCGCGCGAGCGTGAGAATTGTGAAAACATATTAGGTCCTATTCGCAGGAATAGAGTAACAATGATTGACACTGAATGATCAAGTTGTGTACTATTTTGAAGTCTCATATATATAAATGATTAGTACGGGTAGGTCTTATCCCAACATCAAGATGATGACATTTATATTGTGGGCTTTGCTACACAGTGCCCAGGCACTATTTGGTCTTACGGGGTGCCCCACCCAAAAATAGAAAAAGGACTGTATCTGCCCGTCCCAAAATAGAAAGTTTCCCCCCCCATCGCACGCACACACCAGTTATTTCCAGAAAAACCAAACAACAGAAAGGGAAAGTGGTCCCGTCACCTGATAGTGACACATTAACAGAAGAGAAAAATGTGGCCTAGGACCACTTTTTCTCGCTTAGTTTCCGGCACGGTAGAGTGCGCCCCAGTCAGAACCAGAAATTACATGCATATTTTTTGGAGAAGCACTAGATTTACTCCACCAGGCGCACCAAAGCAAAGCAAGCATCAGGATAAAAGTTTGTTTCCGCAAAAAATACATCCTAATCTAGACGAGGTTTACCAGATTCAAACTAAGAAAACAGAAGGAAAATAGATACACACAATGTACACCTCCTAAATCCAACTACACTAAAGACGGACAGAGTGTACAGACGAGAACTGATCCAAAATCAAACGAACCCTTTCCAACTTTGTGCACCGATAAGAACTGAATGTACTTTCTTAGTATTTTTTGCTTTCTCCAAGTGTAGACCGCCATGGTTTATTAACTGTAACAAAGTGACAAGCATACATGTTAGTAAGACATAGTTGGTGTTGTACTGTATAAACAGAAATTCAGTAATGAGACTAGCAACTTTTACATAATAAGCTAATTCTGAAAAGTAGAAATAGATGAACTGGATGTATCAAAAAGTGTAGCTACAAGCTAATTAGATGTAAAAAAAATACTAATTAGATGTAACAAAATGCTAATTATATGTAATAAAATCCAGAGATATCCAATTGCATGTTACATGTAACAAAATAGTGCTTACATGTAACAAAATAGTATTTAGATGTAATAAAATTTAGAGATTTATGCAAACCAAATCGACGGATGCAACAAAATACAAGAATCTATGCAAAAACTACATGTTGGATCTAAAAATACATAGAACGGGATCAAGAGATACTATCCTAGTTCAAATAATACTATGCTACTGCCCTATAACCAGATCAACCTAAAAAGTGTTGAAGGCACCTCCCGGCAAGCAGCTACCCGGGCTCAGCTGATAAACTCAATAGAAAGTGCAGCAAAGCCTCATTGTTTTGCCGTTGATTTTCCTAGGAAAATACTTCTTTTCATAGAAAAACGCTAGCTTGGTGTCTTTATGTTTTGCCCAGGCCCTAGAACAGCAAGTAGTAAGCAATCATGCAGATTTCAAGCAGACACAGTACATCACTACATTAGCAACAAACAGCTACCCACAACGCAAGTAGTAGCAGACTAGCAGTAATATAGCACATCCGCAACTACCACCGGCAGCACAAAGCGTAGAGACATGGCGGAGAAGCAGAGATATATAAATCGAGCGGAAGCGGAGGGAGAAGATGGAGCCCTCCTACACCTAGCCATGCGGCTCGATCAAACAGAACATCCTAACACAAACATGTTACATGAAATCATGAAGATATGGATGAACAAAAAAGAAGTCATAAGATGCTGAAGTAAATTGCATTTGGACACACAAAAAGCTACAAGAAAATAAGCACCTAATCGAGACAGGAATTCATGACATTCCTAGTCGGCGACGGTGATTATTGGATGGGTGTGGCTGGGCTTGCCAAGGGCCTGCGCAAGGCAGACTCGGCATACCTACTTGTGGTGGTCGTGCAGTCCGACATGCCCGAGTCCCACCGCAGCATCCTCGTCTCCAAGGCTGCATCGCCCGCGAGATCAACAAACTGCGAACGCATGGATCATGGCCGTACCGTGGAAGCATATCCGCACCGCGACCCGTGGAACCGACCACCGCCGAGGCAGAGCCTAGGCAGCAACCATGCCGCCGATGCCCGCCTCAGATCTTGACAGTAAGGAGTAGCGCTACCGGCAGCAGAAGCACAACCAGGTCTTCCTCCACACCGCAAGCTCCTCCCACCGCCCACGTTCCCCCATCTTGGCCTCTCGCCATCGACGCGCCGCCCTTTCTCAACCACCAGGGACCACGCGTGTCGCCTCCCCTGCTCGTGGGGGTGCTCCACCCGACGATCACCAGGAGGAAGGGAGGCTGAGGACGGGTGGTGGATAGCCCCGGCGTTGGGATTAGGTTGGCCGATGTGTGCTCCTGCCTGTGCCGCTACGCCGCCGCAGATAATCGATTGGAGAGTGGGGATGGAGATCAAGGAGAAGAAAACGAACAAGAATGGGGAAATTTTGGAGCTCCACTTACACGTGCGCGCTGGCCACCAAAAGCCGTCGGACCTCACCCACCGCTTTCAATCGACCACCCATTTCTAATCCGATGACTCACGCGCATGAGCACCGTGTAAGACATGCTCCTGCCTGTGTCGGGTACATGATTCCTTTGATTTGTTACGCCCATCAACGCGCAGGAAAAAATAATACATGCTATGAAAGAAACAACAAAACCTGGGGTGGGGGGGGGGGGGGGGTGGGGAATATATCCTGAGTATATACTTTTAGATGGCGGAATGTATTAATTAGCACACAAATAATCTGAAAACCTAGCCCAGGATGGAAAATATACATCCTATGAGCGGACAATCTGAAGACCCATATGCCCTTATTACCAAAAACTAAATATTGTACAATTACAGTAGCATGATTAACACTGAAAAACTACTCTATCTTCCATGAACTAACACCACCGAACAAAAAGAAACTGGACCAGACAGCCAACATCAATTTGTATGCATGTACAAGAACATGTGAGCAGATGCGGATACATAGCGAGACAGTTTGACTGTCAGTCGGGGAACTCAGCTTACAAATTGATGTTGAGTGACAAAAAATACATCCTACATGTGTCGCATAAACTAACTACTCCCTCCGATTCATATTACTTGCCACTAGTGTGGATGTACCTATACCAATAATATGTCTAAATACATATATATGGATCGGATACATAATTCTAAGATGTATAAATTGTTCAAATATACATCCAGTGGGATGACAAAAGCAGGTCCAAAGCAGGTTCAGTAATTTCTTCTGATTTATACAAACGAACAAGTGTATAGAAAATACATCCTATGAGCGTACATATACTACTTCCAATATGCCTAAGATGTATAAACTACCAAAATTGTACATCCTACAATTAACATATACCTGAAAAAGTTCGGATGTACAGATACACTGAACTGGACATATAGCAATCTAAACTGTAACTACATGGACGCATATCTGTGTGGCTACTAGAAGAGAACCTAATTACTACACACAGAACAACTAGATCATTCTCATCCATGGGTAAAAATCGAGCACAGCTGCCTGATTTAGATGGGCAAAAACATGGGTACATAAGAAATTAGCACCGCCATGACCAAAATCGAACTCGCGTCGACCAAACGCCGCCCCCAAAATCAACATGAGCATGCAGGAAATCAGAGAGGAACGAAGGACTCACCAGCGCCTCTACGCGGATGCTCTCCTTTGACCACTATTACGATGACGGTCGCGACGCCACAATAGCGTCGAATATATCCTGGAGCAGCGGCGAAGATATCCTTCACCAAGGACCTCGCGCCGCCTCAGAATCGTCGGATTGGCGGCGCCCCGCCGCAGACAGGACCCTCCCAGAACGGCCTCACCCGCGCCCGAACTCCTTGATCCGCTTCTCCGCGCCGACCAAACTGGTCCACCACTACTCGAACCAACCAGGGATACTCCGCCGAGGATTTTCGTCAGACCGCTCGCCCCCGACAAGGTTGAATCAGCGGTGGAGATCGGGAAGGGACGTCGAGGAGGGGCGAGCAGAGAGGAGAATGGGGATGAACTGGAACGGGCACGGGAAAAAAAGAGAAGAGGAAGGGAAATTCTACTAGCGATGTTTTGGACGTTACTGTCTTTTTTCCTTTGGATCGTTAGATGGGGATCTGACGGACCGGACTAGGGAGCACCGTGGTAGACAATACAGTGCCCAGGCAAGAAATAGAAATTGCGTTATATTGTTGATGAGATAACGTTGGTTAATCGATTAAGGTAGCTCGGTAGGTTGGCAACTTGCTCGAACGTAGCATTCCAAATTCTGTAATCTTCATGTCTAGTATTTGATTCGATAGGAACTTCTCTTCTCTCATTAATGAATACACTGATTGAAGGTCTATGATTGACTTAGTAATTCTGTTTAATTAGTTTATATATAGTTCGAACTGCATGTTCTTCAATTATTATCTCATTATACAATTGCAAGTACTAATTACAGGATGCATTGTGTGACTTCTAACAGATGTTGGTTATGATCAACTCGGGGCTCTTCTAATATTGTAGAGCGGTACAATTGAACATGTTATGTTTAGTATAGCCAGCACGCATGTATGGCCAGGTAAGCAGGTACATCGTCATGCCAAATTAATTAAAATGCAACTACTATTTTGTTTTTTACAATACTCACTCCTTGCCATAATATAGTCTCTAATGGTTTCTGGGAAAGTCAAACTCCATTATTTTTGACCAAGTTTATTAAAAGAAATTATAGATATCTACAATACCAAATGTATACCATATTAAAAATATATTACATCCATTCCGAAATATAAGCCTTTTAGAAATCTGAAGTGGATTTCTAAAAAGGTTTATATTTTGAAACAGAGGTAGTACTTCATAATTAATCAAATGGTACTGACTTGATACTCTAGATGTTAATATTTTTTTGTATAAACTTGGTCTAAGTTTGCACAGCCCCACTTCAAAAAATGATACTTTTTTGTCACGAGCCATGGCAAGGAGTGGTTCAGTTCAGACTTGAGGCCACGTACGACCATGAATGAGCAAGACTAGCTAGAGAGAACGAGCCTCTAATTGTAAGGCCGGGCTCTGCGCGCGAGCGTGAGCGTGATAAATGATTAGTACGGGTAGGTCTTATCCTAACATCAAGATGATGAGATTTATATTGTTGATGAGACGTTGGTTAATCGATTAGGTAGCTCGGTAGGTTGGCACCAACGTAGCTTATTCCAAATTCTGTAATCTTCAGGTCTAGTATTTGATTCGATAGGAACTTCTCTTCTCTCATTATTAAATAAATACACTGATTGAAGGTCTGTGATCGACTTAGTAATTCGGTTTAATTAGTTTATATATAGTTCGAACTGCATGTTCTTCAATTATTATCTCATTATACAATTGCAACTAATTACAGGCTGCATTGTACGTGTTACTTCTAACAGAAGTTGGTTAGGATCAACTCGGAGCTCTTCTAATATTGTAGAGCGGTACAATTGAACATGTTATGTTTAGTATAGCCAGCAAGCATGTATGGCCAGGTAAGGTACATCGTCATGCCAAATTAATAAAATGCAACTACTATTTTGTTTTTTTACAAGGGAATGCCTAGGGAGCAGTCGACTGATAATTCCTTCGGGCATCTCCAGCGGCGCGACGCATTTTATTGTCCACGAGCGTCCGTTTGTGTCGCGTCGCGGACGCTAAAATGACCGTTTTTGTCCGCGCGTCCGTTTGCGTCTCGTCTGGGGGTGGCTCCAGCGGGGCGATGCATTTATTTTTCTTATTTTTTTTCTCTTCTCTATTTAAACATAGTTCCAAATATTATATATTGGAACATGGTTTTACATAAACTAATACATAATTGGGAACATGGTTTACACAAACTAATACATAGTTTGAACCATGGTGGACACAAATAAAACATTGTAAAATGAGAAAACCAGTTGTGTTGATTTTCATATGTTCGCTGCCAAGAAAGAACATTCGAGGGCACACCCAGTCACCCAAACTGGAAAATCCAGCGTGAGATGGTGCCCTTGTTGGTTCTACCGGGGACGAACATCCAGAAACCTCGACTACTGGTTTCGTCTGGCCCGTAGCTAGATTCGCTGCAAAGAAAGAACACTCTATAAGTTCTAACTATCGGTGTCCGAGCCGGATTCACCGGTGTGGTAGTGCCTACGGCAGGTGATACGTCTCCAACGTATCGATAATTTCTTATGTTCCATGCTTATTTTATGACAATACCTACATGTTTTGTTCACACTTTATGATGATTTTATGCGTTTTTCGGAACTAACCTATTGACGAGATGCCGAAGTGCCAGTTCCTGTTTTCTGCTGTTTTTGGTTTCAGAAATCCCAGTAAGGAAATATTCTCGGAATTGGACGAAATCAACGCCCAGAGTCTTAGAATTGGACGAAGCTTCCAGAACACCCGAGAGCCGCCAGAGGGGAGCCCTGGGGGCCCCACACACTAGGCTGGCGCGGCCAGGGGGTGGGCCGCGCCCCCCTATTGTGTTGTCGCCTCGTCAGCCCTCCGACTCCGCCTCTTCGCCTATATAAAGGTCTCTGACCTAAAACATCGAGACGGAAAAGCCACGGTACGAGAAACCATCCAGAGCCGCCGCCATCGCGAAGCCAAGATCTAGGGGACAGGAGTCTCTGTTCCGGCACGCCGCCGGGACGGGGAAGTGCCCTCGGAAGGCTTCTCCATCGAAACCGCTGCCATCTCCACCGCCATCTTCATCACCGCTGCTGTCTCCCATGAGGAGGGAGTAGTTCTCCATCGAGGCTAAGGGGCTGTACCGGTAGCTATGTGGTTAATCTCTCTCTTATGTACTTCAATACAATGATCTCATGAGCTGCCTTACATGATTGAGATTCATATGAGTTTTGTATCACAATTCATCTATGTGCTACTCTAGTGATGTTATTAAAGTACTCTATTCCTCCTGCACGGTGTAATGGTGACAGTGTGTGCATCGTGTAGTACTTGGCGTAGGTTATGATTGTAATCTCTTGTAGATTATGAAGTTAATTATTGCTATGATAGTATTGATGTGATCTATGCTTCCTTCATAGTGTGATGGTGACAGTGTGCATGCTATGTTAGTACTTGGTGTAGTTGTGTTGATCTATCATGCACTCTAAGGTTATTTAAACATGAATATCGAATATTGTGGAGCTTGTTAACTCCGGCATTGAGGGTTCATGTAATCCTACGCAATTAGTGGTGTTCATCATCCAACAAAGAGAGTGTAGAGTATAGCATTTATTTATTCTGTTATGTGATCAATGTTGAGAGTGTCCACTAGTGAAAGTATAATCCCTAGGCCTTGTTCCCAAATACTGCAATCATCGCTGCTTGTTTACTGTTTTACTGCATCTCTACTGCCTGCAATATTTTCACCATCAACCACACGCCAGTTGTAGCATCAAGCTATTTTCTGGTGCCGTTACTACTGCTCATATACATTCATACCACCTGTATTTCACTATCTCTTCGCCGAACTAGTGCACCTATACATCTGACAAGTGTATTAGGTGTGTTGGGGACACAAGAGACTTCTTGCTTTGTGGTTGCAGGGTTGCTTGAGAGGGATATCTTTGACCTCTTCCTCCCTGAGTTCGATAAACCTTGGGTGATCCACTTAAGGGAAACTTGCTGCTGTTCTACAAACCTCTGCTCTTGGAGGCCCAACACTGTCTACAAGAATAGAAGCACCCGTAGACATCAAGCACTTTTCTGGCGCCGTTGCCGGGGAGGAAAGGTAAAAGGTACTCACACTCCGGATCTCGGCTACTAAGCTATTTTCCGGCGCCGTTGTAAGTACTCGAAGCTATTTCCTTTAGATCCTGCAATTGCATCTTTTTGTTTCTTGTTTTACACTTGTTTGGCATAATGGAAAGCAACATGGAGCTTTTTATTCTTTTTCCAGAGTTAAGACATGGATGGTTTGATGCAAAAATTAAAAAACCCATGGAACATATTAGTATGAATGCTTTGAACACCATTGTTGCTAACGATATGGAAAATTCTAAGCTTGGGGAAGCTGGTTTTGATGAGCATGATCTTTTTAGTCCTCCAAGCATTGAGGAGAAAATTTACTTTGATGATACTTTGCCTCCTATTTATGATGATTATAATGATAGTGGTCTTTTGGTGCCGCCTGTTATGGAGGATAAATTTGATTATGATTACAATATGCCTCCTATATTTGATGATGAGAATAATAATGATAGCTACTTTGTTGAATTTGCTCCCACTATTACTAATAAAATTGACTATGCTTATGTGGAGAGTAATAATTTTATGCATGAGACTCATGATAAGAATGCTTTATGTGATAGTTATATTGTTGAGTTTGCTCATGATGCTACTGAAAGTTATTATGAGAGTGGAAAATATGGTTGTAGAAATTTTCATGTTACTAAAATACCTCTCTATGTGCTGAAATTTTTGAAGTTGAGCTTGTCTAGTTTTCCTATGCTTATTGCATTATGCCTACATGACTTGTTTATTTACAAGACTCCTATGCATAGGAAGCATGTTAGACTTAAATTTGTTTTGAATTTGCCTCTTGATGCTCTCTTTTGCTTCAAATACTATTTCTTGCGAGTGCATCATTAAAACTGCTGAGCCCATCTTAATGGCTATAAAGAAAGCACTTCTTGGGAGATAACCCATGTGTTTATTTTACTACAGTAATTTTGTTTTATATTTGTGTCTTGGAAGTTGTTACTACTGTAGAAACCTCTCCTTATCTTAGTTTTGTTGCATTGTTGTGCCAAGTAAAGTCTTTGATAGTAAGGTTCATACTAGATTTGGATTACTGCGCAGAAACAGATTTCTTGCTGTCACGAATCTGGGCCTACTTCCCTGTAGGTAACTCAGAAAATTATGCCAATTTACGTGAGTGATCCTCAGATATGTACGCAACTTTCATTCAATTTGAGCATTTTCATTTGAGCAAGTATGGTGCCTCTATAAAATTCGTCTTTACGGACTGTTCTGTTTTGACAGATTCTGCCTTTTATTTCACATTGCTTCTTTTGCTATGTTGGATGGATTTCTTTGTTCCATTGACTTCCAGTAGCTTTAGCCAATGTCCAGAAGTGTTAAGAATGATTGTGTCACCTCTGAACATGTGAGTTTTTGATTATGCACTAACCCTCTAATGAGTTGTTTCGAGTTTGGTGTGGAGGAAGTTTTCAAGGGACAAGAGAGGAGGATGATACAATATGATCAAGAAGAGTGAAAGCTCTAAGCTTGGGGATGCCCCGGTGGTTCATCCCTGCATATTTCAAGAAGACTCAAGCATCTAAGCATGGGGATACCCAAGGCATCCCCTTCTTCATCGACAAAATTATCAGGTCACTTCTCTTGAAACTATATTTTTATTCGATCACATCTTATGTACTTTACTTGGAGCGTCTGTGTGTTTCTATTTTTGTTTTTGTCTGAATAAATGCTTGTTCGGGAGAGAGACACGCTCCGCTGGTTCATATGAACACATGTGTTCTTAGCTTTATTTTTAATTTTCATGGCGAAGGTTGAAACTGCTTCGCTAATTGTTATATGGTTGGAAACGGGAAATGCTACATGTAGTAATTGGTAAAATGCCTTGGATAATTTGATACTTGGCAATTGTTGTGCTCATGTTTAAGCTCTTGCATCATATACTTTGCACCTATTAATGAATAAATACATAGAGCTTGCTAAAATTTGGTTTGCATAATTGGTCTCTCTAAGGTCTAGATAATTTCTAGTAAGAGTTTGAACAACAAGGAAGACGGTGTAGAGTCTTATAATGTTTACAATATGTCTTTTATGTGAATTTTGCTGCACCGCTTCATACTTGTGTTTGTTTCAAATAACCTTGCTATCCTAAGCCTTGTATCGAGAGGGAATACTTCTCATGCATCCAAAATCCTTGAGCCAAACACTATGCCACTTGTGTCCACCATACCTACCTACTACATGGTATTTCTCCGCCATTCCAAAGTAAATTGCTTGAGTGCTACCTTTAAAATTTCCATTCTTCATCTTTACAATATATAGCTCATGGGATAAATAGCCTAAAAACTATTGTGGTATTGAATATGTACTTATGCACTTTATCTCTTATTAAGTTGCTTGTTGTGCGATAACCATGTTCCTGGGGACGCCATCAACTACTCTTTGTTGAATATCATGTGAGTTGCTATGCATGTCCGTCTTGTCTGAAGTAAGGGCGATTTACCATGAGTTGAATGGTTTGAGCATGCATACTGTTAGAGAAGAACATTGGGCCGCTAAATAAAGCCATGATCCATGGTGGAAGTTTCAGTTTTGGACAAATATCCTCAATATCATATGAGAAAATTAATAATTGTTGAATGCTTAAGCATTAAAGAGGAGTCCATTATCTGTTGTCTATGTTGTCCCGGTATGGATGTCTAAGTTGAGAATAATCAAAAGCGAGAAATCCAATGCGAGCTTTCTCCTTAGACCTTTGTACAGGCGGCATAGAGGTACCCCTTTGTGACACTTGGTTAAAACATATGTATTGCGGTGATAATCCAGGTAATCCGAGCTAATTAGGACAAGGTGCGGGCACTATTAGTATACTATGCATGAGGCTTGCAAATTGTAGGATATAATTTACATGATGCATATGCTTTATTACTACCGTTGACAAAATTGTTTCTTGTTTTCAAAACCAAAGCTCTAGCACAAATATAGCAATCAATGCTTCCCTCTGCGAAGGGCCATTCTTTTACTTTTATGTTGAGTCAGTTCACCTATTTCTCTCCATCTCAAGAAGCAAACACTTGTGTGAACTGTGCATTGATTCCTACATACTTGCATATTGCACTTATTATACTACTTTGCATTGACAACTATCCATGAGATATACATGTTACAAGTTGAAAGCAACCGCTGAAACTTAATCTTCCTTTGTGTTGCTTCAATGCCTTTACTTTGAATTATTGCTTTATGAGTTAACTCTTATGCAAGACTTATTGATGCTTGTCTTGAACGTACTATTCATGAAAAGTCTTTGCTATATGATTCAATTGTTTACTCATTGTCTTTACCATTGCTTTGAATCGCTGCATTCATCTCATATGCTTTACAATAGTATGATCAAGATTATGTTGGTAGCATGTCAATTCAGAAATTATCTTTGTTATCGTTTACCTACTCGAGGACGAGTAGGAACTAAGCTTGGGGATGCTGATACGTCTCCAACGTATCGATAATTTCTTATGTTCCATGCTTATTTTATGACAATACCTACATGTTTTGTTCACACTTTATGATGATTTTATGCGTTTTCCGGAACTAACCTATTGACGAGATGCCGAAGTGCCAGTTCCTGTTTTCTGCTGTTTTTTGTTTCAGAAATCCTAGTAAGGAAATATTCTCGGAATTGGACGAAATCAACGCCCAGAGTCTTAGAATTGGACGAAGCTTCCAGAACACCCGAGAGCCGCCAGAGGGGAGCCCTGGGGGCCCCACACACTAGGCTGGCGCGGCCAGGGGGTGGGACGCGCCCCCCTATTGTGTCGTCGCCTTGTCAGCCCTCCGACTCCGCCTCTTCGCCTATATAAAGGTCCCTGACCTAAAACATCGAGATGGAAAAGCCACGGTACGAGAAACCATCCAGAGCCACCGCCATCGCGAAGCCAAAATCTGGGGGACAGGAGTCTCTGTTTCGGCACGCCACCGGGACGGGGAAGTGCCCCCGGAAGGCTTCTCCATCGACACCGCTGCCATCTCCACCGCCATCTTCATCACCGCTGTTGTCTCCCATGAGGAGGGAGTTGTTCTCCATCGAGGCTAAGGGGTTGTACCGGTAGCTATGTGGTTAATCTCTCTCCTATGTACTTCAATATAATGATCTCATGAGCTGCCTTACATGATTGAGATTCATATGAGTTTTGTATCACAATTCATCTATGTGCTACTCTAGTGATGTTATTAAAGTACTCTATTCCTCCTGCACGGTGTAATGGTGACAGTGTGTGCATCGTGTAGTACTTGGCGTAGGTTATGATTGTAATCTCTTGTAGATTATGAAGTTAATTATTGCTATGATAGTATTGATGTGATCTATGCCTCCTTTATAGTGTGATGGTGACAGTGTGCATGCTATGTTAGTACTTGGTGTAGTTGTGTTGATCTATCATGCACTCTAAGGTTATTTAAACATGAATATCGAATATTGTGGAGCTTGTTAACTCCGGCATTGAGCGTTCGTGTAATCCTACGCAATTAGTGGTGTTCATCATCCAACAAGAGAGTGTAGAGTATAGCATTTATTTATTCTGTTATGTGATCAATGTTGAGAGTGTCCACTAGTGAAAGTATAATCCCTAGGCCTTGTTCCCAAATACTGCAATCATCGCTGCTTGTTTACTGTTTTACTGCATCTCTACTGCCTGCAATATTTCCACCATCAACCACACGCCAGTTGTAGCATCAAGCTATTTTCTGGTGCCGTTACTACTGCTCATATACATTCATACCACCTGTATTTTACTATCTCTTCGCCGAACTAGTGCACCTATACATCTGACAAGTGTATTAGGTGTGTTGGGGACACAAGAGACTTCTTGCTTTGTGGTTGCAGGGTTGCTTGAGAGGGATATCTTTGATCTCTTCCTCCCTGAGTTCGATAAACCTTGGGTGATCCACTTAAGGGAAACTTGCTGCTCTTCTACAAACCTCTGCTCTTGGAGGCCCAACACTGTCTACAAGAATAGAAGCACCCGTAGACATCAGCAGGCTGTATCGTCGAACACCTTGACGATCATCTCGCCGTCCCGCTCGTAGAGTAAGGTGAGCTAGCAGCCGGGCTCGAGCGCGAGGTCACGGGCGAACTTGTCCCACCCCGTGTGCAGGTACATCTTGCCCTGCCCGTCGAACAAGACCTCCACGGTCCAGCGGCAGAAGTTGCAGCTGGTCTCCCGTAGCTGCAAATGCGCCGGCTCGACGCCATCGACAAACTCAACGAACTTGTCTGGGAGCCGCTTGATGCCGAGTGGGTTGTCGTCGATGCGGAGGAGGAACTCGAAGCAGCGGTCCTCCTGCGAAGACGAGGAGGGCGCAGGTGACAAGGTATTGACTTGTCAATGCCTACAGGTTGTAGACTAGTGTTTCGCGGAAAGTAGAGGGCAAGTAGATCTCGAAGGTTTCAGCCGAATAAGTACTCGATTGCTAAAAGTTAGGGTTGTGTTAACAATGAAATCGATCCTTTCTTTCTCCCTCGACTCCCCCTTATATAGTTGTGGAGCCGAGGGTTTCGTGATGCACAAGTTACAAATAGCAGGAGACTTTTCTAGTTCGTCCCGTATAGTTACAAGTCTTTATTCCTAATACAACTCTATCTTCCATATAGACATTTTATTGGGCTTCCGAGCTTTATATTCTTCGAGTTATGGGCCTTCAGTAAACCCCGGGTACCTTCTTCGGCAGACCCATTGGGGATGCCTATGTCAGTAGCCCCCGAGATTTTGCTTGAATCGGAGAATCGAGTAAAATCTCCATCATTACAATTAACACATAATTTCCTCGAGACACTAAACATCTTTCATAAAATAATCATGTATTGCACAGGGATAATGGTAAATGGGGTTGGTTCATCTAACGGATCAGGTACCAGTTAACTGCTCTCGTGGCAATCCCGCAAAAACGTACTTCAAGGTCAAGTCCCTGGACACGACCCCGGTATACTGGCGTAATTCGACATGCGCCGCTTAAGGTCTTACCATATACCGAACTCCAGTCATATTTTATCAAGTACCTAGCGCGCCCGTTAGGATTTTTCTTCGCATCTGTTGATACGGAAAAAAGTAGCAGAGCGCATTCATGTGCGATACCACGCCACACATGACGGATCCCGGGGTCTTACCTTCGTAAAGTATTATGGTATTCAGAGATTTATTCGCGACGAACGCGCTCTGAGAATATATTTGTCGAGTGCCTTTTTTCGGCTGCTGGAATGGCATATTTACTCGAGTCATATGATGACTTGCTATCTTGACTCCCCGATGAGAGTATATGAAGAGTTATGTTTTAACTCGAATATGTCCAAGTTGACTCCTTATATTTCATCGGGTACGTGACCAGCGTTCCCGATGGGAGTAGTCCCGAGGCTACAGCCAAGTGCTTGTACTTGGTTGTAGGCTCACCTTTTAGCTGTCTTGTCGCTATATTGTCAAATTTCCATCTTTTCCATTTTTATCGGGTGCGCGACTGATACATCCCCGACGTATCGATAATTTCTTATGTTCCACGCCACATTATTGATGATATCTACATGTTTTATGCATACTTTATGTCATATTTATGCATTTTCTGGCACTAACCTATTAACGAGATGCCGAAGAGCCAGTTGCTGTTTTCTGTTGTTTTTGGTTTCAGAAATCCTAGTAAGGAAATATTCTCGGAATTGGACGAAATCAACGCCCAGGGGCCTATTTTCACACGAAGCTTCCAGAAGACCGAAGGAGTCACGAAGTGGGGCCACGAGGTGGCGACACAGCAGGGCGGCGCGGCCTGGCCCTTGGCCGCGCCGGCCTGGCGTGTGGGGCCCTCGTGTGGCCCCCTGACCTATCTCCTCCGCCTACTTAAAGCCTTCGTCGCGAAACCCCCAGTACCGAGAGCCACGATACGGAAAACCTTCCAGAGACGCCGCCGCCGCCAATCCCATCTCGGGGGATTCAGGAGATCGCCTCCGGCACCCTGCCGGAGAGGGGAATCATCTCCCGGAGGACTCTTCACCGCCATGGTCGCCTCCAGAGTGATGAGTGAGTAGTTCACCCCTGGACTATGGGTCCATAGCGGTAGCTAGATGGTCATCTTCTCCTAATTGTGCTTCATTGTTGGGTCTTGTGAGCTGCCTAACATGATCAAGATCATCTATCTGTAATGCTATATGTTGTGTTTGTTGGGATCCGATGGATAGAGAATACTATGTTATGTTGATTATCAATCTATTATCTATGTGTTGTTTATGATCTTGCATGCTCTCCGTTATTAGTAGAGGCTCTGGCCAAGTTTTTGCTAGTAACTCCAAGAGGGAGTATTTATGCTTGATAGTGGGTTCATGCCTCCATTAAATCTGAGACAGTGACAGAAAGTTCTAAGGTTGTGGATGTGCTGTTGCCACTAGGGATAAAACATCGATGCTATGTCCGAGGATGTAGTTATTGATTACATTACGCACCATACTTAATGCAATTATCTGTTGTTTGCAACTTAATACTGGAAGGGGTTCGGATGATAACCTGAAGGTGGACTTTTTAGGCATAGATGCATGCTGGATAGCGGTCTATGTACTTTGTCGTAATGCCCAATTAAATCTCACTATACTCATCATATCATGTATGTGCATGGTCATGCCCTCTTTATTTGTCAATTGCCCAACTGTAATTTGTTCACCCAACATGCTACTTATCTTATGGGAGAGACACCTCTAGTGAACTGTGGACCCCGGTCCATTCTTTTAATCGAATACAATCTACTGCAATACTTGTTCTACTGTTTTCTGCAAACAATCATCATCCACACTATACATCTAATCCTTTGTTACAGCAAGCCGGTGAGATTGACAACCTCACTGTTTCGTTGGGGCAAAGTACTTTGGTTGTGTTGTGCAGGTTCCATGTTGGCGCCGGAATCCCTGGTGTTGCGCCGCACTACATCTCGCCGCCATCAACCTTCAACATGCTTCTTGACTCCTACTGGTTCGATAAACCTTGGTTTCTAACTGAGGGAAACTTACTGCTGTACGCATCACACCTTCCACTTGGGGTTCCCAACGGTCGCGTGATGTACGCGTGTCAAGCTAAATTTCTGGCGCCGTTGCCGGGGAGATCAAGACACGCTGCAAGGGGAGTCTCCACCTCCAATCTCTTTACTTTGTTTTTTGTCTTGCTTTATTTTATTTACTACTTTGTTTGCTGCACTAAAACAAAACACAAAAAAATTAGTTGCTAGTTTTACTTTATTTGCTATCTTGTTTGCTATATCAAAAACACAAAAAAATTAGTTACTTGCATTTACTTTATCTAGTTTGCTTTATTTACTGTTGCTAAAATGGGTACTCCTGAAAATAATAAGTTGTGTGACTTCACAACCAGAAATAATAATGATTTCTTATGCACACCTATTGCTCCACCTGCTACCACAGCAGAATTCTTTGAAATTAAACCTACTTTACTAAATCTTGTTATGCGAGAGCAATTTTCTGGTGTTAGTTCTGATGATGCTGCTGCCCATCTCAATAATTTTGTTGAATTATGCGAAATGCAAAAGTATAAGGATGTAGATGGTGATATTATAAAATTAAAATTGTTTCCTTTCTCATTAAGAGGAAGAGCTAAAGATTGGTTGCTATCTCTGCCTAAGAATAGTATTGATTCATGGACTAAATGCAAGGATGCTTTTATTGGTAGACATTATCCCCCTGCTAAAATTATATCTTTGAGAAGTAGCATAATGAATTTTAAACTATTGGATAATGAGCATGTTGCACAAGCTTGGGAAAGAATGAAATCTTTGGTTAAAAATTGCCCAACCCATGGACTGACTACTTGGATGATCATCCAAACCTTTTATGCAGGACTGAATTTTTCTTCGCGGAACCTATTGGATTCAGCTGCTGGAGGTACCTTTATGTCCATCACTCTAGGCGACGCAACAAAGCTTCTTGATAATATGATGATTAATTACTCTGAATGGCACACGGAAAGAGCTCCACAAGGTAAGAAGGTAAATTCTGTCGAAGAAACCTCTTCCTTGAGTGATAAGATTGATGCTATTATGTATATGCTTGTGAATGGTAGGACTAATGTTGATCCTAATAATGTTCCGTTAGCTTCATTGGTTGCTCAAGAAGAACATGTTGATGTAAACTTCATTAAAAATAATAATTTCAACAACAATACTTACCGGAACAATTCTAGTAACAACTATATGCCATATCCTTATAATAATGGCAACGGCTATGGTAATTCTTATGGGAATTCTTACAACAATAATAGGAATCCACCCCCTGGACCTGAAGCCATGCTTAAATAATTTATTAGTACACAAACTGCTTTTAACAAATCTGTTGAAGAAAAGCTTGGGAAAATTGATATACTTGCTTCTAAAGTCGATAGTCTTGCTGCTGATGTTGATCTTTTGAAATCGAAAGTTATACCTAATGAAAATCATAATAATAGTATTGTTACTACAGCAAATGCCATCCAAGTTAGAATTAATGAGAATATAAGATTGATGGCCGAATTGCGTGCTAGGTGGGAAAAAGAAGAAAATGGTAAAGAAGATAATATAGCTAAAGTTTGGACTATTACCACCACTAGTAATGCTAATGCTCCACATGTTGCTGCACCTCCTACTATTAATGGTAAAAGAATTGGTGTTGGCAATGTTTCCACTTCTAATGCAAAGCGCGAAAAACTGCCTGAAACTGCTAAAACTGCTGAAACTGCCTGTGATAAAACTGCTGAAATTTTTTCCAACATTGGGGATAATGATTCCATTGCTTTAGATTATAATGGTTTGGATTTTGATGATTGCCACATCTCTGAAGTTATAAAGTTCTTACAAAAACTTGCTAAGAGTCCTAATGCTAGTGCTATAAATTTGGCTTTCACGAAACATATTACAAATGCTCTCATAAAAGCTAGAGAAGAGAAATTAGAACGTGAAGCTTCTATTCCTAGGAAGCTAGAGGATGGTTGGGAGCCCATCATTAAGATGAAGGTCAATGAATTTGATTGTAATGCTTTATGTGATCTTGGTGCAAGTATTTCCGTTATGCCTAGGAAAATCTATAATATGCTTGACTTGCCACCATTGAAAAATTGTTATTTGGATGTTAATCTTGCTGATAATTCTACAAAGAAACCTTTGGGGAGAGTTGATAATGTTCGTATTACCGTTAACAATAACCTTGTCCCCGTTGATTTTGTTGTCTTGGATATTGAATGCAATGCATCTTGTCCCATTATATTGGGAAGACCTTTTCTTCGAACTGTTGGTGCTATCATTGATATGAAGAAAGGTAATATTAAATATCAATTTCCTCTCAAGAAAGGTATGGAACACTTCCCTAGAAAGAGAATGAAGTTACCTTTTGATTCTATCATTAGAACAAATTATGATGTTGATGCTTCGTCTCTTGATAATACTTGATACACACTTTCTGCGCCTAGCTGAAAGGCGTTAAAGAAAAGCGCTTATGGGAGACAACCCATGTTTTTACTACTGCACCTTTATTTTATATTTGAGTCTTGGAAGTTGTTACTACTGTAGCAACCTCTCCTTATCTTAGTTTTGTTGCATTGTTGTGCCAAGTAAAGTCGGTGATAGTAAGGTTCATACTAGATTTGGATTACTGCGCAGAAACAGATTTCTTTGCTGTCACGAATCTGGGCCTAATTCTCTGTAGGTAACTCAGAAAATTATGCCAATTTACGTGAGTGATCCTCAGATATGTACGCAACTTTCATTCAATTTGAGCATTTTCAGTTGAGCAAGTCTGGTGCCTCAATAAAATTTGTCTTTACGAACTGTTCTGTTTTGATAGATTCTGCCTTTTATTTCGCATTGCCTGCTTTGCTATGCTTGATGGATTTTTCTATTCCATTAACTTTCAGTAGCTTTGAGCAATGTCCAAAAGTGTTAAGAATGATTATGTCACCTATGAACATGTAAATTTTCATTGTGCACTAACCCTCTAATGATTTGTTTTGAGTTTGGTGTGGAGGAAGTTTTCAAGGATCAAGAGAGGAGGATGATACAACATGATCAAGGAGAGTGAAAGCTCTAAGCTTGGGGATGCCCCGGTGGTTCACCCCTGCATATTTCAAGAAGACTCAAGCGTCTAAGCTTGGGGATGCCCAAGGCATCCCCTTCTTCATCGACAACATTATCAGGTTCCTCTAGTGAAACTATATTTTTATTCCATCACATCTTATGTACTTTGCTTGGAGCGTCGGTTTGTTTTTTGTTTTTGTTTTTGTTTGAATAAAATGGATCCTAGCATTCATTGTGTGGGAGGGAGACACGCTCCGCTGTTGCATATGGACAAATATGTCCTTAGGCTTTACTCATAATATTCATGGCGAAGGTTGAATCTTCTTCGTTAAACTGTTATATGGTTGGAAACGGGAAATGCTACATGTAGTAATTGGTAAAATGTCTTGGATAATTTGATACTTGGCAATTGTTGTGCTCATGTTTAAGCTCTTGTATCATATACTTTGCACCTATTAATGAAGAAATACATAGAGCTTGCTAAAATTTGGTTTGCATAATTGGTCTCTCTAAGGTCTAGATAATTTCTAGTAAGGAGTTTGAACAACAAGGAAGACGGTGTAGAGTCTTATAATGTTTACAATATGTCTTTTATGTGAGTTTTGCTGCGCCGCTTCATCCTTGTGTTTGTTTCAAATAGCCTTGCTAGCCTAAACCTTGTATCGAGAGGGAATACTTCTCATGCATCCAAAATCCTTGAGCCAACCACTATGCCATTTGTGTCCACCATACCTACCTACTACATGGTATTTCTCCACCATTCCAAAGTAAATTGCTTGAGTGCTACCTTTAAATTTCTATCCTCTACCTTTGCAATATATAGCTCATGGGACAAATAGCCTAAAAAACTATTGTGGTATTGAATATGTACTTATGCACTTTATCTCTTATTAAGTTGCTTGTTGTGCGATAACCATGTTCCTGGAGACGCCATCAACTACTCTTTGTTGAATATCATGTGAGTTGCTATGCATGTCCGTCTTGTCTGAAGTAAGGGAGATTTACCACTAGAATGGTTACAGCATGCATAATGTTAGAGAAGAACATTGGGCCGCTAACTAAAGCCATGATCCATGGTGGAAGTTTCAGTTTTGGACAAATATCCTCAATCTCATATGAGAAAATCAACTGTTGTTGAATGCTTAAGCATTAAAGAGGAGTCCATTATCTGTTGTCTATATTGTCCCGGTATGGATGTCTAAGTTGAGAATAATCAAAAGCGAGAAATCCAATGCGAGCTTTCTCCTTAGACCTTTGTACAGGCGGCATAGAGGTACCCCTTTGTGACACTTGGTTAAAACATATGTATTGCGATGATAATCCAGGTAATCCGAGCTAATTAGGACAAGGTGCGGGCACTATTAGTATACTATGCATGAGGCTTGCAACTTGTAGGATATAATTTACATGATACATATGCTTTATTACTACCGTTGACAAAATTGTTTCTTGTTTTCAAAACCAAAGCTCTAGCACAAATATAGCAATCAATGCTTCCCTCTGCGAAGGGCCTTTCTTTTACTTTATGTTGAGTCAGTTCACCTATCTCTCTCCACCTCAAGAAGCAAACACTTGTGTGAACTGTGCATTGATTCCTACATACTTGCATATTGCACTTGTTATATTACTTTACATTGATAATATCCATGAGATATACATGTTACAAGTTGAAAGCAACCGCTGAAACTTCATCTTCCTTTGTGTTGCTTCAATGCCTTTACTTTGAATTGTTGCTTTATGAGTTAACTCTTATGCAAGACTTATTGATGCTTGTCTTGAAAGTACTATTCATGAAAAGTCTTTGCTATATGATTCATTTGTTTACTCATGTCATTACCATTGTTTTGATCGTTGCATTCATTACATGTGCTTACAATAGTATGATCAAGGTTATGATGGCATGTCACTCCAGAAATTATCTTTGTTATCGTTTACCTCTACTCGGGACGAAATCAACGCCCAGGGGCCTATTTTCACACGAAGCTTCCAGAAGACCGAAGGAGTCACGAAGTGGGGCCACGAGGTGGCGACACAGCAGGGCGGCGCGGCCTGGCCCTTGGCCGCGCCGGCCTGGCGTGTGGGGCCCTCGTGTGGCCCCCTGACCTATCTCCTCCGCCTACTTAAAGCCTTCGTCGCGAACCCCCCCGGTGCGAGAGCCACGATACGGAAAACCTTCCAGAGACGCCGCCGCCGCCAATCCCATCTCGGGGGATTCAGGAGATCGCCTCCGGCACCCTGCCGGAGAGGGGAATCATCTCCCGGAGGACTCTTCACCTCCATGGTCGCCTCCAGAGTGATGAGTGAGTAGTTCACCCCTGGACTATGGGTCCATAGCAGTAGCTAGATGGTCGTCTTCTCCTAATTGTGCTTCATTGTCGGGTCTTGTGAGCTGCCTAACATGATCAAGATCATCTATCTGTAATGCTATATGTTGTGTTTGTTGGGATCCGATGGATAGAGAATACTATGTTATGTTGATTATCAATCTATTATCTATGTGTTGTTTATGATCTTGCATGCTCTCCGTTATTAGTAGAGGCTCTGGCCAAGTTTTTGCTAGTAACTCCAAGAGGGAGTATTTATGCTTGATAGTGGGTTCATGCCTCCATTAAATCTGGGACAGTGACAGAAAGTTCTAAGGTTGTGGATGTGCTGTTGCCACTAGGGATAAAACATCGATGCTATGTCCGAGGATGTAGTTATTGATTACATTACTGTTATCACCAGAATTTGACCGAGTCAGAGGTGGGCCGCGATCAAGATTGGGCTTAAAGAATATACATGGAAGAATACGTGAACCGGCCTTGTACACGAAGTTTGGGCTAGTTTGCCCTTGTATCTGTAAATATAGTAGGATACGTGTCGGTTAGTTAGAGTTTGGCTCGTGCACGGTTGGGATTATTCCCACGTTAGAAAGTCTACGAACTATAAATATGTATCTAGGGTTATCAAGAAAGACAACAATCACGTTCATCACAAACCAATCTTGGCGCATCGCCGACCCCTTGTTTCGAGGGTTTCTTCCGGGTAAGCATCATGCTGCCTAGATCGCATCTTGCGATCTAGGCAGTATACGTTTATTCGTTGTTCATGCGTTGCTCGTATTGAAACCTTTTTTATGGCGAGCAACGTAGTTATCATAGATGTGTTAGGGTTAGCATTGCTTTACCGTGCTACATGTTTTCGTCCATGCAACCCTTAGACGTCTAGCCGTCCTTACACCTTTCTTAGGTGTAAGGGCGGCACCTTGCTTGATCATTGTTTAGTAGATCCGATCTGTTATGATTGCTCCTTGATTCTTCAAGGATTAGTTTAATATCTGCATAGTTAGGCCTTACAAACGGGTTGAATGATCCAGTGGTACGTAGGGTGTAGTTTGCTAACCCTAGACAAGATGTTCCGGGGATCAACTTAATGTTGGTTTTTAGGCCTTGTCTAGGGCCGGTTTATTATCACCGTGCGTAGCTGCCAGGCTCAATCACGAGTAGGATGTTCCGATTATGCGGTGAAAACCCTAAATCGTCGTAGGTCGTTTTAGCTACGTATTGATCAAGCAGGACCACCATGTGATCGTAGACCTCATACGAACCATGGGTGGATCGGCTCCTTGAGCCGATTCACAGGACAACCTGAGAGCCGATCGAGGCTCGTATTTAATGTTTACGTGTATGCCATGCAGGAAACTAAGCGAAGCAAATAGATCAGGTGGCACGCCCTTGCACCAGCATCGGGACGTGTGTACCAGGAGCTTTGCGGGCCGTCGCTCGGAGGGACCAGGGCCAGCCGCAGCCCTAAGGTTGTTCCGGGCTCTTCGTGTTGCCAGCCGTAGCTCGCCGGTGGGTTTCGGAAGCCAACACAATCTGGCACGCCCGGTGGGACAGTCTTCGACATCAACTGCATCGCCATCTACGTCTGAGATGGCGGAAGGTACTCCAGTCACGTACGAGGATCTGCCCGAGGAGCTCAAGAAGAAGTATGACGACGTCAAAGCTATCCTCGAAGCCGACCTCATCGGCTCTTTCCACAGGACCCGCTCGCACGACATCAGGTGGAGAGGGTTCACACCTGAAGTCGCGCTCGATGGAGTGGACCTGTCCACCCCTTCAGAAGAACGCACCAGGTCCTTGCGCCAGGAGATCAATTTCATGGTAGCTCATTCGCTACACCGCCATTCTGAGAGCCTGGTGAACACTTTGGAGCGTGTCGCCCTTCGGGTGCTCCATGAAATCTTGAGGCATCAGTACTCTCCGTCAGGACCTGCTCTAGGGACTCACCAAGGAGAGCTACCACTCCAGAGCCGACCACTGCTGCCGTTCGCGCTGGCAGCACCAGAGGTGCCGAGTACACCGGCATTCGTTGTCTACAAGATCGGTGGCGATCCTAGCGACTACCAGTTCTTGTATAAGGCGCCTAAGGAGATCCCTCACGGATACACGTGCACATACGTGCCAGACAGCAGTAACTGGGCACTTACGAACCAGGCTGCAACAGCAGGGACTTCCGGAACAGCAGGAGGAGCCTCTGGATCAGATCTTGAGAAGCAGACGTGGCTAGCTAAGTATGCCACTCCGACGAACGTCCAGAGCCCAACTCCTGCAGCTAGCTCAGATCTTGAGAAGCAAGCGTGGCTGGCTAAATATGCCACGCCAGCGAATCTTCAGAGCTCCACTCCTGCAGCTAGCACCGCGGATCAGATCAGCACGATCTTGAGAGACCAATTCGGCATGGTGCCGAAAAGGAGGGCAATCGGCTATTCCAAGCCGTACCCCAACGACTACGATTTGATCCCACTACCACCCAAGTATCGGCTCCCTGAATTCTCCAAGTTTAGTGGGTCGGATGGCTCCAGCTCTATCGAGCATATAAGCCAATATTTGGCGCAGCTGGGCACGATCTCAGCTGCAGATGCACTACGCGTGAGGTTCTTTGCACAGTCCCTCACAGGATCGGCTTTTGGGTGGTACACATCACTGCCACCAGATTCGATCCGGACTTGGAAGCAGTTGGAGGAGCAATTCCACATGCAGTATCACTCAGAAGCTTCCGAGGCTGGCATTGCCGATCTAGCCCAAGTACGACAGAAGCGCGGGGAAACAATGTCAGAGTACATCCAACGCTTCAGGACCGTAAGGAACCGATGTTATTCGGCTCGTTTGACTGAAAAAGAAGCAGTCGAGTTGGCGGTGGTGGGTCTCGCCTCACCGATCAAGGATATGGCTTCCCAAGCAGACTACCCTTCACTGGCGCACATGGTTCAGAAACTGTCATTATATGAGCAGCGCCACCCAGAGCTGTACCAGGACAAATTCAAACGTGCAGTAATCCTGGTTGAGACAGAGGAAGATGAAGGGTCTGCGGGAGATCAAGAGGTAGCAGTGGCTGAATGGACTCGGGGGGCAACCCCCGTATCCTGCAAATGGGTTAAGCTACCAGGTCCGCCCAGAGGGTTTGATTTTGACGTGACTAAAACTGAGCAAATTTTTGACCTCTTACTTAAGGAGAAGCAGCTGAAGTTACCTGAAGGCCTCAAAATCCCCACGGTACAGGAGCTGAACGGAAAGCCATACTGCAAGTGGCATAACACGTTCTCCCATACCACCAACGACTGCAGGGTGTAGCGTCAGCAGATCCAAATGGCGATAGAACAAGGACGTCTAATTTTCAACCAGTACGCCATGAAAGTCGACACACACCCCTTCCCCGCCGTTAACACGGTGGAGTACGCTTACCCCGAAGGGTGCCAGCCAGGTTTCTCGTTAAGCATTAACATGGTCGAGCCTGGGCACCACTCTGGTAAGGACAAAGGCGAGAGCAGCCGCTCTCGTAGCAAGGACAAAGAGGAAGCCGCTCCACGCGATCGGCTCTGGCACGATGGCAAACGCTACATCACAGAGGGAGAAGTGAAGAATGTGCGATATCAACGACCTCTCTCTGATCATCTCCTCAACAAATATGTAAGTCAGTACGACTAGCGCCGGCGGTACAACAACGACGATGAAAGAGATCGTCTGGCTGGCAGGGACGCCAGGAGACACCGTCGGCATGATCGCAATGAGGAGAGATACGAGCGCCGTGCCAAGGAAAGGTCAAGAGAACAAGACAACGTGGACAAGCACTGGGACTGTCCTTTCTTCAAACACTGCTGGGATTCAGGAATGAGCCGATTGCCTACAATCGGCAACTGCCTAGGATGTGGACAGAAGAAGAAGGGTGCAACAGACGTGTCAGTGTTCAAACGTCTTGGACCTCTCCCATTTAGGAACAAGCAAACTGAGTCCTCTCGGGAAGAAGACCTCGAGGAGTTGGAAGATGACTACGAAGAAGAAGAGGACAAGTACCACCGGCCAAGGTGGTGCCCTGATGGACTCAGCCGTTCCCAAAAGCGTAGGGTTCAACGACTGCGTGGCTTGGAGGAAGCCGAAAGGTTATACCTGCACACGCTAAGGAAGGCGCGGCCCGATCTGGCCGCAAAAATTCAACGAACCCTGGACGAAGAGGGTCGACCACAAAAGATGGAGTGGCGCCCCAAGCAAAGGAAAGCCGATGATGAGACATCGGCTAGTACAAACATGGTGTTCATTCTTCCAGCAGAGTTTTGTGCTCCTGGAATAGACGAAGCACCTGTGGCACAACTTGACTGCGGCCCACGGTGACAAGGTATCAACTTGTCAATGCCTATGGATTGTAGGCTAGGGTTTAGTTGGAAGTAGAGGACAAGTAGATCTCGAAGGTTTCAGCCGAAAAGTACTCGACGATTATGAAAACTAGGGTTTGTAAACAATGATTCGATGATTTCTGCGTCCCTCGACTCCCCTTTATATAGGAGGCGGAGCCGAGGGATTCGTGCCGTACAAGTTACAGAGTCCGGGAAGGTTTCTAACTCATCCCGCAAGATTACAAATAAGACTTTCTATTACAACTCTAGCTTTCCTTAATAATATCTTGGGCTTCCGAATCTTCTTATTCTTCGGGTAGTGGGCCTTCAGTAAACCCCGGGTACTATCTCCGGCAGGCCCATTTGGGATGCCTATGTCAGTAGCCCCCGAGATTTTGCTTGAATCGTAGGGTCAAGGAAAATCTCCACTGTTTATTTTTATTCGACAGCTTCGACTTTTCTATATTTCTTCTCATAAACATCTATATTGTACAGGGATAATGGTAGTTGGGGCTAGTTCATCTGACGGATCAGGTACTAGTTAACTGCTCTAGTGGCAATCCGCAAAAACCTACTTCAAGATCACGTCCCTGGACATGACCTCGGGATACCGGTGTAAACTTCGACAGGTGCCGCTTAAGGTCTTACCATTCTGTCGAGTCCCAGTAAAATTTATCGGGTAGCTAACGCGTCCGTTAGGATTTTTCTTCGTATCTGTTGATACGGATAAAAGTAGCAGAGCGCAGTCTTCGGCGATGCCACGCCCAGCAGAACGGATCTGGGGTCTTATCTTCGCAAATTTGCGGCATTCAGAAACTGATCGCAACTTTGGCGTTCTGAGAATATATTGTCGAGTGCTTTTTCGGCTGTTGGAATGGCACATTTTATCGAGTCAAAGATGACTTATATTGCCCTCCCGATGGGAGTATATGTAGAGTTATTTATAACTCGAAATATACTCTTTTGCTCTTCTATCTTTCTTTTTCTCTTTCTTTCTTTCTTTTTTATAATTTCATCGGGCACGCGAGCAGCGTTCCCGATGGGAGTAGCGCCCAAGGCTACAGCCAAGGACTTGTACTTGGGTGTAGGCTCCACGCCTTATGCCGATATATTTTCTTTTATCTCCCGAAGTTTTATAATTTCTCGGGTGCGCGAACAGCGCTCCCGATGGGAGTAGCCCCCGAGGCTATGAACAAATATTTATATTTGGTCATAGGCTCACGCCATTTCCATCTTGTCCTTCTGGATCTTTTCCTTTTTTCCAAAGTAGCCCCCGAGTATTTGATCAAAAACTTGTATTTGATCAAAGGCTCAGCATTATTTTTCCGTGTCGCCTTTTATGAAGCTGTTGAGTCGAAATTTTTTTTGTTTTCTTCTGCCAAGATGACGTTGTTGCTGACGATAGCCACGATTGCGATCCGAAAATCGCGAGAAGCCTTCTCCCACTGCCTTGCGGGCCCAATTGATCCACTTTCTTGACACGTCGTGCAAGTGGGGGACACACGTCCTCCACTTTTTCTGGCGCACGTACCGTAACTTCCCCAACGTTGAATTACTTTTTTACCCTTGTTGCCACGTGGCTATCATCTGCCACACACTTTCCTTATCCAACGGTCCGCCGGTTCACCGCACCCCTATATAAGTTCGTCTTCTTCCTCCTTGAGCACTTCCGCTCGCGCCGTCCTCCTTCTCTCATCTTCAAATTCCTCCTGCGATCCACAGCCTCCTAAACTCCTCGCCTCCAAGCTGCAAACCCTGCGCCATTGTTGATGCCACCTCGTCGATTGACAAGGCACAGCACGCCGGAGTCCTCCATGGCCGCCGTGGATCTTGGGGCGGCGGAGTGGGAAAGATCGAAGATTTCCACTCAAGACATCAACATGCTCAAGAAGCTTGGGATCAGCAAGAAACCCAAGGCATTGTGCTTCCCCAAGGAGGAAAGCTACCCAACCCCTCCAATGGGGTACCGGGTAAGTTTTGTCGACCACCTCATCCGCGGTCTTTCCGCCCCCATTCATCCTTTTCTCCGTGGACTTCTTTTTATCTACGGTCTGCAACTCCACCACCTCACGCCAAATTCAATCCTCCATATCTCTATTTTCATCACTCTGTGCGAGGCCTTCCTTGGCGTCCAGCCTAACTGGGTGCTATGGAAGCGCATTTTCTTCTGCCGCCGTAATGGTTCGCCCAATGTCGCCTATAATATAGGCGGCGTTGTGATTTCTGTTCGGCCCACTGTCGACTACTTCGACGTCAAGCTTCCTGACTTAGTTCAAGGATGGCGCAAGAAGTGGTTGTACATTCAGGAGGAGAACCATGGATGTGCGGAGGACAACATCCCTCCTTTTGATGGTGCCGAGAAAATCTTTCGCCGCCGCTCCTGGGACGCGGAGGCCACCGAAGAAGAAAGGGCGTCGACAGAAACCTTGATGGCTCGTATCCACGAGTTGCAAAATACTCGCGGCAAAGAATTATCGGGTATCCAAATCACTGCATACTTTCTTAGGACTAGAGTGCAGCCACTTCAAGCTCGCAAGTATCCTCTCTGGAAATATGTTGGCGAGAAGGATGAAGATCGGCTGTCGGTGGATTTGGAGGTCAAAGACTTGGAAAAGCTTGTCCGAAAAATCTCATCTCTCAGCAAAAAAGATCCTGTCCCTGCTTCTTGTCGTGTAAAACCATTCAGCGCCGCCAATCCACTCCCCAAGGTAATCTTTGTCTATTGTCTTGTTGTTGCTTTGCTAACTTTTTTGTAACTTCTTTTCTGACGTCTCTCCCTGTTTTATTTTGCACAGAATCATCCAGACCTTGTCTCGCTTCCTCCTCTTCCTGAAGGTGGAGAAGTCGAAGAAAGGGCCATTGTCACTGATGACAATCATGAAGCTCCGTCTTTTGTGAATGAACCCGTGGATTCTCGAAAATCTGCGGGATCTTCCGAAGGCACTGCGTCGGCACTATCTCCTCCTGCCGCTGTTTCTCCAAAAGGCAAAAGGAAGAGGAATGACGTCGAAGATTCCGGCACTTTCAAAGCCGAAGAAGTTGATCCTTCACGTCAGAAGGCAACTTATGATCCTTATCTTGAATCCCTCGTCAGCTCGTAAGTCATTTTTATTTCTCCTTACTTCTGTACTCGAAATTTTTGTCTTATCTTGCTTTTTATGCTGTCGATTTTTAATCACAGCGATGATGAGGAAGAAGTACCAACTTTTGACGTGGCTCCTCGGACGAGCACGTCACATACTTTACTTGCCTCGGATACGCCAGTTGAAGGAGAAGAAACCTCGCCTCCTCAACAGAACGTCGTCACCACTACTCCGCCATCAAGCCCCCTTGCTCCTTCACCAAAAAGGACAAGGATTGAAACGATCATTGAGCCTGCCCCTCAATTGGGTAGCTCTTCTACTCCGCTCTTGGATGATGTAAGTTTTTTTTTTTTTTACGCCTTCATTCTTTTTCCATACCGATGTTTCTCTTTCTTTGTTCTTCTTTGACAGCCCATGATCAAAGAGCTTATTCGCATCGGATCCCAATTCATTGGGTACCGTGAGTATGCCAGCAGAACTGAAGGTAATAACTTTTTTGCTGTCGTTGTTTCTGACTTCTTGCTCCTGTTTTTTGTCGCAATTTTGACCTTTCTTTTCTATTTTGACAGAGAAACTTGCAGAGGCCAACAAGCTTGCCGACACTCTTGCTCAAAAACTGGAGCAAAGTGAAGCGGCCCGCAAGAAAGCCGAACTTGTTGCTAGCGAAGCCAAAGCAGAGGCTAATGAAGCCAAGGCAAAAGCTGCTAGTGTCGAGGAACTGCAGAAGAGACTTGAAGATACTGAAACTGCTTTAAACGAGCACAAAGCCGCACAGGCTACTCGTGAAAAGGGGATCCTCAAGCGCCTGAATTCGCAAAATCGGCGCTTCAAAGGTAGTGTTATCGATCCCTTCTATTTTTTATAGGACCTGCTTTTTTCTTGCTTTTGACCAACGTTTATTTCCTGTTGCAGGCCAAACAAACCAAGAGTTTGATCTGGAGAATCCCGACAATGATCCTCTCCTTGACGCACTTTCTTATCTGGAGTTTCATGGATCCGAAATTCATGAAGGCGTGGTGAATGCTGACGCAGGATTGTCGAAGCTATTCCCCTACTTCTTCCCGAAGAAAGAGGAGCCCAAGACTTTCCTTTCCCTTGCTCAGAGCTTCAATCCATCAGAGGACCTTGGGCTGAAAATGCGCCAGGAGAACATGAAGATTGCTGTCGAGAGCACTGTTGCCTTGGTCGCTGACAGCCAACAAACTGTTGACTGGATGAAGGTTGGCGACACCGAGCAGATAGAGCAATCAAGATGGAGGTCGTTGATCAAGGCAGCCAAGCCCAACACGAAGAAAATCCTGGCCTATCTCGGGATCAAACCATCTTCAACTCCTAGCTCATCAAGGCCGGAGGTCTAGTTGCATGCCTCTTTGTTTTTTGCTTTCTCTGTCTCTTTTGCCCTTGTCGCCAATTTAGCTGTGGCGACAATTATCCTGGTAGTCCTTCTGGAGAAACTTCTTTTGTAATGTCTATGTAAATTTTTCTAGAAATTAATGAAATTCCCTCTGGCACTATCATTGATCCTGGCGCTTTCTTTTCCAGTTAATATTTGATAACTATTCGACCAATCCTTGCTCTGCCGATGCTTCACCTGCTTCTTCCTTCTCGAAGAAAATGCTAGTTGATGACGACCCCCTTGAAGGTTCTTCGAGCAAACATTTGTCAGAGGATTTGCAAGAACTTCGACAACAACTTCAATCCATGAAGAAACAAACTCTGGCAATGATGGAACAGTCTCGGAAAGCATCCGAACAAGAAAAACTTGCTCTCCAACAAGCCAAAGAGGCTATGGCTGCCAAGGATACTGCTGTATTGGAAGCAAAGGAAGCCACTACCCGAGAAAATAGCATGCTCGAGCTAATGTTGGAAGCTAGCACAGATATGTTAGGTATGTTTTTCCAACCTCACAATGCCTCCTCTTTATTTTGTTGTGCCCCCCTTCAAATTTCTTGCCTTGTCGCTTAATAGGCTCGGTTCTTGATGCTGCCGCCGAAGATCGAAGAGTAAACGAGAGAACAAATCTTCTTGTCAATCTTTCCCTTAACCATGGCTGTTTATTCTGGGCCACCCCTGAACGAACCCAGCAAATTGTCAGGTTCCAAGATCGTGCTTGCCAAGTGCGCGAATTTCTCAATTTTTGCACGACAACATTAACCCTTGTTTACAAGACTTTGTTTCCTCGGAATGAAGTTCCCAAAACTCTTCCTGAATTGCTGGAGGTATTCAGAGATGCTCCCCGCATTCATAATTTTGTGCGAGCTCAATTGACTGCTGGAGCAAGGTTCGCCATGATTATGATAAATATTTGCCATCCAAAATTAGACCTGACGAAGATTGTTGCCGATTGCCTGGCCAAGAAATCGCGACGAAAAAATGATATTGACACAATCAATGAGATGGTAACTCCTGTGGCCGAGTCGATGATAGATGAGCTTCTTCGGATGGACTCAGAATTCTTCGTCAAGGGGTCCTATGCTGAACATAAAACAACCAGAGGCTTGTCCATAGATAGTATTTTAGGCTTTGACTGATTTGTACCATATTGGAAAACATTATGTCTGTATCTTTTTTGATTTCCGAAGAAATTTGTTGTATATTGTAAAGTGTTCTATATTGTTGGAGCCCCCGAGCCTTCTGGCTAGAGTTTGTACTGTTTTTTCCATCTCGAAAATTTTTCCTCTTGCCGTAAGAAGATATCTTTATTTTTTCACCAAATAGGTTGCAAGCCTCCGGGTATCTTAATGTCGAAGTTCTATATTTTTGTTGCGAGGTCCTTAGACCAAAGCAATAAGATTTTTGACGTGTAGACTATATTTATAATTGTTAGCTTCCGATTTTTATATTTGGCGAGGTATAAGTGTACCAAGGCGAAATATTTCGGTAAGTCTAGTTTTTCTATATTGTACGTATTTTGAGACTTGAAGGCGTTGAGCCCCCGAGCGTGTCGAAGAATAAGAAGTATATCTCCACTATCTTTATTATATTTGCAGCACCGCGAGCCCGCCTCATTAAAAACCTTTCCGGCCCCACTCGGTGCCCCGAAAAGGAAAAGAGTGCGTCTGAAAACTCGCGGGTGTTTCAGTACATTGTATTTTTTACAGAGAAGGACTATATTTCGACTCTAGGCGTAGAACCGCCTGAGCTGTGCTACGTTCCAGGGGTTTTTCTCGGGAGCCCCCGTCTTCTTGTCCTTGATCCTGTATGCGCCTCCGTCGATGACTTCCGTGACAACGTAAGGCCCCAACCATGGTGATTCGAGCTTCTCAGTACTTTTTTGATTTAACCGCAAGACCAAATCCCCAACTTGAAAAGATCTTGGTCTTAACCGTCGACTGTGGTAGTTTTTGAGGTCTTGCTGGTATTTGGTGACTCATGAAAGTACTTCATCGCGAGCTTCGTCGAGTGCGTCCATATCATCCTCCCGAGCTTTTTGTGATGTTTCTTTGTCATACTCTGTTACTCTTGGAGAATCATGCTCTATTTCAATTGGTAATACCGCTTCGGCTCCGTGGACGAGAAAAAACGGAGTTTCTTGTGTCGCCGTATTTGGTGTTGTTCGGATGCTCCACAAAACACTTGGCAATTCCTCTGGCCAAGTATGTCGAGCTTTTTCAAGTGGTCCTAGCAGGCGCTTTTTGAGGCCGTTGCAGATGATACCATTGGCTTTCTCGACTTGTCCGTTAGTTTGCGGGTGCCCAACTGACGCAAAGTGCAATTTAATGCCTACTTCTGCGCAGTATTCCTTGAATTCCTTGGATGTGAAGTTTGAACCATTATCTGTAACAATGCTATGAGGCACGCCAAACCGAAAAACGAGGTCTTTCACAAACTTTATTGCCGACGCTGCATCTGGTGAATTTATTGGCTTCGCTTCTACCCACTTGGTGAATTTGTCGACAGCGACCAGCAAGTACTCATACCCTCCAGGCGAAGCTTTGTGCAACTTGCCCACCATATCGAGTCCCCATTGGGCAAAGGGCCATGACAATGGTATTGGTGTTAGTTCTGCCGCTGGAGAGTGAGGTTTTGCGGCAAACCTTTGACACGCGTCGCAGGTTCGTACTATTTCCTTGGCATCTTCGATTGCTGTCAACCAATAGAATCCTGCCCGAAAAACCTTGGCTGCAATAGCTCGACTACTTGCATGGTGGCCACATATTCCTTCGTGTACGTCCTTCAGAATTATTCTTCCCTCTTCGGGTGTGACACACCTTTGCAGGACGCCTGAAATACTTCGCTTGTATAATTCCCCTTTGATCACTGTGAAAGCTTTGGATCGTCGAATAACTCGCCTTGCCTCAACTGGATCGTCGGGTATTTCTTTCCTGAGGATATATGATATATATGCTTGCATCCAAGGAATTTCTACCATCATCACAAGCTCTTGGTCCTCTTCGTCCTCCGTGGTTTCTTTGAGGGGCGCCGAAGTTTTCTCTTCCTTTGCTTTTTTCTGCACCTTTTTCGGCTTCGTGGATCTCTCCGCTATTTCTTCCCAAAATACTCCTGGCGGGATTGGGAGGCACTGCGACCCGATGTTTGCGAGAACGTCGGCTTCATCATTGCTCAATCTACTGATGTGATTTACCTCGCATCCATCAAACAGCTTCTCGAGCTCATTGTACACCTCCTTGTATGCCATCATGCTATCGTTGACTGCGTCACATTGGTTCATAACTTGCTGAGCCACCAATTGTGAGTCGCCAAAGATTTTTAGTCGAGTTGCACCGCAAGCTTTCGCCATCTTCATCCCGTGTATGAGGGCTTCATATTCTGCTTCATTGTTAGATGCGTTAGGGAACGTCATCCGAAGGACGTATTTCAACTTGTCGCCTTCAGGTGATATAAGTACTACTCCTGCGCCAGCTCCTTCTACTCTCTTGGACCCATCGAAGTTCATGGTCCAAGTTCTCGACAAATCTGGGGGTCCCGTGTTTTGTAGCTCCATCCACTCTGCAATGAAATCTGGCAGAACTTGCGACTTGATTGCCTTTCTTTTTTCATACGTGATGTCCCGAGGGGAAAGTTCTATTCCCCAAAGGGAGACACGCCCTGTAGCTTCTGGATTGTTCAGTATATTTGAAAGAGGTGCTTCGTTGACTACTATTATCGGGTGTGCCGAAAAATAGTGGTGCAACTTCCTTGCCGTTGCAATTACTCCATATGCTAGTTTCTGGTACTGCGGGTACCACTGTTTGGAAGGCGATAAAACTTCACTGATGAAATATACTGGCCTTTGCACTCCATGGAGTTTTCCTTCTTCTTCTCTTTCAACAACTAGCACTGTGCTAACCACTTGGGGCGTGGCTGCAATATACAGCAGGAGAGGTTCCTTTTCCTTCGGCGCCACCAAAATTGGTGGTGTCGAGATTGTGCGCTTCAAATCCTCGAAAGCTCTGTCGGCCTCTTCGTTCCACTGGAATTTCTCTCCTTGCTTTATCAGAGCGTAAAATGGTAACGCTTTTTCTCCCAGCCTGGCGACGAATCTGCTCAAAGCTGCGACTCGCCCAGTTAGCTGCTGTATTTCTTTCAACTTTGTTGGCTTCCTCATTGTTACGATAGCTTGTATTTTGTCGGGATTTGCTTCAATCCCTCTTGCTGAAACTAG
Organism: Lolium perenne; assembly: GCF_019359855.2. Lineage (NCBI taxonomy): Eukaryota > Viridiplantae > Streptophyta > Magnoliopsida > Poales > Poaceae > Lolium > Lolium perenne. The sequence goes on from NC_067249.2 coordinate 259,469,849, forward strand.
AAACCCCAGAAGTTCTCCTGCTGGGACGCCAAAAGAACACTTCGTCGTGTTCAGCTTGAGGCAGAATTTGTCGAGGTTGTCAAAGGTTTCCTTGAGATCCTCGATCAGTGTTGCCCACTTTTTTGACGTTATGACGACATCGTCGATGTATACTTGCACGTTTTTCCCAATCTGTGTCGCCAAACACTTCTGCATCATCCTCTGATATGTTGCTCCCGCGTTTTTTAGACCAAAGGGCATTGTTCTGTAGCAAAACATGCTGTAAGGTGTGATGAACGCTGTCTTTACTTCATCTTCTTCTTTCAATCTGATCTGGTTGTAACCAGAATATGCGTCCAGGAAGGAAAGACGTTCACATCCAGCCGTGGAGTCGATAATTTGATCGATCCTCGGGAGGGGAAAGTGATCCTTTGGACAATGTTTATTGAGACACGTAAAGTCGACGCACATGCGAAGGACCTTAGTGTTTTTCTTCGGCACCAACACAGGATTTGCTACCCATGTGGCTTCTGTGTGCAACTCCTTGATAAAACCCGCTTCTCGTAGTCGATCGATTTCTGACAGCATGGCCTTGCGGTTTGGTTCCGAAAAACGCCGCAAAGGTTGTTTGATTGGTCTCGCTAGTGGATCCAAGTTTAGGTGGTGCTCGGCAAGTTCCCTGGGTACTCCTGGCATGTCAGCTGGACACCATGCGAAGATTTTCCAGTTCTCACGGAGGAACTCGACGAGCGCGCTTTCCTATGCGAGGTCCATGTCGTTTGCGATGGACGTCGTCTTTTTCGGGTCTGTCGGGTGAATCTGCACCTCCTTAAAAAATTTCTCGGTGTTGAAAGTTAATTCTTTATTTGGCCTTCCAACGTCTGGCAGCACGTCGTAGTCAGTCATACTCCTTGATGCCAGATACTCAGCTTGCATCCCGAAAGTTTCTGATATCCGATGAAAATCCTTATCGCACTTATCGGCTAAGGCGAAGCTTCCTTTGACTGTGATTGGTCCCTTAGGTCCAGGCATCCTCCACAACAGGTATGTATAATGTGGTACCGCCATAAATCTAGCATATGCTGGTCGTCCCAACAGAGCGTGGTACTGCGACGGAAAATCCACAACTTCAAATTCCAGCTTCTCGATTCTATAATTCTCTCGGGTTCCAAACTGAACGTCGAGATTGATCTTCCCCAATGGATAACTTGGTTTCTCCGGTGTGATACCATGGAACCTCGTGTCTGTTGGCTTCAAGTTTGCTAGGGATATGTTCATCTTCCTCAATGTATCTGCATACATAAGGTTTAAGCTGCTACCGCCGTCTATGAACACTCGAGAGACATCAAATCCCGCAATAACTGCTGGTAAGATAAGTGCTGACTGCCCTGGTCGAGGAACTTGCTGCGGATGATCTGCTATGGTGAAGCCAATATCTTGCCCTGACCAATTAAGATACTCGACTGTTGGTGGAGGCATTTTTTCTGCCATGAACACTTGTCGTGAGATTACTTTCTGAGCTCTATTGGATGGCCTTCCCTTCTGAATCATCGACACCGCTCCGTTGGAGTTAGGATCAACGTAAGGTGGTGGTGGAGGTGCTGCCGCTATTCTGAGCTGATGTCGATTGTCTTCTGTAATTGCGGGAGGAGGTGGCAAGTGAATCTCGCTCCTGGGTTCTCGAGGATTTCTCTGTGCTGCTCGAGCGTTAGCGTGCTCTGCCCACCTTAACATTGCCTGGAAATTGCGACAATCTTTCTGCAGATGTCCTGACTGTCTTTTTCCGTTGCTGTCGAGGAAAAAGTGCATCTGACACGGCCCATTCATCATCTCTTCGGGAGACACGAAAGGCCTCGGGAACCTAGGCCCGCTATTTTGCCTGTTGTTTCGAGAATCGTCTCTATTATCGCCTCGCTGCTCATTGCTTCTCTGATAATCATCTCTGTTGTTTCCTCCTGTGTTTGCCCGAAAACCTGCCGAAATTTGTCCTGGAGCATCATAGTTCGGGTACTGCCGAGGAAATCGTCGCCTCGGTTGATAATTTCGACCACGGTCCTCCTCTGGCGACCTGTGCCGTTTGTTGTGCACAGCATCTTCTCCATCTGCCCATCTGTTTGCTAATTCCATTAACACGGATACTGTCTTTGGGTTGGTCCTTCCCAAGTCCTCGACAAAATCTCCACGCCTGATTCCTGCGACAAACGCATCTATCGCTCTCTCGTCAGATATATTTTCTGCCGAGTTTTTGATGATGTTCCACCTTTGGATATATTTTCTCATTGGCTCGTCCGGCTTTTGTCGACATGCTCTCAACTCCTCCAACGACGCAGGTTTTTTGCATGTGGACCGGAAGTTCTTGACGAACACGTCCTCGAAGCTTTCCCAGCTGTCGATAGATCCTGGAGGAAGTTTCTTTATCCAAGATCGTGCGGCTCCACTCAAATGCACCTGGATGCTTTGCATAGCTGTTGCCCTGGTTCCTCCTGTGAGCTTCACCGTCTCGAGATAATCAACTAGCCAGTCCTCTGGATCTTGAAGGCCGTCGAATTTCTTGAAGTTGTCAGGTAACTTGAATCCTGAAGGAACTCGAGTTTTTCGGACTCTCCTCGTGAAGCACGGCAAGCCACACATATCCTTGTCGTTAAGCTCTGGGGATTGGCGATGTTCCCTTCTGCTTTGCCGCGCTCTGTCGACCCTTGCTTGTGCTGCCGTGTCTCTTGCTCCACTTGGTCCTTCAGGGGCTGCCGCTGCTGCTGCTGCAGGTCGTGGACTATTTTGCCTTGCCGCTCCTTCGGGAGGCATTGATACAAACGCTGTCCCCATAGCTCCAACTCCTGCTATCGCCATATTGTATAGTGTTTCCCTTGGATCTCCTGGAGGTGGTTTAGATGCGAGGATAAAAGCATGTGTCACCATATACCCAGCCTCTGGTGTCTTAGGGATGATGTTTCCTCTTGTATCTATCGACATAAAGGACATGTCGAGGTTTTGGACCAAGTGCTCTCTTTCTGCTTCGGGTATGTGTTGTAACCTTGATCTTGCTCTGTTCCGAGCCTCTCTGTGGCTATCACCCAAAGTTCTAGATTGTCGACTCAGCTCTGCTCTTCTCCTGCTGGATGCAGAAGCTGCCTCCTTTCTTCTGTTTAACTCAGCTGTCTGTTTTTCCAATTCTCTTGCAGCTCGTGCGAGCCTATATTGATATGCTTGCAATTCCTCTGGCGTGGCTGTGGTGGCCATTGGTTCTGAGCCGTCCATAGCTCTCGCGGCTCTATCCCACGCTGCTTGCGGGAGTTGAACTCTGTGTCGCGGCTGTGGCCCGACGTACTTATTGCCCAGGCCTCGTCGCAGATCGGAGGAATCGACGTATGGATTTCCCAGATCGTCGAAAGCCTCAGATGTTTCCTCTTGATCATTGCTTGGCTCTCCAATGGCATAAATCTGATGATATTTTGTATTTAGATCTATGTTGGGTTTGGTGACACCATCGTTGAGATTGGTGAAGACCTTGCCCACTGTAGTAGATTTGTCGATGAAGTCGTAACTGTCGACACTGCTTGAGCCATCGCTTATATATGAGTCCGCAGATGACTCAAACGACATGTCGCTGAAGATTTTGGCGAGTTTCTCTCTTGCCCTGATGCTGATGTAGCGTGACGACGAAGTTTCTTCTTCTCCTGATTCGGTTGACGATGTATAGCTTGAAAAATCGGAATCGACCGCCGACGATCCCGACGAAATTGGAATTTCGACACGATACGATCCTTCCTTCTCGACGCGAAAGCGAAACCTTCCGAACGTCATCTCCATAGGCTCCGCCAGATACGCATATGCATCCAAACGGGAGGGTGGGTGAGGAACAAAATCGACAGGACCAGCAGCGATCTGTTTACCTCGATCCATTGCGTTGCTTGCAGTTGATGATGTCGAAGATCTTGAACGTGCCATCGAGATCAGATCCTTACGCCTCTAGTCCCCACAGATGGCGCCAATTGACAAGGTATCAACTTGTCAATACCTATGGATTGTAGGCTAGGGTTTAGTTGGAAGTAGAGGGCAAGTAGATCTCGAAGGTTTCAGCCGAAAAGTACTCGATGATTATGAAAACTAGGGTTTGTAAACAATGATTCGATGATTTCTGCGTCCCTCGACTCCCCTTTATATAGGAGGCGGAGCCGAGGGATTCGTGCCGTACAAGTTACAGAGTCCGGGAAGGTTTCTAACTCATCCCGCAAGATTACAAATAAGACTTTCTATTACAACTCTAGCTTTCCTTAATAATATCTTGGGCTTCCGAATCTTCTTATTCTTCGGGTAGTGGGCCTTCAGTAAACCCCGGGTACTATCTCCGGCAGGCCCATTTGGGATGCCTATGTCACACGGCCGGTTATCTTTGAGAAGCCACGTGAAAGAAGTTACAGACACCTGAAGGCCCTGTACTTACGAGGTTATATCAATGGGCAGCCTGTCAATAGGATGCTGGTGGACACCGGAGCGGCAGTCAACATCATGCCATACTCCATGCTACGTCGGTTGGGACGCTCTAGCTCGGATCTGATCAAGACCAACGTTACACTGAGCGATTTCAACGGCCAAGCATCTGATGCACAAGGTGTTCTGAACGTGGATCTGACCGTAGGGAGGAAAACCATCCCTACGACGTTCTTCATTGTCGACAGCAAGAGCACTTACGCTGTCCTGCTAGGGAGAGATTGGATCCACGCTAACTGTTGCATTCCATCTACGATGCACCAATACTTAATACAGTGGGATGGAGATGAAGTAGAAGTCGTCCATGCAGACGATACAGCCGAGGTTTCAACGGCTGGCATGAACGTTTGGGAGACGGAAGGCCAAGAGCCACTCTCAGGCATCACTTTGGACGACTGCGAGTACATCGACGTGTCAAAAAACGGGGTGAGGCTGGTCTTATCCACTGGCCTGACCGTGTAACAAGAGGAAAGTCTATGAACGTACATGGGAAGGCCGATCCTTGTGATCGGCCCCAAAAAATAAAAAGTAATGATCTTGTCTCAAACATGTCACGTAGTGATAGTGAAGCACAAACAAGATATAAACCTTTTTTGAGCAATGCAATCAAGATGGGGGCCGATTCCAGCAATCGACCCGTATTATCCTTGCCATACATTTTGCCTGTGTTCAGCGTCGATCTAACAGGTGACGGAAAGCTAGGGTATGGGTTTACATCGGCTTGTGAGCTCAAAGAAATCGGAATTGGTCATGTCTGCAGAGCCGATGTTCAGGGCTAGTTTTTTGGATACCTGCAGAGCCGATATCTGCAGTAACCTGACAGATTCGGCTCGGGGGGCACATAATCAGAGGAACATGTGCGATACATGGGCAGTGAAATGTGAGGGGCCGATAGAAAAATCGGCCAGTAGTAAATTTTTTTTTTATTAATAGATCAAGTACAGCCGATGCAAAGACATCGACTTCAGAATAAAAAGCCGATGCATAGTCATCGACTTTAGAGGTACAAGTTTAGCAAAACATTTGACAGTTTACACAGAAAGGCTCTACTGAAGAAACGCGTTGAGGGCGTGAAGGGCGTCAGCACGGATACAATCCACCTCGGCGATCTCAGCCTCGTCGTCCTCATCTTTGCCCGTCACCAACTGACTGCTCAGGGCACGGATTTCAGCCAGATCGGTCTTCAGATCGGCTGTGAGACCCTTTGCTTCCTCTTGAGAGCGGGCAATAAGGGCTTCCTTGTCTTGAATAAGCTGCTTGGTCACTCTGACCCTCTCTTCAAGGTTCTCCAGCTCCTTACGCAGGGTCTCGAGCTCGGCATTATTGGCAGAAGTGTCAGTTTTGGCGTCTAAAGCAGCCTTCTTCTCGTTGAGCCGTTGACACTTGTCTGCAATATCGGCCCTCAATGGAAGCTGGGCGTGGTGAAGATTAATTCTTTGACGAGCTGACTGTACCCTTGACTTGAAGACCGACAGCGTCACAGTTGGCCACAGCTTCACTTGCAGTGTCACAGGGAGATGGGGCTGGATATCTTCGAGGATGCCCTTGACTTCTTCGGGATTCTCAACCAGGGTCTCAACTGAGGAGGAGAGCAAAGCCTTGAGACGCTGGAGTGGACCATGGACCGTGCTAGGACTTGGCTCTTCCCCTGCCTTGGAGGTAGCTGGCTCGATGGATTCAGGGTCAAATGTCAGCAAGCTTGAAAGGTCACAACCCTGACACAACAAACAAGAACAGTATTAGTACACAGCAAGGAAAGGGATAGAGCCGAGGAAGTGGAGTGTACCTCTCCCAAGGTGGGAGGAACAGCCGATGTCGTGACGATCGGCTTTTCCGTGGGCTTGGCTAGGTTAGCCACTTGATCAGCCCCGTGCGTTGAGGTTGCCAGGTCTAGCGTGGCGGATGGCATCAGTACCTCTTCAACGTCTTCACTAGAGGTCTCATTAATCTGCAAAAGAAATGGTGAGCCGATCCAAGTAGCAATGGGACAGCATGAAATGTGAACTAGTGAGGTAATTACATTTGAAACCTCTTGGCTTGGCGGAGAAACTTGGGGGTCTTTGCGAGCCCTTTTGACGCATAGACGCTTCACGCGTGACCCTGTTTTGATCGGAGCCTGGGGAGCAGTAGGCTCGGGAGTCGACCTTTTCTTAGAAGCCGGCGTTGGCGAGGTCGTCTGGCTCTGTGTGGTAGATCTCTCGGAATTGCCTGAGCTCGAATCCCTCTGGCTGGACTCTGCTTCCCCGCTGGAGTTCTCTTCGGTGGAAGTCTGTAGAAAGAAGTACAAGCATGTTGCAAAAGACTGGGATGGCAGATAAATATGGTCAAGGCACAAGTCAACTTACGTGTAAGCTTTCTTGGGCAGGAGCTTTGCGCTTCAGGGTCTTTCTGGCAGCCACCTTCCTCACTGCCGTCCTCGCCTGAGTTGAGGCTCGGGGGGCAACTGGCCCCGAAGATGCTTTACTCTTGGGAGCCGATTTCGGTGAAATCGGCTGACTCTGCATTATGACTTTCTTCAGGGGCGGCGAGCTCTGGCAGAAGAGAACCACTGGGGCCGGAGGAAGGAACTCGAAGGGGGAGCCATCGGCTTGCGTGGGCTCTGGGCCATCTTGTTGCTGCCAAGAGATAGAGTCAGGTTACAGACAATTACCATAAGCCATTGCAAGAAATTTATAAGTAATGGTACCTGGTCTGCAGGAACGTCATACTCGGTATCAAGTTGTCTCAGCAGCGGCCCTAGAGCTCTTCTGAAGGCATGGGTCTTCCACATGGACCACCAAGTCTCGAAACCATCGGAAGTGAAGGTGAAACGGAGGTTGTGGGGAATTGGAACGGCCAGAGCATCAAAGAAGGTATAGCACCTTTGGCCAGTGAGGACGTCAGGCAGTTCAGCTCTGCTTGCTGTCAGGTGGTGTAGGAAGAAGTGTGGAGGCACCTGCCCGAGACCAAGCTGTCGGGCTACTACTACCGGTTGGTAAGACTCATAACTAGGCTTGATGATCCGATTTGAGGTACTCATGCCAACTGGGAGAAAGCAAGGACGAATCATGATAGAGTACAAATGCCGGGTGCTAGTGTCATTGGCAAAGTTATCCAATCGGAAGGAGACTAGGTTCTCAAAGTTCTCCGATTCAGCATAAGGAAAGAACAGGGGGTTGTCCAAGCCTTGGAAGAAAATCTTGAACCACCCTGCTGCTTCCTTAGGGATCAGCCTGCTGCCTGGGAGACCATACAAAGCTTGGCCATAGCTGGTGCATCGGATCTCCTTTCCATTAGAATCTGGGAAGGTGCAGGTGGCCAAAGGTGGGAAGTCTGGGATCTGGTTCTGAAAGTATAGCTGAGCCCATAACTGAATAAACCACCAGGGGCCTCCAGTTTTAACTGTCTTTTGAGAGAACAGTTTGACAGACATCAGTTGAAGAGATCGATAGACCTCTCCAAGAAACAGTTTGCCGAGGCCAAGTTGGGTGCCTTTGGCAAGTTCATAGGCCAGGGAAAGGTAATTCTTAGTTGGGGCGAGCGATGGGCCACAGAATATGAAGTGCTCCAACCAGAAGTTCAGGAAGGCTGTGTGTTCTCTCTCTGTCACAGGGCCTTTGGTTTTCATGTAACGATTGAGGTAGGCACCCCAGCTGGTACACTCTTTTTTAGAGGAAAGAGTGAAAGGAACTTTCGGCAGCTTAAATGCAGAGGGGCTTGGGGATGCAATGTCTAGGCCTGTGATCATGGCCACATCCAGCAGAGTTGGTGTCATAGGGCCATGGCCAAACATGAAGCAGTTCAGTGCATCAGACCAGAAGTAGCCGATGGTTTTCAGAATATTTTCATTCTTTTCAAGGGGAGACAATGATAATGACAAGGCATCGGCTATCCCTATGGCTTCCCAGGTGGCATAGTGGGTTTTGGATACTCTATTGTACCATGCCACCCAACCCTCAGGAGGATTAGGCCAGGCTCGCGACGGTCGGCCCAGGAAGACAGATCTAAGTTCTGGTTCACGAAGGGGATTCTGTTAGCCTCGCATGAAATTAAGAGAGCGGGACTCTCGGAAGAACGGGGACCGAGGCACATAGAATTTGCGAGAGAAGGATGTGGCAGCAGGATGTCTGAAACCTAAGATTAATAACGAAACAGAACATTAATTCAGGTGTTTGCTATTAATCCTAACGTTGGTTCGAATGGCGAGAGGCGATTAAGGATTACCTTCAGACCAGAGACCATGGCGTTGGTATTGGATGATTCCGCCATTGGATGCGTTGTGGAGTTGGGGCGGCGCGGTCGAGATCTGAGATGCGGGTGGCCGTGAGTTGGAACTGCTCGGGCGGCGATTTGGGGATCTGAGTTTGCTTTCTCAGATGGAGGTCGCAGGTTACCGTTTGGAGGGGCAACTGGGTTGGCCTTGCTCGCGTTTTATGGTAGAGGCCGATGCGATGCCATCGGCTCTTTTTTGGGGGTTGTTTGACTTTGACTATCGGCAAAAAATTGATTGGGAACGCTTCTTCATTAATAAAAGGGGATTCTTACAATGAAGAGCCGATTGCTCAAGAAAGGAGGAACAAAAGAAGAGCCGATTGCTCAGGAACTACTAATCCTACACTACTAATCCTCGCTGGCTTCGTCGTCGGCATCGTAGCTGCCGTCGGCGCTGTTTCCGGAGAGTTCCTCGTCGCTGCTACCCCAGCCCTCGGCCGGAGCTTCTTCCTCCTCGTCATCATCATCATCCTCGCTGTCCGCCCAAGCGCGGAAGCGCTTCGCTGGCGGATACCCAATGGAGGAAGAGGAGTCATCCTCCTCCTCTTCCTCCTGTTCCTCCTCTTCTTCCTCTTCTTCTTCTTCCTCCGCCTTGTCGGAAGAGGTGGGGTTTGCCCAGGAGTGGAGGTCGTCCTCGCTCTCGCTCTCCAGCTCCCCTTCGATGAGGAACTGGAGCTCGTCCTCCCCATCGGTTAAGGGCAGGTCGCCATCTGACCCGACGAGGGCCTCGGGTGGGCCATCTGGCACAAAGTCGAAGTCCCACTCCTGCTCACTCGAGGAAGAAGATTGGAAAGAAAGGCCTGATGAGACGGAGGAAGAGGAAGACATTGCTACAGGGAAAGAGGGTTTTTTGGTGCCGATAGCTAGAACAGAGGAGGGGGGTGAAGATGCGAATCGTTCGGCATGGTTAAAAAAGGGGGAACATAGTGGAAATTTAATGCCATTACAGTTTCCGAGGAGGTGATGCTAAAGCTATCAAATCTTGCAGAGAAGTTGAGAAGGCAAGGCATCATGATGAAGGATACTGCGATGGTTTTGCCCTGCCACGACATGACCCGACGAAGAAAAAGCAGAGTGATTTTGGAATTATCAATTCCAAAACCAGGGGGGCATGTGTTATCACCAGAATTTGACCGAGTCAGAGGTGGGCCGCGATCAAGATTGGGCTTAAAGAATATACATGGAAGAATACGTGAACCGGCCTTGTACACGAAGTTTGGGCTAGTTTGCCCTTGTATCTGTAAATATAGTAGGATACGTGTCGGTTAGTTAGAGTTTGGCTCGTGCACGGTTGGGATTATTCCCAAGTTAGAAAGTCTACGGACTATAAATATGTATCTAGGGTTATCAAGAAAGACAACAATCACGTTCATCACAAACCAATCTTGGCGCATCGCCGACCCCTTGTTTCGAGGGTTTCTTCCGGGTAAGCATCATGCTGCCTAGATCGCATCTTGCGATCTAGGCAGTATACGTTTATTCGTTGTTCATGCGTTGCTCGTACTGAAGCCTTTTTGATGGCGAGCAACGTAGTTATCATAGATGTGTTAGGGTTAGCATTGCTTTACCGTGCTACATGTTTTCGTCCATGCAACCCTTAGACGTCAGCCGTCCTTACACCTTTCTTAGGTGTAAGGGCGGCACCTTGCTTGATCATTGTTTAGTAGATCCGATCCGTTATGATTGCTCCTTGATTCTTCAAGGATTAGTTTAATATCTGCATAGTTAGGCCTTACAAACGGGTTGAATGATCCAGTGGTACGTAGGGTGTAGTTTGCTAACCCTAGACAAGATGTTCCGGGGATCAACTTAATGTTGGTTTTTAGGCCTTGTCTAGGGCCGGTTTATTATCACCGTGCGTAGCTGCCTGGCTCAATCACGAGTAGGATGTTTCGATTATGCGGTGAAAACCCTAAATCGTCGTAGGTCGTTTTAGCTAGGTATTGATCAAGCAGGACCACCATGTGATCGTAGACCTCATACGAACCATGGGTGGATCGGCTCCTTGAGCCGATTCACAGGACAACCTGAGAGCCGATCGAGGCTCGTATTTAATGTTTACGTGTATGCTATGCAGGAAACTAAGCGAAGCAAATCCATCACCTTCCTGATCAGGTATAGATCAGGTGGCACGCCCTTGCACCAGCATCGGGACGTGTGTACCAGGAGCTTTGCGGGCCGTCGCTCGGAGGGACCAGGGCCAGCCGCAGCCCCAAGGTTGTTCCCGGCTCTTCGTGTTGCCAGCCGTAGCTCGCCGGTGGGTTTCGGACGCCAACAATTACGCACCATACATAATGAAATTGTCTGTTGTTTGCAACTTAATACTGGAAGGGGTTCGGATGATAACCTGAAGGTGGACTTTTTAGGCATAGATGCATGCTGGATAGCGGTCTATGTACTTTGTCGTAATGCCCAATTAAATCTCACTATACTCATCATATCATGTATGTGCATGGTTGATACGTCTCCGACGTATCGATAATTTCTTATGTTCCATGCCACATTATTGATGTTATCTACATGTTTTATGCACACTTTATGTCATATTTGTGCATTTTCTGGAACTAACCTATTAACAAGATGCCGAAGTGCCAGTTCCTGTTTTCTGCTGTTTTTGGTTTCAGAAATCCTAGTAACGAAATATTCTCGGAATCGGACGAAATCAACGCCCAAGTTCCTATTTTACCCGGAAGCATCCAGAACACACGAGAACCGCCAGAGAAGGGGGACAGGGCCACCAAACCACACCCCGGCGTGGCCAGGGGGGGCGCCCCCCTATGGTTTGGGCAGCCCGTGGCCCCTCCGACTCCGACTCTTCGCCTATTTAAGCCGTCGTGACCTAAAACTTCGACACCAATTGACGAAACTCCAGAAAGACTCCAGGGGCGCCGCCACCGTCGCGAAACTCCAATTCGAGGGACAGAACTCTCTGTTCCGGCACCCTGCCGGACGGGGAATTGCCCCCGGAGCCATCTCCACCGCCGTCTTCACCGCCATCTTCACCGCCATCGCTGCCTCCATGATGAGGAGGGAGTAATCCACCCCCGAGGCTGAGGGCTCCGCTGTAGCTATGTGGTTCATCTCTCTCCCATGTACCTCAATACAATGATCTCATGAGCTGCTTTACATGATTGAGATTCATATGAGTTTGTATCACAATTTATCTATGTGCTACTCTAGCAAAGTTATTAAAGTAGTTCTATTCCTCCTGCACGTGTGTAAAGGTGACAGTGTGTGCACCGTGTTAGTACTTGGTTTATGCTATGATCATGATCTCTTGTAGATTGCGAAGTTAATTATTGCTATGATAATATTGATGTGATCTATTCCTCATACATATGCATGAAGGTGACAGTGTGCATGCTATGTTAGTACTTGGTTTAGTCTTTTGATCTATCTTACACTACAAGGTTACTTAAACATGAGCATTATTGTGGAGCTTGTTAACTCCGGCATTGAGGGTTCGTGTAATCCTACGCAATATGTTCATCATCCAACAAAAGTGTAGAGTATGCATTTATCTATTCTGTTATGTGATCAATGTTGAGAGTGTCCACTAGTGAAAGTGTAATCCCTAGGCCTTGTTCCTAAATATCGCTATCGCTGCTTGTTTCTTGTTTCTTTGCGTTACTACTGCTGCAATACTACCACCATCAACTACACGCCAGCAAGCTATTTTCTGGCACCGTTGCTACTGCTCATATATATTCATACCACCTGTATTTCACTATCTCTTCGCCGAACTAGTGCACCTATTAGGTGTGTTGGGGACACAAGAGACTTCTTGCTTTGTGGTTGCAGGGTTGCATGAGAGGGATATCTTTGACCTCTTCCTCCACGAGTTCGATAAACCTTGGGTGATCCACTTAAGGGAAAACTTGCTGCTGTTCTACAAACCTCTGCTCTTGGAGGCCCAACACTGTCTACGGGAAAGGAGGGGGAACGTAGACATCAAGCTATTTTACGCGCCGTTCTTGCGGGAGGAAAGGTAAAAGGTACTCACACTCCGGACCTCGGCTACCAAGCTATTTTCCGCCATTGTAAGTACTCGAAGCTATTTCCTTTAGATCCTGCAATTGCAACTTTTTGTTTCTTGTTTACACTAGTTAGGCATAATGGAAAACAACAAAAAATTTGGTGAGCTTTCTAGTCTTTTTCCTGATTTAGAATTGTTTGATGCAAAAATTAAAAAACCTATGGAACCTTATTTGCATGCTAGTAGTGATGTTATTAGTATGAATGCAATTACTGCTAATACTATGGATAAGTCTAAGCTTGGGGAAGCTAGTTTATATAAAAATAATCTTTTTTGCTCCTCAGCTTTGGAAGAAATATTTTGCTCTGATAATGCTTTATCTCCCATATGCGATAACTCTAATGATGCTTCTGATATTTTAAATCCACCTGCCGAAAGTATTCCGTATAAAATACCTATGCAAATTATTGAACGCGTTATGGATAACCGTTATACAGGGGATGGAACTGTCCACCCTGGAGATCATTTATTGTTCTTGCATGAATTATGCGGTTTATTCAAGTGTGCAGGTATTGCTATGGATGAAGTGAGGAAGAAACTATTCTCTATATCGCTGCAGTAAAGCGGCGCATTGGTATAAATTCTTGGATAATGGGGATTCTCTTGAATGGAATGATATTGTGCCCCGGTTTTATTCTAAATTTTATCCTCCTCATGAAGTGCATATTGATAGGAATTATATTTATAACTTTTATCCTCGTGATGGAGAGAGTATTTCTCAAGCGTGGGGGAGACTAAAGTCACTAATGCTCAAATGTCCCATTCATGAGCTCCCCCGTAATGTTATTGTTAACAATTTTTATGCGAGACTTTCAGGACAACACAAGGACTATCTGGATGCCTGTTCGGAGGGATCTTTCACAAGCAAGGAGATTGAAGCTAGGTGGGATCTTCTTGATCGGATTGAGGACAACGCTGAAGGATGGGAGAACAATGAAGGTAAAGAGTCAGGTATAAATTATGATTATGAATGCATTGAAGCTTTTATGGATACCGATAAATTTCGAAATATGAGTGCTACTTATGGTCTTGACTCTCAAGTTGCTGCAAATCTTTATAAAGCCTTTGCTTCTCATTTTGAATTGCCTAAAAAGAATTTTGATAAGTATCATGAACCTTTTAAAGAGGCCTGCATGAAGAATCAAATTGTTGTTAATTATTGCAATAAGCATGCTCAAATTCCTAAGAATGCTATTTCTTATAAGCATGTTAATTTTTGTGGAATGCATAGACCTTGTGGAATTAATCAAGTCAAAGATGAATATTGCATCCATCATATTAATGAAAAAACTAGAAAGTGGCTTAGGGCTCTAGATGATCTTGGTAAAAAAGTTTGTGCCTTCTATCCTTTTATTTGTGAAGTTTGCCATGAAGTGGGTCATTTTAATTTTCAATGCTCCTCCAATGATAATTTGAACCCAATGAGTGCTGCAAATTTGTATTGTGATGGTGAAATTACTCCTAATCAGCACGATGAACTTACTTTATTTTTGGGGTGTGAAGAACTGTCGAGAAAAATCTCTTTGTTACATATGAGTGATCTTGATATTGATGATGTCCTGCATGGGTGTTTTTCTTATTGCATTGATAATAGCCATACAAATACTTACATACAAAATATTTTAGAAGATGACACCTTGCCAAAATATGATAGGACCGCTGTGTGTTTTCAACTAATTAATGAAAAGGAGGGATCCTCCCAAGTTTCTTCTATTGTTTCTGAAAGTAAATCAGGTTATGCGGACAAGCTACCCTTCAAGCCTCTTCCTCCTAAAGAAGGGAACGAGGAGAAGGAAGAGAAGAAGAAGAAGAAGAAGAAGAAGAAGAAGGAGAATAAAAAGAAAGAGGTAACGGCGTATCCCCGCGTGAATGAGATAACACTAAGTAACCGTAAGTATGTTGCTCCTAATGATTATTGTGATAATGAATCTAAATATGATGATTGATGGCGTGTATTTCACACGTTCGTTGGGCAACCCCAAGAGGAAGGTATGATGCGCACAGCAGCAAGTTTTCCCTCAGAAAGAAACCAAGGTTTATCGAACCAGGAGGAGCCAAGAAGCACGTTGAAGGTTGATGGTGGCGGGATGTAGTGCGGCGCAACACCAGAGATTCCGGCGCCAACGTGGAACCTGCACAACACAACCAAAGTACTTTGCCCCAACGAAACAGTGAGGTTGTCAATCTCACCGGCTTGCTGTAACAAAGGATTAACCGTATTGTGTGGAAGATGATTGTTTGCAGAAAACAGTAGAAACGATATTGCGAGTAGATTGTATTTCAGTAAAGAGAATTGGACCGGGGTCCACAGTTCACTAGAGGTGTCTCTCCCATAAGACGAACAGCATGTTGGGTGAACAAATTACAGTTGGGCAATTGACAAATAAAGAGAGCATGACCATGCACATACATATCATGATGAGTATAGTGAGATTTAATTGGGCATTACGACAAAGTACATAGACCGTCATCCAACTGCATCTATGCCTAAAAAGTCCACCTTCAGGTTATCATCCGAATCCCCTCCAGTATTAAGTTGCTAACAACAGACAATTGCATTAAGTATTGCGCGTAATGTAACTAGTGACTACATCCTTGAACATAGCACTAATGTTTTATCCCTAGTGGCAACAGCACATCCATAACCTTAGTGGTTCTTGTCACTCCTCCAGATTCACAGAGGCATGAACCCACTATCGAGCATAAATACTCCCTCTTGGAGTTACTAGCATCAACTTGGCCAGAGCATCTACTAATAACGGAGAGCATGCAAGATCATAAACAACACATAAGCATAGCTTTGATAATCAACATAACAAGTATTCTCTATTCATCGGATCCCAACAAACGCAACATATAGAATTACAGATAGATGATCTTGATCATGTTAGGCAGCTCACAAGATCCGACAATGATAGCACAATGGGGAGAAGACAACCATCTAGCTACTGCTATGGACCCATAGTCCAGGGGTAGACTACTCACACATCACCCCGGAGGCGACCATGGCGGCGTAGAGTCCTCCGGGAGATGATTCCCCTCTCCGGCAGGGTGCCGGAGGCGATCTCTGGATCCCCCGAGATGGGATCGGCGGCGGCGTCTCTGGAAGGTTTTCCGTATCGTGGTTCTCGATGCTGGGGTTTCGTCACGGAGACTTTTTATAGGCGAAAGGGCAGGTCAAGAGGCGGCACGGGGCCCCACACCCACAGGGCCGCGCGGCCAAGGGGGGCCGCGCCGCCTAGGGTGTGGCCCCTCCGAGGCCCCTCGTCGACTCTCCTTCGGACTTCTGGAAGCTTCGAGAGAAAATAGGCCCCGGGGCATTGATTTCGTCCAATCCCGAGAATAGTTCCATACTCGGATTTCTGAAACCAAACATCGCAGAAAACGACAATCGGCACTTCGGCATCTTGTTAATAGGTTAGTTCCAGAAAATGCACGAATATGACATAAAGTGTGCATAAAACATGTAGATAACATCAATAATGTGGCATGGAACATAAGAAATTATCGATACGTCGGAGACGTATCAGCATCCCCAAGCTTAGTTCTGCTCGTCCCGAGCGGGTAAAACGATAACACGAGATAATTTACGGAGTGACATGCCATCATAATCTTGATCATACTATTTGTAAAGCATATGTAGTGAATGCAGCGATCAAAACAATGTATATGACATGAGTAAACAAGTGAATCATAAAGCAAAGACTTTTCATGAATAGCACTTCAAGACAAGCATCAATAAGTCTTGCATAAGAGTTAACTCATAAAGCAATAATTCAAAGTAAAGGTATTGAAGCAACACAAAAGAAGATTAAGTTTCAGCGGTTGCTTTCAACTTGTAACATGTATATCTCATGGATATTGTCAACATAGAGTAATATAATAAGTGCAATAAGCAAGTATGTAGGAATCAATGCATAGTTCACACAAGTGTTTGCTTCTTGAGGTGGAGAGAAATAGGTGAAGTGACTCAACATTGAAAGTAAAAGAATGGTCCTCCATAGAGGAAAAGCATCGATTGCTATATTTGTGCTAGAGCTTTGATTTTGAAAACATGAAACAATTTTGTCAACGGTAGTAATAAAGCTTATGTATCATGTAAATTATATCTTACAAGTTGCAAGCCTCATGCATAGTATACTAATAGTGCCCGCACCTTGTCCTAATTAGCTTGGACTACCGGATCATCACAATGCATTGTTTTTACCAAGTGTCACAAAGGGGTACCTCTATGCCGCCTGTACAAAGGTCTAAGGAGAAAGCTCGCATTGGATTTCTCGCTATTGATTATTCTTCAACTTAGACATCCATACCGGGACAACATAGACAACAGATAATGGACTCCTCTTTTATGCATAAGCATATAACAACAATTAATAATTTTCTCATTTGAGATTTGAGGATTGTTGTCCAAAAGCTGAAACTTCCACCATGGAACATGGCTTTAGTTAAGCGGCCCAATGTTCTTCTCTAACATATGCATGCTTAACCATATGGTGGTAGATCTCTCTTACTTCAGACAAGACGAACATGCATAGCAACTCACATGAAATTCAACAAAGAGTAGTTGATGGCGTCCCCGATAAACATGGTTATCGCACAACAAGCAACTTAATAAGAGATAAAGTGCATAATTACATATTCAATACCACAATAGTTTAAAGCTATCTGTCCCATGAGCTATATATTGCAAGGGTGAATGATGGAATTTTAAAGGTAGCACTCAAGCAATTTACTTTGGAATGGCGGAAAATACCATGTAGTAGGTAGGTATGGTGGACACAAATGGCATAGTGGTTGGCTCAAGTATTTTGGATGCATGAGAAGTATTCCCTCTCGATACAAGGTTTAGGCTAGCAAGGCTTATTTGAAACAAACACAAGGATGAACCGGTGCAGCAAAACTCACATAAAAGACATATTGAAAACATTATAAGACTCTACACCGTCTTCCTTGTTGTTCAAACTCAATACTAGAAATTATCTAGACCTTAGAGAAACCAAATATGCAAACCAAATTTTAGCATGCTCTATGTATTTCTTCATTAATGGGTGCAAAGCATATGATGCAAGAGCTTAATCATGAGCACAACAATTGCCAAGTATCACATTACCCAAGACATTTATAGCAATTACTACATGTATCATTTTCCAATTCCAACCATATAACAATTTAACGAAGGAGAAACTTCGCCATGAATACTATGAGTAGAAACCAAGGACATACTTGTCCATATGCTACAGCGGAGCGTGTCTCTCTCCCATAAAGTGAATGCTAGGATCCATTTTATTCAAACAAAACAAAAAAAACAAACCGACGCTCCAAGAAAAAGCACATAAGATGTGATGGAATAAAAATATAGTTTCGTGGGAGGAACCTGATAATGTTGTCGATGAAGAAGGGGATGCCTTGGGCATCCCCAAGCTTAGACGCTTGAGTCTTCTTGATATATGCAGGGGTGAACCACCGGGTGCATCCCCAAGCTTAGAGCTTTCACTCTCCTTGATCATGTTGCATCATACTCCTCTCTTGATCCTTGAAAACTTCCTCCACACCAAACTCGAAACAACTCATTAGAGGGTTAGTGCACATTATAAATTGACATATTCAGAGGTGACACAATCATTCTTAACACTTCTGGACATTGCATAATGCTACTGGACATTAGTGGATCAAAGAAATTCATCCAACATAGCGAAAGAGGCAATGCGAAATAAAAGGCAGAATCTGTCAAAACAGAACAGTTCGTATTGACGAATTTTAAAATGGCACCAGACTTGCTCAAATGAAAATGCTCAAATTGAATGAAAGTTGCGTACATATCTGAGGATCATGCACGTAAATTGGCTTAATTTTCTGAGTTACCTACAGGGAGGCGGACCCAGATTCGTGACAGCAAAGAAATCTGGAACTGTGCAGTAATCCAAATCTAGTACTTACTTTTCTATCAACGGCTTAACTTGGCACAACAAAACACAAAACTAAGATAAGGAGAGGTTGCTACAGTAGTAAACAACTTCCAAGACACAAAATAAAAACAAAGTACTGTAGGTAAAAACATGGGTTGTCTCCCATAAGCGCTTTTCTTTAACGCCTTTCAGCTAGGCGCAGAAAGTGTGTATCAAGTATTATCAAGAGATGAAGTGTCAACATCATAATTTGTTCTCATAATAGAATCAAAAGGTACCTTTATTCTCTTTCTAGGGAAGTGTTCCATACCTTTCTTGAGAGGAAATTGATATTTTATATTACCTTCCTTCATATCAATGATAGCACCAACAGTTCGAAGAAAAGGTCTTCCCAATATAACGGGGCAAGATGCATTGTATTCAATATCCAAGACAACAAAATCAACGGGAACCAGGTTATTGTTAATGGTAATGCGAACATTATCAACTTTACCCAAAGGTTTCTTTGTAGAATGATCAGCAAGATTAACATCCAAATAACAATTTTTCAGCGGTGGCAAGTCAAGCATATTATAAATTTTCTTAGGCATAACAGAGATACTTGCACCAAGATCACATAAAGCATTACAATCAAAATCTTTAATCTTCATCTTAATGATGGGCTCCCAACCATCCTCTAACTTTTTAGGAATAGAGGCTTCACGCTCTAGTTTCTCTTCTCTAGCTTTTATGAGAGCATTTGTAATATGATGCGTGAAAGCCAAATTTATAGCACTAGCATTAGGACTTTTAGCAAGTTTTTGCAAGAACTTTATAACTTCAGAGATGTGGCAATCATCAAAATTCAAACCATTATAATCTAAAGCAATGGGATCATCATCCCCAATGTTGGAAAAAATTTCAGCAGCTTTATCACAAGCAGTTTCAGCAGTTTTAGCAGTTTCAGGCAGTTTTTCGCGCTTTGCATTCGAAGTGGAAACATTGCTAACACCAATTCTTTTATTAGTATGAGTAGGAGGTGCAGCAACATGTGTAGCATTAGCATTACTAGTGGTGGTAATAGTCCAAACTTTAGCTATATTCTTCTTTTTAGCTAGTTTTTCATTTTCTTCTCTATCCCACCTAGCACGCAGTTCAGCCATTAATCTTATATTCTCATTAATTCTAACTTGAATGGCATTTGCTGTAGTAGTAATTTTATTATGATGATTCTCATTAGTCATAACTTTCGATTTCAAAAGATCAACATCAGCAGCAAGACTATCAACTTTAGAAGCAAGTATATCAATTTTCCCAAGCTTTTCTTCAACAGATTTGTTAAAAGCAGTTTGTGTACTAATAAATTCCTTAAGCATGGCTTCAAGTCCAGGGGTGAACTCCTATTATTGTTGTAAGAATTCCCATAAGAATTACCATAGCCGTTGCCATTATTATAAGGATATGGCCTATAGTTGTTACTAGAATTGTTCCGGTAAGCATTGTTGTTGAAATTATTATTTTTAATGAAGTTTACATCAACATGTTCTTCTTGTGCAACCAAGGAAGCTAATGGAACATTATTAGGATCAATATTAGTCCTATCATTCACAAGCATAGACATAATAGCATCGATCTTATCACTCAAGGAAGAGGTTTCTTCGACAGAATTTACCTTCTTACCTTGTGGAGCTCTTTCCGTGTGCCATTCAGAGTAGTTGATCATCATATTATCAAGAAGCTTTGTTGCTTCACCAAGAGTGATGGACATAAAGGTACCTCCAGCAGCTGAATCCAATAAATTCCGTGAAGAAAAATTTAGTCCTGCATAGAAGGTTTGGATGATCATCCAAGTAGTCGATCCATGGGTTGGGCAATTTTTAACCAGAGATTTCATTCTCTCCCAAGCTTGAGCAACATGTTCAGTATCTAATTGTTTAAAATTCATTATGCTACTCCTCAAAGATATAATTTTAGCAGGGGGATAATATCTACCAATAAAAGCATCCTTGCATTTAGTCCATGAATCGATACTATTCTTAGGCAGAGATAGCAACCAATCTTTAGCTCTTCCTCTTAATGAGAAAGGGAACAATTTTAGTTTAATAATATCACCATCTACATCTTTATATTTTTGCATTTCACATAGTTCAACAAAATTATTAAGATGGGCAGCAGCATCATCAGAACTAACACCAGAAAATTGCTCTCGCATAACAAGATTCGATAAAGCGAGGTTTAATTTCAAAGAATTCTGCTGTAGTAGCAGGTGGAGCAATAGGTGTGCATAAGAAATCATTATTATTTGTGGTTGTGAAGTCACACAACTTAGTGTTTTCAGCGTTGGCCATTTTAGCAACAGTAAATAAAGCAAACTAGATAAAGTAAATGCAAGTAAACTAATTTTTTTGTGTTTTTGATATAGTAAACAAGATAGCAAGTAAAGTAAAACTAGCAACTAATTTGTTTGTATTTTGATTTAGTGCAGCAAACAAAGTAGTAAATAAAACTAAGCAAGACAAAAACAAAGTAAAGAGATTGAGAAGTGGAGACTCCCCTTGCAGCGTGTCTTGATCTCCCGACAACGGCGCCGAGAAAATATGCTTGATGGCGTGTATTTCACACGTTCGTTGGGCAACCCCAAGAGGAAGGTATGATGCGCACAGCAGCAAGTTTTCCCTCAGAAAGAAACCAAGGTTTATCGAACCAGGAGGAGCCAAGAAGCACGTTGAAGGTTGATGGCGGCGGGATGTAGTGCGGCGCAACACCAGAGATTCCGGCGCCAACGTGGAACCTGCACAACACAACCAAAGTACTTTGCCCCAACGAAACAGTGAGGTTGTCAATCTCACCGGCTTGCTGTAACAAAGGATTAACCGTATTGTGTGGAAGATGATTGTTTGCGAAAACAGTAGAACAAAGATTGCAAGAGATTGTATTTCGGTAAAGAGAATTGGACCGGGGTCCACAGTTCACTAGAGGTGTCTCTCCCATAAGACGAACAGCATGTTGGGTGAACAAATTACAGTTGGGCAATTGACAAATAAAGAGAGCATGACCATGCACATACATATCATGATGAGTATAGTGAGATTTAATTGGGCATTACGACAAAGTACATAGACCGTCATCCAACCGCATCTATGCCTAAAAAGTCCACCTTCAAAGTAATCATCCGAACCCCCTCCGGTATTAAGTTGCTAACAACAGACAATTGCATTAAGTATTGCGCGTAATGTAACTAGTGACTACATCCTTGAACATAGCACTAATGTTTTATCCCTAGTGGCAACAGCACATCCATAACCTTAGTGGTTCTTGTCACTCCTCCAGATTCACAGAGGCATGAACCCACTATCGAGCATAAATACTCCCTCTTGGAGTTACTAGCATCAACTTGGCCAGAGCATCTACTAATAACGGAGAGCATGCAAGATCATAAACAACACATAAGCATAGCTTTGATAATCAACATAACAAGTATTCTCTATTCATCGGATCCCAACAAACGCAACATATAGAATTACAGATAGATGATCTTGATCATGTTAGGCAGCTCACAAGATCCGACAATGATAGCACAATGGGGAGAAGACAACCATCTAGCTACTGCTATGGACCCATAGTCCAGGGGTAGACTACTCACACATCACACCGGAGGCGACCATGGCGGCGTAGAGTCCTCCGGGAGATGATTCCCCTCTCCGGCAGGGTGCCGGAGGCGATCTCCTGGATCCCCCGAGATGGGATCGGCGGCGGCGGCGTCTCTGGAAGGTTTTCCGTATCGTGGTTCTCGATCGGGGTTTCGTCACGGAGACTTTTTATAGGCGAAAGGGCAGGTCAAGAGGCGGCACGGGGGCCCCACACCACAGGGCCGCGCGGCCAAGGGGGGCCGCGCCGCCTAGGGTGTGGCCCCTCCGTGGCCCCTCTTCGTCTCTCCTTCGGACTTCTGGAAGCTTCGTGAGAAAATAGGCCCCTGGGCTTTGATTTCGTCCAATTCCGAGAATATTTCCTTACTAGGATTTCTGAAACCAAAAACAGCAGAAACAAAGACATCGGCACTTCGGCATCTTGTTAATAGGTTAGTTCCAGAAAATGCACGAATATGACATAAAGTGTGCATAAAACATGTAGATAACATCAATAATGTGGCATGGAACATAAGAAATTATCGATACGTCGGAGACGTATCAATGATCTTCCTATGCCCTTTACATACATTAGCGATCATGATTTGAATGAGCACACTACTTTTGATATTGCAAATCTCTGGGAAACTAATTCTGAAAATGATGATAATAATTGCCATAGTGTCAGTGCTATCCATGCTTCCTCCCATAATAATATAGAAAGCTGTAAGCTTGGGGAAGAGGTGTTTGAAAATCCTTTTGCTACTGATCATTATGTGTTTGATACATCTCCTTCTAATAACAATGATGGTATGGTCATAGATAAACCGACTGTGAAAGATAACTATTCTATTTCTTATGATGACACTGTGCCTCCGATCTTTGATGATTATTATAAAGAATGCTATGATATAGGTTATAATTATTCTTATGAAACTTGTCATAGTCATGATTGGATTACCAAAAACAATTCTTTTAATATGCAACTTGTTTACCATGTTCAAATTCTTGATAATAATCTTGCTCCAATTACTATTAATGAGAATAACTCTTCTTATGCCAAAATTAATGATACTTCTATGCATATGAACCATGATAAGAATGTTTTAAGTGATGGGTATATTGTGGATTTCATCAGTGATGCTACTGAAAGTTATTATGAGAGAGGGAAATATGGTTATATGCATCTTAATAATATTAAGTTTCCCCTCTTTATGTTGAGAATCTTGAAGTTACTCGTGTTTTATCCTCTTATGCTTGTCACTTTGTTCTTCATGAATTCATTTGTGTACAAGATTCCTCTGCATAGAAAGCATGTTAGGCTTAAATGTGTTTTGAATTTGCCTCTTGAAGCTCTCTTTTGCTTCGAATACTATTTCCTGCGAGTGGATCATTAAAACTGCTGAGCCCATCTTAATGGCTATAAAGAAAGAACTTCTTGGGAGATAACCCATGTATTATTTTGCTACAGTACTTTGTTTTATATTTGTGTCTTGGAAGTTGTTTACTACTGTAGCAACCTCTCCTTATCTTAGTTTTGTGTTTTGTTGTGCCAAGTGAAGCCTCTAATCGAAGGTTGATACTAGATTTGGATTTCTGCGCAGAAACAGATTTCTATCTGTCACGAATCTGGGCTGTTTTCTCTGTAGAAAAATCAGAAAAATATGCCAATTTACGTGCGTGTTCCTCAGATATGTACGCAACTTTCATTAGTTTTGAGTTTTCTTATCTGAGCAACGGAAGTATTTATTAGAAATTCATCTTTACGGACTGTTCTGTTTTGACAGATTCTGCCTTTTATTACGCATTGTTTCTTTCGCTGTGTTGGGTGGATTTCTTTGTTCCATTACCTTCCAGTAGCTTTGAGCAATGTCCAGAAGTGTTAAGAATGATTGTGTCACCTCTGAACATGTGAGTTTTTGATTATGTACTAACCCCTCTAATGAAGTTTATGAGAAGTTTGGTGTGAAGGAAGTTTTCAAGGGTCAAGAGAGGAGGATGATATACTATGATCAAGAAGAGTGAAAGCTCTAAGCTTGGGGATGCCCCGGTGGTTCACCCCTGCATATATCAAGAAGACTCAAGCGTCTAAGCTTGGGGATGCCCAAGGCATCCCCTTCTTCATCGACAAATTATCAGGTTCCTTCTCTTGAAACTATATTTTTATTCAGTCACATCTTATGTGCTTTACTTGGAGCGTCTGTTTGTTTGTTTCTATATTTGTTTTTGTTTGAATAAATGCTTGTGTGGGAGAGAGACACGCTCCGCTGGTTCGCATGAACACATGTGTTCTTAGCTTTTAATATTCATGGCGAAGTTTCTTCTTCGTTAAATTGTTATATGGTTGGAATTGGAAAATGATACATGTAGTAAATTGCTAAAATGTCTTGGGTAATGTGATACTTGGCAATTGTTGTGCTCATGTTTAAGCTCTTGCATCATATACTTTGCACCTATTAATGAAGAAATACATAGAGCTTGTTAAAATTTGGTTTGCATGAGTGGTTTCTCTAGAGTCTAGATAATTTCTAGTATTGAGTTTGAACAACAAGGAAGACGGTGTAGAGTCTTATAATGTTTACAATATGTCTTTTATGTGAGTTTTTCTGCACTGGTTCATCCTTGTGTTTGTTTCAAATAAGCCTTGCTAGCCTAAACCTTGTATCGAGAGGGAATACTTCTCATGCATCCAAAATACTTGAGCCAACCACTATGCCATTTGTGTCCACCATACCTACCTACTACATGGTATTTTTCGCCATTCCAAAGTAAATTGCTTGAGTGCTACCTTTAAAATTCCATCATTCACCTTTGCAATATATAGCTCATGGGACAAATAGCTTAAAAACTATTGTGGTATTGAATATGTAATTATGCACTTTATCTCTTATTAAGTTGCTTGTTGTGCGATAACCATGTTCACTGGGGACGCCATCAACTACTCTTTGTTGAATTTCATGTGAGTTGCTATGCATGTCCGTCTTGTCTGAAGTAAGAGCGATCTACCACCTTATGGTTAAGCATGCATATTGTTAGAGAAGAACATTGGGCCGCTAACTAAAGCCATGATCCATGGTGGAAGTTTCAGTTTTGGACATATATCCTCAATCTCAAATGAGAAAATTATTAATTGTTGTTGCATGCTTATGCATAAAAGAGGAGTCCATTATCTGTTGTCTATGTTGTCCCGGTATGGATGTCTAAGTTGAGAATAATCAATAGCGAGAAATCCAAATGCGAGCTTTCTCCTTAGACCTTTGTACAGGCGGCATAGAGGTACCCCTTTGTGACACTTGGTTAAAACATGTGCATTGTGATGATCCGGTAGTCCAAGCTAATTAGGACAAGGTGCGGGCACTATTAGTATACTATGCATGAGGCTTGCAACTTGTAAGATATAATTTACATGATACATATGCTTTATTACTACCGTTGACAAAATTGTTTCATGTTTTCAAAATAAAAGCTCTAGCACAAATATAGCAATCGATGCTTTCCTCTTTGAAGGACCATTCTTTTACTTTTATTGTTGAGTCAGTTCACCTATCTCTCTCTACCTCAAGAAGCAAACATTTGTGTGAACTGTGCATTGATTCTTACATACTTGCTTATTGCATTTGTTATATTGCTTTGCATTGACAACTATCCATGAGATATACATGTTACAAGTTGAAAGCAACCGCTGAAACTTAATCTTCCATTGTGTTGCTTCAATGTCTCTACTATGAATTTATTGCTTTATGAGTAACCCTTATGCAAGACTTATTGATGCTTGTCTTGAAAGTACTATTCATGAAAAGTCTTTGCTATATGATTCAATTGTTTACTCATATCATATACATTGTTTTGATCGCTGCATTCACTACATATGCTTTACAAATAGTATGATCAAGGTTATGATGGCATGTCACTCCAGAAATTATCTGTGTTATCGTTTTACCTGCTCGGGACGAGCAGAACTAAGCTTGGGGATGCTGATACGTCTCCGACGTATCGATAATTTCTTATGTTCCATGCCACATTATTGATGTTATCTACATGTTTTATGCACACTTTATGTCATATTTGTGCATTTTCTGGAACTAACCTATTAACAAGATGCCGAAGTGACAGTTCCTGTTTTCTGCTGTTTTTGGTTTCAGAAATCCTAGTAACGAAATATTCTCGGAATCGGACGAAATCAACGCCCAAGTTCCTATTTTACCCGGAAGCATCCAGAACACACGAGAACCGCCAGAGAAGGGGGACAGGGCCACCAAACCACACCCCGGCGCGGCCAGGGGGGGCGCCCCCCTATGGTTTGGGCAGCCCGTGGCCCCTCCGACTCCGACTCTTCGCCTATTTAAGCCGTCGTGACCTAAAACTTCGACACCAATTGACGAAACTCCAGAAAGACTCCAGGGGCGCCGCCACCGTCGCGAAACTCCAATTCGGGGGACAGAACTCTCTGTTCCGGCACCCTGCCGGACGGGGAATTGCCCCCGGAGCCATCTCCACCGCCGTCTTCACCGCCATCTTCACCGCCATCGCTGCCTCCATGATGAGGAGGGAGTAATCCACCCCCGAGGCTGAGGGCTCCGCTGTAGCTATGTGGTTCATCTCTCTCCCATGTACCTCAATACAATGATCTCATGAGCTGCTTTACATGATTGAGATTCATATGAGTTTGTATCACAATTTATCTATGTGCTACTCTAGCAAAGTTATTAAAGTAGTTCTATTCCTCCTGCACGTGTGTAAAGGTGACAGTGTGTGCACCGTGTTAGTACTTGGTTTATGCTATGATCATGATCTCTTGTAGATTGCGAAGTTAATTATTGCTATGATAATATTGATGTGATCTATTCCTCCTACATATGCATGAAGGTGACAGTGTGCATGCTATGTTAGTACTTGGTTTAGTCTTTTGATCTATCTTACACTACAAGGTTACTTAAACATGAGCATTATTGTGGAGCTTGTTAACTCCGGCATTGAGGGTTCGTGTAATCCTATGCAATGTGTTCATCATCCAACAAAAGTGTAGAGTATGCATTTATCTATTCTGTTGTGTGATCAATGTTGAGAGTGTCCACTAGTGAAAGTGTAATCCCTAGGCCTTGTTCCTAAATACTGCTATCGCTGCTTGTTTACTGTTTTACTGCGTTACTACTGCTGCAATACTACCACCATCAACTACACGCCAGCAAGCTATTTTCTGGCACCGTTGCTACTGCTCATATATATTCATACCACCTGTATTTCACTATCTCTTCGCCGAACTAGTGCACCTATTAGGTGTGTTGGGGACACAAGAGACTTCTTGCTTTGTGGTTGCAGGGTTGCATGAGAGGGATATCTTTGACCTCTTCCTCCCTGAGTTCGATAAACCTTGGGTGATCCACTTAAGGGAAAACTTGCTGCTGTTCTACAAACCTCTGCTCTTGGAGGCCCAACACTGTCTACAGGAAAGGAGGGGGAACGTAGACATCAATGGTCATGCCCTCTTTATTTGTCAATTGCCCAATTGTAATTTGTTCACCCAACATGCTACTTATCTTATGGGAGAGACACCTCTAGTGAACTGTGGACCCCGGTCCATTCTTTTAATCGAATACAATCTACTGCAATACTTGTTCTACTGTTTTCTGCAAACAATCATCATCCACACTACACATCTAATCCTTTGTTACAGCAAGCCGGTGATATTGACAACCTCACTGTTTCGTTGGGGCAAAGTACTTTGGTTGTGTTGTGCAGGTTCCACGTTGGCGCCGGAATCCCTGGTGTTGCGCCGCACTACATCTCGCCGCCATCAACCTTCAACGTGCTTCTTGACTCCTACTGGTTCGATAAACCTTGGTTTCTAACTGAGGGAAACTTACTGCTGTACGCATCACACCTTTCACTTGGGGTTCCCAACGGTCGCGTGCTGTACGCGTGTCAGCGACCAGCGCTCCCGATGGGAGTAGCCCCCGAAGCTAAAGTCGAGTATTTATACTTGGATGTACGCTCATATTTTTGTCTTCTTTGAATCAGCTCCATATCAAACTTCTGCTAAAAAGTAGCCTCCGAGCATTTGAACAAATACTTGTATTTGATCAAAGACTCACGAATTTCTTTTACTTGTATCATCGACATTTTTTCTATCGCTATTTTGATAAACGGTTGCTAGTTGCAGACAGTATAAATTGTAGTTGCACATTTGTTTTTAGAAAAGTTTAAATTGTATCAATAAACGGTTGCTAGTTGCATATTTCTTGAAAAATAGTGCAACTCGTCTAGAAAAACTTCTAGTTGCACATTTCATTAGAAAATTGTAACTCGTATCAATAACCGGTTACACATTTCTTCATAAAAAGTGCAGTCATATAAAAAAACTTCTAGTTGCACATTTCATTAGAAAAGTGTAACTCGTATCAATAACCGGTTACACATTTCTTCATAAAAAGTGCAACTCATATAAAAAACACTTCTAGTTGCACATTTTATTAGAAAAGTGTAACTCATATCAATAACCAGTTGCACATTTCTTCATAAAAAGTGCAACTCATGTAAAAAAACTTCTAGCTACACATTTCATTAGAAAAGTGCAACTCGTATCAATAACTAGTTGCACATTTCTTCATAAAAAATGCAACTCATATAAAAAAAACTTCTAGTTGCACATTTTACTCAAAAAGTGTAACTCGTATCAATAACTGGTTGCACATTTCTTGATGAAAGTGTGCAAATCATATAAAAAGTTGCACATTTCATTAGAAAAGTGCAACTCATATCAATAACCGGTTGCTAGTAGCACGTTGTTTGAGAAAAGTGCAACTTATATTGAAAAACCAGATGGATTTGCACATTTCTTTTAGAAAGTGCAATTCACATCGAATATAGGTTGCTAGTTGCATATTTCCCAAGAAAAAGTGCAACTCATATTAAAAATCGGTTGCTAGTTACACATTGCGGAGAAAAGTGCAACTCGTATGAAAAGAACTTCAAGTTGCACATTTCTTTAGATAAGCGTAACTCATATAACCAATGGGTTGCTAGTTGCACATTTTTTGATAAAAAGTGCAACTCATATTGAAAAACCGAATAGAGTTGCACATTTTTCTTTTAGAAAATGCAACTCACAAAGAATATTGGTTGGTAGTTGTATATTTTTTGAGAAAGAGTGCAACTCGTATCGAAAATCGTTTGCTAGTTACACATTTTTGGAGAAAAGTGCAATTCATAATAAAGAACTTCTAGATGCATATTTTCTTTAGATAAGTGTAACTCGTATCAATAACCATTTGCTTGTTGCACATTTCTCAAGAAAAATTGCAACTCATATTAAAAACCCGTTGGAGTTGCACATTTCTTTTAAAAAGTGCAATTCACATCAAATATAGGCTGCTAGTTGCATATTTCTAGAGAAAAGTGCAACGTATATCTATTTTTTTTTTTGCTACTTGCACATTTCTTCTCTATCGAAAAACCGGTTGTTAATAAACGTTTTGTAGAAAATAAAGTGTAACTCGTAAGATAACTATATAAAAAATTTAGAAAAATGTTAGTTCCATTATTATCGAAGAAAGTGCAATCTATTTAAATGACACAAAATTAGAGAAATACTACATGCAAAAAAAAAACAAGAAAATACATAGAAAGCATGGTTGCACTTTTCTTGATGTGATATAGGTGCAACATTACTTTAAATGTGCAACCTAGGAAATGAAAAAAAAGTATGCAAATAATATGAATAATGAGAAAGAAGTCAAAAGGAAAAAATCAGCACGAATGGCGTTTAATTAGTGGACAAGATAAACTATATGAATCAACCGTAGTGATAACTATACATAAAACAAGTTTCATCCTAGTGCTTGAACAATTGGTGTGCGACAAGCGAGGACATCGTATCGACTCCTCAAGCGCCCGCCCTACCGCTGAATTATTTTTCCCTCCTAAACAGCGCAATATGCACGTATCTTGAAGAACGATCTAACGGTTCCCAGGTCGACTGAGACATAAGAAGATCTCAGTCACCTGAGACTTAGCAAATCCGTTTTTTACAATACTCCCTCCTTGCCATAATATAGTCTCTAATGGTTTCTGGGAAAGTCAAACTCCATTATTTTTTACCAAGTTTTATTAAAATAAATTATAGATATCTACAATACCAAATGTATACCATATTAAATATATATTACATCCATTCACAACACTTCTCTATTTTTATATATCTGAGGTAGAACTTCGACTAATAATTGAACCAACATAATATGAGTTATATGACAAAACGATATTTTTTTTACTCCCTCCATACTACAAAACTTGTTGAGGATTTGTCAAAATTTGGATGTATCGACACACTAGATAGTGTCTAGATACATTCAGTTTTGATATATCTAAGATAACCTTTATAGGACGGAGAGAGTACATAACTTATTCTTTATTGATCAAATTGTTTGTTGAAGTTTTGGCTTGGAATACTTAGTGGCTTTATATATAAAAACGGAGGGAGTACCACCTATATTAAAGAGAGGAGAAATGCAACAAGACAGAATATATACGTACAAGTGGGTAGAACTAGACCATTGACAATTTGACGTGTACTAGCAGGAGATAATGTAGGAGAAGTATATGTTTATTCTTGATGCACCCAGACAGAATATATAACAAGTAGGTAGAACAGACCATTGACATGTACTATACTAGGAGATAATGCAGGAGAAGTATATGTTTATTGTCGATATCTTTGGACTTTAATGTGTAAGTCGACATGTCTACTGCTTAATTAGGTTCTTTGAGCCCCAGTCTGGCTGGCAATCTGTTTGAGGCAGTGCTCAGCCATCCTCGATCTGGTGAGCCTTGGCTGTTGCCCTCCAATTCTCCATCAATCATACATGGGAGGTGACTCAGGCAAGCCAGGCGCGTCGGAGGCGGCGAGCCTCGTGTTCCGCATCGCGACAATGGGTCTGTCGCTGGCGTCGGCGATCATGACAGCGGCCTCGACGCAGTGCGTCAACGGCGGCGGCACCGTTTCCTACAGCGACTACAACTCCTTCAAGTAAGTCATCGTAGATACTTCTCCATGGACCATGCTGTCCATGCATGGCATGGTTGAGTCAAAGATTCAGAGCACGAGGATCCCTGTTGATGATGAATTGATGGTGATGCAGGTACTCGGCGCTGGCCGACCTGCTGTCGGCGGTGCTACAGGGCGTGGCGATCTACCTGGAGATAGTGAAGAAGAAGAAGGCAGCCAAGGTCGTGGAGCTCATCGACAAGCTCCTGCTGGCGCTCACGTCCACGTCGGCGTCACTACTCTTCGCCGTCGACGACATCACCTCCTGCGGCGTCGGGCGGCAGCGCAGCAGCAGCCGCGTCTGCGCCCAAGCCGGCAGGTTCTGCGGGCAGATACGAGCGTCGTCGGCTTTCTCCCTCGCCGCCACCTCTTCCGTCTCGGTCTCCATCTATGTCAGGCATGCCCCTCTAAGTATTACAATGATCAAGCCAAAGGCTCAGCCCACAGTCATAGAAATTAGTCCAACGATCACACCACCCCCAGTCGTGGAAATTAGTCCAAAGCCAGATGAAGAAAAAAAAAAGAAAGAAAGTATCACGTCAAAGGCTCCGTCCGAAATTTCAACGCCCACTCCGCCTGCTACCGAAAAGAAAAAGTGCGAAGGAGGAGAGAAATGCATTTGCACACAAATTACGAAGAAACCGCCGCCGGTGATTCCACGGCCGTGTTGCGGATGCCCGTGGCTCACGACGATCCCCCACAGCTGCGAGAACCACGACTGGGCGATGACTGGGCAACAGCCATGTGTACATGTACTATATCCAAGCGTTCCTACTCGGCAAGCAACCCAACCACATGGAATGTACTATTCATATATGTGAGCCGCAAAGGCTAGGGTTTTACAGATCATCTTGATCTTGATGTGCAAGGGAAGCCGGATATGTTTTATCTCTAGCCTGATGCTTAGATGATGCAAGGTCTACTTTCAAGCTATTGTGTATTGGTTTGGTTGGCGGCAACCTCAGTAGTTGGAGGAGCAAGAAACAAAACGGTTGTTGCTCGATCAACATTAAACGTATAATTTACCTGAATTATGTCCGGATTATATGTGGGTTAATATGGTTGAGGATAATGTTGACCGAACTTCTTAGCAACTATCCTCCGATTACAGAACCTATAGTCAGGACCGTTTGTGTCTTCAGTTCCAAGCGCCAAGTGTGTCGTCTGTCATGTACTACCCCCATCTTAAAACTTAAGATTTTTCTTCCAAAACTAAAACCAAGTAAAGTTTGAATGAACTTTTAGAATCTATAACCAAGCATGATATTTTGTAGATACCATATAAATACATTTTACTACATATCTAATGTTATTTTGTAGATACCATATAAAAATACATTTTATTATCTATCTAATGTTATTGATTTTATTTTTTACTTGTTAGTGATTTTTGGTATAAATCTAGTTAAACTTGATAAAGTTTGATATTTCTAAAAGTAATATTATCTTAAGATTTGGGAGGAAGGTAGTAGATGAGTACTGCCTTACTGCAACTATAGAGACAAAGCCGGCCAAGACAATCAGATCCAGCTTCAGGTAACGGTAGAATAAGGTTCATTAGTGGATGCAGGCCTGATTACCATCTGAGGTCAGCGCTCCAGGTGAGGAAGATTAAGTAGTGAGAACGCTAGGGCGAAACTGAAGATGCAGTCGTCCTGGAGTTCTGGTGTAAACCTAGGTGGATCCTTTTTTGGGTGGTCAGAACAGCTAGCAACCTGTAAAAGACAGAAACATTTTGACCGTGTTGTGGCGCCATGTGCCAACATCTCACTTGCTGCCACGCAAATTAAAGATCGAATTCGTTCCTGCTATCACCAGTTTGGTACGAGTGTACGACAGGAGATAAGAATGAAACTCAGTCAGTCAGCACTGTGCATCACTCTCACATCGCTGATCTCGTCCTGCCGTCCCAGGCAAATCAACCAAGCATGCTTATTTTGCTGAAGCAGTTGGTATTTCCAGGCGCGTAACCTGTACTCATGCAAACCGGCAAGTACAGGTTTGGTGCTGAGCTTCACTGCCTGCACCGGACGATTCTCTGTAAAATGTTATACAGTTACAGTGGCGTGATCTGTCCGACTGTCTGCTACACTATGTCACTGCCAGTATAACCTGATAGAATGTCAAACGCTATACAATACAATCAGATATATGTTAAAAACTTAAAATAGATAGTGGAAGATGCCAACACGCTACCGATTTGGTCAAAGTTAAACTTTATAATCTCTGATCAACTATCTATAATAAAATATTAATATATATACACATAATCAAATGTAAATTCTATAATAGTACATGGCATTACAATACTAATCATATTATTTAAATTTTCTAGATAATAACATGATTTTTACGTATAACTAGTCAAACTTTGCAATGTTTAACCTTTATTTTAAATCTTATATGTGAAATAATGCGAAAGCGAAGGAAGTATAGAGCTATTGAGCTAGCATGTCGTGTTTTATTCTGGCCACCGCACGCAACTCGTTGTATGATGCCTTTCTGCCGGCCGGCGTTACCAGCAGTGGATCTTTGTCAGGTTATGCGCTGCCTTGTAACTGCCTTCAGTTGGTTTGTCTAATCTGCACCGAAAAAAAAATGTATTCACACTTCGGAGGAAACAAATTCAGACCATGAGAAAGATGCTCATTTGTCTTCACGCCGAGGTAAAGAATCTGACAACAGGAAAAGATATACATGAACGCCGTGAAGTTGGTGTCGTTGGCCACAATGCTAAACTGCTAATGACACATGCGAGTAATCTCGCGACTATATGTTGATAGCCAGATCGGCTGGTGGTGTCATCTTCCGTACGGCTATTTCCTGAGTGTATTATATAGCCGGCTTTGGTCGGTTTTCACGAGCTAACTTGGCAATTCTATTCGCCGTTAATAAAGACTTTATGTTTCGGAAATACCAAACGGAACCTGGGTGCGTGCGCACCTGCTTACTTAAAAGACAAAAAATAGAAATATATACATATGTGCATTATCTCCGCATGTACATATTTTCTTAAAATTTACCCGTGTAAGTTTTCACGAAAAAATATGATTATATGTGGCCTACACAAAAATGACAAGATGTCCAAATCACACTATAATGATTAGATTTGTACTGTTTAAAGAAAAAAAAAATCATTTTCTCGTTTTTCTGTAGGTCACATATATGGTTGTATTTTATCTTGGAAATTGCACAAGTAAGTATTAACATAATATATACATCCGTGCATTATCTCAATTTTTTTGAAACTTTGGAGTAGTATTCTTTTTGAAATTTTCATAATCAGGTGCATGCATGTCCACAAAATAGGTGTGGCTTATGCTCCGGTTAAGAAACAACTCACTTTCCTTCAACTTCCACTTTTATATATAATGCTGATCACTTCTCCTCCACACTATCTCGCTGCTCCACTACTTCTTCCCCGTTGTTGCACTAACTTCCTCCGCCGCGGTGGATTGCAACGATGCCAAGGCCAAAGGCAGCGGCACCGGCAACAACATGCACCTGCAGAACCTGATGCTCGAGGAGGCGGAGGCGTTCAACACTTCAACAACAGCTGAAGTGTTCGTCGCCGCTGAGGAGTCTTGCAGCGGAATGTCCTCCTCCTAGCGGGACCGCGAGGACGATGTGGACGACGACAACAACGGCGCTTTGAGCGCCGCTCTCGACTTCTGCGTGTTCGACCGCCGCTACTATAGTAGGTTTAGCTTTAGGGTTTTAAATTTCATTCAAAATTTGCAAGAATAACATAAATATTTGAATGAGATCTACTATTTGTTTGAAAAAAGTTTATTTTTGGTGTCAAGTTTTGGAGGCGCCAATGTCGCAGCCATCCCTAATACGCCCCCGTATTCTGCCCCTGGTACACAACAATGACAAAAGCGTGAATATTAGAATACTAAGTAGCATATATTTAAAAATATAAATTTATCTGATGAGCCATTTTTTTTTGCTTTCCCCATAATACATATTGGTTTGCATTATACATTATCACAGTTTTCTCAAACTTCTTAAAACTTATAAATATGTTTTTTCAATTTTTGAAAACAAAAGCTCACTCGAGCTCGGACCCCATTTGTCACTTGCGCCCTCATGATAGGGAAACCATGCTCATGCGTATAAAAATTTCCGTTTCAGAATAAGTGACTTAACTTTGTCTAGATAAATATATTTTTATTTTTTTGGATAAGGGGTATTTTATTAGTTACAATTTTAAGCATTACACCAACCTCTCTAAAATTAAGATGCACACATCCAAAACAAGTCAAGAAAATGAGAAAAAAGGAAAAAGGTGAAATAAAAGTAGTCCTCGAAGTTTGAAAACTGTAAAGCTCCTATAATGATGTAGGAGGACCAATTCGTAGATCAAGTGAACATATATGTTGGATAAAAAAATATACCTTATCGTGTCCGCAAATCGTGTATATACCTCCATAAATAGATGTTGATTGTCTTCATGTTGTAGTGACGATCATGAACGAATTGCACCAAAAGATAACCTGCTGTTGACCACCAAAACCCACCGACGAGTAGCGACGGGCAACACGAAGAGCCGGGAGGCTCCCAGGACTGCTGGAGGGCCCTGGTCCCTCGGGCGACGGCCCGCAAAGCTCCGGCACGCACGTCCGATGCTGGTGCAAGGGCGTGCCACCTGACCTATACCTGGTCAGGAAGGTGATGGATTGCTTCGACTAGTTTCCTGCATGGCATACACGTAAACATTAAATACGAGCCTCGGTCGGCTCTCAGGTTGTCCTGTGAATCGGCTCAAGGAGCCGATCCACCCATGATTCATACGAGATCTACGATAACATGGTGGGCCTGCTTGATCAATATTAAGTTAAAACGATCTACGGCGATCTAGGGTTTTCACCACATAACCGGAACGTCCTACACGTAATTGAGCCTGGCAGACACGAAAGATGATAATAAACCAGTCCTAGACAAGGCCTAAAAACCAACGTGGAGTTGATTCCCGGAACATCTTCTCTAGGACTAGCAAACTATACCTTACGTGCTACTAGATCCTTCAACCCGTTTGCAAGGCCTAACTATGCAGATATCAAACTAATCCTTGAAGAACAAGGAGCAATCGTAACGGATCGAATCTACTAAACAATGACTAAGCAAGGTGCCACCCTTGCACCTAAGATCGGTACAAGGGTGGCTAGATATCCAGGGGTAGCATAACTAATCAAATACATCGAGAAAGTGCCGATGCTAACCCTAACATATCCATGATAACGGTGTTGCTCGCCATCGAAAAGGCTTCAGTACGAGCAACACATGAACAACAGATAAACAAGATTCTGCCTAGATCGCAAGATGCGATCTAGGCAGCATAGCTGCTACCGGAAGAAACCCTCGAAACAAGGGGTGGCGATGCGCCTAGATTGGTTTGTTGTGAACGTGATCGTCTTCTTTCTCAATAACCCTAGATACATATTTATAGTCCGTAGACTTTCTAACGTGGGAATAATCCCAACCGTGTACGAGCTAAACTCTACCTTTTAATCCTAACCGACACGTATCCTACTATATTTACAGATACACGGGCAATTTAGCCCAAACTCTTTATACAAGGCCGATTCATGAATATTTTCTACGTATATTTGTTAAGCCCATCTCAATCACGGCCCACCTCTGATTTGGTTAAAATCTGGTGATAACACATGCCCCCCTGGTTTTGGTAATGATAATTCCAAAACCACTCTGTTTTTTTTCTTCGTCGGGTCATGTCGTGGCAGAGCAGAACCGTCGCAGTATCCTTCATCATGATGCCTTGCCTTCTCAACTTCTCCGCGTGATCTGACAGTTTTTCTTTTCTTTTGGCACCACTTCCTCGGAAACTGCTGTGGCATTAAATCTCCACTATATCCCCTTTATTTAACCGCGCCGAACAGTTCGCCTCTTCATCCCCTTGCTCTGTTCTAGCCATCGGCACCCAAAAAACCCCCATCTCCTGTAGCAATGTCTTCTTCTTCCTCCTCCTCCGCCTCGTCGGGTCTTTCTTCCCAATCCTCCTCTTCCTCATCTTCCTCCTCCCGCGAACCCACGCCGGAGTGGGATTTGACGGCGGCGCACAACGAGCGCGCCCCAGAAGAATGGGACCAGGAGGACCACGACTCCTCCGTCTGGTCTGAGGACGACAAGTCCCTGACCAGCGGAGACGATGACCTCCAGTTCCTTGCCGATGGGGAACTGGAGGCGAAGAGCGAGGATGACTCGTTCTCCTGGGACGACTACACTTCCTCCGAGGAGGAGGAAGAAGAGGAGGACGACGACTCCCTCGAAGACTACCCGCCGGCGAAGCGCTTCCACGCCGGATCAGATGACGACGACGACGACGACGAGGAGGAGGAGGAGGCTCCCAATGAGGGCTACGGGAGCAGCGACGAGGAGCCCGCCGGCAGCAGCGCCGACGGCAGCTCCGACGGCGACGACGAGGGCAGTAACGGCCTGTAGAGCAGCACCTACTAGTATAGGTCTAGTAGTAGTAGCAGATTGGTCAATAGACCTTTCTTTTGTTCTTTCTCCCTCGAGCAATCGGCTCTTTCTTTGTAAGAAATCCCTTCTATTAATGAAGAAAATATTCCTATGTTGATTTTGTTTCACCTTAATTTTGCCGATTGCCAGAGTAAGTCAACGCGCAAGGAGCCGATGGCAGCGCATCGGCCTTTTTCATGAATCGCTATTAAGGCCAAATCAGTTGCCTATTTGCACAGTAACTTGCAACCTTCGTTTGAGAGAATAAAATCAGATTCCCCAAATTGCCGTCCAATCAGGTTCACTCCGTGTCCACGCCAACTTTAGATCTCAAACGCACAGATTCAACTCCTCAGCGAATCCAATGGGAGAATCATCCCAATGCCACGGTCTTTGGCCTAAAAATAATCTGTTAACTGCTCAATTAAGCTTGTTCCTCTAGAGTCGATGGCTATGCATCGGCTTTTTTATTCTGAAGTCGATGTCTGTGCATCGGCTGTACTGGTATCATATTTCTAAAGTCGATGTCTGTGCATCGGCTGTGAATAGTATAAAAATAAAAAAAATTTACTGGCCGATTTTATACATCGGCCTCCATATTTCACTGTCCGTCATCCCACATGCTCGGGAAATATTTCTTGAGGTGTTGACCATTGACGGCTACTGGGAATTTAACACCGTCCAGCTGCTCGAGCATGTATGCATTACCCTTCAAAACCTGGTCGACTCTGTACGGACCGTGCCAATTAGGAGACCATTTACCATATTCTTTATCCCTAGTCCCTAATGGCAACACAGCTTCCCATACTAGGTCACCAACCTGAAACTCCTTTGGTCTCACCTTCTTATTGTATGCGCGGGCTACTGATGACCCACAAGTATAGGGGGTGTATCGTAGTATCTTCGATAAGTAAGAATGTCGATCCCAACGAGGAGCAGAAGGTGTTGACAAGCAGTTTCGATGAAGGATTCACTGTAAATGCTCACAGACAAGTATTCAGGGGGGTTTGATGTAACAGTTGAATAAAGTACGAGTATGTAAAGTGCGAGAGTAATAATTGCAGCGAGTGGCCCAATCCTTTTTAGCACAAAGGACAAGCCGGTTTGTTTACTTATAATGACCAAACGTTCTCGAGGACACACGGGATTTTAGTCTAGTGCTTTCGCTACATACGGCTAAATAATCTTCATTGTTGTGATAAGTGTTGTGTGGGTGAACCTATGCTAATGTACCGCCCTTCCTAGGACTAATACATACTTGTGATTATACCCCTTGCAAGCATCCGCAACTACAAGAAAGTAATTAAGAATAAATCTAACCACAGCCTTAAACTCTGAGATCCTGCGATCCCTCCTGCATCGATATACCAACGGGGGTTTAGGTTTCTGTCACTCCGGCAACCCCGCAATTAGCAAACGAATACAAGATGCATTCCCCTAGGCCCATAAATGGTGAAGTGTCATGTAGTCGACGTTCACATGACACCACTAGAAGAATAACACCACAACTTAAATATCACACCATTGAATATTACTCAACCATAGTTCACTACTAACATTTAGACTTCACCCATGTCCTCAAGAACTAAACGAACTACTCACGAGACATCATACGGAACATGATCAGAGGTGATATGATGATGAATAACAATCTGAACATAAACTTGGTTCAATGGTTTCACTCAATAGCATCAACAACAAGTAGAAATCGATACCGGGAGAGTTTCCCCTATCAAACAAGCAAGATCAAACCCCAAATTGCTACGGCGGTGGCGGTGTCCAGCGGTGATGACGGCGGTGATGATGGTGGAGATGATGATGATGGTGATGGCGATGATGTCCAGCTCGATGACGGTGACGATGGCGTCGATTTCCCCCTCCCGGAGGGAATTTCCCCGGCGGATTCCTGCCCGCCGGAGAGCTCTTTTCTCTCTGGTGTTCTCCGCCCCGCAGAGGCGGTCAGAACTCTTCGCGAGGTACCCTACGTGGCTTAGGTCTTCGGGACGAAGGGTTTGGCGAAGAAAAGGAGGCGAAAAGGGTCGTGGGCCCCCCAGGACCATAGGCCGGCGCGGCCGGGGCACAGGGCCGCGCCGCCCTAGGGTGTGGGCCCACCCTGGCTGCTCCTGGCTCCTCCTTCTGGCTTCCTTCGTCATCTTGAAAAATAGGATTTTTGGTATAATTTCCTTCCAGAGTTGATCTTCCGAAATATTGCGTTCTGACGGTGCTTTTTCCAGCAGAATCCTGGCTCCGGTGCTTGATCTCCCAATAATGATGAAACATGCAAAATAGATGAAATAACATAAGTATTGTGTCCCAATATGAAATATATCAATGAATAACAGCAAATTATGATATAAAATAGTGATGCAAATTGGACGTATCAACTCCCCCCAAGCTTAGACTTCGCTTGTCCCCAAGCGAAACTGAGCTCGATAGACATGACCACATGTTTATGGAGTGAAGAGTCGATAAATAAAATACGGACAAGAAGCATCATATTCATTCACACAGGACATTATAGTAAACAACCTCTTATAACTCATATTGAAACAAGTATAAGGTAATCACAAGTAAAGGTGCATGAGAAATCATGATTGGTGATGGCAAACTTCGTTCTTGGTCAGAGAACAATTAACAGATTATATTTATCTCAGTGAGCAGCGCTCTTATGTTAGAGTTTATAAGGCACAACTTGCATACTCAATCATAATGGTCTTCTCATAATCATTGATAACTTGCAAAGCTATATTCATTCAGATAAAACTTGTACTAAACAAAGAAGAATAAAAGACATGATGTAGCAAATCACAATATAATGGTTTGATCACAACTACTCAAATGCTTGCTCGAGATGGAGGGGAATAGGTTTACTGACTCAACATAAAGTAAAAGACAGGCCCTTCGCAGAGGGAAGCAGGGGTTAAATCATGTGCTAGAGCTTTTTCAGTTTTGCAATCATATAAAGAGAATAAAAGTAACATTTTGAGAGGTGTTTGTTGTTGTCAACGACTGGTAGCGGGTACTCTAATCCCCTTGCCAGACAACCTCCTAAGAGCGGCTCCCATATTATTTTCATTTTGTGTGGCACTCCTTCCAACCTTTCTTTCACAAACCATGGCTAACCGAATCCTCGGGTGCCTGCCAACAATCTCATACCATGAAGGAGTGCCCTTTTTATTTTAGTTTTATTATGATGATGACACTCCCCCCAACCTTTGCTTACACAAGCCATGGCTAACCGAATCCTTCGGGTGCCGTCCAACAATCACATACCATGGAGGAGTGTCTATTTAGTTTAATTAATTTGGGACTGGGAATCCCATTGCCAGCTCTTCTGCAAAATTATTGGATAAGCGGATGAAGCCACTAGTCCATTGGTGGAAGTTGCCCAACAAGATTGAAAGATAAAACACCACATACTTCCTCATGAGCTATGAAACATTGACACAAATAAGAAATACTAAGTTTTGAATTGTTTAAAGGTAGCACATGAAGTATTTACTTGGAATGGCAGAAAATACCATTTAGTAGGTAGGTATGGTGGACACAAATGGCATAGGTTTGGGTTAAAGTTTGGATGCACGAGAAGTATTCCCTCTCGGTACAGGTCTTTGGCTAGCAAGGTTAATTAGCAAGCATAAGAGTCGAAGGAAACAAACAAACATACATATGATAGAGACAATCATGCATCTTCCTTGTAGGCACAAACAGTTTTAACTTCAGAATAATAAGCTATGAGCTAACAAGAAAGAAAATGAAACATCTACATGTATTTCTCTCTTCTATTTAAACCTCAAAGTGTTGTTGCTATTGACCAATGCTAAGTTTGCCAAAACCAAATAGATTTATTCAATGCTCCCAAAGTGATACCAATACTAACAACAAGGTGAATCATATAGTAGAGATTGCAAACTAAAATAAGATGTGCAATATGTAAATGATAAGACTTCTCATTAATATTCCATAACGATAACTCACACCAAGGGATACACAGACAACCAACTAAAGGAGAGATACTTCCAAACGCAACCTATCTTATATGATAACTTCCCTACTCATGATATGACACTACTTGACAATAAAAGTAAAAGGTAGTGATAATGTGATACCGCGGCACTCCCCCAAGCTTGGAACAAACCAAGGGGATGCCAATACCGATGATGAATTACTCCTTCGGCGATGGTGGTGATGAATTCCTGACAAGCTTCTCAATAAGCTCCTGAAGCTCGTCGATCCTGTATATGAGATTGCGAATCATCTCTGAGTTGTGCTCGACGCGGTTAAAGAGTCTGTCTGATGGCGAGTCCCAGCTCTTTGAGTTATTTCCCCACTCTTCAGCCTCAGGTTCCTTCTCTCCTGCAGTGTTAGAGCGATCTATATCCCATTGGCTAGGCAATGCTGCCTTGGGAGTCCCTTCAATTTGATTATTGAAAATTAGATTGTGGAAGGGGTGATGAGTGCCTGATGGAGATGTTTTTGGAGCTAGGTAATGACGTGGAACCGCTCCTCCAGTGCGAATTCTTGCGCTCTTGTTTGCACTAAAAGGGTTGTCCACCACCTTGATGCTTGCGATGGTAGCACGCGGTTGTGCGCGCGAGTCTTCCTCCACCTCTTCTTCATCTTCTTTCTTGACGTCCTTATCTTCCTCTTTCCACCCAAGATCTCGATCATCTTCATCCAGAAACTCCTTGCTCTTGTTCTTGGAAACCATGGTGCTTCTAAACTGAAAACAGATCCTGGCAGAAACAGCTCGAAACAAAACACGTCGAAAACACGATATACGGACCTCCAGGGGTCCGGGGGATTATATAGCAAAAAATTTCACATCAAAAGGAAAGTACCAGATCGAACCAGAGTCGGAAAGGGGCGACGGGGCGGCCAAACCATAGGCCGGCGCGGGCCCAGGTCAGGCCGCGCCGCCCTATGGTGGCACCCCCTCGTGCGTCCTTTCCACTCCGTTTCGAACTCGTAATTTCTCATATTTTCCAAAAACAGCAAAAATATAGTTCGGAAAGTAAATTGCGTAGTTTTCATTACCAGTACTGTTACCTATTCAAAGTCGAGTTCTGGTGGACTGTCAATTTGTCCTTTGATGTAAGCCTCCGGTGTTTCCACTTGAATAATATCAACATCAACATTATAAGAATCACCCGAGATATAATGCTTGAGTCTTTGTCCATTCACCACTTGCGTAGCATTGCCTTGGAGAGAGCTAATTTTGATTGCTCCTGAACGATACACCTCCTCGACAACATATGGTACTTCCCATTTCGAGAGTAATTTCCCTGCAAAGAATCTGAGACGAGACCGATACAATAGGACTTTATCCCCAATATTAAATTCTCTTTTGATAATCCTTCTATCATGCCATTTTTTAACTTTCTCTTTAAAGAGTTTAGCATTTTCATAAGCTTCACTTCTCCATTCATCTAGAGAACTCAATTGCAACAACCTCTTATCACCGGCAAGTTTAGGATCTTTATTTAATTCTCTAACAGCCCAATAAGCTTTGTGCTCTAGTTCTAAAGGTAAATGACAAGCTTTCCCATAAACCATTTTATAAGGTGACATTCCCATGGGATTTTTATAAGCAGTTCTATAAGCCCATAGTGCATCCTTCAATTTACTAGCCCAATTCTTTCTAGTTTTATTAACGGTCTTTCCCAAAATAGATTTAATCTCTCTATTTGATAATTCTACTTGACCACTAGTTTGAGGATGATAAGCGGAAGCAATTCTATGATTAATACCATACCTAGCAAGAGTTTTTCTAAAACCTCCATGAATAAAATGAGAACCTCCATCAGTCATAATATATCTAGGTACTCCAAATCTAGGAAAAATGATATCTAAGAGCATTCTTAAAGAGGTCTCACCGTCAGCACTTTTTGTAGGTATAGCTTCCACCCATTTAGTAACATAATCAACAGCAACAAGTATATGAGTGTTACCTTCTGAAGACGGAAAAGGTCCCATAAAGTCA
The DNA here is from genome assembly GCF_019359855.2 of Lolium perenne. NCBI lineage: Eukaryota > Viridiplantae > Streptophyta > Magnoliopsida > Poales > Poaceae > Lolium > Lolium perenne. The sequence continues at coordinate 259,513,629 of NC_067249.2, forward strand.
AATCCCCAACAATCAAACGGTTCAATAACAAGAGTATAATTCATTGGCATTTCATTACGTCTGGAGATATTACCAACCCTTTGGCATTCATCACAAGATAAAATAAACTTTCTCGCATCTTTGAAGAGAGTTGGCCAATAAAAACCTGATTGTAGAACCTTTTGCGCGGTTCTTTCTCCGGCGTGATGTCCTCCATAAGCACTACCATGACATTTACTCAATATCTCCTGTTGTTCATATTCGGGAACACATCTTCGCATAATACCATCCACTCCTTCTTTATATAAGTGTGGGTCATCCTAAATAATGCCTCAAATCATAAAAGAATTTCCTCCTTTGCTGAGCTGAAAAGGTTGGAGGCAAGTACTTGGAAACAATAAAGTTAGCATAATCAGCATACCAAGGACTGTCCCCATGAGCTCACCTTTATTACAGCCAATTGTTCATTTGGAAAACTATCATTAACAGGAACAGGATCATAAGCAATATTTTCCAATCTAGATAAATTATCAGCAACAGGATTATCAGCACCTTTCCTATCTACAATATGTAGATCAAATTCTTGCAAAAGAAGTACCCATCTAATAAGCCTCGGCTTAGCATCTTTCTTTGTCATTAGGTATCTAATTGCAGCGTGATCAGTATGAATAGTAACTTTTGAATCAACAATATAAGATCTAAATTTATCACAAGCAAAGACTACAGCTAATAATTCTTTTTCAGTTGTAGCATAATTTCTTTGAGCAGCATCAAGAGTTTTACTAGCATAATGAATAACATTCAGTTTTTTATCTACTCATTTGTCCAAGAACAGCGCCTACAAAGCAAAATCACTAGCATCACACATAATCTCAAATGGTAAGTTCCAATCGGGAGGTTCAACTATAGGAGCGATTGTTAAGGCTTTCTTAAGAGTATCAAAGCTTCCTTACAATCATCATCAAAAACAAATGGTACATCTTTTTGAAGAAGATTAGTAAGAGGCTTTGAAATCTTGGAGAAATCTTTAATAAATCTCCTATAAAACCCAAAGATGACCAAGAACACTACGAATACCTTTAACGTCCCTTGGATAGGGCATCTTCTCAATTGCTTCAACTTTAGCTCTATCAACTTCAATACCTCTCTCGAAATTTTATGTCCCAATACAATTCCTTCATTAACCATAAAGTGGCATTTCTCCCAATTAAGAACAAGGTTAGTTTCTTCACATCTCTGCAAAACTTTATCAAGGTTTCGCAAGCAACTATCAAAAGAATTCCCATAGACGGAAAAATCATCCATGAATACCTCTACAATACTTTCACAAAAACCATGAAAAATAGCAGACATGCATCTTTGAAAAGTAGCAGGAGCATTACATAAACCAAAAGGCATGCGTCTATAAGCATAAGTTCCATAAGGACAAGTAAAGGTGGTTTTCTCTTGATCTTTAGCTTTAACAAGAATTTGTGAAAACCCGTAATAACCATCAAGAAAGCAAAAATGAGTATTTTTAGACAATCTTTCTAGCATTTGATCAATAAATGGTAAAGGGTAATGATCTTTCTTAGTAACTTTATTAACTTTTCGAAAATCAATGCACATTCTATACCCTACAACTACTCTTTGAGGAATGAGCTCATCATTATCATTAGGCACAACAGTCATACCTCCTTTCTTGGGAACGCAATGCACAGGACTAACCCATATAATTTCAGAAATTGGATATATAATACCATCTTCAAGGTGTCGTAATACCTCATTCCTTACCACTTCCTTCATCTTCGGAATTAGACGACGCTGAGGTTCAACAACGAGCTTTGCATCATCTTCCATATTAATAGCATGTTGGCAAATAGAAGGAGAAATCCCTTTCAAATCATCAAGAGTGTAGCCAATAGCGCTTCGGTGCTTCTTCAATATTTCCAATAACCTTTCTTCCTCAATCTCTGAAAGCTTAGAACTAATAATAACAGGATATATTTTCTTATCATCAATATGAGCATACTTAAGATTATCAGGTAAAGGCTTTAAATCAAAAACAGGATCTTCCTTTGGTGGCGGTGTTGTACCCAAATCTTCCACCGGTAAATCATGCTTGAGAATAGGTTGGCGAAGAAAAATTTCCTCAAGCTCATCTCTTTCTTTCCTAAAAATTTCACTCTCGCTATCCTCCAAATGTTGCTGCAAAGGATTATTAGGAACAAGAACAATAGATGCACATTGCTCCATTTTAAAATCATTACTAGGCAAATCAGCTTTATAAGGAGTTTTAGTAAATTTAGAGAAATTAAACTCATAAGATTCACCAGCAAATTTAGTCAAAATTTTTTCTTTCTTGCAATCTATAATAGCTCCACAAGTATTTAGAAAAGGTCTACCAAAAATAATAGGACAATAATCACTAGCAGCAGAACCAAGTACCAAAAAGTCAGCAGGATATTTAATCTTACCGCATAAAACTTCCACATCTCGAACAATACCAATTGGAGAAATAGTTTCTCTATTAGCCAGCTGAATAACCACATCAATATCTTCAAGTTCACAAGAATCAATTTCGTGCATAATCTCCGTGTAAAGCTCATACGGAATAGCACTAACACTTGCACCAATATCACATAATCCATAATAGCAATGATCACCAATTCTAACAGATAGCATAGGAACACTAGCTTGTTTGGGTTTATTAGGATGTGAAACAATATTAGAAGCATCTTCACAGAAAATAATATGACCATCCTCCACATTTTCAGTCACAAGATCTTTAATTATTGCAACAGCAGGTTCAACTTTTATTTGTTCTTCAGGTTCTATAGGTTTCTTTTCACTTTTATGAACCGCACTATTTATAACAGAGTACTCTTTCATTTTAGCAGGGAAAGGAGTTTTTTCAATATAAGCTTCAGGAATAACATGATCAGCAGTTTCAACTACAATGCATTTATTAACAGATGAATCAATTTTATCCTTATACGGTTCATGATACTTATCAAAATTCTTCTTTGGCAATTCATAATGAGAGGCAAAAGCTTTATAAAGATTTACAGCAACTTGAGAATCAAGACCATATGTAGCACTCATATTACGAAATTTATCAGTATCCATAAAAGCTTCAATGCATTTATAATCATAAATTATACCTGATTCTCTATCCTTGTCGTTCTCCCAACCTTCAGTATTTTCTTGGATCCGATCAAGAAGATCCCTTTTAAACTCTTCTTTGTTGCGTGTAAATGATCCAGAACAAGAAGTATCCAGCAAGGTCTTGTCTTGAAAAGAAAGTCTTGCATAGAAATTATCAATAATAACATTACCAGGAAGCTCATGAATGGGGCATTTGAGCATTAAAGACTTCAATCTCCCCCAAGCTTGGGCAATACTCTCTCCATCATGAGGCCAAAAATTATATATGCGATTCCGATCCTTATGAATTTCACTTGGAGGATAGAACTTAGAATAAAACCGGGGCACAATATCATTCCATTCAAGAGAATACCCATTATCCAGTAATTTATACCAATGCGCCGCCTTACCGGACAGCGATAAAGAGAATAATTTCTTCCTCACTTCATCCATAGCAATACCTGCACATTTGAATAACCCGCATAATTCATGCAAAAACAGTAAATGATCACCGGGGTGGACAGTTCCATCCCCTTCATAGCGGTTATCCATAACACGTTCAATAATTTTCATAGGTATTTTATATGGTATTACTTCCTCACCTGGCGCCTCATCCACTACCGTTGCAGTAGTAGTAGATTTCCCAAATAGAAATTGAAGAGAAGATCTCTCCATAATGACTTATAGCAGCGGTAAATAAAATCAGCACAACAAGAAAGGTTTTCCTTACCAATTCCACTTACCAATAGCGCTTCACTCCCGGCAGCGGCGCCCGAGAAAATAGTCTTGATGACCCACAAGTATAGGGGGTGTATCGTAGTATCTTCGATAAGTAAGAATGTCGATCCCAACGAGGAGCAGAAGGTGTTGACAAGCAGTTTCGATGAAGGATTCACTGTAAATGCTCACAGACAAGTATTCAGGGGGGTTTGATGTAACAGTTGAATAAAGTACGAGTATGTAAAGTGCGAGAGTAATAATTGCAGCGAGTGGCCCAATCCTTTTTAGCACAAAGGACAAGCCGGTTTGTTTACTTATAATGACCAAACGTTCTCGAGGACACACGGGATTTTAGTCTAGTGCTTTCGCTACATACGGCTAAATAATCTTCATTGTTGTGATAAGTGTTGTGTGGGTGAACCTATGCTAATGTACCGCCCTTCCTAGGACTAATACATACTTGTGATTATACCCCTTGCAAGCATCCGCAACTACAAGAAAGTAATTAAGAATAAATCTAACCACAGCCTTAAACTCTGAGATCCTGCGATCCCTCCTGCATCGATATACCAACGGGGGTTTAGGTTTCTGTCACTCCGGCAACCCCGCAATTAGCAAACGAATACAAGATGCATTCCCCTAGGCCCATAAATGGTGAAGTGTCATGTAGTCGACGTTCACATGACACCACTAGAAGAATAACACCACAACTTAAATATCACACCATTGAATATTACTCAACCATAGTTCACTACTAACATTTAGACTTCACCCATGTCCTCAAGAACTAAACGAACTACTCACGAGACATCATACGGAACATGATCAGAGGTGATATGATGATGAATAACAATCTGAACATAAACTTGGTTCAATGGTTTCACTCAATAGCATCAACAACAAGTAGAAATCGATACCGGGAGAGTTTCCCCTATCAAACAAGCAAGATCAAACCCCAAATTGCTACGGCGGTGGCGGTGTCCAGCGGTGATGACGGCGGTGATGATGGTGGAGATGATGATGATGGTGATGGCGATGATGTCCAGCTCGATGACGGTGACGATGGCGTCGATTTCCCCCTCCCGGAGGGAATTTCCCCGGCGGATTCCTGCCCGCCCGGAGAGCTCTTTTCTCTCTGGTGTTCTCCGCCCCGCAGAGGCGGGCTGTAACTCTTCGCGAGGTACCCTCTGTGGCTTAGGTCTTCGGGACGAAGGGTTTGGCGAAGAAAAGGAGGCGAAAAGGGTCGTGGGCCCCTGCACCATAGGCGGCGCGGCCGGGGGCCTGGCGCGCCGCCCTAGGGTGTGGGCCCACCCTGGCTGCTCCTGGCTCCTCCTTCTGGCTTCCTTCGTCATCTTGAAAAATAGGATTTTTGGTATAATTTCCTTCCAGAGTTGATCTTCCGAAATATTGCGTTCTGACGGTGCTTTTTCCAGCAGAATCCTGGCTCCGGTGCTTGATCTCCCAATAATGATGAAACATGCAAAATAGATGAAATAACATAAGTATTGTGTCCCAATATGAAATATATCAATGAATAACAGCAAATTATGATATAAAATAGTGATGCAAATTGTACGTATCAGCTACCTTGGCTTTGTTCTCTTTAATCTTCTCCAACGACCAAAGTCTGAGTTCCGTTGAATCCTCAATAGTATCACTCATCAGGGCTGCATATTCTTCAGCTGTTAGATCATTCTGAAACGTAACATGTCTCGATCCAGCCGTAATTTCCCAAGGCAATACGGCTTCCTGCCCATAGACCAACTGGTATGGCGAAGTTTTTATAGCTCCATGGCATGACATGCGATAGGCCCACAAAGCTTCCGATAATACCTCATGCCAACGCCTAGGGTTTTTGTCAACTTTCCTCTTAATCAGCTTGATAAGGCTCTGGTTGGACGCTTCAGCTTGCCCGTTGGCTTGAGCATAGTATGGAGACGATCGGATCAACTTAATCCCCATGTCATCGCAGAACTTTCTGAATTCCTTAGAAACAAAGACCGGTCCTCCATCGGTCGTGATAGTCTGGGGAATCCCGAATCTATGAATGACATGTTCTTTCACAAAATTGATAACATCTTCCGATTTTACCTTCTTCATAGGGACGGCCTCCACCCATTTAGTGAAGTAATCTGTAATGGCCAAAATCCACTCGTGGCCTTTGCTCGATGCAGGATGGATTTTACCGATCATATCCATGCCCCAACCTCGAAATGGCCAAGGCTTGATGATGGGGTTCATTGCTGATGCAGGCACCATCTGAATTTTCCCAAACATCTGACACGCTTGACACCCTTTATAGTACCTAAAGCAGTCCTCAAGCATGGTGGGCCAGTAAAACCCTGATCGCCTAATCAGCCACTTCATTTTATGAGCCGATTGGTGAGTTCCACAGGCGCCTTCGTGCACCTCGTGTAAGAGCCGATTGGACTCGGTTGGTCCCAGGCATTTGAGCAGTAACCCTTCTAACGTCCTGTAGAATATATCATCTCCTATAAGGACATATTTCATGGCCTTATACCTTATCCGCTTAGGTGCCCCCCGAGCCGGATCCTTCAAGTAATTGAAGATATCGGCTCTCCAGTCATCCTGTTTCAGGAACTGCACCTGAACTTCTGACCCGTCTGGTATGTCCTTGTAGCCTGACGCCATCTGTGCGAGATCATTGGCCTCGGTATTTTGAGATCTTGGGACCCAATTGAAGTTGATGTACCGAAATTGTGCCATCAGCTCACGGCATTCCATCCATAATGGGAAGAGTGACTCACTCTCGCACTTGTATTCGTCCGTGAGCTGGGAAATCACCAACTTAGAGTCTCCAAAAAGTTCCACCGCTTCTGCCCCGGCTTCCAAAAGCAACTCCATTCCCTTGCGTATTGCCTCATACTCAGCGACATTGTTGGTACACAGGGTAGATAACCTGATGGAGAAGGAATATGTTGCCCCCCGAGGTGACACGAGCAGAATGCCGATGCCACAACCATCGTCACAAGCCGATCCATCGAAGAACATAGCCCATGCACGTACAGATAGTGCTCCTATATCAGTATTGATTCGTTCAGCAATGAGATCGGCCAATGCTTGTCCCTTGACTGCTTTCGCAGGCTGATACCGGAGATCAAACTCCGTTAATGCAAACATCCATTTACCAAGTCGGCCTTTTAAAACAGGGGCCGACAACATATGTTTGACGACGTCTGATTTGCATATGATGATAATTTCTGCCGTCAGAAAGATGTGACGAAGCTTGGTGCAGGTGAAAAACAAGCAGAGGCACAACTTCTCGATTTCAGGATACCTCGTCTCTGCATCCAACATCCTTCTGCTGAGGTAGAAAGCCACCTTTTCCAGACCATCATAAAGTTGCACCACTACTGACGCGATGGAAGTGTCAGCTACCGATAAGTAAATGTAGAATGGTCTGTCTTGCTGAGGCGGAACCAGCACAGGCGGTGTCGATAGATACTCCTTAATCTCGTCAAACGCTTGCTGCTGCTCTGCCCCCCAGTGAAACTCGTCATCAGATTTAATTTTCACCAACCCCATAAACGGCTCAATTCATCCCGACAGATTGGAGATGAATCTTCGGACGAAGTTGATTTTACCGATGAGGCATTGGAGTTCCTTCTTCGTGGTAGGCGGTTGCATGGTGCGCACTGCCTCCTGGCTTTTCAAGCCGATCTCGATTCCACGTTCATGAACCAAGAAACCCAAGAACTGACCGGCCGTCACCCCAAAGGCACACTTCTTTGGATTCATCCTTAGCCCGAATTTTCTGGTTCGATTCAGAATGCGTCGCAAATCCTCTAAGTGTCCTTCTACGGAGACAGACTTGACCACCACGTCATCGATGTAGATTTCCACCAACTTGCCGATCAGATCATGAAAGATGTAATTCATGGCTCTTTGGTACGTTGCACCGGCATTCTTCAGTCCAAAAGTCATGACTACATATTCAAACAAGCCCACTGAACCTGGTACTCTGAATGCAGTCTTGTGTATATCTTCTGGAGCCATGAAAATCTGATTGTAGCCGGCGTTGCCATCCATGAAGCTTAAGACCTTATGACCAGCAGCTGCATTGACCAATGTCTCTGCTACCGGCATGGGATATTCATCCTTTGGAGTGGCTCTATTGAGATCTCGAAAATCTATGGCAACGCGCCATCGGCCATCCTTTTTCTGTACAAGCACTACATTGGAAATCCATTCAGCGTACCTGCACGGCCTGATGAACCTGGTGATCAACATTTTCGACCTCCCTCTTGACTTCTTCTAGGATATCGGCCTTCATCTGACGTGCACGTTGCTGGAACGGCCGAAATCCTTTCTTGAGAGGGAGCCTATGCTCAATGATGCTCCTGTCTAACCCAGGCATCTCTGTGTAATCCCATGCAAAGCAATCTGGGTATTCTTTTAACAGAGCTATCATCTGGCTCCTGAGATGCGGATCTAGCTTTTTGCTGATAAAAGTTGGTCGTGGCTTATCCCCAGGACCAATGTCAACCTCTTCTAGCTCATCAGCCGATGTAAACCCATACCCTAGCTTTCCGTCGCCTGCTAGATCGATGTTAAACACAGGCAAAGCGTATGGCGAGGATAGTATGGGCCGATTGCTGGAATTGGCCCCCATTTTTATTGCATTGCTCAATGAAGGTTTACATCTTGTTCGTGCTTTACTACGACTACGTGGCATGCTTGATACGAGATCATTACTTTTTATTTTTTGGGGCCGATCGCAGGGATCGGCCTTGCCACGTATGTCCGTTGCCTTTGCTCTTGCTATACTGTCAGGCCGGTGGATAAGACCAGCCTCACCCCGTTTTTTGTCACTTCGATGCACTCACAGCCGTCCAACCTGATTCCGGAGAGCGGCTCTTGGCCTCCCGTTTCCCAAATGTTCATGCCAGCCGTTGATATTTCGGCTGAATCATCTGCATGGATGACCTCCACTTCATCTCCATCCCATTGTATCAAGCATTGGTGCATTGTGGATGGAATGCAACAGTTAGCGTGGATCCAATCTCTCCCTAGCAGGACAGCGTAAGTGCTTTTGCTGTCGACGATGAAGAATGACGTAGGGATGGTCTTTCGGCCTACAGTTAAGTCCACGTTCAGAACGCCTTGCGCCTCTGATGCTTGGCCGTTGAAGTTGTTCAGAGTGACGTTGGTTTTGATCAGGTCTGCGCTAGAGCGTCCCAAGCGACGTAGCATGGAGTATGGCATTATGTTGACTGCCGCTCCCGTGTCGACCAGCATCTTATTGACAGGCTGCCCGTTGATATAACCTCTTAAGTACAGGGCTTTCAGATGCCTGTAGCTCCTTTCTCGTGGTTTCTCAAAGATCACTGGCCGTGGGCCGCAGTCGAGCTGAGCTATAGGTGCCTCTTCTGTTCCTGGAGCACAAAACTCCGATGGAAGAATGAACACCATGTTCGTGCCAGCCGATGTCGTATCATCGGCTTTCTTTTGTTTGGGGCGCCACTCTTTCTTCTGTGGACGACCCTCCTCATCCAGAGTTTGCTGAATTTTCGCGGCCAAATCAGGCCGCGCCTTCCTTAACGCATGTAGGTATCGTCTCTCGGCTTCCTGTACGCTACGTAGTCGCTGAACCCTACGCTTTTGAGAATGGCTGAGTCCAGGGCACCACCTTGGCCGGTGGTATCTATCTTCTTCATCATCGTCATCTTCTAACTCCTCGAGATCTTCCACCCGAGAGGACTCAGCTTGCTTGCTCCGAGATGGGAGAGGCCCTAGACGCTTGAACACTGACACGTCTCCTGCGTCCCTCTTTTTCTGTCTACACTCTGGGCAGTTACCGATTGTAGGCAATCGGCTCATCCCTGAATCCCAGCAATGCTTGAAGAAAGGACAATCCCAGTGTCTATCCACGTCGTCCTGCTCTCTTGACTTTTCCTTGGCACGGCGTTCATACCTTTTGTCGTCTCGATCGTACCGACGATATTTCCTGTTATCCACGCTAGACCGACGATCTTTTTCGTCGTCGCTGTCGTATCGCCGGCGCTGGTCGTACTGACGCTCATACTTGTTGAGGAGGTGCTCGGAGAGAGGTCGCTGGTATCGCACGTTCCTCACTTGCTCCTCTGTGATGTAGCGCTTGTCATTACGCTGGGGCCGGTCACGTGGAACGGCCCCCTCTTTTTCTTTGTCACGAGAGCGGCTGCTCTCGCCTTTGTCCTTACCAGGGTGGTACACAGGTCCTACCATGTTGATGCTGAACGAGAAACCTGGCTGGCACCTCCCAGGGTAAGTGCACTCTACCATGTTAACGGCAGTGAAGGGGTGCGTGTCAACTTTCATGGCGTACTGGCTGAAAATTAGACGGCCTTGTTCTATCGCCATTTGGATCTGCTGACGCCACACCCTGCAGTCGCTGGTGGTATGGGTGAACGTGTTATGCCACTTGCAGTATGGCCTTCCGTTCAACTCTTGCACCGTGGGGATTTTATGGCCTTCGGGTAACTTCAGCTGCTTCTCCTTGAGTAAGAGGTCGAAAATCTGCTCAGCTTTGCTTACGTCGAAGTCAAACCCTTTTGCAGGACCTTGTGGTTTAACCCATCTGCAGGACACGGGGTTTGCCCCCCGAGTCCATTCAGCCACGGCTACCTCCTGATCTCCCGCAGAGTCTTCATCTCCTTCTGTCTCAACCAGGACTACCGCGCGCTTGAACTTGTCCTGATACAACTCTGGGTGGCGCTGTTCATATAACGATAGTTTCTGAACCATATGCGCCAGCGAAGTGTACTCTGCTTGGGAAGCCATATCCTTGATCGGCGATGCAAGACCCACCACTGCCAGATCGACTGCCTCTTTTTCATTCATACAAGCCGAATAGCATCGGTTCCTGACGGCCCTGAAGCGCTGAATGTATTCGGATACCGTTTCTCCGCGCTTCTGTCGTATTTGTGCTAGATCGGCAATGCCAGCCTCGGAATCTTCTGAGTGATATTGCATGTGGAACTGTTCTTCCATCTGCTTCCAAGTCCGGATTGAATCTGGTGGCAGCGAGGTGTACCATCCGAAAGCCGATCCTGTGAGAGATTGCGCGAAAAACCTCACACGTAATGGGTCTGATGCTGAGATCATGCCCAACTGCGCCAAATATCGGCTCACATGCTCAACTGAACTAGAGCCTTCCGATCCACTAAACTTGGAGAATTCAGGGAGCCGATATTTGGGTGGTAGTGGGATCAAATCGTACTCGTTGGGGTATGGCTTGGAGTAGCTGATTGCCCTCCTCTTCGGCACCATGCCGAATTGGTCCCTCAAGATTGCACTGATCTGATCTACGGTGCTAGCTGTAGGAGTTGAGCTTTGATGATTCGTTGGAGTGGCACACTTAGCTAGCCACGCCTGCTTCTCGGGATCCGATCCATAAACCCCTCCTGCTGTTCCAGAAATCCCTACCGTTGCAACCTGGTTCGTGCGCGCCCAGTTATTGCAGTCTGGCACATATGTGCACATGTATCCGTGCAGGATCTCCTTAGGCGGTTCATACAAGAACTGGTAATCACTAGGATCGCCACCGATCTTGTAGACGACGTATGCCGGTGAACTCGGCACTTCTGGTGCTGCTAGCGCGAACGGCAGCGGTGGTCTAGTCTGGAACGGTATCTCTCCTTGGTGAGTTCCTAGGGCAGGTCCTGACGGAGAGTACTGATGCTTCATGATTTCCTGGACCACGCGCAGCGTGACACGCTCTAAAGCGTTCACCAGGCTCTCAGAATGGCGGTGTAGCGAGTGCGCTACCATGTGATTAACCTCCTGACGTAGAGACCTGGTGCGTTCTTCTGAAGGAGTAGACAGATCCACTCCATCGAGAGCGCCTTCAGCTGAGAACCCTTTCCACCTGATGCCGTGTGAGCGGGTCCTCTGGAAAGAGCCGATGAGGTCGGTTTCGAAGAGAGCTTTGATCTCGTCGTACTTCTTCTTGTACTCCTCGGACAGGTCTTCGTACGTGACTGGATCTTCCGCCATCTCCGATGCGGATGTTGATGCAGTTGTTGTAGAAGAAGGTCCCACCGGGCGTGCCAGAATGTGTTGACCACCAAAACCCACCGACGAGTAGCGACGGGCAACACGAAGAGCCGGGAGGCTCCCAGGACTGCTGGAGGGCCCTGGTCCCTCGGGCGACGGCCCGCAAAGCTCCGGCACGCACGTCCGATGCTGGTGCAAGGGCGTGCCACCTGACCTATACCTGGTCAGGAAGGTGATGGATTGCTTCGACTAGTTTCCTGCATGGCATACACGTAAACATTAAATACGAGCCTCGATCGGCTCTCAGGTTGTCCTGTGAATCGGCTCAAGGAGCCGATCCACCCATGATTCGTACGAGATCTACGATAACATGGTGGGCCTGCTTGATCAATATTAAGTTAAAACGATCTACGACGATCTAGGGTTTTCACCACATAACCGGAACGTCCTACACGTAATTGAGCCTGGCAGACACGAAAGATGATAATAAACCAGTCCTAGACAAGGCCTAAAAACCAACGTGGAGTTGATTCCCGGAACATCTTCTCTAGGACTAGCAAACTATACCTTACGTGCTACTGGATCCTTCAACCCGTTTGTAAGGCCTAACTATGCAGATATCAAACTAATCCTTGAAGAACAAGGAGCAATCGTAACGGATCGAATCTACTAAACAATGACTAAGCAAGGTGCCACCCTTGCACCTAAGATCGGTACAAGGGTGGCTAGATATCCAGGGGTAGCATAACTAATCAAATACATCGAGAAAGTGCCGATGCTAACCCTAACATATCCATGATAACGGTGTTGCTCGCCATCGAAAAGGCTTCAGTACGAGCAACACATGAACAACAGATAAACAAGATTCTGCCTAGATCGCAAGATGCGATCTAGGCGACCTCTGCTACCGGAAGAAACCCTCGAAACAAGGGGTGGCGATGCGCCTAGATTGGTTTGTTGTGAACGTGATCGTCTTCTTTCTCAATAACCCTAGATACATATTTATAGTCCGTAGACTTTCTAACGTGGGAATAATCCCAACCGTATACGAGCTAAACTCTACCTTTTAATCCTAACCGACACGTATCCTACTATATTTACAGATACACGGGCAATTTAGCCCAAACTCTTTATACAAGGCCGATTCATGAATATTTTCTACGTATATTTGTTAAGCCCATCTCAATCACGGCCCACCTCTGATTTGGTTAAAATCTGGTGATAACACCTGCATTAGAGAAGAATTTTTATCCTCAAAAAACTTATCATTTCTACATCGCCAAGCGAACAAATAATGGCAAGCGAGCTCCCACCCAGCTAAGAATTCTAAACCTATAATAAATACGATGTAAATATATTAGCAACACTACATGGCGGATACAAGGTAGAACCTATTTAGATAACTAACCATGTAGAATGAGCAAATTTGCATCGTAATAATAAGTCCTTATTGTTTCACCTTGATGAAAAATACGCACTTTGTACTTCTATGCTAATTATGTTTTACAAGGCTGTCTTTGATGAAGATTACTCCTCTACGAAGATACTAAGTAAAAAATAATATCTTTAGCGGTATCTTCATATTCCAATTATTATTATTCTCACCTGGCATTTCTGGCTAGATTAATGCTTTATACATGGAGTCCAGAAAGAAATACTACTCTCATGTATTCCACCAAGATTCGTCGGCCCTCTGCAAGGACACGTCACATTAGGTGGGTAGGAATCGAGAACCGTAGCCATGATATCGCTCTTGTGACGGATAATATTGTATGGAGGTGCATATTTTTTCTCGTGTAGCATTTCTCAACGACTTATCCTCCTAGAATCTAATTTCTGAATCATCCTTAATTATAAAGGATCCAAATCGAAAGAAGTATCCACTAGACTAACATAGAAATGTGAGTCTCGAGGTTTACAATGAATTTGGGACCATGCATTTAAGACTATGTATTTTATTTTTAGAAAAGTTTCACATACTCCATCTGCGAGCGGAGGGTAGCTTGTACCTAGAGATATACATTTAGGCTCAAGGTCATGAATATCCAGCCCTCCTTAATCTTTAGAGCGGCAAAGCATACTCCATTTAGCTTAGTCGATACTTAGCAAAGTTATTTGCACCACTTAGCGTACTTTTGCCCCCTCTAAAAATTCATGCTAGGTCCAATTTTTAGGCTGCTAAAATTATGATGCTCTAGGAGTATTCTACAAGATGATCCTGGATTTCACATTAATGTTTTTTTAGAAATACAATAGAAACGCAGATGCTTACATACACGCGTATACACTCACCCCTATAAATGCATACACGCACACCCTACCTCTATAAGCAGATTCGGAGGACTGAGCCGGCAGATCGAATCTTGAAATTGATGAAGTCACCACAGACGTCTCGCTGTCGATTTCACACGAAAAATTGCTCATGTGCCACACTTTTTTTTTTGTAGTTTGCATATTGGCCACACGACATACGGACATACATACGCGCGCTTGTCATGTGGCAAAACGTGCAAAAATTCCACGTGTAATAAATTTTGTCTGCACTGTTGGTGCGTTGGTGGAGAAGCCGATGCCGCGCGCGTCGTGGAACGAAGCGAAGATACCGGTGAGCCCGGGGCGGCAGATTCCGTTACGGCAGCTTCCAAATCCCGGCGAGTCGCCGTCGTTAGCAACAGACGGAGCACCCAGCCCCACGTCCGCAGCTCTCCTTTTCCTCTCGCTCGCTTCCCTCCACTCTCCACGCGACGCGACTCACCTCATCCTCTCTCCCTGCCCCGGCTCCGACGACGTGCCAGTCCACCCATGCCGCTGCACCCCGCCATGGCCACCGCCGCCGGCAGCGGCAGCAGCATCTCCACCGCACCGCCGTCCCGGTACTTCGGCGGCTCCGGCCAGGGCCGCCTCCGCCTCGCTCCGGCGCCACCCAGCCGCCGTCAGGCTCCGCTCCTCCGCTGCTCCGCGTCCGGCGCCGGAGGCCCCGACCCGGCCCTCGAAGAGCAGAGGCGCCGCAAGGCCGAGCTGGCCGCCCGCATTTCGTCCGGCGAGTTCACCGCCCAAGGCCCCGGGTCAGTGCTCCCCGCCTCCACTGTTCTTTCCTCGTCGTCTCTACGCAATTTTCTTTCTTATCCGGTCGGTGTCGATTGAATTGGGTGGACCGGAATTTCTTTGATCAGATGGGTCGCTCCCCTCGCGGCGAGGCTGGCCAGGCTCGGCCCGCCGGGGGAGCTCGCGGCGGGGCTGCTCACCAAGGTAGCGGGCGCCGGCGCGGCGCGCAGGGGCCCGGAGCTGCCGCAGGCCACAGGGTCGATCAGTTCGGTCGTCGGGGAGGCCTTCTTCATCCCGCTCTACGACCTCTTCCTCACCTACGGCGGCGTCTTCCGCCTCAACTTCGGGCCCAAGGTGAACGCGCACTAGCCGAATTGCTGCCAAAGTCGCAACCTTCTGAGAAACCCTTCATGCTGCTAATGTTTTGTAGTTTTCTTTTTCCTTCTTACAGTCTTTCCTTATCGTCTCTGATCCGGCCGTAGCCAAGCACATTCTCAGAGACAACGCCAAGGCTTATTCCAAGGTTTGGTTGTCAGTTTGGATGCAGCCATTTTTTTTCCCTTCAGTAATAGTATAAATGTTTTTTTGCTCTTCAGAATTGAGTAGCCCTGCTTGATCGTTGTGGGTGCAGGGCATTCTTGCCGAGATATTGGAGTTTGTGATGGGTACGGGATTGATCCCAGCCGATGGGGAGGTTTGGCGTGTTCGACGCCGTGCCATCGTACCAGCAATGCATCAGAAGGTTCTAGCGCTGTACTTACCTAATATTAAGGTTCTGTTATTACTTTCTTTCTAGTGTAATTTTCGTATTCACTTGAAATTTTGCTCGGCAGTATGTGACGGCGATGATCGGTCTCTTCGGCAAAGCATCCGACAGGCTCTGCCAGAAGTTGGACAAGGCGGCAATGGACGGGGAGGACGTGGAGATGGAATCTCTCTTCTCTCGGCTGACGCTGGATGTCATCGGGAAGGCGGTGTTCAATTATGAGTTCGATTCATTATCTTACGACAATGGAATAGTCGAGGTTATCTTTCTCAGACTTTGCCATGTTCCTGAGTACATTTACTTTTTGTTTCTTATTTACCCTATTCTCTGTGACTCTTACCTTTCTGGTTTGTTGGTGTATGACCAGGCTGTGTATGTAACACTGCGAGAAGCAGAGATGCGGAGCACTTCTCCTATACCAACTTGGGAAATACCCATATGGAAAGACATCTCCCCTCGGCAGAGGAAAGTCAATGAAGCTCTTGTACTGATAAATAATATTCTCGACGAACTAATTGCTACATGCAAGGTAACCATTTTCTTATACTTTGACCTTTGTTATTACTGTGTGCTGTATTTCGCGAAATTATGACGCTAGGAATTATCTTTCTTACTGCTGCAGAGGATGGTAGATGAAGAAGATCTACAGTTTCATGAGGAATACATGAATGAGCAAGATCCTAGTATTCTTCACTTCCTGTTGGCATCTGGAGATGATGTATGATATAGCTGCATTTGTAAAGTTTTTTAGATGTCTGGACCTTCTAATGTTCACATTGCTGTGATGCTCAATCCATCTACCTTAGGTATCCAGCAAGCAGCTCCGTGATGATCTGATGACAATGCTCATAGCTGGCCATGAGACCTCTGCAGCAGTCTTAACATGGACATTTTATCTTCTATCTAAGGTGTGATATGGTCAATAACCAAAAAATTAATGCTCTAGTAGTATAGCAATATCCAATATACTGTGACGTTGATCATGTTCGTATTCACTAAACCGTTATATTTTTACTTATTCTCATTGGGTTATATTGCTAATGTGCAGTATCCGAATGTAATGTCCAAGCTCCAAGCTGAGGTAGACTCACTTTATCTTTAAGGTGTTTCTTTCATGGAGGTTCACACATCTGAATCTTTCAAATGATAATTGTCCTTTCTTTGCTTAATTATCCACAGGTTGATGCTGTTCTAGGAGATGGTTTACCAACGCTTGAGGATCTGAAAAAGCTAAAGTACACTACTCGAGTTATTAACGAAGTAAGTGTCAAACAGTGTTACCTCACCCCAATAATGAATTTCCCACTGAACAAGAACATTACCATTGTTGCAGTCTTTGAGACTATATCCACAGCCACCAGTTTTGATTCGCCGCTCCCTTGAGGATGATATGCTAGGGGAATACCCAATCGGCAGGTAAACATTTTCCATAAGTATTCCATTTCCACCTGTTAAGTCACAAAAGACAAGGCCAGCTTTAGTCTCAAGTCAAGTATAGGGAGTAAGGACTATTTATGTGTTTATCACAAAAGCACCTTGGCAACCATTGAGTTCTGCTCCCTTTGTCTTTTCGCTTTTTTTTTTCCTTAGATACTCGTGTGAGTAATATATTAACATACAGTATTACAGCCTCTTCCCAATCTTGTGCAGACTATTTTACTCAACATATTTTATTTTCTGCTTGTCCTAATGTCAATTCTGGTAGATGTAGCGAAGCTTATTTTATTGTTGCTCCATATAAAGCTAAAATTTTATACTATAATTCTAAAGATATATATTATATTTTCCAAGGGGAGAAGACATTTTTATATCTGTCTGGAACCTTCATCGATGCCCAAAGCATTGGGAGGATGCAGATGTTTTCAATCCAGAAAGGTGGCCTTTGGATGGACCCAACCCAAATGAGACAAACCAAAAATTCAGGTTCCATACCTTATACTGCAATGAAATGTTTTTTGGTACACCATTTGCCACTACAGTTATCAAGTTTATTACTCCCTCCGTCCCAAAAACGACGTCACAGGCTTGTCTAAATTTGAATGTATCTATACACTGAATTGCGAATAGATACATCCAAATTTAGACAAATCTGCGACATCCTTTTTGGTACGAATGGAGTAGCTGTTTCTACTTTCTGTTGCAACAATTGGGAGACCTTTTTTTCGAATTAATTGGGAGACCTTTGAATATGTTTAATTGCTTGTTGTAGTTATATTTCTTCTTCTTGCCAGAACAAAACATATACCTTTTTAGGTCAAATGACCAAAGTCGTTCACCGAGTGTGCAACTCCTGTTTATTCTTATGTTCTACTATACTATGACACAGAGCATCTAACCTGCCCCTGAGATTCTTATCAGTTAAGTTATATAACTACCTATTCATGTATAAGTGACAATGCTCCAACCTAGATGTTGTCCTCAGATGGGTGCAGTCAAAATTTGAATATTACCACTGATGGTCATAAAATTATTTATGTTTGTCCTGTGCGGATGATATTAATAGATTCATTGTGAAAAGTGCTTCCAAGTCAATATACTTTTATTAACATATAGTTAGAAAAAATAGTAAAATGCATCTACAGGAGACCTTATTGATACCCAAAATCACATCTATTTCCAACCGATAGTAGCACACTAGCACATAGCCACATCCCTATGATTTGCAGAATGTATTCAGAGTTTCAGACAACAATTACATGGAATATAGTTAGATGAATCTTAGAATGTGATGCAGAGATAATGAGATGGGTTCAATAGATGAATCTTATTGAGGATGAAAAGTGATGCAGAGATTAATAACTTGAATTAAAGTTTATGGTTAATGAATAAAAAATCTTATCAATGACAATCATGTTAAAATACTGCCCCAGTGAGCAACAGGAAATCGCACTACTGATAGAAAAAGCAGCAATGATTTGTCATCTTAAGATTTTCCAAGAAGCAGGAATCCATTGCACTGGTTATCTGTGGCGCACTTTTTTGTGACTATATTGTTGCTTTGTGAATGTCCCAAAAAAGATTCACGTATATGTCTTTCCAATAACCATTAGAATTTTAACTTTGAATAGACTGGTAGGTTTATGTGTCATAACTTTACTACCTACCCTGTAGTGACCAGTAAAATGGTTTAACAGCAGATCCCTTTTTAGGACCAGAAAAGATCAAAGGTGTAGATGACTCTTTCCTTAATGCGACATAATTAGTGGAGTTTGTATATTCTTTATATTGTTATGAATGATAAATCATAGTGCTCATGCGATATATTTCTAAAGGAGTATGGACTATAAGATATCTTCAGCTGCAGTGAATGTAACAATACGAACCATGGTTGCAGCGGGCAGTTTGAACTAGGGTTGACATATTAGTTTACAAAGAAGTGATGGTCACCATTTAGTAGATAAATGTCATTTCGTAAGCATCCCGTGAAACTCGAAATTAGAAAGAAAAAAAAGATTATACAACTAGGGTCTTGTGTTTTTGGCTTCTGGTTCTTTGTGTCACTATTTTTTGTCTGTCAAGTCCTTGGTTTATGTTTTTTGAGATGCAGTCCTAAATCTTAAGCATCCTACTTACATCAGCACTATTAGTGCTGTAGACTTGATATATCTCTTGCGAGAGCACATATTTCAAATAAACAACAAAAGAAAGGTTATAATCCTAGGTTCCATGTCAAGCTCTTAGATATCCGTTGTGTAGTTGTGGCAGCTTTCCTTCTGAAGAATATTTCTGTCATGTGTTTGCTATCACTCTAACTAGTGCCTGATAAACTTGTTATAAGTTATAACTTAATTGTATTTATTTATATCTTGTTGAATTTTCAGTTACTTACCATTTGGTGGCGGACCAAGGAAATGTGTAGGTGATATGTTTGCTACTTTTGAGGTAATCCATTTTAATACTTATGGATTCCCATCTGATGATATCGAAATAGCATTGCGAATTCATGAAATCTACTGGATGATGTTCTTGATTTAGCAGTATTAAGGTCTTTATTTTCAATATTTCACCTTCTAGGCTTCTTGGTATCTTCGATTTCATGTTCTTTTGTGAAAATCAAGATTTGTTGCTCTCCTAGCAGATGCACCAAGAGGGTGCACAGCCCTCAGATAGTCATTTGTTCTATGACTATTGAGAGAACCACTGACACTCTGCAATTTCTATTCAGAATGTTGTGGCAACGGCAATGCTTGTCAAGCGGTTTGATTTTCAGATGGCTCCAGGAGCACCTCCGGTATGTTTGCAACCAGCTTTCGGTTTCATCATAACTAATAAAATATATTCTCATATTTCGAGCAATATATTATAGGTCGAGATGACAACCGGAGCAACAATTCACACAACCAAGGGCTTGAACATGACTGTTACTCGGAGGACAAGGCCACCTGTAATTCCAAACTTACAGATGAAAGTTGTTTCCGATTCAGAAGGACGCACATTTTCTACTGCACCGGTGGGTGTTTCTACTGCTAGTATTGCTTCTGGAGAAGATCAGCAAGAGGAGGTGTCGACAAGTCGAGTGTGATTTATTATTTTTTACGCTCAGATTGCAGTGACATACATAATGAGTACGTCACATCTCAGACCTACATGAAAATTGACCTAGTTATAGTTCCTTCACGTTTGAGTCAGTTCTTTTCTTCGTTATGTGCATTCATTGGCCTTTTTCCCACCTTTCTCTTGCATTGTACTACTGAAGTTTTTTCTGTGATAAATCATTACCTGAAGAGCTCAAAGGATGCTGTACATCCAGTAAATAAGATGTGCTGTTTTTATCTTCAGTAAAGAAGTGCTCAGAGGCAATATAGTCCTCGTCCTCCAAGTGGCTAGGGCAAAGGAATTTCTAATTCACATTGTTAATCTTGTAGTCATCTCTTTTATTTAGTTGGTTGTGTTATACTTCTTTGGTGATAAGACTGTTGCACTGGCTCTGAAACCGTGTTCTTTTTTACAACTTTCTTTGACAACCTCTGAAACCGTATCCTATTATCATCATCAGTTTCTATGAATCTGCATGGCTGCACTTAATTAGATTTCATGCTCAATTTAGGCATATCATTTTTTAAGCATATTGCCACCATTCTTCTGAAACATTACTTTAAGTTGTGTGATTTTTTGCAGTGGAATTCATTGCTCATGGAAACATTTTCATTTGCAGACACCAGACCGTACAATAGAGCAGAAGCTTCCTGGTGTGCTTCTTTACAAGGAAAAGCTCTCCTAAGTTCTCCCAGGCTTATTTTTGTGATTCAGGCTACAACAGTTATACAGATTATACATCTCCCTGCTACTCAAAAGTACCGCGGACACATATGTACAAATCCACAAGTACCAAGCACCTCCTGCACCTCTAAATCTTCAGCATGGCCTCCAACGCACGAAGTACGTCATCACGGGTAACTATACCTGTTAATAGTGTTTAGAATCCCATTAAGCTTGCAACATACTCTGAATAGTCAATGTTAAGGAGATAATACAGATCTAGTATATTGAGTCGTCTGTTCCTGGTTTGTCACAGTTTCTGTTACTCACCTATCACTTGGTTGTCCTGATTTACTATTGGTAATCTGTGGATCTTCTTTTTGAGCATCAGAGCTGCGGCATCTGTTGGCATCACATTTGTGTACTGTCAAACTAACTGGGAAAAAATGGAAAATAAAATAAAATGAGTGGAAACAAAGATTACCGGTCACTGTTCTATCACATGATAGCGTGATCGCTGGAGAGGTCATCACTTGTGCAATCTTTGTCCTTGACTGTTGCAACAAGTAGCAAATGGATTAGCAAACAAGATGTCTTTATGTCCTCTGATATAAGGTAGCAACTTGTATATGTGTGCGGGTGTGGGTTTGTTTTATTTTTCTCTCTTTGCGGCAAGAGCTTGTGTATATACATGTGTAAAACAGACAAAGAGTGAGGAAGGAGGAAGCTGACCCCATGTGAAGCTCTTGTTCGATCGCTCTTGACAAGCACCCCAACACATCTCCGAGCACTGTCTACAACCGGGAGGCCCGACACAAACTCAAAGTGGCCTTCAACCTCCTCCAGCGTCTGATCTGCTGTGGCCATCAAGACAGGCGTCGACATGGCCTCGCGCAAGAGTGCCACCCGCTGCTGTAGCCAAGCATCCAAGTTCAGAGTCAAGCAAGGACCCGGAGAAGATCAACAAACACAACAACAACAAGAAGAGTGCCAGGACAAACAAGCACCTGATCCCCAGCCTGGGCATCCTGCTGCTGCTGGGACTGAAGATATACGCGGAAATCGTCGTAGCTGATGAGGGAGAAGTTCTCGGGCCACTCACCGGAGATGATGGCGTCAGGGTTCTCGTCGAGGCCCAGCCGGAGCCCGTTCCCGTCCATGAACGTCGACGCCCGACACCCGACGCCGCTGGCTCTGCCCCTCCTGGCGCCGCCCTCGGCCTTGGCCCCTTTGAACATGGAGCAGCTCTGCAAGGTATTGATGCAAGCCATGTACTCTTCTCTTGTGTGGATGTTCCAGTGGTTTGTAACTGTGTTCTCTTGCAGATCCCAGCAAGGAGAGTGCTTTTATAATGAAACTGGAGGAGCTCACTCTGTCTATTGTCAATGAGCCGGGCTGGATGGGCATGCTTGCATGGGAAGGGAAGGGCTGGCCTACCAGTGAGTGACTGGTACTGCTGAGATTCTATTATTGCATCTTTGACCTGATGAGTGACAAGTGTGCTGATAAATATCTAAAACATGCAGTGAGCTCAGTAAAGGTTGAATCATGGTAGTTTTGTGAAGAACAGTGGCAGAAACTGAACGGCTGATCATGGTGTTTTTACCCCTCCATGGGGTGGTTAATACAGGACTGGATGATCTGGATATGTACCTAACTCTGAAAACAAGTTGCTGCTGCACCTGGTTTCCAGCATTTTTGTCACTGCTCCAAAATTCTGAATCCGGTCCAGGTTCGGATGTGGATTGACGTGGAATTTTGGACACGCGGTGCTTCTTCTCAAAATGGTACAAAAACTCGGATGCCTATGTGGCGAGCAGCGAGTGGCCGGCGAGATTCCCGTGGGGCCCTGTCACGTGGCAGCGGATAAGGAGTGCCGATCCGTCTCTCTGGTACGGTTGGTGGAGAGCTTCAGCTCGATGTCGCATGCGTTTATTTCACTCCGGCCAGTTGGTTGTCGTGCTGTCTCGTCGGAACCGGAAGGGCTAACGGCCGATGGTTTCGCCGGAATTGACCGGATGCATCGAAGTAAACTCTTCTTTTTCTTCCTACAGAGAGAGAAAGCAGCGTCTTTGGACTGAGGCTAGAGCCTGAATTTTTTTTTTGAAAATGGCAAGGAAGTATCAAAAAAATGGTATTTCTAGATCTTTGGAAGTATCAAAAAAATGGTATCATAGATGGGCTTTGAGATTTCGGCTGCCTACATGGGTTGTAGCCCATCTGAGACGCATTTGTTACTATTTAATATAACCGCACTTGAGTACAGACTATTAAGTTGAACTTCCATCTAGATAAGAAAACTATAGTTAACTACAACTGAACAATGAACTAAGCCTTAAATCATCAACCTTGTGCAACAAGTTTCACTCAATTCGGTTTGATACTAAGCAGTCATAGGATTACCCGTTGGTGGTGCTTATAAGTCATATTCATTGGCCTTTCCGCCGCCGCCGCTGCCGCCGGTAACGCCTCCGGGGCAAAGACCCACGGGGCGTGGCGGCGGCGGGGGGCCTTCCTCGTCGACGCATGGTGGACGGTGGCCGGATCTCCCCTCCTCGAGCATGGCGGACGCGCAGATGGGATGGGTGGCGGCGGCCTGCGCTGCGCCGCCTTCTCCCGTCGGCTCTCCCATGGTGGATCGGCCGGCGCGGTTGGGATGGGCGGCGGCGGCCTGCGGCTGCGCTCCCTCCTCCCGTCGGCTCTCCGCAGCACTCCCGGCAGGGGCTGGTGGTGGGCGGCGGCCAGGCCCATGGCCTGCGCCAATTTCCCCCCGCCTCTCGCCGGTGAGTGGAGGCGATCTTGGGCTTCACCCGCGACACGAGGTCGCCCGGGGCAGCAGCCTTGGGTACGACGGTGGAGGTGGCCCTCTTCTTCGCCGGAGAGAGTCGGCCTGCGGTTGGTGGTGGTGGATCTATCGATCTATCACCGCATTCCGGCGGCGAGATGGAGATGCTTGGAAGCCGGCGACGGAGTCGCCGGTGGAGGGTTGTAGTGGACATCGCGGGATTGTCGCCTTCGTGGGGGTCCGAGCTGTATAAAGGATGTGGTCCTCGGGACTCTGTTGCGTGAAGAGGAAGACCTACGGAGGCTCGGACTCGTGATCTAGCCGGAGTGTTGAGTTCGGAAGGCTCCGCCGGCGAATGTAACAAGTGTTTTGTGCTCAGAGTTTGTCGGATCGGTGGTATTCGGTCGTGCGCACCCATGCTTTTATTCCGACCGATTGGTTCTGGAGGGAGCGGCGCGAAGCTCTTTTTCTGTGTTGACATCAAGTGACTATGGATCCATGATGAAAGTCAGAAGAAGAGAAGTACATGAAGGCCGGAGGGGAGGACTAGCTAAGGGAGGTTCAATTCTTCGCGCTGTTGAGGGACTTGCTTGGTGTTCTGGGCTTCACAACAGCGGTATGATAGTGGGGGCGACAACACAGGTGAAGTTCAGAGTCCTACCTTTCAGGGTGAAAACCCAAGGTCTAGCCTTAACTGGTTGTGCCTGGCAATGACCTTGTTGGAGGCATTGTTTTGAGAGTGGGGACTATCTTCTAGGTGAAAACCTAAGATCGTTGATCGGGCGACGACGGTGTTAGAGCACTGTTCCCTTCTTGGAGGCGTCGTTTTTGGAGAGTCTGTATTTCATGTGTTGTCTTGGCGGTGGATCTATTGTTGTTGTTAGGCCCGAGATACTGTAGCGGGACTTTTATTTCTTAGTTTTCTTTTCCTTTTTTTTGGCTGTGTGCATCCGTAGTGCCATTAGGGTGGTGCGTTGTTGCAGAGGCTGGGTGTAATTGATATCTTTTTGATATTAATATATTCCCTTTATCGAAAAATGAGCTTACTCGGATTCACCAAAATCCCACACATTGTGACTAGGAATGTCACTTATATATGTGTGTTCTTTCAAGATCGACCTGTAGGATGGTGTCTCTGTCACATAGAGGTATTTAGAACACATTAAAACTTAGTCAACCTGCCATACAATAGCTTTGAGAGAATTCGCATCTACAACGGAGTGGGAGTATATAGTTTCTCTCAACTTAGTTGCTTAGGACATGTTTTCCCAAATCCTAATTCACGGGATCTCCAATCACATAGGTTGGGTTACCCCCTCGGCAACTCCCAAGTCTCAAATCTTTTTCCATCAATGCAAGATATATCATATTTCGTGATAGTCCATTTGTAAAAGGATCTGGCAGATTCTTAGCCGTTGGAACATGATCCAGCGTAACAACTATGGAGTTTTTCAGTTTGGTGAGAGACCTTAGTCTCCTCTTGACATGTTTTGAAATCTATATATTATCCTTAGAACTATTCACTTTGACAAACAAAGTTTGATTATCAATGTTCATGAGGATAGTTGATATTGGTTTTTCAACCATTGGCAAATCCGTCAAGAGCTCATGAAGTCATTCCGTTTTGACATTTGTTGTATCTAATATTGTGAGTCCTGCTTCTATTGTTGACCTCGTTAAGATGATCTGCTTGCATCTAGTCTACACAAAGAACACACACAAAAAGATACTAAAAGGTGGACATCTCACTATTTCGGGATCAACAATTTGGCTCTATTACTTTTCTTTTTGTAGTAGAGTATAATGTATTTCACATCAAGTGCGTGCTTGCAGAGTAAAAATCTGTATGTACATACAGATTTTTCTCAGTAGCTTTGAAACACTGAGGGAAACCATTGAAGAGACCAGCAAGCTGAAAGCGGAGCTAAATAATAAGACCTCGAAATTCAATGCAAACATGGCCGAAAAAAGCAAAGAGACTCATCGGGGGGCTCAAGATTCAGGAGCTTTCCGACCAGGTAAAATCCTTGGCAGAGAAAGATAAGCTGCTCGAGCGAACCCAACGGCAAGTAAATGAGCTGAATGCCAAACTTCAAGCTGCTGGGGCGGAAGCAAAGCTTATTGAGTCCGAGATTCTGCGTAAGCGTCGTATGAACTTTCTATTCTCCGACTTACTTTTGAATTGTAGAATAACTTGCTTCTATTATCTTTTGCAGCACCTCTGGTTTTGATTCTTGATCTTAGGGTCTGCGACGTTGTGTTCAACTGTTCAAGGATGTTGGACAGGTCATCAATGTGCTAATGGATTCTTGGCCGAAAGTTGGCAAGTCCTTGAGCATCAAATAATCCAAGACCAACCACGCTGTGTTCAGAGTGGTACATGAACGATGGCATGGTTGCGCGCAACCTACTGCGCGAATGGTCTTGAAGATGACTGCGTCACCTGTACAAGCAGAGGGCTTTGCATGCGACGATGCAAAATATGGAGTTTGGCCGAGGAGCTGCAGCAGGTGAATGCAAGCAGCAGATATAGCATAGCAGTAGATTTTTTTTTCTCGATAATAGATGCTTTATTACTTAAAATATTATGTTTAAATACAGATTAATTAGACCAAAGCAAGATGGATGCGGTCGTCCTTGATGTGATGCAAAGATTGTTAACTCACTGGCTGTACATTATGTTCGTTTGTGCTCCTGTGCTGTCCAATTTAGAGGCGATATATATGATGGATGATTCGTTTGGACTTGTTCTTGCCAGCTGAGGGTTGTGGAGAAGAACTTGGCTGCGTACGTTACTAGGAGAGCTGGTAGCTGGTGCCTGCCGCTTGCGTCTCAAGTTCTAGTCCCTCGCTTCTGCATCCGTCACTGCCTCACTGGTGGTCTCAAAGCTGTGGAATTCACGAGATATATACCGATCGAGTCATCGAGATGAGGTAGGTGAGCTTCATCATCCAAAGCAAACGCCTCCAGGAAGTCGGATCCATATTCCGTCCAATCCAATGAAGGCCGAGTCAAGGAGTTTCATCCTACTAGAGCGTACGCATCGAGACCGGCTCTGCTTCGACCATGTCCGTGTGGGCATATTAACTCGTCGCTACAGCCACTTGGGACGCACGAACGTGGTAGCGACGGACACGCCTGGAGAATGCCATGATTCGCCGAAGTGTGTCGACCTTGAATACTACGGTGTCGTTGCTGGATCACCCTCGAATCATTGCTCGAAGCACCAAACACTCGGTCACCTCTAGCCAATTAGGATCACACAGTATTCTGTGATCGATGCAACCCATGCCTTTGCCACCACCATGATTTTCTATCTGATTATTCACCCCATGGCCTAAGAACGTGGTGGCTCGGTTGTCCCTCTGCTCGAGCTCAATGCTGCCGCACTCACCACCCTCTTTTGAAAGCGAGACAGAGGATGCCGACGACCCCAACCATGGCCGGAGAAGATAAGTCGTGACGCCATCAGGAGCAAAACAGAGGGTTTCAGAAAAGTGGGGAGCTGAGAAAACAAGGCCCGCGGCGACACATGTGAATGAGGATCGCCAATCCCGCCACCCCACCCCAGCTAATTAGGGCTTGTTCAATTCAAACGAATTTTGGAAGAATTTAGATCCATAAGATTTTTACTACTCCCTCTGATTCAAATTAATTGATTTAACTTTATATAGATGTCTAGACAAAGTTAAATCAATGAATTTGGATCGGAGGTAGTACAAACGTTGTTGATTCATAGGATTGCAATCCTTTGAAATTTCTGCAATGGATTCATTTGCACTATGGATTGGAGGAAATTTTCCCTTCACTCCAACCTCCTTTTATTTTTTTTTTGTTTCTTGTGCAATCAAACGCTCGTTTTGGATCCAAAATCATGTAGTTTCCTAATCCTATATGATTGGAGAAGACATGACATTTTTAATCCTATGTTTTTTTATTCCTAGGTTCTGGAAATCATGCGAATCAAACGAGCTATTGTGTGGAAGTTTGTGATGATTTTTGAAAAAGGTTGACACTGTGATTTTTTTTAGCGAAGCATGTGTATTTGGGTAGCAAATAAGTGGTAAAGGTACTAAAAATGGTTTTGCTACGTCTCAGTCAACTAAGATTTTCATAAGTCTAAGTCACTTACAAAAAGGTGCTTAAGTTACTTTTCTGTTAAAAAGGTACAATTACACTTTTCTGCCAGAAATGTGCAACTGGACCGATTGCACTTTTCTCACTTTTTTTTGAACTGCAGTTGCACTTTTCTGAGGTGACTCTGACTTAAGAAAATCTCAGTCAACTGAGACATAGACACACCCACTAAAAAAGCACTTTGTCTCTATACGTCCTGCAATCCACAACAGGTGCGGTGTCAAGAAGCTCGTTTAGGGATAATGAGTTGACTTGGTCCACCATTTTTTTACAACCATCTTTCAAATCCCGCATAAAGCGAGGAACATTTCTGCACGACCTTACATTTTCTCTAGCTTACCGAAGATCTTGGTCATTTGCCAAGAACATCTACACTAGATAAGTTATCCATGAAGTATAATCATTCACTGTCCCTTAACCTATACTCGGCGAGAAAGGCATTCAAAGTTGCAGTCTTGGTTGTGGCTCGAGCCATAAGTTGAGCACTTCAGTTATCCCTTCGTATGGATATTGTTATTTTATTTAGATCATATTTGGTTTCTAGCCATAATTTTTCAAGCCATAGTGTGGTTAGCCACAAAAGTGCGGCTTCAAATGCTGAAACAAAATTTTGGCAAAAGTTGGCAAAAAATTGGACTTTATGACAAGTGAATCATACATGTAGTAAAAGTAAAAGTGTAGTAAAATACAAACACATGCCAACTAAATTTTAGCTACATGCAGTAAAAGTGTAGCAAAAAAGCAAACACATGTCAACTAAATTTTAGCTTGGCAAAATGTGGCTATGAACCAAACATCCCCTTAAAATCGAGTCGAAAACCTGGTTGTCTACTTCTTTACCTATGGCCGGCCTTGGTATAAGACCCATGTCCATGACACATTACATCGCACCCACTGGCCACTACACTCTATAATCCAATCCAGTATTGCAGTACACGGTATGGAATTACACGGTGGACGGGCGAGTGGGTGGGTTTTAGGTGTAAAATTTTCTTGTACAGAAAAAAGGACTGAAAAAGATGCTAGGGTTTTACCAAGGTAGAAGCAATCGGAACCAGCGAGAGAACCAAACCACACACACACACAGAGATACCCCAAATCGGAGGGTTTTACCCGGCCGTTCCTCTCCGCCATCCTCCGCCCCGTCGCCGTCCCCGTCGCCGGCGAGGCCTCCTCCTCCCCCTCCCACCCCGCCGACGGCCAGATCGGATCAGACCAACCCCCCCGCCTCCTCTGCCACCGGTTCTTGCCCCGACCCACCCACCAACCCGACCAAACCCCATTCCGAATCCGCCTTGCCGTAGCCCAGCGGTTACCGCCGGCGCCCCTCGAATCCCCGCCGCGCGCGCGCGCGTCGCCTGCCCGTCCCCTCCCCGTCGGCAACCTCTGCCCATTCGGGCTCCTCCCAAGGTACGAGCCCGTCTAATCGATTCCGTCGTACGATTGGTTAAACCCCACCGACCTGACTCTGCAATTCTTTCGAGATCCCCTCAGCGCCCGCTCTGCCCACGGCTCAGGTCCGGAAATGGTGTTCCGGAAGAAGCTGGATGAAGGATCCGGCAGCGGCAGCGGCACCCGCCAACCCCGTAAACCCCGCGCTGCGCCTCTGGCTCCGGTACATACACAATTCCCTTTTTTTGTGTGTGATATACTCTGCTCTGGTTCAAATTATCCCATTCTGTATCGTAATATTTTACAACTGCATATCTGATGGTTGATTGTAATCCAGGTGAAACGCTCGGCGCGGCTGAAGAAGAAGCAGATGTACGCGCTGAATCTGCTCGCCACGGTCGCGGAATCGCTCTCGTCCGATGAGGATGGTTCCTCCAGCGGGACCGACGTGGGGGAATCAGAGGAGGGTTACAATTCAAAAGGGACATCTGTTGAGGTAGAGCAATTGGATGAGGATTCAAAGAGGACATCTGTTAAAATGGAGCAATTGGTTGAAGTCCCACTGATGTTGCTCGATAGCACGGCGTTGGAGAATGGTTGCTCGCCGCTCGATAGCGCAGTGTTGGAGAATGGTTGCCCGCCGCTCGATAGCGCAGCGTTGGAGAATGATTGCTGCAGAGGATACGCAATGGGCTGTGCTGGGATCTGTGCATCTCTCAGCCAAACTAACTTACGCATGAGGGAGGGTGTATCGACCCAGAATGTTGCTGATACAGTATCATCGGAGTCGCTAATAAAAGAGCCAGGTGTGTTTGCTGAGGGCTCGCTGGTTAGTTGTACAAAGCCATACCCAATGGGCCATGGCCTTGGCACAATTCCAGAGTATGAAACTGTTGGAGTGTGCCCTCCTTGTTCCACGGGGTTAGCAGTTGTTAAACAAGAGCCTCAGTCCATACCAGTAATGATCACAAGTCAAGTAGATGGTATTGCTGCAACCCGGCATAGTGCGGTTGACACCATGGAAATGGATGTCAAACCTGTACCTGTGGTTATCGCTGGGAGTAGCTCAGGAGTGCACTTGGATGGCCCTGACGTGGGCCTTAAGTCTGATCCATCCTGTTCCTATAAAGTGCAGCATGCTGCAGATAGAGATGACGACGAAAAATTTCCCCGCGTCCATCCAAGCACTTCGAGAAGTAAGGGTGGTTATCTACCACATTATTTAGGTGACTGTAGGACAAGGAGGTTCTTCGCCACCAGGATGAGGAAGGCAGCTCGTAATAAGATATGTGGAGAGATGTCCAATAAAGGTATTTGGAGTTGACCATCATTTCCTCTACAGCTCCATAGCATCCATAAAGAAGAGTTCTTTCTTTTGCTAATCTATATTATCTGGTCTAGTTATAGCAGGAATTGTACTGAATTGTGTTGCATTATCTATAGGTAGCAAGCTGAGTATCCGTGGAAAGAAGATATCCACTACACGCCGAAGGGCGCAAACACAACGAACAATGCACAAGACAAAGAAAGTAGCTGAATGCTACTCTGCACAACCATCTGATGAAGAGACCCTAACTGAAAGTATGGAGCCTAATTATATTACTGTTTCACCTTTGCGGTATTTCAAGGTCGCAAGTTATTTAGGATGATTAAATTGTAGTATTGCACACAGTTCGTACAACTTAGCATTTTATGCACAGTATTTGGATAGCCTTACTTCCTGTTTTGGTAAATTTCCTGAATTGAAATGCCTGTTGCCATTTCCAGCCAGCGGGACATCAGTCCCCATGGGAGGTCAAGATCCACCATGTGCTTCTGGGTCTGGTCAAAAAAAGCCATGTGGTGCTGAGGGTTATAATGGTATACTTTATTTGTTTCTGTAGTGCATACATACATGGAACCATTACTTAATTCATCAACACAATGACTTACTATTGTTTTTGTCTTTTTCCAGTCAAGTTCATCATCAAGTCATTCAACATCCCTGAGGTATTAATTGAGGTCCCTGAAGATGCAACAGTTGGTTCATTGAAGGTAAAACACTATTTGGGCATCCAAATTTATAAAAACTATTGGCTTATTAGCAACCATGCACCCAGTGTAGCAAGATATTCTCTACCTCATTGCTGTGAGTAACCTATTATCATTGATATTATATGCAGCAATTGTTGCTTCCTTGTCTTATGAGGTTTCTAAATTCCAGCATTCTAAATTTTAGTATCATTTTTCTGTCTTTTAAAAAAATTTGTTGTTGCATAGACATTACCTTCTTATGAATAACATGTTTCAATTTGTCTTTAGAGAATTGTAACGGATGCTGTCACTAATACAATCGAAGGCGGCCTCCGTGTCCGTGTACTTCTTCAAGGAAAGATCATTCAAGATGACAATACGACACTTCAGCAGGCTGGGATTTGCCACGGGGCAAAACTAGATAGCATAGGCTTTTCACTGGAATGCGAAGCTAAACAAGATTCTGATCCTTCAGTAATAGCTCCTGAAGAAACGCGCCCTGTTGGTACATGTATTGTGCAACCGTTATATAAGTAAGTTACCACGAAGCCATCTCTTCCTGCAATATTAGACTGAGATTTGGATTAGGTGCACTGGTTGTCGAGATGCATATGATAATTTGTGCTAGCGTAGCTGTTCTGCAGATGTTTGAAACAATGCTTTGATTGATTTCCGCTGTTTATGCTCATCTAAGGATTTTAATTTCCATTCAGGGTGAAGTGCGAAGAACCTTCTCCAAGCTTCGCTCTAAGCGATCCTGTTTATTCTTTTGGAGGAGCTGCACAAGTCAAGTCAGAAATCCAAGGGATCGATGTAGCTGGAACTTCAAATGTAGGTGAGCTGGCTATTGTGCCACATCCCAGGTCAAAGCAAAGGGATTTCGGGCAAAGACGTAAACGAAGGCCCTTCTCTATTCCTGAGGTGGTGTCGCTGGTGGAAGCCGTCGAAAAGCTTGGATTTGGAAGGTCTGT
Organism: Lolium perenne; assembly: GCF_019359855.2. NCBI lineage: Eukaryota > Viridiplantae > Streptophyta > Magnoliopsida > Poales > Poaceae > Lolium > Lolium perenne. Next base: position 259,545,760 of record NC_067249.2, read on the forward strand.
GCCCAGAATAATTCTTCCAGTTGGCGCAAGGTCACTGCACACCATATTTTGTCTCACTTGGGCCTGTTTATCTGTTTGTCCAGGTGGAAGAACGTTAAATACCATGCGTTCGGCGACAACCAAGAAAGGACCTATGTTGACCTTAAGGTAATTCCCTCGAAAACGGTTTGGTGGAAATGCTTGAAGCGACTAGCAGACATCACTATAATTTCATCCTGACACTGTTCCACTTCACAGCTTATACCTCCCTGCCTAACACTCCTCGTTAGCTCCTTGTTTGCCATATCTTTCTGCTAGTGCAGAGCACTGGATTGGATTTTTCTCTATCAGATCAAACGTACTGGTTTCCTAAAATCTCCGAAAATGTTTTGATGGACCAGGACAAGTGGAAGAACCTAGTGCACACTGCCAGCATACCCCCTCAGCTGAGAAGAGGCCAGGCGATCCCGACGCAGGACCTCCTCGACCGTGTGCTCGCAGCGCAAGCCTACTGGTCCGCCCGCCAGCCGAAGCTCGAGGACCACCACCAACCATGATGCTGAAACCCTGCGACCTGTCTTGCCTAGATAGAAGGCAAGCTGGTTCTTGTGTAAAAAAATTGTCCCTGGTGGACAATGTATGTATGTTAGGGGATTCTACCCAAAGAGATTTGGGTATGATTGACTAGTTTTGTTTGTGTGGCTCCAAATTCACAACCCTAGCTAGGGTTGGTCTGAGTTGGAGGCCTGTAACTAAAAATGATTCGGAGAACAAAAAAAACGGCAAACTGTGTGTCTGTCCATAAATTAAGAAACTGGTTGTTTCTCCTTTGCAGCTGTTGTGCAGCTGCCTTCACCACCTGCCAGTAGTTTCTATCTTTTGAACATAATTTTAGTTTCTAATTGACATTATTCTAATTTGATAGATGAGACCAGATGCCAGTATTTTTTAAGGAAATAAATTCCAGGTTCTTTCCTGGAAGATAGATAAAAATGCGAAGTTTGTGTGCGTTTATTATCTTTTTTGAGGGGAGGCCAATGTTGTTTGCAAACTGCGATGTCAGTTTTGGTGTAGCATGGTGTAGGTCAGTTCTAGAAGGCGCATTGATGCTGAAGCTTAGCAAATAGGTTCGTTTCTGGAAAAAAAGCAATTCGGGCTGTTGCGCTCCAAGGGCGACGGCGTCAGGCCGCCTGACGAACTCTCAAATCATCCGGCGGTTCATCCCATGCAGATATGGATGCGAATATTATGAGCATATACTGTAGTACGTACTCCGTATATCCGATCGAAGAAAGAGTCTTTCATGCTGGTTTAGCTCGTGGGAAGTTGTTGAACAATGTTATGATTCACTCACCATATCGAAAATTTGAACTTCTATGCTTTGGTCATTTTTAGAAGTCCTTGAAAATTTGCTGTTTAAAAATCTAAATGCAATAACAATAGAAGCCAAATCCATAACTAAGATAATAGGCATTTAATAGATGAGGCTAGAGGTCCCCTAAATACAACTATTGTCTTTTCGGCCATCCTTTTGGTCGCCTTTTTCCCCAAAAGGTCCCTTGTAATGAACTGCTTTCTATCTAATGGAATGGCAGACTGCCTGCCTTTACCTCTAAAAGAATGCGGCTAAAATATTCAAATTATTGCCAAATACATATAACTGTTGTTAGATGTATATATCTGTATTTTGTAGTTTTCCCATATGTTAGGGGGTTTTCTGCATATGTGCACCTGTACATGTACAACTGTGTACTCTTTCCATTCTGCAATACGAATCACATTTTGATTGTCTAATTTGTGCTTGGGCCGTGAATTTGTTATAGAGTAAGATATTTGTGTTAGTGGTTATAAAATCACAACATTAAGAACACGCATTTGGGTATGAACCCTCGTCTATTTTGAGAAACGTAAGGGCTCATTTGATTCATGCGATTTCGAAAACATAAGAAATACCAAAAAAAAGAGAAAAGTTATAATTGCATTTGCAAAACATAATACGATATTTTTGCGAAATTAGGTGTTTGATCCAGGCGGATAGAAAAGATATATTAATTGTAAAAAAGCACAGCTATTCTCCGTTCGTGGTTACCTCTTCAGCGAGTGGAGAACCGAGACCTGTTTACGGAGGTCTGTACACGGTTGGAGGCTACGGCGAGAGATATTTTTTCCTTACATGGGTGGCAGCATAGTCTACGGATTGAAGGCCCATCCACACCTTAGGCGTTTTATATTTCATCGTTTCGATATGTATTTCGCCTAGTTTTGTTTTATCAGGCTTTTCACTTGGACACATAAACGGCTATGTGCATCCTGGTTATGCAGAGGCTGGATGTAATTGCTTATCCAAAGTAATAAAGCATCATTTATCGAAAAAATTATAAAAAAGCACAACCAAATCAAGGCAAAAAGTGCAAATGTGAGATTAGGTCATGGTTATCCATGTTATGGTATTTACCATGTTCTTTGTGCATATATGAATGTAAAGAAAATGTTTGAGAGTCTTTTTGGTTCAAAGGAAATTCATAAGAATGCGGAATTCTCCGTTATATCTTATTTGGTTTGTAGGATCTGAATCTATTAAGTTGTTTCCATGGTCTATTTTGCACGTAATTGTATGGAAAAATATTTCTTAAATTCAACCTCGTGTAAATTTCCGTATGTTTCGACAACTAATATGGCATAAAAATCGTGTGGTTTTTGTGTAATGCAATCAAACATTGACTTTTCAGCTCCCTTAGAGCAAACATATCATACTTTTTTTGCAAAATACCACCACATTTTAGGCAACAACTACAAAACGCCACCACTATTCATTTTTTCTCTCAGAAAACCACCACCCGTCACTATAGTTGTTGCAGATAGCACTGATCGGGTGGCTTATGTCGTTGGACGCTATTTCAGACAAGCAGAGCATAGTTTTGCAAAAAAAACCTTCATATGTTCTATCTTCTTATATATGTCCTCTTTCTATTTCTTCCCATAATTTTTTATTTATATTCCTCTGTTTATCTTCTTTTTCTCCTCAGATGTGGCATTGAGCGTGCCCTGCTCGGCGGCAAGGCTCCAGGATGCGCCGCGGGCGCGAGCAAGGTTGAGGTGAAGGAGTTATGCCTTAGAGGGGAAATAATAATAAGAATTATTTATTAATTATAATTCCATGTTTATTATTAAGTTTATCCTTATGCTATAAGTGTGAAGTTCCTCGAATATGAGATACGAAGAAAAACCTCACTAGCATGTGTAGAAAGATAAAAAAAAATAGTTGCTAGTTATGCATCTAATAAGACTAGCTCTTTGTTGTGAGATAATCAAGATTTTCTGATCATGAGCATGGCTATGCTAACAACAATGAGGGTGGATCATTTGGCTCAACGGCCTTACTGAACAGACCCAAGTAACTGGCTATGAGACATTCTTTATGATTAGTACCAAAATACATCTTTAAATGTTTAATTATGTAAAAGTCGTTTGACCATGAAAATATTATGGTGACTCATATCAGAGGGTATTGATAAGGTGGGTTTCAAGGAAGGAGAACGTTGGCGAATCAACAGACCGGTCAGCCAAACTAGGTAGCCGATAAAAAGTATGATCTAGGGCACGAGATTGTATTATTCGGGATCTAGAGTTACAGGGTGTTGCGAGTTGTGGAATATGTCTCCTCTCGGTGGCTCCTCCTAGCCCTTATATAGTAGGCTAGGTCTCAGATTCCACCTCGTGGTCTACTTACATAACATATGTTGGTACACCCGAAATGGGCCTAACTTTGCTATTTACATACGAACTAGGCTTCGACTTCATCTCGGTTTCTTCATGGGCCTTCCCTTATTACTTCCTGGACTTTGCACCAGGGATGGTAATACTGAGTACCCGATATGGTATACCCATGCCAGGTATGCTTTGATCTTATCCACACTCACCGGTTAACCCCGAGTGTTGGAAAGGTTAAGACTCGGGTATATCTGAAGGTGCGGGAAACCTAATGATTTAAAGGAAAGATATGAACTAGGCCATCTTGGTATTGTGATGGTAAGTAACATGTCTACGCAGTCACATTGTGATAGTAATCATAGGACATCATCAATATACACCAAACGAGAAAAAAGTGTATTGGTACCGGATCAATGAAATAACAGGTATAGTAATCAAGTGTTGATTACGGGGATACCAAAGTCTTGCTTCGGGTTATCAACACATCGTGTAACAAAGAGAACAACATATAACAACACGGGAAGCTCGTTAAAAAAACTTTGAGTATGCAAAAGAGCCAATGTGGATGTCTAGATCGCAACATTGGTCAATCTGAAGATTTCGTACTCGTGATTGCGCTATACGGAACCTGTCGGGTCACACGCTTAAGGTTGTAGAGGTGCTCCCAACTTAAATTGGTAAGCAAATTTCTCGAAGTCTCTATCGATCCTTTGGTTGGCCGTGTCTATCTATCTCCCTCTCCACATACGTCGTATTGCTGCACCACTCTCGTCGTGGCAGCCTAGCCCTAAACGGCGAAGCCCTCGCGAAGTGTACCTCGGGACATGTGAACTACGCCGGAGGAATGGTAGTTTGATTCTTGGAGCAAGGAGGAGATATCCTCCCGGGCGGGAGGTATCGCGTAGCTACGAGGTCACACAAGTACATCCAAAATCTTCTATTAAATGGTTTAAAAAGATTATAGTGGTGGTCTGAATTTGTATGCTGTTTTTGCACCTGCTGTGTGGTTTCTGACAGCGCAATTCTGCATTTCTAGAACACACAAATACATCCAAAATCTTCTGTTAAATACACCACCATACCGATCCATGTCTGAACGAACGTGCCGTGGCATGGCAGTTGGCAGCGCCGTACGTAGACTACACAATCTCTACACGGTTGCGTCACGTTACCCGCAACTGCAACCTAAAAAAACAACCGCTTTAATTCGCTTCCTTCCTTCCCCCACTTTTCGATAAGAACAGCAGCCAGACCAGACCAGACCCATCACACCAAACTTATCCCCCGACTCCGAGCACCACCACACCGCAGCCGATCTCGGACATCTCCGCCATGGAGAAGGCGATCGACCGGCAGCGCGTGCTCCTCGCGCACCTCCTCCCCTCCTCCTCTGCCGCCACCGGCCAGCCCCAGCTATCCGTGAGATTTCCTTCACCTCCCGTCCCGCGATCTCCCCTTTTCGTCTTCCCGCGATTTTTTTCCTCCGGGAGCTTGACGAGCTGAGCTGATTGAATTCGCTGTTGGGGTGCAGGCGTCCGAGTGCGCGGCGGGGGACAGCGCCGCATACCAGAGGAGCTCCTGCTTCGGGGACGACGTCGTCATCGTCGCGTAAGCATTCCTCCCACCCTACCCGCCTACCTGCCTGCCTGCTCCTCGATCCAGCCATTCTGTTCTTGTTACATCCCCGTCCCGCGTAAACTATGAAGGTCAACTAGTTTGCTATTGAGCTGATACAGAGTCAATTGCATCTGAGTTGAGGTAGTTATGAAGGGGCCTGATATTTTCCACAGCCTGATTTATACTTGCATCTCGTGTGCGCTAATGGCAAATCGATAGTTCCAATCTATGCCAATCCCTTACATGAAGGGAATGAATTAGTTAGTTCTTGAGCTTGAGGCAGCCGAGCCCCCAAGTCCCCCAACTGTAGTTGACTTCAGGTGGTTATGAAGGGGACTGATGCTTTCCACAACCTATCATCATACACACCAGACATACTATACTAGATCGTGCTAAATCCACCACAGTTGAGGTCCAGGTTGTGTAGAGGACAGATACTTGTACTGTACCCTGCTATTCAGATTACAGTATCAATATGACCGTAAATGGACGAGATGCTTAATCGCTTTCTTGTTTGCCATATTACCTGCAGTGCATACCGGACACCGATATGCAAGGCCAAGCGTGGAGGTTTCAAGGACACGTTCCCGGAGGACCTTCTCACCCCTGTCCTCAAGGTACGCACCCGTCGTGTCACCCTTTGTGCTACACTTCCGTGGCTCCTTCAAACCGAAAAGGTTATTGTTCCCTCAGTTTGTTGATCGCTTCGTATTTTGATATATAGGCTGTTCTGGACAAAACTGGGATCAACCCAGCTGAGATCGGCGACGTTGTAGTTGGGACGGTGCTAGGCCCAGGTTCCCAGCGTGCAATCGAGTGCAGGACGGCGTCTTTGCTGGCTGGAATTCCTGGTAAATACAACGTTTTCAATCATATATGTCACCCTCATAGTACGAAGGAAGGGGTTTCATGGTTTCTGTTTTACTAATTCCTTCTTCGTTGATGTAGAAACCGTTCCTGTGAGAACTGTGAACCGGCAGTGCTCGTCTGGGCTGCAGGCTGTAGCTGATGTTGCCGCTGCTATTAAAGCTGGCTTCTATGACATAGGTAGTTACGATACGCTTTATGCTATTTCTACGCATAGCTGCTTTATATCGAGTTTGAGGTGCTGAGCTGCAGCTTTTCATCCAAAACAGGGATTGGTGCTGGTCTGGAATCCATGTCAACAAATTCTGTTGGTTGGGAAGGCGAAGTGAACCCCAGAGTACGGGTTCTGTGCACACACTGTATTTTGATCCATGTACTCTGCTCATGTGTCGGTAACACGTTCTTCTTTGCAGGTAATTGAATTACAGAAAGCACAGGATTGTCTCCTGCCCATGGGAATAACGTCTGAAAATGTTGCTGAACGATATGGGGTAACCAGACAAGAGCAAGATCAGGCTGCTGTGAGTTCTTTGGAGCATCGGCTATGTTTTATTTCCATTGCTTTGACTCAAATAAAAAATGTGTTCAAAACTTTGCCTTTTTAACAGGTTGAATCTCATGCGAGAGCTGCCGCAGCCACGGCTTCTGGAAAATTCAAGGAAGAGATTGTTCCAGTGCATACAAAGGTAAGCGGCATTGTTCCTTGTCTTTGCACTATATTGGTGTTTTCGTCAGGATAACCTTTTTTTTATCAGGGTGCATTTAAGAGCTTCGAAACTTTTCTTGTCAAATGTGTTTTTATCTGGCCACGACTAATTCTGCCGATAAAGGACACTATACTTCATATTTATAAGAGTTTATTTGATACGAGTATTCACTAATACTATATCATTCTTCAGATAATTGACCCAAAAACTGGAGAGGCAAAGAAAGTTGTGATATCAGTTGATGATGGAATTAGGCCAGGGACCACAGTATCTGGATTGGCGAAGCTTAAAACAGTTTTTAAGAAGGATGGAACTACAACAGCAGGTATTGCAGAACTCGTTCTGTTGACACTACTACTGCAAGCCGAGATCTGTAGCTGAAATGTCATTAAGATTCTATTGAACCTATGTAGGCAATTCTAGTCAAGTGAGTGATGGTGCTGGAGCTGTTCTTCTCATGAGGAGATCTGTAGCAGTGAGCAAGGGGCTTCCTATACTTGGTGTTTTCAGGTGTTGCATCTGCCTTTCCTTATGTATAGAAAGAGCATCTGTCCAGTTATTGATGAGTTACATTACTGATTATTGTGTCCCCTCTAATCACCATTGTAGGAGTTTCGTTGCTGTTGGAGTGGATCCAGCTGTTATGGGCGTTGGTCCTGCGGTGGCAATACCTGCTGCGGTAAAGGCTGCTGGCCTTGAGATTGATGACATTGATCTCTTTGAATTGAATGAGGTATGTTCAGTTGTTTCAATCCCAGTTTTTCTGTCATCTTATGTTGCACTTGCTGATGCCCGATTCATCCATGCCCCAGGCATTTGCATCTCAATTTGTGTACTGCTGCAACAAGTTGGGACTCGACCGGTCGAAAGTAAATGTGAACGGAGGTGCGATCGCTATGGGGCACCCTCTTGGCGCAACAGGTAACCGAACATTTGCTGACTTGTATGCAAGGTTTTCATTTAGACCTTATAATGTACTACTAGTTGTGCTAAGTGCTAACAGAAGCACTACCGCCGCAAGTAAACTGTTCTCTGCGTTATCTGGGCAAATGATGTAACGTTGATCCTGTTGTTTCCTCAGGTGCTCGTTGCATCTCGACCCTCCTGAATGAAATGAAGCGCCGTGGCAGGGACTGCAGATTCGGTGTCGTGACCATGTGCATCGGTTAGTTTCCCCTTCTCTCTGAATTTTGATGCTCACTTTGGTGTGCGCCACACGGGTGTTGGTTAAAGAACATCATGCTGGTAAACTTGCTTACCATGTTGTGCTGGGTGTCTATCGCAGGATCTGGCATGGGCGCGGGGGCTGTCTTTGAGAGGGGCGACTCGGTGGACGAGCTCTCCAATGCACGCCCAATCCAGTCCCACAATTTCCTGTCCAGGGATGCGAAGCACTAGCGCAGAATTGAACTCATTTTCAACGTGTCGAGGTATAGATCCTCAAGCAGCAATGCCCACGGGGTGATACCAATAACTACAAGAAAGAAGAAAGAAGTGTAATTTCCTGGAACATAAAAATGGTTGTGGTGTCATAAAGTTTCCATGTACCCTTGCACTTGCCACAAATAAAGATGATTTTCCACTGTAACAAGCACAGTTGCAACGGTGAAGATGAAAATGGGTCTGCTGTATTCTTTTGTCAGCCTTGACTCTCTTGCCTGATTCCGATCCTGCCCGAGCATGGGAGTGCGTGCAGTGCAAAATCCCCTTGCGTATTTTACAGTATGTGTCGGTCTTGTACGAGTATTTCCATTTCTTTCACAAGTCTCGTACAGCAGTACTTGTTATGAGTGCATGACCCAGGAGAGGCTGCTGGTGGTGCTGGTATTGCCTAGACATGATTGCCAGTTGCCACCATAGGTGCGCATCTTGGGCCACACATCATCGCGAGTCAGCTGATTGTGGGGCCGTTGTTGCGTACCTAGGTGGTGGGCCGCTCGGCCCCGCCAGCCGCTCAGTTGCCTGGGCACGTGCGCCACTGTGCTCCTAGAACAGGTGTATTATTTTTTTTTGCGAAAAGGACTATCGATCTATTAATCAATCATAAAAAGCAGTATAAAAAATACCAAAAGTAATAGAAATTATGAAAGAAAATCTTTGGACCACCTAGTGGAGACTATGAACCTTAGAGCCTGCTGAAGGCGCGCCGCCATCATCGCCCCTCCATCACCAAAATTAGGCAAAATTTGTCGAAGTAGAGCTTGTTATAGTAGATAGATGGGTTACGCTAAACCCCCAAAGAACCAACACAGCAGAGCAGCAAGAAACGGCAACGATGAGAACTGTAGATCGGAAAAGCCAAACCTCTAACCATGTCGATGAACACAAAGATAGATCGGATCTCATGAGATCCGCCGAACACAAAACTCCACGCGCCCTCCACTGGCACTAAGTGCACAACCAGAGCGGGGACAGGGCGGAGAAGACTTTATTCTACCATCAGGATGTAGCCGTCGTCTCATCATCCCTAAAAAGACAGTAAAAACAACCTAAAAAGAAATAAGAAACCTCCCGCCAGTGAGGAGACGTGGTCCGCCACACCTTCAAGACTCTAAGGCCGCCGAAGACGGAGCAGACCGCCGGCATCGCCGACAAGAGGACAAAACCTAGATGGGTTTGAGAAGTTGTCTCCCTCTCTCCTGGAGCCCGTACGCTGCGTATCGGTTGGTGAGGTAGCATAGGTGCATTCATGGCGCGAACAAACTGATAGTTGTCGTTTCCATTTTCTTGCTTCATGTGTAGGATGAGGGCTGAAGCCATTTTGTCTATTGAAAAAGAATTATATGTTGATAGTAGGTGAGTTATTACTGCTTCATTTGTGCATCTAATAGTAACTCTAGCAGACGCCCCGCCTTCATAATTCCAACAGAAATTTTCTGAAAAATTGATGAAATTTTTAGAACCCAGATACTCCTAATCCCGCTGAATAGTAAAATCAAAACGAGTACTTAAGAGCGGATACTTTTGGACACAGCTCGGTCAACGCAAGCGTTCGCTTCACTGGCAAACCTTAAGTACTCATCCCGGCAAATCAAAGTATCCGTTCTCATCAACGTGGAAAAGAAAAAGGTTTGCCCCTTTTGGTATGTTAGCGTCGGGCAGTTGGAGATGCCGTAACGCCATTTCCTATATGTAGATGTTCTTTCAGATTTTCTGAAACTTGAAAACGTTATTTTCGAATTTTCGAAATAAAAAGGATCCTGTTAGCTCGGGCTTGAAATGCATTTTTCTCCAAATGAAAAAAGGAGAAGAAGTTCAGGTAGACTAGAGAGAAGTGTGTGTGCGTGCGAAGTGTGCATTAATTAATTTAGGAGCGGGTGGCGGGGCCGGTGATGCTGAAGGGTGTCGGCGGGGCACGGGGTCAAGCAGTTGCGCTCCTTGTCGGCTTGTCCCCTCTTCCCTTTCCCGCTGCCCCCACGCAACCCACCACAATTTTAGCTGCAGCCAGGAGGAGTGTGCCACCACCACCACTACCTTCTGCCACCCTGCTACGCGCACACACACGACACACACGACATCGAGCCCAAATAACGAATTCTCTACCAGTCTGGTTTTCATCCTAATCTTCCAATTCCAGCTCTCCCGCATTCGTGCGTTTGGTACCAGCGAAATCTGGAAAATTTCGATGCAAGAGCCTTCTCTTTCCATGGAACACAAGTGCCTACTGGTGTGGTGTACCGCTAGCAGAAGATACGCCCATCCAAAATTCCGAGAGAGGCCAGACAGGGGGAGGAGACGTTTTCTCGCAAGAATGTGGAGAGGAGGAGACGTTCGATCAGGTAGTAAAAACGGCGATGTAGATAGGTGCGGGATGCACTGTACTACCCCCTGCTGCTGATAACCATGGCTTTTTGTCCATCCATTTCCGCACTCCACTCTCTTTACCTTTCACTTCTTTTTCCCGTGTCTTTTCAATCTCGTACGCCCAAAAAAGCAAACCCCGGACCCCACCGCTCAAACGGGCAACCATCAAGGAACATGAGAAAATGCTACGCCCCCAAATGTCTCGACCCCTGCTAACAACATGACGCCCTAGTTTCAACTTCCAACTCTCAATTGCGGGAAATTAAAAGATGTACAAATTCAATGAGATTATTTTGTAAACGTTTTGCTTTTCCGTGCGACATAGAACACGCGTCTTAGGAGAAAAGTTCTCAAACTTCCCTCAGGTCTGGCAAGTTGTGGCTCTCGTTTTGATCGCTTAGCTTTGGACATAATGGCAAAAAAAAAAGTCACAAATGTCGGCCGTTTCAACCAAACATTTCACAAATTCTTCTCTAGAACAATCACTTCCCGGTGTACCCTTTTTCGTTTGGTAATTGGATAAATAACATGCATACACCGAGTGAAACTACGAAAGATGAACAACGCACAACACATTTTTTTATACCAAAACTAAATCGAATGTCTCTAAAAACTACAATGTTTTATAGAACACAACATGGCTAAAAAAATACTCAAATCAATTCCTTAGCATAAGACTATGTTGTCTAAGATGCAAGCCCATGTTTCTGTTTTGATGGAATGCGATCTAGAATCTTCAGGTTAATTTTTTTTATTCAAGCCTGCAAATAATAATTGGGGGAAATATTCTAACCGGACTCGCTCCCATTAATGTATTTTAACCACACCACCTCCCATGTAAATGTGATTAGGGCAAGATGTCCTTTATAACTAATTCTATCAACATACAACTTATTTTTTACATATTTTTCCAATTACACAATAAATGTAGTTACTTAAAAATTATTGTGATATTAGGACAAAATATTTTATATAAGACTCACTATTCAATTGGAACACTACATATTTTGTGACATAAAAAACTTCACATCTTTGTAAGAATAAAGTAACTTTTAAAATAAAATAACAAGCATGAGTTTGCATAGATGATCTACAAGTATATTTATGTGTTCGCACTATATTATTATCCTTTGAATATTATTTACGAGCTTCAAAGCTTATATTCTTTTAAATATATCCATAAAGGTTTTGGGAGTGCATGTGTAAGTAGACAGAAAATTCTAGAGTATATAAGGTGTCTATGCGGGGTTTGTTACCGAATAATTGGTATTATGTGTTTATTTGTTCTTTCGTGGTCATATAGGTCTTTCATGTTCCTAGATTCAACGATAAGCGTCAACACATATGTATTAAAACAACATATTTCTTTACTAATAGCACATGCTCTTGATAAAATAGAATTCTTTTTTTGTAGGTATGCAACGAAATTTTAGCATGTTGATGACAACATCATAATTTTAGAGAGAAAACTAGAATAACACATTAATCTCAAATGGGGACTCACTTGATTTGATCTGGTCTCTAGGATGTGGATTAGTGATGTCTACGTGTGCTTCTATTCTTGTAGACAGTGTTGGACCTCCAAGAGCAGAGGTTTGTAGAACAGCAGCAAGTTTTCCTTAAGTAAATCACCCAAGGTTTATCGAACTCAGGGAGGTAGAGGTCAGAGATATCCCTCTCAAGCAACCCTGCAATTAAGATACAAGAAGTCTCTTGTGTCCCCAACACACCTAATACACTTGTCAGATGTATAGGTGCACTAGTTCGGCGAAGAGATATTAAAACGCAGGTGGTATAGATGGTGGTAAACGGTAATTGCGATCTGAAGTAAATATTGCAGGAAGTAAAGATGCAAAGAAACAAGTAAATAAGCAATGTTTGCAGTATTTGGAAACAAGGCCTAGGGATCCTACTTTCACTAGTGGCCACTCTCAACATTGCAATCATAATTGAATATAAATATAAGCACTTCATCATACTACTCTCCTGTTGGATAAAGAACTCAAATTCACTGGGCAAGTGTGCAAAAGCACACCTCAAAGGCGTATTCCCAAGTACTAGTAAACACCCCACACTGTCACCGTGAGCATTCATAGGAGGTACTAACACACCACAATTCATAAGGGAGTTACACACGGCGCACACACTGTCACCATTACACCGAGGTCACAGTAATTCCAAAATTCACATAATAAAACACTTGAATAGCATATGACATCTAGATTGCAAAGCCTATGATCACATAGATGAACAAATAAATGCTACTCTCAAACACTCTCTTGTTGGATAACAAACACCATTCATTGTGTAGGGCTACAAGAGCACCCTCAAGCCGGAGTAAACAAGCTCCACAACATCCGGAGTTCATATTTAAAGTAACCTCTAGAGTGCATAATAGACAAGAGTAACATCTACATATTCATAAAGATCACACCATGGGAGAGAGATATGAACCACATAGGTACCGGTAGAGCCCTCAGCCTCGGGGGAGAACTACTCCCTCCTCATCATAGGAGACAGCAACGGCGATGAAGATGGCGGTGGTGTCGATGGAGATGACTCTGGGGGCAATTCCCCGTCCCGGCGGCGTGCCGGAACAGAGACTTATGTCCCCCGAAACGGAGTTTTGCGATGGCGGCGGCGCCCCTGGAGTCTTTCTGGAGTTTCGTCAATTGTTGTCGGTTTTTTAGGTCGCGAGGGATTTTATAGGCGAAGAGGCGGCGCAAGGGGGTGCCTGGGGGGCCCACCCCATAGGGCGGCGCGCCCCCCTCCTAGGTCGCGCCAGCCTATGCTGTGGAGGCCCTGGGCCTCCTCTCCGGCTCCCCTTCGGTGTTCTGGTCCGTCTCGGTGAAATAAGATGTTTGGCTTTTGTTTTGTCGAATTCTGAGAATATTGCCCGAACAGCCTTTCTGGAACCAAAACCAGCAGAAAACAGGAACTGGCACCTCGGCATCTTGTTAATAGGTTAGTTCCAGAAAATGCATAAAATCATTATAAAGTGTGAGCAAAACATGTAGGTATTGTCATAAAACTAGCATGGAACATCAGAAATTATAGATACGTTGGAGATGTATCAAGCATCCCCAAGCTTAGTTCCTACTCGCCCTCGAGTAGGTAAACGATAAAAAGAATAATTTCTGAAGTGACATGCTACCAACATAATCTTGATCATACTATTGTAAAGCATATGAGATGAATGAAGTGACTCAAGGCAATGATCTATAGTTTGCTAACAAATAGATAACATATAGCAAAACTTTTCATGAATAGTACTTTAAAGACAAGCATCAAAAAGTCTTGCATAAGAGTTAACTCATAAAGCAATAAATTCTTAATAAGAGGTTCGAAGCAACACAAAGGAAGATTTAAGTTTCAGCAATTGCTTTCAACTTCAACATGCATATCTCATGGATATTTGTCAAGACAAAGTAATATGATGAATGCAAATAAGCAAGTATGTAGGAATCAATGCACACAGTTGACACAAGTGTTTGCTTCTAAGATAGAAAGAAGTAGGTAAACTGACTCAACATAAAGTAAAAGAATGGCCCTTCGCAGAGGGAAGCATGGATTACTATTTTTGTGCTAGAGCTTTTATTTTGAAAACATAGAAACAATTTTGTCAACGGTAGTAATAATTCATATGTATTATGCATAAGACATCCTATAAGTTGCAAGCCTCACGCATAGAATACCAATAGTGCTCGCACCTTGTCCTAATTAGCTTGGATTTACATGGATTATCATTGCATAACATATGTTTCAACCAAGTGTCACAAAGGGGTACCTCTATGCCGCCTGTACAAAGGTCCAAGGAGATAGATCGCATTTGATTTCTCGTTTTTGATAGATCTCAACTAAGGACATCCATACCGGGACAACATAGAAAACAGATAATGGACTCCTCTTTAATGCATAAGCAATCAACAACAGATAATATTCTCATAAGGAATTGAGGATTAGTGTCCAAACTGAAACTTCCACCATGATTCATGGCTTTAGTTAGCGGCCCAATGTTCTTCTCTAACAATATGCATACTCAAACCATTTGATCATGATAAATCGCCCTTACTTCAGACAAGACGAACATGCATAGCAACTCACATGATATTCAACAAAGGTGTAATAGTTGATGGCGTCCCCAGAAACATGGTTACCGCTCAACAAGCAACTTATAAGAAATAAGATACATAAGCTACATATTCTTTACCACAATAGTTTTTAAGGCTATTTTCCCATGAGCTATGTATTGCAAAGACAAGGAATGAAATTTTAAAGGTAGCACTCAAGCAATTTACTTTGGAATGGCAGAGAAATACCACATAGTAGATAGGTATGGTGGACACAAATGGCATAGGTTTTGGCTCAAGGTTTTGGATGCACGAGAAGAATTCCCTCTCAGTCCAAGGCTTTGGCTAGCAAGGTTGTTTGAAGCAAACACAAGTATGAACCGGTACAGCAAAACTTACATAAGAACATATTGCAAGCATTATAAGACTCTACACTGTCTTCCTTGTTGTTCAAACACTTCACCAGAAAATATCTAGACTTTTAGAGAGACCAATCATGCAATCCAAATTTCAACAAGCTCTACGGTAGTTCTCCACTAATAGGTTTAAACTACATGATGCAAGAGCTTAAACATGATCTATGAGAGCTCAAAACAATTGCCAAGTATCAAATTATTCAAAACCATATACCATTTACCACATGAAGCATTTTCTGTTTCCAACCAAATAGCAATTAACGAAGCGGTTTTCAATTCCGCCATGAACATTAAAAGTAAAAGCGAAGAACACTAGTGTTCATATGAAAAAGCGGAGCGTGTCTCTCTCCCACACAAGGTATGATCCAATTTATTCAGAGAACTAAGATAACAAAATGAAAATAAAAGCACACAGACGCTCCAAGTAAAGTACATAAGATGTGACGGAATAAAAATATAGTTTCACTAGAGGTGACCTGATAAGTTGTCGATGAAGAAGGGGATGCCCAAGGCATCCCCAAGCTTAGATGCTTGAGTCTTCTTGAAATATGCAGGGATGAACCACGGGGGCATCCCCAAGCTTAGACTTTTCACTCTTCTTGATCATATTGTATCATCCTCCTCTCTTGATCCTTGAAAACTTCCTCCACACCAAACTCAAAACATTCTCATTAGAGGGTTAGTGCATAATCAAAAATTCACATATTCAGAGGTGACATAATCATTCTTAACACTTCTGGACATTGCCCAAAGCTACTGAAAGTTAATGTAACAAAGAAATCCATTCAACATAGCAAAAGAGGCAATGCGAAATAAAAGGCAGAATCTGTCAAAACAGAACAGTCCGTAAAGACGAATTTTTCAGGGGCACTTAACTTGCTTAGATGAAAAAGCTCAAAACTAATGAAAGTTGCGTACATATCTGAGGATCCCGCATGTAAATTTGCAGCATTTTACGAGTTTCCTACAAAGAGATCTACTCAAATTCGTGACAGGTAGAAATCTGTTTATGCGCAGCAATCCAAATCTAGTATCAACTTTCTATTAGAGACTTTACTTGGCACAACAATGCAATAAAATAAAGATAAGGAGGGGTTGCTACAGTAGTAACAACTTCCAAAACGCAACAAAATAGTAGCAAAATAAAAACATGGGTTATCTCCCAAGAAGTGCTTTTCTTTATAGCCATTAAGATGGGCTCAGTGATTTTAATGATGCTCGCGCAAGAAATAAGAGTTGAAGTAAAAGAGAGCATCAAGAAGAAAATTCAAAACACATTTAAGCCTAACCCACTTCCTATGCATAAGAATCTTGTACACAAATAAATTCATGACGAACAAAGTGACAAGCATAGGAAGATAAAACACGAGTAACTTCAAAATTCTCAACATAAAGAGGGGAAACTTAATATTATTAAGATGCCTATAACCATGTTTCCCTCTCTCATAATAACTTTCAGTAGCATCATTGATGAAATCCACAATATACCCATCACTTAAAACATTCTTATCATGGTTCATATGCATAAAAGTATCATTAATTTTGGCATAAGAAAAACTCTTCTCGTTAATAATAATTGAAACAGGATCATTATCAAGAATTTGAACATGGTAAACAAGTTGCATACTCAGGGAATGGTTTTTGGCAATCCCAACATAACTATTACAAGTTTCATAAGGATAATTATAACCTGTGTCATAGCATTCTTTATAATAATTGTCAAAGATTGGAGGCATAGTGTCATCATAAGAAATAGAATAGTTATCTTCCACAGTATGTTCATCTGTAACCATACCATCATTGTTACTAGAAGGAGATGTATCAAACATATAATCATCAGTAGCAAAAGGATTTTCAAACACCTCATCCCCAAGCTTAGAGCTTTCTATATCATTATGGGAAGAAGCATGGATAGTACTAATACTATGGCAATTATTAACATCATCATTTTCAGAATTAGTTTCCCAGAGATTTTCAATATCAAAAGTAGTGTGCTCTTTCAAATCATGATCACTAATGTAGGTAAAGAGCATAGGAAGATCATTGTACTCAGATTCATTATCATAATAATCATTAGGAGCAACATACTTACGGTTACCTATCGTTATCTCATACACGCGGGGATATGCCGTTACCTCTTTCTTTTTATTCCCCCTCTTCTTCTTCGTTCCCTTCTTCTTCTTCTCCTTCTCCTCGTTCCCTTCTTTAGGAGGGAGAGACTTGATGGGAGGCTTCTCCACATAACCTGATTTATTTCCAGAAACAATAGAAGAAACTTGGGAGGATTCCTCCTTTTCATTAATAAGTTCAAAACACACAGCGGTCCTATCATATTTTGGCAAAGTGTCATCTTCTAAAATATTTTGTATGTAAGTATTTGTATGGCAATTATCAATGCAATAAGAAAGACACCCATGCAGGACACTATTAATATCAAGATCATTCATATCTAACAAAGAAATTTTTCTTGATAACTCTTCACACCACAAAAATAAAGTAAGTTCATCATGCTGATTAGGAGTAATTTCATCATCACAATACAAATTTGCAGCACTTATAAGGTACGAATTATCATTAGAGGAGCATTGAAAATTAAAATGACCCACTCTATGGCAAAGTTCACAAATAAAAGGATAGAGGGCACAAACTTTTTCACCAAGATCATCTAGAGCCCTAGACCACTTTCTAGTTTTTTCATTCCTATGATGGATACAATATTCATCTTCGATTTGATTAATTCCACAAGGTCTATGCATTCCACAAAAATTAACATGCTTATAAGAAATAGTATTTTCAGAAGTTTGGGCATGTTTATTGCAATCATTAACAACAATTTCATTTTCCATGCAAGTGTCTTTAAAAGGTTCATGATACATGTACCAATTTTCTTTAGGAACATTAATATGAGAAGCAAAGGCTTTATAGCAATCGACCATAATTTGAGGATCAAGACCATATTTAGCACTAAGCTCTTGAAAATCAACAGTTTCAATGAAAGACTTAATGCATTCATATTCATAGTTTATACCTGATTCTTTACCTTTGTCGTTCTCCCAATCTTCAGCGTTCTCCTAAATCCGATCAAGGAGGTCCCATTTAAACTCTTCTTTATTGCGCGTGAATGATCCAGAACAAGTAGTATCCAGCAAGGTTTTATCTTGAAAAGAAAGTCTTGCATAGAAATTATCAATGATGATATTACCAGGAAGTTCATGAATGGGGCATTTGAGCATTAAAGACTTCAATCTCCCCCATGCTTGGGCAATACTCTCTCCATCATGAGACCAGAAATTATATATGTTGTTTCGGTCTTTGTGAATTTCACTTGGAGGATAGAATTTAGAATAAAATAGAGGCACAATATCCTTCCAATCAAGAGAATGCCCATCCTTCAGCAGTTTATACTAATGCGCCGCTTTACCAGACAACGACATAGAGAATAATTTCTTCCTAACTTCATCCATAGAAATACCTGCAAACTTGAATAACCCGCATAATTCATGTAGAAATAGTAAATGATCTCCATGATGAACAGTTCCATCCACTTCATAGCGGTTATCCACAACAAGTTCAATAATTTTCATAGGTATCTTGAAAGGAATATTTTCAGTAGGTGGATTTAAAATATCACAAGCATCATTAGAGTCATCACATATGGGAGATAAAGTATTATCAGAGAAAAATTTCTCCCCTAAAGCTGGAAAGCTACAAAGATCATAAAAACTAGCTTCCCCAAGCTTAGACTTTTCCATAGCATTAGCATTAATTGCGTTCATACTAATAACATTGCTACTAGCATGCAAATAAGGTTCCATAGGTTTTTTAATTTTCGCATCAAACAGTCCATGTCTCAACTCAGGAAAAAGATTAAAAAGCTCACTATTTTTTTGTTGTTTTCCATTATGCCTAACTAGTAAAAATAAAAACAAGAAACAAAAAGATATAATTGCAGGATCTAAAGGAAATACCTTCGAGCACTCACACACCGGCAACAGTGCTAGGAAATAGCTTAGTAGTCGGAGGATGTGAATACCTTTTACCTTACCTCCCAAGAACGGCTTTAAAAATAGCTTGATGTCTACGTGTGCTTCTATTCTTGTAGACAGTGTTGGGCCTCCAAGAGCAGAGGTTTGTAGAACAGCAGCAAGTTTCCCTTAAGTGAATCACCCAAGGTTTATCGAACTCAGGGAGGTAGAGGTCAGAGATATCCCTCTCAAGCAACCCTGCAATTAAGATACAAGAAGTCTCTTGTGTCCCCAACACACCTAATACACTTGTCAGATGTATAGGTGCACTAGTTCGGTGAAGAGATATTAAAACGCAGGTGGTATAGATGGTGGTAAACGGTAATTGCGATCTAAAGTAAATATTGCAGGAACTAAAGATGCAGTAAAACAGTAAATAAGCGATGTTTGTAGTATTTGGAAACAAGGCCTAGGGATCCTACTTTCACTAGTGGTCACTCTCAACATTGCAATCTGTTATCACCAGAATTTGACCGAGTCAGAGGTGGGCCGCGATCAAGATGGGCTTGAAGAATATACATGGAAGAATATACGTGAATCGGCCTTATATGCAAAGTTTGGGCTAGTTTGCCTGTGTATCTGTAATATAGTAGGATACGTGTCGATTAGTTAGAGTTTGTCTCATGCACAGTTGGGATTATTCCCACGTTAGAAAGTCTACGGACTATAAATATGTATCTAGGGTTTATGGAATAAACAACAATCACGTTCACCACAAACCAATCTAGGCGCATCGCCAACTCCCTTGTCTCGAGGGTTTCTTCCGGGTAAGCATCATGCTGCCTAGATCGCATCTTGCGATCTAGGCAGTACAAGTTTATTCGTCGTTCATGCGTTGCTCGTACTGAAGCCTTTTTGATGGCGAGCAACGTAGTTATCTTAGATGTGTTAGGGTTAGCATTGTTCTTCGTATCATATGTTGTCGTCGTGCAACCCTTAGACATCTTGCCGCCCTTACGCCTATCTTAGGCGTAGGGGCGTGATACGTCCCCGACGTATCCATAATTTCTGATGTTCCATGCTTGTTTTATGACAATACTTACATGTTTTGCTTGCACTTTATGATGTTTTTATGCGTTTTCCGGAACTAACCTATTAACAAGATGCCACAGTGCCAGTTCCTGTTTTCTGCTGTTTTTGGTTCCAGAAAGGCTGTTCGGGCAATATTCTCGGAATTAGACGAAATCAACGCCAAACCTCCTATTTTTCCCGGAAGGCTCCAGAACACCGAAGAAGAGTCGGAGAGGGGCCAGGGGGCCACCACACCACATGGCGGCGCGGGCCAGACCCTGGCCGTGCCGGCCTAGGGTGAGGCGCCCCCAGGTGCCCCCCTGCACCGCCTCTTCGCCTATAAAATCCCTTTCGACCTAAAAACACCGAACGAATTGACGAAACTCCCGAAAGACTCCAGGGGCGCCGCCGCCATCGCGAAACTCCAATTCGTGGGACAAAAGTCTCTGTCCCGGCACCCTGCCGGGACGGGGAAGTGCCCCCGGAAGCCATCTCCATCAACGCCACCGCCTCCGCCATGCTCCGTGAGTAGTTCCCCCATGGACTACGGGTTCTAGCAGTAGCTATGTCGGTATTCTCTCCCCCATGTACTTCAATACAATGATCTCATGAGCTGCCTTACATGATTGAGATTCATCTGATGTAATCGGTGTTGTGTTTGTTGGGATCCGATGGATGATACATTATGATTAGTATATCTATAAAGTTTGTGAAGTTATTGTTTCTGCAATCTTGTTATGCTTAATGCTTGTCACTAGGGCCCGAGTGGCATGATCTTAGATTTGAGCTCTATACTTATTGCTTAGATTGTATCTACAAGTTGTATGCACATGTCACTGTCCGGAACCAATGGCCCCGAAGTGACAGAAATCGGGACAACCGGAGGGGATGGTAGTGATGTGAGGATCACATGTTTTCACGGAGTGTTAATGCTTTGCTCCGGTACTCTATTAAAAGGAGTACCTTAATATCCAGTAGTTTCCCTAGAGGCCCGGCTGCCACCGGCTGGTAGGACAAAAGATGTTGTGCAAGTTTCTCATTGCGAGCACGTACGACTATATACGGAAAACATGCCTACATAATTAATAAGCCTGATGTTCTATCTTAATGCTTTGATTCCTATCAATTGCCCAACTGTAATTTGTTCACCCAACACTTGTCACTTATTGGAGAGTTACCACTAGTGTAGATCGCTGGGAACCCCGGTCCATCTCTCATCATAATATACTTGTTCTACATGTCATTGGAAGTAGTATCAACTATCTTCTTGTGCCATCGCTCTCATATTGCTATTACTTTCAGCTTTGTATTCTTGTTACTACTGCTCTCATATTACTGCTACTTTCACATCACCCCTGTTGCTAGTGCTTTTCAGGTGTGCAGCTGAATTGACAACTCGCTTGTTAAGGCTTATAAGTATTCTTTACCTCCCCTTGTGTCGAATCAATAAATTGGGTTATACTACCCTCGAAGACTATCGCGATCCCCTATACTTGTGGGTCATCAAGACTGTTTTTACGCGCCGTTGCCGGGGAGGCATAGCTCTACTCATAAGTTCACCTGGGGAGTACACTCTACCTCTCTCTCTGTTTTATTTTATTTTGTTTTGCTTAGTTTACTTTTGTCTAGTTTATTTGTGCTTAGTTTATTTCTGTCTAGTATTATTTTGCTTAGTTTACATTTGTCTAGTTTGTTTAGTTTTATTTTCCTCATATACCCAAAAATCCATAAAAATTTGAAAAACCAAAAAAATTAAAAACTGCTGTTATGGGAGAACCAACAACCTACTTGGAGCTTATGGAATGTTATAATTGTTATAGAGAATCAAGAACTGGTAAAATAATGAGTGCTATGATAGAAAAATTGAATACAATTGCTAGAATCTTGCTTAGACGCCATGATATAAACTGTTGCTCTCAACAGGATACTAAACATCTTAAATTTCAATGTGGCTTTAGTGAGGAATATTTTATTAAGAGCTATAATCGGAATTGCTATATTCATTATGGGTTCGAAGAGGTAGAACAATTTGTCTTATTTATGGGAGCCTCTGAGATAGAATCCTTCATAGTTGAGAATTATGAAACTTGTGCTATTTGTAAGGACCTTAAAGATTATGTCTCTACTATCCTTAATTCTTGCATAGAATGCTACAGTAGGAATCCTTATATCCTTGATTATAAAGAGAGACACATTAATGCACAAGAATGCACTCACAATTTGCAGGAATCGGTGGAAGAAGAAACTGATGAACCTGAAAGCTCATTGGATGAAAAAGAGGAGGAAATTGATGAAATTGAAAGCTCATTGGATGAAAAAGAAGAGGAGAGCGACGAACAAAAGGAGGAAGAATGGATTAGCTACCCATGCCAACCTTCTAATGAGAGTAACTCTTTATCTCTTACACTATTTGATTGTCCTCCATGCTTACCGAAAGAGGTTGAATGTTATGTTCCTGTGGATTCTCTTGAAATATTACCTATGAGTAAAACTTGTGAGAATAATTATGCTACTATTATTTATGATAATCCATGCTATTTTGATAAATCTTATGATAATGCTTTGTTTGTGCCTGATGTCGAAATGCATGGTACTAAAGAATTTTGCTTGGCAAATGTTTATGATAAAGCTCTAGATGATGGTCCTATGTTACTTGATAATATTAATTGTACTACTAATGAAAATGGGATTGGAGAGTTCTTGACTTATTCTATGAGTCCCATATCTCTTGAGATTGATCAATCATCATGTTATGTTATTGATAAAAGTGAGTTTGAAAGTTTTAATCCCGCTATTCTTGAACTTGATAAAAATTATATGTTTGAGGATCATGAAAAGTATGCTGCATGTGATAGTTATATTGTTGAATTTGTTCATGAAGCTACTGAAAATTATTATGAGAGAGGAAAATATGGTTGTAGAAATTTGCACGGTACTAAAACACCTCTCTATGTGCTTAAAATTTTGAAGTTACACTTGTTCTATCTTCCTATGCTTGTTACTTTGCTTTTAATGAACTTGTTTATTTACAAGATTCCTTTGCATAGGAAGCATGTTAGGCTTAAATGTGTTTTGAATTTGCTTTTTGATGCTCTCTTTTGCTTCAAATACTATTTCTTGCGAGTGCATCATTAAAACTGCTGAGCCCATCTTAATGGCTATAAAGAAAGCAACTTCTTGGGAGATAACCCATGTGTTATTTTGCTACAGTACTTTATTTTATATTTGTGTCTTGGAAGTTGTTTACTACTGTAGCAACCTCTCCTTATCTTAGTTTTGTGTTTTGTTGTGCCAAGTGAAGCCTCTAATCGAAGGTTGATGCTAGATTTGGATTTCTGCGCAGAAACAGATTTCTATCTGTCACGAATCTGGGTCTAATTCTCTGTAGGAAACTTAGAAAATTATGCCAATTTACGTGCGTGTTCCTCAGATATGTACGCAACTTTTATTAGTTTTGAGTTTTCTGATTTGAGCAACGGAAGTATTTTATTAAAATTCGTCTTTACTGGCTGTTCTGTTTTGGCAGATTCTGTCTCTGTTTTTTGCATTGTCTCTTGTGGACTTTAAGCGAGCTTTTCTAGACATAGAGAGCTGTAGCTAATGTTTTATTGAGTTCTTGCAATGTGCCACTACAGGACCAAGGTGGATTCAAATTTTTTTGAGTACTAACCCCTCTAATGAAGTTTATGAGAAGTTTGTTGTGAAGGAAGTTTTCAAGGGTCAAGAGAGGAGGATGATATATGATCAAGAAGAGTGAAAAGTCTAAGCTTGGGGATGCCCCCGTGGTTCATCCCTGCATATTTCAAGAAGACTCAAGTGTCTAAGCTTGGGGATGCCCAAGGCATCCCCTTCTTCATCAACTTATCAGGTTCCTCCCCTGAAACTATATTTTTATTCGGTCACATCATATGTGCTTTACTTGGAGCGTCTGTGTGCTTTTATTTTTGTTTGTGTTTGAATAAATTCGGATCCTAGCAATCCTTGTTTGGGAGAGAGACACGCTCCGCTTTTTCATATGAACACTTGTTCTTCGTTTTACTTTTAATGTTCAATGATAAAAGTTGGAAGCTATAGCACTTATTATTATTTGGTTGGAAACAGAAAATGCCTCATATGACTTGGATAATTTGATACTTGGCAATTGTTTTGAGCTCTCAAGTAGATCATAAGTTTTTGCATGTAGTTTAAACCTATTAGTGGAGAACTACCGTAAAGCTTGTTAAAATTGGTTTGCATAATTGATCTCTCTTAAGGTCTAGATATTTTCTGGTAAAAGTGTTTGAGCAACAAGGAAGACAGTGTAGAGTATTATAATGCTTGCAATATGTTCTTATGTAAGTTTTGCTGTACCGGTTCATACTTGTGTTTGCTTCAAACAACCTTGCTAGCCTAAGCCTTGTACTGAGAGGGAATACTTCTCATGCATCCAAAATCCTTGAGCCAACCACTATGCCAATTGTGTCCACCATACCTACCTATTATGTGGTATTTCCTGCCATTCCAAAGTAAATTGCTTGAGTGCTACCTTTAAACAATTCAAAATGCTTCTCAATTTGTGTTTATGTTTCATAGCTCATGAGGAAGTATGTGGTGTTTAGCTTTCAACCTTGTCATTTACTTTTGACGGACTCTCACATGGACTAGTGGCACATCCGCTTATCCAATAATTTTGCAAAAAGAGCTGGCAATGGGATTCCCAGTCCCAAATTAATTAACTTAAATAGACACTCCTCCATGGTTTGTGATTGTTGGACGGCACCCGAAGGATTCGGTTGGCCATGGCTTGTGTAAGCAAAGGTTGGGGGGAGTGTCATCATCATAATAAAACTAAAATAAAAAGGCACTCCTTCATGGTATGAGATTGTTGGCAGGCACCCGAGGATTCGGTTAGCCATGGTTTGTGTAAGAAAGGTTGGAAGGAGTGCCACATAAATATGCAAATAATTCATGGGAGCCGCTCTTGAAAGTCCGGTTGGCAAGGTAGTTGGTGTACCCACTACCATTCGTTGACAACAACAAACACCTCTCAAAACTTTACTTTTATGCTCTCTATATGTTTTCAAAACCAAAGCTCTAGCACAAATATAGCAATCGATGCTTCCCTCTACGAAGGGCCATTCTTTTACTTTATGTTGAGTCAGTTTACCTACTTCCTTCCATCTTAGAAGCAAACACTTGTGTCAACTGTGCATTGATTCTTACATACTTGCATATTTGCATTCATCATATTACTCTATGTTGACAATATCCATGAGATATACATGTTGAAAGTTGAAAGCAACCGCTGAAACTTAAATCTTCCTTTGTGTTGCTTCGATGCCTTTACTTTGAATTTATTGCTTTATGAGTTAACTCTTGTGCAAGACTTTTGATGCTTGTCTTGAAAGTACTATTCATGAAAAGTTTTGCTATATGTTATCTATTTGTTAGCAACTATAGATCATTGCCTTGAGTCACTTCATTCATTTCATATGCTTTGTAATAGTATGATCAAGTTTATGTAAGTAGCATGTCACTACAGAAATTATTCTTTTTATCGTTTACCTGCTCGGGACGAGCAGGAACTAAGCTTGGGGATGCTGATACGTCCCCGACGTATCCATAATTTCTGATGTTCCATGCTTGTTTTATGACAATACTTACATGTTTTGCTTGCACTTTATGATGTTTTTATGCGTTTTCCGGAACTAACCTATTAACAAGATGCCACAGTGCCAGTTCCTGTTTTCTGCTGTTTTTGGTTCCAGAAAGGCTGTTCGGGCAATATTCTCGGAATTGGACGAAATCAACGCCAAACCTCCTATTTTTCCCGGAAGGCTCCAGAACACCGAAGAAGAGTCGGAGAGGGGCCAGGGGGCTACCACACCACATGGCGGCGCGGGCCAGACCCTGGCCGCGCCGGCCTAGGGTGAGGCGCCCCCAGGTGCCCCCCTGCGCCGCCTCTTTGCCTATAAAATCCCTTTCGACCTAAAAACACCGCACGAATTGACGAAACTCCAGAAAGACTCCAGGGGCGCCGCCGCCATCGCGAAACTCCAATTCGGGGGACAGAAGTCTCTGTCCCGGCACCCTGCCGGGACGGGGAAGTGCCCCCGGAAGCCATCTCCATCAACGCCACCGCCTCCGCCATGCTCCGTGAGTAGTTCCCCCATGCACTACGTGTTCTAGCAGTAGCTATGTCGGTATTCTCTCCCCCATGTACTTCAATACAATGATCTCATGAGCTGCCTTACATGATTGAGATTCATCTGATGTAATCGGTGTTGTGTTTGTTGGGATCCGATGGATGATACATTATGATTAGTATATCTATAAAGTTTGTGAAGTTATTGTTGCTGCAATCTTGTTATGCTTAATGCTTGTCACTAGGGCCCGAGTGGCATGATCTTAGATTTGAGCTCTATACTTATTGCTTAGATTGTATCTACAAGTTGTATGCACATGTCACTGTCCGGAACCAATGGCCCCGAAGTGACAGAAATCGGGACAACCGGAGGGGATGGTAGTGATGTGAGGATCACATGTTTTCACGGAGTGTTAATGCTTTGCTCCGGTACTCTATTAAAAGGAGTACCTTAATATCCAGTAGTTTCCCTTGAGGCCCGGCTGCCACCGGCTGGTAGGACAAAAGATGTTGTGCAAGTTTCTCATTGCGAGCACGTACGACTATATACGGAAAACATGCCTACATAATTAATAAGCCTGATGTTCTATCTTAATGCTTTGATTCCTATCAATTGCCCAACTGTAATTTGTTCACCCAACACTTGTCACTTATTGGAGAGTTACCACTAGTGTAGATCGCTGGGAACCCCGGTCCATCTCTCATCATAATATACTTGTTCTACATGTCATTGGAAGTAGTATCAACTATCTTCTTGTGCCATCGCTCTCATATTGCTATTACTGCTGCTGTGTTACTGTTACTACTGCTCTCATATTACTGCTACTTTCACATCACCCCTGTTGCTAGTGCTTTTCCAGGTGCAGCTGAATTGACAACTCAGTTGTTAAGGCTTATAAGTATTCTTTACCTCCCCTTGTGTCGAATCAATAAATTGGGTTATACTACCCTCGAAGACTATCGCGATCCCCTATACTTGTGGGTCATCAGGGCGGCACCCCGCTTGATCATTATTTAGTAGATCCGATCCATTATGGTTGCTCCTTGTTCTTCAAGGATTAGTTTTATATCTGCATAGTTAGGCCTTACAAAGGGTTGGAGGATCTAGCGGCGCGTAGGGTGTAGTTTGCTAGCCCTAGACAGGATGTTCCGGGGATCAACCTCGTGTTGGTTTTTAGGCCTTGTCTAGGATCGGCTTACGATCACCGTGCGTGGCCGCGAGGCCCAATCACGAGTAGGATGTTCCGATTATGAGGTGAAAACCCTGAATCATCGTAGATCGTGTTAGCTTTATCTTGATCAAGCAGGACCACCATATATTCGTACACCTCGTGCGAATCATGGGTGGATCGGCTCTTTGAGCCGATTCACAGGACAACCTGAGAGCCGATCGAGGCTCGTATTTAATGTTTACGTGTATGCCATGCAGGAAACTAAGCGAGGCATCTCCATCACCTTCCTGACCAGGTATAGGTCAGGTGGCACGCCCTTGCACCAGCATCGGACGTGCGTGCCGGAGTCTTTGCGGGCCGTCGCTCGGAGGGACCAGGGCCAGCCGCAGCCCTAAGTTGCTCCCGGCTCTCCTGTGTTGCCCGTCGTTGCTCGCCGGTGGGTTTCTGACCGCAACACATTCTGGCACGCCCTGTGGGACGATCTTCTACACCAACCACATCGCCATCTACATCTGAGATGGCGGACGGCACCCCAGTCACGTACGAGGATCTGACCGAGGAGCTCAAGAAGAAGTATGACGAGGTCAAAGCGATCCTCGAAGCCGACCTCATCGGCTCCTTTCACAGAACCCGCTCACATGGCGTCAGGTGGAAGGGGTTCTCACCGGAAGGCGCGCTCGATGGAGTGGACATGTCCGCCCCGTCAGAAGAACGCACCAGGTCCCTGCGTCAGGAGATTAGCTACATGGTGGATCACTCGCTGCACCACCATTCTGAGAGCCTGGTGAACACGTTGGAGCGTGTCGCTTTTCGGATGATCCAGGAAATCATGAGGCATCAGTACTCCCCTTCAGGACCAGCTCTCGGGACTTACCAAGGAGAGATGCCACTCCAATCCCGTCCACCGCTGCCATTCCCGTTGACAACACCAGAAGTGCCGAATTCACCGGCATACGCCGTCGACATGGTGGAATGCACATACCCCGGGAGGTACCAGCCGAGATTCTCATTCAGCATCAACATGGTGGGACTTGGGCGCCACCCTGGTAAGGACAGAGACGAGGGCAGTTGCTCTCATAGCGAGGACAAGGAGGGAGCCGTTCCACGCGATCGGTCCCGACACTTCCAAAAAATCCTGGTTACGATCAAGATGAAGGCCGATTCCAGCAATCAGCCTGTATTATCCGTGCCACACGCTCTCCCTGCATTTGGTGTCGACCTCACGGGTGACGGGAAGTTAGGGTATGGGTTTACATCGGCTGATGAGCTAGAGGAAGTCGACATCGGTCCTGGGGATAAGCCGCGACCAACTTTTATCAGCAAGAAGTTAGATCCACAGCTCAGGGGTCAGATGATAGCTCTGTTAAAAGAATATCCAGATTGCTTTGCATGGGATTACACAGAGATGCCTGGGTTAGACAGGAGCATCATTGAACATCGGCTCCCCCTTAAGAAAGGATTTCGGCCGTTCCAACAACGAGCACGTCAGATGAGGGCCGAAATTCTGGAAGAAGTCAAGAAAGAGATCGAGAAGATGTTGGCCGCCGGGTTCATCAGGCCATGCAGGTATGCTGAGTGGATCTCCAGTATCGTTCCTGTAGAGAAGAAGGACGGCTGATGGCGTGTGGCCATCGATTTCCGAGATCTCAACAGAGCCACTCCAAAAGATGAGTATCCGATGCCTGTGGCAGAAACATTGATCAATGCAGCTGCTGGCCACAAGGTGTTGAGCTTCATGGATGGCAACGCCGTCTATAACCAAATCTTCATGGCTCCAGAAGATATACACAAGACCGCATTCAGAGTACCAGGGGCAGTAGGCTTGTTTGAATATGTAGTCATGACCTGTGGGTTGAAGAATGCTGGTGCAACGTACCAACGAGCCATGAACTATATATTTCACGATCTGATCGGCAAGTTGGTGGAAATCTACATCGACGACGTGGTAGTCAAATCTGTCTCCATGGAGGGACAATTGGATGATTTACGGCGCGTCCTAGACCGAACTCGGAAGTTCGGACTGAGAATGAATCCGAAGAAGTGTGCTTTTGGTGTGACGGCTGGTCAGTTCCTAGGTTTTCTGGTTCATGAACGGGGAATTGTAGAACGGCCGATTCATTCCCTGAAAAGTCAAGAGGCGGTGCGTACCATGCAGCCGCCCACCACGAAGAAGGAACTCCAACGTCTCATCGGCAAGATCAATTTTGTCCGACGATTCATCTCTAATCTGTCAGGACGAATCGAGCCGTTCATGGCACTGGTGAAAACTAAATCTGACGACGAGTTTCACTGGGGGCAGAACAGCAGCAGGCGTTTGATGAGATTAAGCGGTATCTGACGACGCCGCCTGTGCTAGTTCCGCCCCAACAAGACAGGCCGTTCTACATCTACTTGTCAGTAGCTGACACGTCCATCGCTTCGGTGGTGGTGCAACTCTACGAGGGTGTTGAAAAGGTCGTTTTCTACCTCAGCAGAAGAATGTTGGACGCGGGGACAAGGTATCCTGAGGTCGAGAAGCTTTGCCTCTGCCTGTTCTTCACCTGCACCAAGCTTCATCACATCCTTTTGACGGCAGAGATCATCGTCATATGCAAGTCAGACGTTGTCAAGCACATGCTGTCGGCCCCTGTTTTGAAAGGCCGGCTTGGTAAGTGGATGTTTGCGTTGTCAGAGTTCGATCTTCGGTATCAGCCTGCGAAAGCAGTCAAGGGGCAAGCGTTGGCCGATCTTATAGCTGAACGGATCAGTACCAATATAGCAGCACTGTCTATACGTGCATGGGCTATGTTCTTCGATGGATCGGCTTGCGACGATGGTTGTGGCATCGGCATTCTGATCGTGTCGCCTCGGGGGGCAGCATACTCCTTTTCCATCAGACTATCTACCCCTTGCACCAACAATGTCGCGGAATATGAGGCAGTGCGTAAGGGAATGGAGTTGTTACTGGAAGCCGGGCGTATGAGAGCTTTTTGGAGACTCCAAGTTGGTGATTAACCAGCTCACGGATGAATATAAGTGCGAGAGTGAATCGCTTTTCCCATATTGGATGGAATGCCGTGAGTTGATGACACAGTTTCGGTACATCAACTTTAATTGGGTCCCAAGATCACAAAACACCGAGGCCAACAATCTCGCACAAATGGCGTCAGGCTATATAGACATATCTGACGGGTCAGAAGTTCGTGCGCTTCTGGAACAGGATGATTGGAGAGCCGAAATCTTCAATTACTTAAAAGATTCGGCTCGGGGGGCACCTAAACGGATAAGATACAAAGCCATGAAGTATGTCCTCATAGGAGACGACATGTTCTATAGGACGTTGGAAGGGTTACTACTCAAGTGTCTGGGACCAACTGAGTCTAATCGGCTCTTACATGAGGTGCATGAAGGCGCCTGTGGAACTCATCAGTCGGCTCATAAGATGAAGTGGCTAATTAGGCGATCAGGGTTTTATTGGCCCACCATGCTTGAAGATTGCTTCAAGTACTACAAGGGGTGCCAAGCGTGCCAGATGTTCGGGAAGATTCAGATGGTACCCGCATCAGCAATGAACCCTATCATCAAGCCTTGGCCGTTTCGAGGGTGGGGCATGGATATGATCGGCAAAATCCATCCGGCGTCGAGTAAAAAACATGAATGGATTTTGGTTATCACAGATTACTTCACCAAGTGGGTGGAGGCTGTCCCTATGAAGAAGGTGAAATCAGAAGATGTGATCAAGTTTGTGAAAGAACACGTCATTCATAGGTTCGGGATTCCCCAAACTATCACGACCGATGGAGGTTCGGTCTTTATTTCTAAAGAATTCAGAAAGTTCTGCGATGACATGGGGATTAAGCTGATCCGATCATCTCCATACTATGCTCAAGCCAATGGGCAAGCTGAAGCGTCCAATCAGAGCCTGATCAAGCTGATCAAGAGAAAAATTGACGAGAACCCTAGGGATTGGCATGAAAAGTTATCAGAAGCTTTGTGGGCCTACCGCATGTCGTGCCATGGAGCTATAAAAACTTCGCCGTACCAGCTCGTCTATGGACAGGAAGCCGTATTACCTTGGGAAATTACGGCTGGATCAAGACGTGTCACGTTTCAGAATGATCTAACAGCTGAAGAATATGCAGCTTTGATGAGTGACACTATTGAGGATGCAACAGAACTTAGGCTTTGGTCGTTGGAGAAGATTAAAGAGAACAAAGCCAGGGTAGCTCGTGCCTACAATAAGAAGCTTAGACCAAAGGAGTTTCAAGTTGGTGATCTAGTATGGGAAGCTGTGTTGCCGTTAGGAACTAGGGACAAGGCATATGGCAAATGGTCTCCTAATTGGCACGGTCCGTACAAAGTCGTCCAGGCCTTGAAGGGTAATGCATACATGCTGGAGCAGTTGGACGGCGTTAAGTTCCCAGTAGCCGTCAATGGTCAACACCTCAAGAAGTATTTCCCAAGCATGTGGGATGATGGGCAGTAAGGTATGGAGGCCGATTTAAAATCGGCCAGTAAAAAAAAAATCACAGCCGATGCGTAGACATCGACTTGAGAAAACATACGGAGACAACAGTATGCGAGTACAGCCGATGCACGGGCATCGACTTCAGAATAATAAAGCCGATACATTGCTATCGACTCTAGAGGAATAAGCTCAATTAAGCAGGTTAACAGAATCGATTCAGACCAGAAATCATGATATTTGGGATGAATCTCCTAGTGGGTTGCTGAGGAGTTCAGTCTGCGCGTTTAAGGTTGGAGGATGGTTTGGATGTGAGTTAGACCTATTGGTCCGCGTGAATAGGCGATGGCTTGAACTCAAATCGCGTTTATAGTGCAAGCTGATGCCCTGCCATCGGCTCTCTGTACAGTGACTTCGTTCGACGATCGGTGAAATTGACAAGAAAGCAAAATTAATTGAGGAATATTTTCTTCATTAATAGTGGTATTTCTTACAAAGAAAGAGCCGATTGCTCAGGGAAGAAAGAACAAAAGCCGACTACTACTACTAGTCCCTAATCTAAGGGCCATTGCTGCCCTCGTCGTCGTCGTCGCTGCCGCCGGCGCAGCTGCTGATAGGCTCCTCATCGGAGCTCCCGTAACCTTCTACGGGAGCCTCATCTTCCTCCTCGTCGTCATCGCTGTCGTCGTCCCACCAGACGCGGAGGCGCTTCGCTGGTGGGTAGCCTTCGAGGGAGTCGTCGTCGTCCTCCTCCACCTCTTCTTCGGAGGAGGTGAAATCGTCCCAGGAGAAGCGGTCGTCCTCGCTCGCCGCCTCCTCTTCCCCTTCGAAGAGGAATCGAAGGTCGCCCTCTCCGTCGGTCAAGGATTTGTCATCCTCGGACCAGATGGAGGAATCATGTTCCTCCTTGTCCCACGTCGTTGGGGCGAGAATGTCGTGCGCCGCCAACGAGCCCCACTCCGGCGTCGGCTCGCGAGATGAGGAAGAGTCGGAGAAGACCGACGAGGCGGAGGAGGAAGAAGAGGACATGGCTACGGGAGATTGGGGATTTTTGGGTGCCGATGGCCAGAACAGAGCAAGGGGATGAAGTGGCAAACTGCTCAGAGCGGTTAAATAAAGGGGATATAGTAGAGATTCAATGCCACAACAGTTTCCGAGGAGGCGGTGCCCAAAAAACAACGGTCAAATCACGCGGAAAAGTTGAGAAGGCAGGGCATCATGATGAAGGATGCTGCGACGGTTCTGCTCTGCCACGACATGACCCGACGAAGAGAAGCAGAGTGATTTTGGAATTATCAATTCCAAAACCAGGGGGGCATGTGTTATCACCAGAATTTGACCGAGTCAGAGGTGGGCCGCGATCAAGATGGGCTTGAAGAATATACATGGAAGAATATACGTGAATCGGCCTTATATGCAAAGTTTGGGCTAGTTTGCCCGTGTATCTGTAATATAGTAGGATACGTGTCGATTAGTTAGAGTTTGTCTCATGCACGGTTGGGATTATTCCCACGTTAGAAAGTCTACGGACTATAAATATGTATCTAGGGTTTATGAAATAAACAACAATCACGTTCACCACAAACCAATCAAGACGCATCGCCAACTCCCTTGTCTCGAGGGTTTCTTCCGGGTAAGCATCATGCTGCCTAGATCGCATCTTGCGATCTAGGCAGTACAAGTTTATTCGTCGTTCATGCGTTGCTCGTACTGAAGCCTTTTTGATGGTGAGCAACGTAGTTATCTTAGATGTGTTAGGGTTAGCATTGTTCTTCGTATCATATGCTGTCGTCGTGCAACCCTTAGACATCTTGCCGCCCTTACGCCTATCTTAGGCGTAGGGGCGGCACCCCGCTTGATCATTATTTAGTAGATCCGATCCGTTATGGTTGCTCCTTGTTCTTCAAGGATTAGTTTTATATCTGCATAGTTAGGCCTTACAAAGGGTTGGAGGATCCAGCGGCGCGTAGGGTGTAGTTTGCTAGCCCTAGACAGGATGTTCCGGGGATCAACCTCGTGTTGGTTTTTAGGCCTTGTCTATGATCAGCTTACGATCACCGTGCGTGGCCGCGAGGCCCAATCACGAGTAGGATGTTCCGATTATGCGGTGAAAACCCTAAATCGTCGTAGATCGTGTTAGCTTTATCTTGATCAAGCAGGACCACCATATATTCGTACACCTCATGCGAATCATGGGTGGATCGGCTCTTTGAGCCGATTCACAGGACAACCTGAGGGCCGATCGAGGCTCGTATTTAATGTTTACGTGTATGCCATGAAGGAAACTAAGCGAGGCATCTCCATCACCTTCCTGACCAGGTATAGGTCAGGTGGCACGCCCTTGCACCAGCATCGGACGTGCGTGCCGGAGTCTTTGCGGGCCGTCGCTCGGAGGGACCAGGGCCAGCCGCAGCCCTAAGTTGCTCCCGGCTCTCCTGTGTTGCCCGTCGTTGCTCGCCGGTGGGTTTCTGACCGCAACACAATCATAATTGAATATAAATATAAGCACTTCATCATACTACTCTCCTGTTGGATAAAGAACTCAAATTCACTGGGCAAGTGTGCAAAAGCACACCTCAAAGGCGTATTCCCAAGTACTAGTAAACACCCCACACTGTCACCGTGAGCATTCATAGGAGGTACTAACACACCACAATTCATAAGGGAGTTACACATGGCGCACACACTGTCACCATTACACCGATGTCACAGTAACTCCAAAGTTCACATAATAAAACACTTGAATAGCATATGACATCTAGATTGCAAAGCCTATGATCACATAGATGAACAAATAAATGCTACTCTCAAACACTCTCTTGTTGGATAACAAACATCATTCATTGTGTAGGGCTACAAGAGCACCCTCAAGCCGGAGTAAACAAGCTCCACAACATCCGGAGTTCATATTTAAAGTAACCTCTAGAGTGCATAATAGACAAGAGTAACATCTACATATTCATAAAGATCACACCATGGGAGAGAGATATGAACCACATAGCTACCGGTAGAGCCCTCAGCCTCGGGGGAGAACTACTCCCTCCTCATCATAGGAGACAGCAACGACGATGAAGATGGCGGTGGTGTCGATGGAGATGACTCCGGGGGCAATTCCCCGTCCCGGCGGTGTGCCGGAACAGAGACTTCTGTCCCCCGAAACGGAGTTTCGCGATGGCGGCGGCGCCCCTGGAGTCTTTCTGGAGTTTCGTCAATTGTTGTCGGGTTTTTAGGTCGCGAGGGATTTTATAGGCGAAGAGGCGGCGCAAGGGGGTGCTTGGGGGGCCCACTCCATAGGGCGGCGCGCCCCCCTCCTAGGCCGCGCCAGCCTATGGTGTGGAGGCCCTGGGCCTCCTCTCCGGCTCCCCTTCGGTGTTCTGGTCCGTCTCGGTGAAATAAGATGTTTGGCTTTTGTTTCGTCGAATTCCGAGAATATTGCCCGAACAGCCTTTCTGGAACCAAAAACAGCAGAAAACAGGAACTGACACCTCGACATATTGTTAATAGGTTAGTTCCGGAAAATGCATAAAATTATTATAAAGTGTGAGCAAAACATGTAGGTATTGTCATAAAACTAGCATGGAACATCAGAAATTATAGATACGTTGGAGACGTATCAATTAGCTACATACAATAAGATTGAGCTAATACCTTAGGTCCAGTCCCCATTCAGATTGATCCTTTTGAGATATTTTGGTTGTTTGGTTGGAACCTCGTTTGTCAAATGTCTATGAATGCCCCAACCTTTTGATAGCTCAAGAAGGAAGACATATTTTAGACAAAAATCCTTAGGGAGAAGAGTTAAATCCTATAGGAAGATAAGGTGTAGGAAATATTCCTATAGAATCAAACAAACTAGTGTAGGAAATATTCCTATAGAATCTAAATTCTACACAATTCCTATATCAATCATATCAATCAAAGAAGCCCTTAGACTGCTAGCTAGGTGGAGAGGCAAGTTTCTTCGGGCAAGATTACTCTTAGTATAAAAATATCTAGCTAACATCTGAAAGGGAACATGCATTGAACTATCATGTAAATCAAAACTTTTTGCCTACATGATCTACCAAGATCTATACTATGTAGATGAAATAATTGGATGTAATTGATCAAAATCACTCAACGAGTAGTGTAGAAGAGCTCGATGATGCTAATGATCCAGGCGATCCTCGCTGTTAGGCTAATTCATCCCAATCGTGGTGATTCTAGTGAGGCAATAAGAGAGGAAGAATAAAGGAATCCACAAAGAACTCCAAGTATCTCCAAGATCTAAATTGAGGTGGTTCCCCTTAGAGAGAGAAGGATTTGATTGGTGAAGATGTAGGTCTATATCTCCTCTATCTTTTCTCTCAAATAGATGCAAGATTCATTGGAGGGAGAGAGAGATTTCAAGCTCAAAGGGGGTCGGAAATGGGTGGCAAAAACGACATTCCAGGGAGAAGAAACCCCTACGCGTTCCTGGTGGGCCACGGGCCAGAAAAGCCTTGTTGTTTAGTAGCCCGTGAAGAATTTTTGGCCCAGCAGATACGCAAGCCTCAGTTTGTTTGGTTTCATACGAGCCTAGATTTTAGCCTCACCACTTGTCCACATAGTGACCTTACCTCTCACCTCCTCACCTATCACAATAAGCCTCACACTGCTATCCACGAAGCCTAGCACCATGCTGGTGCGCGGAAAAGATCGCCATGCCACTCTTGCCGATGGTGGCCAAGGCGGGTTTACGCTACATACGCGCAATATTAGGCTGAATATGATAGCCCGAAGCTTCCAGTGTAGCACAACAAGATCGTCGCTGCCATTGGCTACACCTACACGGTTACCACCATGTCTTCACCAACGATGGTGGCCATGAAGTTTACCGCCATGATACCGCCGACAGTGGCCACAACGGTTACCGCCATGAATTATTGTCTATCACATACCATAACCATCACCACCATGACACCGTCAGTCACGCCCGTCACAAGAATCACCATGTCGTCGACCACGTCGCCGAACACCACCATGACACCGCCGGTCACGCCAGTCACAAGCATCACCATGTCGCCGAACACGAAGACAAACACCACCATGACACCGATGTTCACGCCTGTCAAAAGCATCACCATGTCGCTGACAACGTCACCGAACTCCACCATGACACCTCCGGTCACGCCGGTCACAAGCACCACCACGTCGCCGACCACAAACATCACCTTGAAATCACCATTCACGTTGGTCAAAGGACAACGTCGCCGACCATGAAGCCTAACGCCATGTTGTCGTTCATGTTAGCCGGACAACACCATGATGCCACTGACGATGAGGATGGCCACCACCATGGATTATCACCTCTCACTTCTCACCTATCATCATCACGTCATCGTCCATGAAGATGGCAAGTGAGAAGTTGTGCACGAGTACTCCAAAATATACTCACACATACGTATGAATTACACTATACTAGTGAGCTATTTATCTACCTGTCTATGTCCACCGAAACAAAAACCTGTCAACATGAAAGTCATGTAGAATGGTGAGGTGAACCTACTCCTCAACGGAAATTTCAAACGGTTGAGCGTGTGTAACAAATTTGGCAAAATTCACTCGATCAAAACTTCATACATGAAATTAACGATTTACGACTGACGAAACTCGAAACCGATTGTCGGAATTGATTCATATCATCGACACGCATCTTTTCATGTATAACTTATTTTTATTCGGAGTATGGTTGTTTGATTTGAAGAGAGGGTGTGTGGAGTAGTGTAAGGGAGAGTGACCGTAAGCGAGTCATTATGTTGAAAAGGGGACCACAACCTTAGTTTTATTTGCCTATGCCATGTATGTCATGCTTTACTTACTGTTGCATTCGGGTGTTTACTTTATGTTGCCTCTGGGTGGTTTATATTCTGTATTGTACCTCACGGGATGTTTAGCGAAGGCTGTGATTTGCATGCCTAGCCGCCGGCGCAAACCCTGAGTCCACCTCGGAGTACGGCCGAACTTCGTTACGGGTAGCTTAGTGGGGTGCCCTCCCCTAGATTTTCTTGTTGAACCGGGAACGGTCTTGTTGTGAGACTCTGCACTTGCTAAGCGGGTTCGATATGCGCATGGTTACATTTGGGCAACCCATGCAGGGTGTACATCTTTTAGAAACATCTTTTAGAAAAGCCGTGTCCACGGTTATGGACGATTTGGAGCTGTTTAACTCGATCATATAACAACTTACAGCTTTATGTTGCTGCTAATAACTTGCTAATAACTTGGGTAGTAATTTAGCATTATTACAACTGATACGTGCAGAGGTTGCATCGATCGAGTAGAGGAGTGAAGACAACGTGACCATGCCTGGTAGAAAGGCCGATTCGGACGTTCATCTGGATACATGTAAAACACTGCTTTGATAATCGTGAGATGCAACAATGCTAAGGTCACAAAACCAAACGGGAAACAGTTGTGCCCCCATGCGAGCCAAAGGACTTCCAGGCTACCAAACAGGCCCCAAGAGCAGCACCCGAAAATGCTACACCTCCCAAGATATCATCCCCTCCTAATGATAACACGAGGCCATATTCTCAAGTGAGGGAACGAAAGTAGAGTATGTACCAATTCGAATTCATGAACTAGATTATTTTGTAAATGTTTTATTCGCGAACTACTTATCCTCGGTGAAAATGTAGCGGACATGGTGTTTCGACTTGCAGGTTCAAATGCACCTATTATGAAAAATGTATTCTAAATGTATTTTAAAATGTTATATTTTGTGGGTGTACATCCGGAAATGCTCTCTAACCACACACAATATTTTGAAGCACCCAAAAATCATCTTTTTTTTACACAAGCGACAAAGAAATGGCAACTTTCTCGCAGAATTTTGTGCCAGAAGAGGTTTCTGAAATGTAGCTCATAACTAAGATAACATGTGTCACCTTGCAACGGCTTGGTCGAGGCCGCCACACCACAAGCTAGCCAAAGATTGACTAAATTCCTCAGCTTGTTTGGTTCGCAACCTCACAACCAGCATGATCCATTTTACGCGACCTAGGACACGCCTCGTGTCACGAGAAAGTTTGCACGCTTCCCCCAAGTCTGGCAATTTATGGCTCTCATTTTGATCGCCTACATTGGACATGCTGGTAAAAAGATTGTGACAAGTATTGGTGATTTCAACCAAACATGCCATAAAATTCTCTTCTAGAACATACCTGCCCATTCGACCCTTTAGGCAAAAAGACAGTGAAACAATGAAGGATGAACCATGCAACACATTTTTTTTTGCCAAAATTAACTCTAACATCTCTAAAACTACAATGTTTTATAGAGCACAAACAAATAATCCCACGAAAAGTGCTAGTCAACGTCTCATAGAAGTTAGGTCGAGGTTGATAACTGATATGAGTATATAGCACACTTCAGGACATTATAACTAAGTCTTATATAGTAGTAACAAACATAGTAAAAAAAATAACTTTATTTGCCATAACAGATGTTGTCCCATTTGCAACCTGGTATTTTTCTATTCTAATGGATTACGATATTGAATCTTTGAAGTCTTGATGTCTCCACACATCATCCCATTAGTAGATTTGTCATTAACGCAAAATGTCCTTTATAACCAATTCTCTCAACATACAACTTAATTTTCATATAATTTTTCAACTACACATGTAGTTACTTAAAAAATCATAGTGATATTAGGACACCATATTTTTTATAAGTCTTACAATTAAATTGAAACACTACATATTTTTGGGCATTATTTGACTTCTTTTTGAAACTCCACATGTTCAAAGTATTGCTTAAACCAAAATCCCAAAACCACAAAAAGTAAAATAATAAGACTAAGTTTGCCTAGGTATATTTATGTGTTTACACTATAATAATATCCTTTGAATATTGTTTGTGAGCTTCAAAG
Source organism: Lolium perenne (assembly GCF_019359855.2). Taxonomy (NCBI): domain Eukaryota; kingdom Viridiplantae; phylum Streptophyta; class Magnoliopsida; order Poales; family Poaceae; genus Lolium; species Lolium perenne. The sequence goes on from NC_067249.2 coordinate 259,585,601, forward strand.
CTTATAGTCTTTTAAATATATCCGTGAAGGTTTTTGGAGTGCATGTGCAAGTAGATAGAAAAATCTAGAGTACATAAGGTGTCTATGTGTGGTTTGTTCCCAAATAATTGGTATTATGTTTTTACTGGTCTTTCGTGGTGATATAGGCCTTTCATATTCCTAGGTTCAATGATAAGCATCAACGGATCACAACATAGGTACTAAAACAACATATTTCATTGTTAATAGCATATGCTCTTAGTAAAATAGCATTGTTTTTTGTAGGTATGAAACAAAAATTCAGTATGTAGATGACAACATCCTAATTATGGAGAGAACACTAGAATAACATTCATCTCTATTGTGGACTTTCGCTAACTTTGAGAGGGTGTCTAGGATGCGGATCAACTAAGTACAACAAGATTGATCTAATCCTTAGGTCCATACCCCCATTCAGATCCTCTCTGAGATATTTTTGTTTGGTTGGTTGAAGCCTCACTCACCAAATATCTAGGAACTCCCAACCTTTTGATAAGCTAAAATAAGAAGGCACATATGTAGAAAAAAAATCCTTAGGATGATATATAGCTTATTCAGTTAGGATTACCCGTATTAAAAAATCTAGCCAACATCCTTAGTTAAACGCTTTCCCTTTTAAGTTATCAAGTGAGATCTTGAACTCATCAGATAGCCAACAACCTCTAGAATGCATCCAAAGGCCATAAGGAAATTCATCTTTCTATCTTGCAAGGGTGGACATCTTGCAACGATGAAGGGAGGCGGCTAGTGATTGTGGTGCTCCGACTAGTGATGGCGGCGGTAGAGATGATGGCGAGAGCGGTGGGGGTGATGATTCAACAAGTGTTAGCGCAGGTGGTGATGCCTTGGTGTGCTTGGCACGGACGGTGATGCTTGACCTTGCGTCCTTTGGCTTGGTGTCGATCGTTTTGTCATGGCGTGGACTAGTGTGACGTGCTTGTAGTTGATTGCGCACATTGTCGATCATTTTGGTTGTTTTAAATTATTGCCTATAGTCGCCTATTGTTGGATTAGTTGTTCACAACTTTAAAAAAAAATTATATTTACAATTTTAATTGCCGTGTTTGCCACATCTATTTGGCCGCAACCCACGCAAGGCTTTAAAACCCTTTTGTGACGTTTATGGCAGCTCTTACCCGCGTTGTTAAAGGCCGTGTTTTAAGAAACTCTTAGAGATGCTCTAAGGGACGGGAGAATGACCTCCGAGGTATGCTTTTGGGGGAACATTTTTCGTGCTAAACCCTTAGGGCATCTCCAGCGGGGCGACGCAAATGGACGTTTTTCGTCCGTTTGCGTCTGCGCGGACAAAAAACGCCCTCCAGTGGGGCGACGCAAAACGTCCGCAGTGTCCGTCCTGAGGGCATCTCCAGCGGCGCGACGCAAATGGTCGCTGAGCGACCGTTTTCGTCCGCCGTGACCGGAAATGCGTCTGGGCCCTGCTCCAGCGGCACGACGCAAAGTGACCGGCCCGTCCGCGGAGACGCAAACCTGGCCCAAATATGTGCCAGGTTTGCGTCTCCGCGGACGCTCGGCGGTCGCGGAAAATGTCCGCGTTGGGTACATCCGGGCCCGGTCGGCAGCGACTAGATAAGCAAAATATTTTTTCATTACTATTGATTGGCCAAAAGGACCATCTTTACGAGAGATGGTTAGTCGAGTTAACCTAAAACTACAACGGCCGTACCTACTACATTTGTCGCGCCGCCTACACCGGCCTCGGTTACTCGCGATCGCGCGCCCTCACTGCGGCCGCCGGACGGGCGGCGCCGTCGTCGAAGCGGGAGCGCTTCTTGCACTCGCGCGCCGCGCACGGCGGCGCACGGACATCTCGTCTGCCGCTGCGGCGTTCGACGGCCTCGGCCAGGAGCTGTCCCACGTGGCCGTCACCGTCGCAAAGCGCCACCTTCGTAGCCGCCGCCGCCTCCGCCGTCGCCGGGCCTCCTCCTCTGCCGCCGCTTGGACCGCCGCCGCCGCCGGGCCTCCTCCGCCGCCGCCGCGTCCTCCTCCGCCTGGACCGCCGCCTCGATCGCCGCCACCTCGGCGACGAACCGGGCCCTGTCCCTAGCCGCCGCCGCCACAGCTTCGTCCCTGGCGGCGATGGCGACCTCCAGCTCCCGGTTCTCCTGCTCGACCCGCGCGGGAGAACGGCCCCTACGCTGGAGCGAGTCTTGGTCGGAGCACATTAACCCCCTAGCCATGGCCGTCGCATAGCTAGCGGCTTCCTCCTCCGCCACGCAAGCCTGGCGGCGCTGGGCGTCCCCAGCCAGGGACTCGAAGGACGCGAGCGAGAACCGGGTCGCCGGCGCGATCGCTGGCATGGGGGTCGTCGTCCGCGATGTCGTGGATGACGGCGTCGGCCGGAGGCCGCGATGGCCGCCCGCGCCTCCGCGAGCTCGGCCCCTGGCGTCGGCGAGCTCGGCCATGGCGTTGGCGATCTCCGCCCTGGTCGCCGCCAGGCGCCCTTCCGCGCGCTCTGCCGCCTCCGCCTCCGCCTCCGCGACCTCCGCCTCCGCCTCCGCGACCTCCAGGTCCAGCTGATGGGCCTCAACGCCGGCGGCAGCTACCTCGTCCTCCTCCTCCTTTGGGTGGAGCTGGCGGCAAATGTCAACAACTTGCTCCCAACTCATGTGGTCCGCCATGGATGGATGGTAGTGTGAGGTGTGCCCGTCGCACCCGGCGGTGTCCACCGTATATAGCCACGGCGGGGCGGGAAACGGCGTTGCCGCGCAGGGCGTTTCCCGCGCGCGCGAAACGCCGGCAAAACTTGCGAATGTATTGGGCGCGAGCGGGAACGATCGTCGTCGCGCGGGAACAGTTAATCGCCGGCGGCAGTCCTCGACGGGACGTAAAACGCCATTAGCGACCTTGACGCTGTGCCCGGATAAAATATGCGTCCGCACCGCTGGAGCTACCCCCGACGCAAACCGGTCGCCCTGGGCCACAACGCGTCCGCGGGCCGACGTAAACGGACATTTCGGACGTCCGAAATGCGTCGCGCCGCTGGAGATGCCCTGACGCAAACTTGGACCAAATATGCGCCAGGAATGCGTCTCTGCGGACGCGTCCGCGCGTCCGTTTGTGTCCGGTTGGGTTGCATGCAGCCCTCTCTCTCCTCCTTTAATCACGCATGCGCTTATTCCTAACCACACAAACAGAATCTTTCCCTCTCTCTCCTCTCTAATCACGCATGCGGTCAAATAAATGCGTCCCTGCCGCTGGAGAAGGGGCAGACGCATGCGGACATGCGGACGTTTTTTATGTCCGTGCCCGACGCAAACGGACATAAATATGCGTCGCCCCGCTGGAGATGCCCTTACCCTAAAAGAGACTCCATGTTTTTAAAGGAGGAAAAGAGACTCTTGGAAAGAGCAGGCGCTTCCTAGCAATATAGCCCAGCCCCAGCACGCTATGGCCCGCACGTCAGTAAAGCAGCAGGAGGCGAAAGCTTCCTATGCTACACGGCTACACTACACGCATACCCAGGTCTCAGCTAGCTCGCTCAGATAATCATAGCCCTCTCCTCCCTCTCGAGGTGTCTCCTCTCTCTTCTCACTTCTCACACACAAACACAGCCAAGAAACCTGAGCAGACAGCAGCGGCCCGATGCGAGGGATAGGAGGCGGAGCGGGACCCACGGCGGCGGCCGAGCCGCCACCGTCTGCGGCGGAGGAGGTTGTGGAGGAGAACTCCGGCGGAGAGGAGGAGGAGGAGCTCGAGCTGGGGCTCTGCCTCGGGTCCAAGAAGCAGCAGCAGCAGCAATCACCGCCGCCCGCGCCGTGCCGTATCCTGACGGCCCGGGACCTGCAGCCGGCCGCGGCGCTGTCCCCGGACTCCTCCGTGTCGTCCTCCTCCCCCGCGGCGGCCAGCAGGAGGGCCAAGCCGGAGGAGGGTTCCAACCCCGGCGCGTCGCCCGGGACGGTCGCTTCCGGCCACCCGCAGAGGTGAGCGGCTTCAACAGCTCAGCCAAGCTTGCTTCTTGCTCTTCCCTGTCTCTTCGGTAGCAGCTGATAGTTGACGCCTTAGAATAGAAAAACTCGCGTTTCCCAAAGCTTAACATTTCTGCTTAGCTTAATCACTTACTCCTATCAACACGCTGCAAATCCCTCACAAAAAAGCTGCAATTTTTTTACTATCTGAAGCTCCGAAATGCGCACATGTACTGTCTACTTTACACTTCCCAAAAGAGTGTGCCAGCAACAAAGAAATGGGGATATCTGGCGGTTGATTTGCCATTCTGATCCACGCGAACCAACACTATCACTCAAGGAGATCAAGGGACATGATGTCAGTGTTCCCTGATCTGCTGAGCTACCCATATCAGCTTGATCTTGACTAATCCCAACCACCCTGTTTCTGTGTGGGCGCAGCTTTGGAGTGGTGGGATGGCCACCAATAAGAACGTTCCGGATGAACAGCCTGTTCGGTCAGGCTAAAGACACTGCTCCGGACGCCGATACCAAGAAGACCGCGGCCGATGGATCCGAGTTGCAGAAAGACAAGGAGGAGAGCGAGAAGAAGGGCAGGACACCCGGATGGGTGAAGGTGAACATGGATGGGGAGGTCATTGGGAGGAAGGTGGATCTCAACGCCCATCGCTCCTACAAGACCCTCGCCTTAGCCCTTGAGATCATGTTCAGCAAGCCGTCCGCCGGCCTTTGTGCTCCTAGTAAGCCTTACCTGCAACTACTACCTTGTGTAGTTCGTAGTTACGCTGATATTGAGATCACGTGATAAATCTAAAACTCTAAATGGTACAGTAGTATAATTTAGTTTCGCATAAATCCTTAACCTTACGTTGATTCCATGATCTGTCAATTCAATGTGACTGCATTAGATTTATGGTGCTACAGTTATGGCAGTCGTGTTGGTGAAGTGCAGCATCTTTGGGCATTCATAGTTGCATACTCCAAGCTTTGGAGTATTGGAGTAGTACTACTCTACTTAAGAAGTTGATGGCAACTTTAATTGCAAATACAGTATATTAATCCTCCAAGCTTTTGATGCGTTTCTACTATTCATCATATTACTGTCTTGGAATTATCAGGTACCACGAAGTCACCCAGGCTGTTAGACAACTCTTCTGAATACCAGCTGACATATGAAGACAGGGATGGGGACTGGATGCTTGTTGGAGATGTCCCTTGGGAGTAAGCCCTCTGGACTGTGCATCTAGTATTATTAGATACTCGACACTAGTAAATTTTGTACTTGCTTCCAAGTTCCTCGGAATAATTCTATGGATATTTGATGTGCAGAATGTTTGTTGGCTCCGTGAAGAGGCTTAGGATCATGAGGACATCGGATGCCAGTGGTCTTGGTTAGATTCTTTCTTACCTCTTTCATGTGATCAACACTTAGCCAAGCATTTGAAGGAATTTTTAGTTAAAATACATCAGTGTTTTGTCTATAACATCATCTAGAGGCTGGATGATAAAAAAAATTAGCACTTGAAGGCTTTCAATATTGCAATCACGATATAGCATGAATAATTAATTTTGCCCTACCTTGATTGACGCCGCTATTTTGCCAACATTCTACCGCAGGACCACGAGTTCAAGCTATTCACAGAATTGTAACTCCAACAAGAGGGAGAACATGAGAGCACCCGGTGAGCTGATGAAAGAGCTAGAGCCGAGCTTTGAACGCGTTCGACACCACGTTTGTGCAGCCAATGTCTGTGGCATAGTCGTGTGATTATTTCTACGTAGTTAAGATAGCAGAAGCTAATGTCTGCTTCTGGCGACTTCTTCTGAGCTTAATTCTATTTTTGCCTCCTGTCCTGGTTACTTCTTCTGAGATATGTAATTTTTTTCCTGCCACTTACACGTCCGTCAGTGCTAGCATGATATTTCTTTGTGTGGCAGAAGTTTGTACCTGTGCTTACTCTGGTATGTTTAGCTTGAGATGAGTACCATCTTCAGCAGCCCTGTGAGGGGAATGCTGATAGCTTTGCTTAGGCAACGTGTACCTTCAACTAACTAACAATACCAAACGGCTAGATTTCCTCTGCCGGCCAGGCAGAAAGCACACACCCACCGCATGATGTCGGTAGACACTATGCTTCGCACCCTTTTGGATCACAAGAATTTCACTAGAAGCTGTTCATCTTCGTGTAAATTTAGTGACAGATCGTGTATTCTGTAAGCGGTAGCAGCAAACAAGTTGTTTTCTTCTCTTCCTCAGCATCCACCAAAAACAGAGAGGCCTGCAACATCAGAAGCTCAAAAACAAAAGAACAAAACTTAGTGGTGGTACCGGATTGCCTGCCATTGAAATCTTGCAGCTCGACCAAAGAAAGAGAACCAGGGAGACAAATTCTCCAGATTCGCGGTCCTCACCACAGCTAAACAATGGCAGGAAAAACAGGCCAGTACGACAGTGTAACAACGATCCAGGCAGAACATTCCAGTAATCACAAAAGATGCCATCCATCAAAAACAAACGCAGGATACACACGGAACAGACTAGCGTCTGTGACAAAGTATCATCATGTCCACAAGAGAAATGTTTCACACGCTGGGCATATAAACGACTACACGGAACGAGGCATACAGGTTGAGGAAATTGAGCGGTGGAGATAAAAGCTGGCTAGAAAAAGAATCCACAAGGTGAACGCCAAATCCCTCACACTTGCAAAAACCGCTTCATCTGTATGACTCGAGGCGCTTCGGCTTGCTCTGGACAACCGCCTCAATCTTCTCGAGGACCTCTGGGGTCAGCAGGGGGATGACTTCGAGAGCCTTCATGTTCTCGACAATCTGTTAATCATGGGGTTTCCATGTGATGGGTCAGTATTCCTAGTAGCAGGAAAAATGGTATGATAAGAATTTATCTTATGCAAAAAAGAGGCGAATGTAATGTACCTGGCTTTCTTTAGTGGCTCCAGTAATGACAGAGGACACATTGGGGTTCGATGCACACCATGCGATACTAAGTTGGGCCAACGAAACGCCAAGCTCAGTAGCAATAGGTTTCAGCCCGTTCACTTTTCTAAGTGTGTCGTCAACGAGGGACCTGTTAGCCAGGTTCTGGGGAGAGAAACAAAGCACTCACCTCAGGATCATTTTCAGACTAATATACATCAGGTAGAAAAGTGCCTAAGGATGGGTAGACTATTACAGACATTCAGATTAAATGGCATGGAAGAACGCCATAAACAGAATAAGCATCGCTAATTTCTTAGGGACCGTCTAAAGCAGGTGGCATTAATATTTTAAATCCATTTAAGAGGAAAAGCAGCATTACACGTGTGCAATACAGTGAGAAAGTTTCCATAATTACCTTGTAATTATCTAGGGAAAACCGACTTTCAGCAGGAATATTCCCTTTGCTATACTTCCCAGTGAGAACTCCTGAAGCTAGAGGGCTCCACGTAGTCAATCCGATGCCATAAGTATTGTAAAGAGGTACGAACTCAGACTCAACCTGCAAAAATACAGAACATTTCTTAGTTTTTGTGACACAATGATGTGAATACCTGCCGATGCAATGAAGTGTTTTGAGAAATATTCCAAAAATATAGTCCACAAAACACCGGTAATAAAAGCGGAGCTGATACTTGTTCAGTTGAATGTCAAAGGTAGCCAGCACAAACAAGAAACGAACTCCAGATAGACACGAATAAAACATAATGTACGGATCTAAATATGTGCTTTGGCAGTTCCATAGCAGAGTGTTTCATATGACTAATATTCCAATTGGTAACTAAGCATCCAGCAAATAAGATCTGACCATTTCATAGACTGTAAAGTAGTACTCAATACTGCATGGTACATCATAATAACTAGTCCCCAGAAAGTTTCGAAATGATGTTCACTTTACCGAACATGCAATTTGGGCAATGAAGAAGGATACCTATTACAAGTCGAAATAACAGCAAATGTTTCTTTTAGACAGGTACATGCTAGCCTACAAAAGGTTAGCATCAAACCAATTGTAGACACCTAGTATAATACATCATAGAAAGCTATATTCCTTGTACTACTTGATTTCCGGCTCCAATTTCCAGGTTGCAAAAATGACTTATTTTTCCAAGAACACCAAGTTGCAAAATTAGTTCAAGACCCAGTTTTGAAAACTGCAAATGGCCCGCACTGCTGCAACTTTTTTTTTTGTTATCAGAAGGTTCCTTTACGGAAGCACTCGGGCTGGGCTTGCTTTCTTGCCAAAACATATAACATGCTCATGGAATCTAGTTTGTCCAAAGTTAACCACAAAATATCTTAGGAGGAGTTGCACTTTTGAAATGCTATGGCAGCACACCTGAACATGACTGCCAAAGTGTTCCAAGTCGAAATAACACAAAATGTTTCTTTTAGAAGCTACATGCTAGACTACAAGAGGTTAGCGCCAAACCAATTATAGACAGCTATAATACATCATAGAAAGTACCCAAGTCTACTTTAACTCTTTAAGTGATCTGAAGCTAGGCTGAAATGACTCTTGTTGGAATTTAAATACAAGCCCTTAACTAGCTTATGAGATATTAAAAAACAACTTAAATGACAGCTTATTAAGTTAATCAGGAAAAGTAGGCATCAACCAATTGAATACACAGATCAACAATGACAAGGACAGGTGGTGCCTTTTTTTCTGGTTGGACAAGACCCCAAAGTGACTATTTGATTAAGACTAAATACCACACAATGATCCAAACCATAATCACTTCTCTCTGGCCTAAGCTGTCTCTTCTTACACCTAACCTTTCGTTATCAGCTGCTGTCTAGCTGGAACACTTTATGATGCAAAAGCATATCAAACAATGCACAACCAGCATCACTGTCTAATCTATGAGCTATGCTACTCGAGTGCCATCTAGGCCACATCAGGAAAGGTGATTGCAACTCTCCTATGTTCCAGTGGCAAAAGGGAAGCAGTCCCCATCACTGAAATAAACCAACCAGTAGCGCTCTCTCGAGTGACAGATGCGCAATCGAGGTGGCCGTGTTAATCGAAACCAATTCCCATGTAGTACTCCTTCAGTCCTTTTTAGCGTAGGTAGGTTGCTAATGGGGAATTGTACTCGGTGCGTGCATGATCCAAGAGTAAATTCCTCTCCTACCACCAATATATTGTACTTGTACGTTGCTAATTAACTGGACATCGTACTTGGGTGCAGTAGTAGCATTCAAATTCGCTCTATTACGAGCTACAGCAGCAAGAGCTGTACTACATTAGATCAGATTATCCCCTGCAAATTTCAACGGATGCACGTTCTGGGCCTTGAAAACACAGGAGAGGACTGGCACTGGTGAGTCAACGATCCATTTGCTAATACAATAGTGCTAGTCCAGTGCCGCAGATTACATGGAGTAATTAGAGATGAAATTAGGATCTGGGCAAGTGCGTAGAATTTGGTGGTAGAGGTACCTTGTGTCTGGAGAATAGGTTGTACTCGGGCTGCTCGACGATAGGCCCAACAAGATCAAGCCTGTTGGCAACACCCCACGCCTCCGTAATCTGCTGCGCGCTCCACTCGGACGTGCCCCAGTAGAACGCCCAGCCCTGATCAATGACCCAGTTCATGGCCCTGACCGTCTCCTCAATCGGCGTGGTCGCATCCGGGCGGTGACAGTACACCACATCCACGTACTCCATGTCGAGCCGCCTGAGGGAGGCCCTGAGGCCCTCGACGAGGTGCTTGCGGGAGAGGCCCTTGTCGTTGGGCCCCTGGCCGCCCCAGAAGAGCTTGGTGGAGACGACGACGTCGGCGCGGCGCCAGCCCAGGTCGCGCATGGCCTGCCCCATGATCTCCTCGGCGCGCCCGTTCGCGTAGACTTCGGCGTTGTCGAAGAAGTTGACCCCCGCGTCGCGCGCCGCCTGCAGGAGGGTCTTGGCCTCCTTGACGTCGAGCTGGTTGCCGAAGGTCACCCACGCGCCGTAGGAGAGCTGGCTCACGCGTAGGCCTGAGCGGCCCAGGTTGTTGTACTGCATCGTGGAGGGACGGCGGGGTGGGTGGGTGGCGGATGAGTCCGGCGAGCCGGCGGTGGAGTTTAGATCTGTGGGGGGCGGTTGGAGAGGAGGAAGAAGACGGTGGAGGCGGGGAGAGTGTGGATGTGGCTAGTTGTAGGTGGCGGGTCGGGCGGCGGACAGGTGGACCGGGCTGTAGTGGGGCCCGCGAGTCAGTGGGAATGAGCAGTCGCTGTTGCTCTGGCGGACGGTACGTGGGGACAAGGATGGTGGGGCCACGGCCGGCGGTTTCACCGGCGGGAATCGATCCGATACCTGACGTGTGGGCCGGGAGAAGAGCGGCGTGTGCGTGTGCGTGTGCTGGCGTGGCCGCGTGGGATGCGGCAGAGGAAGAGGAGGCGAAAGCGCTTCAGACCTCTTCCGTTCTGGCAGCTGCTTCAGATACCGGTAGGTCATCGAATTTATCCTTATGGATTTTGTTGTCATCATTTTTATTTAGAAAAGCGATAATTACGGATATACGGTCATCGTACCATGTATTGCCACCCAAGGCGTATTTGCAGATGTGTCTGTGTTGGGATCCCTCTGCAGAGTGCCACTTCAGAAAGGGTTGCCTTGTCTTGTAATCCCAAAAGGAGGGAGGAGAGTACAGTACATGCTTCCTAAGAGCATCCCTCAAATATCGACCGTGTAAGAAATGGAGAAAAACGTATTCTAATCGTGTCATCTAAAACTAAATAGCGTCCCATTTTATGTCCAACGTTCCTGGTAGAAACTCTATGCATAGAGGCTCTATCGGAGACGCCAGACACAAAAACAACGTTCGGATACATGCATACAACCCCTAGTCCTCACAAGTCATTCTCTCTTCCCACACTTTCTCTCACCTACTGTGGTCCTCTCTATTAAAATGCATGTATACGAACGTTGTTTGAGGGACACGGCTGAGAAGGGCCTCTTTTTTAGTCTCTTTTTGTCCGACGCTGTCTCCAAACATAACGCAAATCGTCGTGTTAGACTTTTTTGAGGCACACAACTGAAGATACTCTAAGTCTATTCTCAAATCTATTCTAGAGTTCCCCAAGGCTGGAGAGGCCTTATATAGTCTGGTGGCAGAGTATGGGCACTTTAGTAAAAATGAGGGATAAATGGGCCTCCCCACTCAAACACGAGAAATCGCGCAACTTAGGCAACAGTTTAAACACAAAAGAAGGTCATCCCTACTACCTACCAACTGACGACCCCCCACTGAGTCACTGACACAATGGGATCACTCGCCCAAGGAGGGTAACATCGAGGATGTCATCGCAACATCGATCCACAGCTGCTGTAAATATGCGTATAATACGTATAATGGTTGCTGTAAATATATTTTAAAGTGCCAAATTAGCTCAGAAATATATACTACAAACTGTCCCCTATATAAGATAGGAACAACAGGTTATAGACATCTATTTATGTATTTCCTCGCTTCCTTCCTTCCCTGTCTCGCCCGTCTCACACTGGTCGCCTCGACTCCCTTGCACGCAACCCAACCCCACCATGACCGCCCCCTGTTCCGCGTAAGCTAGGGCGCTGCCCTTGCTCCCACGCATCGGCACCGTCGACTCCGCCCCGAGACGCAGCATCCCCTCCCCTAACGTGGCCTATCACGCCGCCCTTCTACACAACTAGGTCAAGTTCGAGGTCGGCCCGCTCCACCTGGGGGGGCCTCCCGATTCCGCCCTACGGCGTCCGAATCCGCTGAGCACCATCTTATTCCGGCATTTTGCGGTAGATTGTTATCCATTCCTTGCTGGATTAAGTCGAGGTTCATCGGAAATGGACTGAACTCCAACAAGTCTATCTGTGAAAGGTGTTTGCAGAGGTGAAATTTCCCCAACTGCCAATGTTGACCCTATACAGGGTATCGTATGTTTGGCTTTCAAAACGCCTCCGAAACTTACAAGGATCACAAACATGTGTTCACGATGCCTTTTAAAAAAAATTAAGGGTTGGCCGATTTTAAGGAGTCTGTTCTGGTCATTTTTCAAATAAAATGGAAATATCAGTTATTTTAAGGTTTAACTATTTTTAAGTTTATGTAATAACTAATAAGGCCATAAAAACTATTATAAGTTTTTTTTTTAGAATTCTAAGCGGTCTTCCAGAGATGATATGAGGGAGGGGAGTAGGGGACTGGCGGAGACCAGTCACGGCTGTAGGGCATGTGACGTCAGCCATGCTCGTGCTGCCGACGCTCGCCGCCCGGCCTCTCCGGCCGCCTCCGCATCTCGCTCTCCCTCCGCTCTCCTCCTCCTGGAACTGCCGAACGAAGAGGACGCTCTTGCAACCGGCCCCCTTCGCCGCCGGCGCCGACACCCCCCGGGGCCGCGGAGGCCCGCTCCCGGAACCGGAGCAGCGCGACCAGCTCCTCCTTGCCGCCCTCCACGCCGCTCGCCTCAGGGACGAGGAGTCACGCCGCCCAGGTTAGCCATATGCATCGCGTGTTCTGGCTTGCTTGAGTCAACGATTGTGTCGGTGTGGTACTACTGATTGGGTCACGAATTGGAGGGTTGCTTTTGCCACTATGTCCAGCTTGAATTTGCTTAGGATTGCAACTGGTTTCATTTTCGGCAAGACCAAATCCCACGAATAGTATGTTTCAGGGTCCAATTTATCCTTTTTGGAGTCATTATCCTACTAGATCTTTTTTGTTTGTGTCTGATCTTACATTTGCAGAGAAATTTGTGGGATCTTATATTATTTGTGTTCATGATGATGTACTGCAATGTCTCATTTTGTGCTCTCACATGATTACTTTGGTTTTACCTGTTCTAGTTGCATCTTGCATGGCCATTTGTTTTCCAAATTAGCTACAATGTCTCAGTCCCAGACAAGTGTAAAGCATGATAGAGTTGTTTGAATCTTGTTTTGCGAAGCTTAGATGATGATACCTAGAGAGTATTACTCTAGAATTTATTTTTAGTGACTAGTAATATGACTGTTTGCTAATTGTAATGTTTCATAGAAATTATGTGGTTGCAGATCCCCTTTTTATCGATCCATATGCTGCTGTGCTTCTTTCACTTGATGTGGCACATCAAGCTTCGGAACCTCTCGCCTTGCATTTAACGCCATGTGCAGACCATTATCGACTAACTACTAGATATGTTGATGATAAATTGCAAAATTTGATAACCAGTTCAGATAATTTTCGACAGGTACTGAAATTTAACTAACATTTATGCCAGTTGTTTTCCAGTCTACCTGAGGAGCAAGGCTTATTCCTTATAGATTGTTTTGTTGACAGATGGAATGGACACTCGTCCATATAGGCTGAGTTGGCCAAAGTTGTCTGTCGTGTACGATGTATCACCTGGAAGAGTCTTCAGTGCAGCAGCCCAGCAACTCAGAGGTGTGACTTGTAGTATCCTACGCAGTCCTGTTTTCGCCCTTCTGAGGAATGTCTTTGTTATCAAAGATGAACTTTTAATATTTCACTTGTCTGCTGAGTGCTAATTGTTCACATGTCTGAAACAGTAAGATGTATCTTATTCGAGGCTAACAGAAACATGTAATCATCAAAGCAGTATTTTCGTTACAGTGTTAGTGAATCTGTTTCTACTTCTTTACTTTTTGTAACTGTGGAGGACGAAAATAATAATGCTATATGTTATTTCCAAATTTGGATTTATTTCTGAGAGGCTGAGAATTGATGACCACTAGCTCCTGTAATTTTATTTACTTCTTGGATGATGACAGGGGCAGGAGCAAAAATACCCAGGAATTGTGTTTTGCTTCATACTCCTTTAGAGTCTCCTAATTTACAGGAGGGCTTGTGCAAAAATGGCTTCAACGGAAATAGGCCGAGCTTGTGGGTACTGCAGGTAATTAGCCTTACCATTCAGTTCAACCAAATCTCTGCTAATCTTTTTGTGCATTGTTCTTGCTAGTTTATTCTAGTTGGTTCAAGGGTGCTTACATATGAGCTATAGATTCAGCGGTGCATATTTTATGGATGCGGCACAATTATAGTGCGTTAGAATTAGTTTGTGGTATTTGAAGTTCAATAGCGGACATCACCTTTGAAGGACTAATTGCTGTGCTTACATATGAGCTATAGATTCAGCGGTGCATATTTTATGGATGCGGCACAATTATAGTGCGTTAGAATTAGTTTGTGGTATTTGAAGTTCAATAGCTGACATCACCTTTACAGGACTAATTGCTGTATCTTGATCCATGGATTATGTGTTCTCTTTTATTTGCATTCACAATAACCAGCATATTTATCGTAAGACATAGTTGCACAATTACCACTTGTTGCATGCTTCAGTTACCATCCATTGCATACCAGGTGTGTGCCAGGGTATGGAAAGGTAGTTGTCTTTGAGTAATGGCACGTTCCTGCATGTTCTTGCGGGTGCAGGGTACTAAGTGAAATTCTGCAATTGTCTTAGTTCCTCTGTTGTTTTAACTCGATTGTATATGTGTAGAGTAGAGTAGTAATATAGTGAAGATGAATATTAAATTCTCAAGAATCAAAGATAAGACTAGACATAACAAACAAACTAGAATCCAGCAAAAACTGACCATTCGATACACTGGATTACCTATTTTGTGCACTTCTCTAATACCTCCTCTCAGATCCGATTCAGTAACAAATCACTTCTTGATTTGTCCATAACTTCGAATCTGCAAAAAATGGGAATATAAAACGCAAGGCCTTGATTATTTGGCTAGTTTCAGCTGGTTTAATTGAAAAACTCGGAAACTTCATGCCTGGTCAAGATTTGGGTCTGAGCTTCTGGCTCTCAGCTGGTTAATTTCTCAGTGAAATTTTGGAAAATCTGGTTTTGTTGAATTCTGTGTCTACTACCGTAGCCATCATACACTATGCTTGGCCTACAACATGCTCACAGCTGTACACATGGGTACTAGAACCAACAAGCACACTCGTGGACAAACCCTGTCGTAATGCAGTACTAGATGGGTCATGTTTTATGTTTGGTCTGTAACATGGTGGGGGTGTTAATGATTTAAGGTGAAGGAGATGCTCCTGTACCCTCGTGACATGACACTTACTCAAAGATGGTGCAGCCGAAATGCAAGGGCAGGACTTGAGAGGACGGGGTACACAAGATAATAATTTGCTTAATCGATAATCAAATAGGGTCGGTCATTTCATAGCCAGCTTACATGCAAGGATGGAAAACACAGACAAGGTAAATATGTGTATGGAAAATAACAAACTTGGAAATATCCCTAACAGGTCTAAACATGCTATGTGTAAAGAATATATGGACTCGTATACCTGTTTTGTTGGGGCTGTGTGCGCTAGGGTCTGCTCCACTCCCTATAAAACTCTCTTACATATAATAAACCTTAACTGTCAGATCCATACCATGCTTCCAAGAAATCCCTGTTCAGCCATTTCCCAACCAAAATGTGCAAGCAGCGAGCAATACACCTTGTTAAGTTTTCCTTCCCTGATGACTATATGTCTACTGTATCAGATAATTTGATCTGCATTGGCAATTCTACATAAGCTTGAACGTGTTTGGCCTTTTGTTCAATATTAGAAAAGCTCTAGAAACTGCATTTCGTGTAACAAAATTGCCATGTCATTGCAGGGTTTACCTCTGTTCACTTCTTCAAGCTTGGAAAACCTTTTGCTCGTTATAAGCAATTTAGCAATGAAGGGGAGTATCTTGGTAGGAGAGTTGACACATTTTCCAGATTGGACAGCATCAGCAGACATGGTTGATTTAAGTCCTTACTATAAAACAACGTCTATATACTTGTACATTTGTTCATCAAATAACAGTGTTGTTATCCTACACTATGCAGGTCTCCGAGAAAGATAGACTCGAGAACCTTTTCTTTACCCAGGGTTTCCAGGTCAGCTTTGTTCACTATGAAAATGTTGCAAAGGATCTTGGCTTAGGTCTACCTCCTCCAAGGAAACAATGTGGCAGAGTCCTTTTGGTTGCTGAACAGCTGCGATTTTCAGATGCCCAGGTAATAAAACCAATGGGAGACACTAAACATCAATTTTGGCTTTGATAGTTTTGGGGATTGGCATGTGCTCAAATAGTTTAGAAGAAAGTCCATTTTTCGTTAGCACTCCTTATGTAAGTACTGCAAAGTTTTGATTTAAAAAGGTTTTTGATATATCATTCTAATAGTATAATTATCTCTAAAGCAAGATGTAAGTTTAGTGGTAGTCTTATTTCAGTTGATACTTGATAGTCTATGACATACATTGGTAGTGCCAGCACCCACATGTTAATGGTGCAACCTAACGGACCCAGTTATCTAGACCAAACTGCGCAAGGGCTTGAATAGACAAAATGAACTGAAAGAGAAGGATTGCACAATAGTCGAGTAATTGGGGACCTGATTGCTCACATTTACTTTTGTAGGCCATCCTTGCAAATTTGACCCCTGTTTTCTCTTGTTTGTATGGCTTAACAGATGGAGAGTTTCAGGACGCATTTTGAAAGAACAGAGGAGGATGCTGATGAAGAAGGATTCGAGGAACTTTAGTTCCGTACGTACACAGTGCATTTAAGATTTCGGAATGGTTTTGGATTGCTGATGAAGAAGGATGCGTTTTGTTTTCTTGAGTTAAAATTATGTCTAGTTCTAGTCTATGACATAAAGGGTTTTACTTCTAAAACACGCAAACGCCGCTCTCTCAGTGAATACAGGTTTCTTTGTCTTGGTGTTGCATGCTAGCTTGTCGAGTTGTTGAATTATTTTACTCTGACCAAGTTGAAGAAAGAAGTGCCACAATACTCTGATGTTGGACGTCGAGTATATTCCATTATTAATTGGCAGGTTATAGCCAGTCAGATTATAACCACTTCATTTTTTCCACATGATAATTAGGCCTCCACTTCCCCATCACTCTCATGAATCAATAACTTATCAATCGTGACTTACGCATCAATTTTTTTTGCATTAGCTTTGGCCAAATGTGAATCAGACAGAAACTTCACATCTGGTTTTGTTTGCCTCAGGACATCCTGAAGTGCTCGAACTTCCCCGGATGTTCTCATCCACTGGCAGTTCCATCTTGAAGCTATCATTGCTCCCGGTGGTCCTCCTTGAAGGAGGGTGCTGATTCCACTAAATCACCAGTTTCATCTTCATCTACTCCTCATTTCTTTATCCTCTTCATATCATCGATGTTTTGTGTTGTATTCATTAAATCATTATCGATAGTATTACCGGTTTAGTTCTCTACCAAGAAAAGCTATGTAGCAACGCTGCCTCCTTGACCGACCAGAACCGCCGGCGCAGTGTTGGTATCTATATTACCATCACTAGATATCAACCGCTTCCTCAGGCCACATGGAAGGCAGCCAAGATCATCTAGGTCCTTGTGTCATAGGTTCATGTCTTCATCTTCATCAACTCTTGGTTCACCGCGAACCCTTCCTCTTCCTCTACCCTCACATCCACCTCTTTTGCTAATGTGGCTGCCTTCGGCCCTTGGTGGTAAAGTCTCAAGAGGCCATAGCATCTAGCCTTCCCACCCGCACCCTTGCACGACATGAACTCCATCACCACATTCCTCAACCAAGTTTGGTGATTTCTCATATAAGACCAGATACTTTTTCTTCCCCTTTAGGACTAAAGGAACAAACTGAAAAAAGGTTTACTGATATCCAGAAAGACTTGTGATGCAGGTATTTTTCAGGATTAATCCTACCCTCATTCACAATAACCGTGAAAGTTGGATCCCCAAATTTCTTTGCTACCTTTTCAGACAATTCCTTCTTCCTCATTAGGTCATCTGGCAATCCCTGGATACATGCCCACATTGGGATCTTATCAAGCTTATACTCCTGAACATGACAATGACCACAATCAATTACCCTATTCCAAATTTCCAATCGCCAAGGCGCTGAAATTGGACTAGGAACAAGTTTGAACCGATCACCTTGAAGGTAACATCCTGCGCACATGCCTAGGCATTACACATCTATTTGAATAGTGCCGTGTGACTAAAAGGTTTGGTCGTGTGGACTTCGAAAATCCCCAACCATCTGACCTCCTTGATCAGTCCATCAAGCTCCTCCGAGAAATCTAGATCCTCTTTTCCATGAAGGCTCAGGCCCTCAAATTTATCCTCAAAACTGAGATCAGCCATGGTGTTCTTCCCACCTCTCCCAGTATTCGGCAATGAACTCCCGTCGCCCCCTTTCCCGCCACTGGATCAGCCGTGCAACCTCGCTCTGGGGAGCGTAGGGAACAGTGGAGAGAGATGTCAGCCGAAGATCCTCACTCTGAGAGCGTAACCACGTCAATCAAGGTGATTTTGGATTTTTGGTAACTCATGTGGCACACTGATAGAGGAAGACGAAATCCTAGAAAAACCCTAGGGGTCATTTGGTCTTCTTTTGTCTGGCGTGTTTGTTATTAAGATGGCAACCTTAATGCTGAGTGCTTGTATTGTCATGGTTAATTGTTTCATGGAAACACAGTAACACGCATGTCCGGTTTTCCTTGTGGGATGGCAAAGAACCTTTAACTGTGATATATTACTTTTATACTCTACCTAGACCGTCACTGAGGATCTGCAGCGTGCCAAAGCGCGCCTATGGTTCTAGTTCGAATGAATGGTCCATATCAGCATGGAATCAGGCAACACACCAGTAGTAGAGCGTATTGGGAGATACGCTCCCAACCACAAACATAACCACACACCAATATTGCAAGTATATGATCTGCCAAAACATCTGTATCTATATGGCAAATCAGCTCACAGTAACAAATGACTTTCACAAATTCTGTTGAATCGGCTGATGCGACACTCGGAAGCAATTTAGCGAGATTTTCTAAAAAAACACCAAAAGGATATATATATATATATATCTTTCGGCGGGTTGGAGAAACTAGCCGCTTAATTAGTATCTGTTGTCTGATCCAAATAGGCAAGCAAGGCTAGAAGTGATTGGATAACGGTGCAGATAAGAACAACAGCTGCTGCTACTACCGCTAAGGCCAACCATGGATTTCTGAGATGGTTATGCCACAACCAGGCCATCCATCTATTTATACGATTCTGATAATAATCTTCCATCATAAGGCAAACCGATTTAAGATAGTGCGCACTATTCTGATCAAAGTCCACATTCTTACCCAGCTTACTGAAAAGAGTTGACACTTCTTCATCGGTGCGCATGTGGTTCATGATTATTCCTTTGCGAGCAAGCAGTGCAACATCACGGGGTGTACTAACAAGCTGGGAAATAAATGCAATGTATGCAGTTAGATCATTTCCATACTGCGAGCATGTTTGCTCAAATGCAACTAAGTTCCTGAAGAGGCAAGCGGTGTTTTCATCAATAAGCAAGCATGGAATTTCGACCTGTCCTTTGTTAAAACTTATGTCCAGAAGAGAATGCTGGTTATGCTCGGTTTGCACTTTCCTTGTAAACTCAATTCCAGCTTCATGATACTGTTCTGCTCGTCGCCATCGACTCAGTGTCTGACAAGAACTTACATGAGACGCCTGCTGATATCTGTAGCCACTTAGTTCGGGATGTCTGGACCAGAAAATAGTGAGACGATTTGACCATCTGTTTCCAACTTGACAATGCTTCTCTGGTTGAATCCTTCGTTGAGGGCGGAAATACATATGACACAACTGGAGCAAGTGATCAAAGTCTTTCTGCCCATCAAATTCTCGAGCCACTGTTGTGTACTTCTGAACATTGAGTTCTAAATATTTACAGACCTTTTCCGTAAGTAGATCTGGAGCTTCTTCTCCCACAAGTAACCCATATATGCTCTTCAGAACAGAAAATGGTAACTGGTTCTCAAGAAGTAGTAGGTCACGAAATATTTCGCTATGATGCCATGCAAATACCGAGTCATGTTTGGGCTGGTCAGGATCCTTCTGGTCATAGCATTGTTCGCCTGAACTAATATGGCGAAGTTCCACGCCTTCTGTTGAACACAAATTGGACGATGTCCTGGCACTCATACTTTCAGTACTTGCTCCCTTATGAAATGTATGCTCCATAATCCCCCCCTGTTTTGCTATTGTGTGTTGAAGTGGTTCTCTGCCCTGATAATTACTATCAGTTGTATTTTCTTCCTTAACGCACCAATCTAAACCATTTGTTGCACCGAGATAAACAAGTAGAAAGCATCCATCGAGCATGAGCATTCGCAGGAAAATGTCACTTTCCAGCGAAACTTCCTGAGAGTAGCAACTCCTTGCCTGCTTCTCCAAACTTTCCATGACTGTTAGATAGAACTCCAACTTTTTTCTGTAGTTTAGTTTAAGAACGTAATCTAGGCAGTTCCATTTTACTTTCTCCATAAACAGCAGGGAAGAATTTCCATGGTAATAAGGACCGATGGACAGAACTTTTGGTTCGTAAGATAACTTGTCAACTTGTTTAATGTTTTTCGGAACTCGGAAAATCATACACAGTTTTCTTCGCTGGTCGTGTTCTTTGTAGATTGATCGGTAATAACTTAGCTTCCTTTCCATCAAATTCGCCAATTCATCGATGTTCATAGCTTTTGCTCTACTCATCTCACCTTGAGCCGTCATTAATTACTCAGTAACATGACACTAATGGATGATAGATAGCAGGGAGCTGAGAACAGTAAAGAAACATAGTAAGAGCAATATTACTAACTAATGTTCGCAAAGTAAAACCATGTAGTAAGGATAACAGTCTGCTTCATACAAAGCTAAGTATCTCAGGTAACTTTGGAAACATATTTCATAAGCCTGCTGTTAAGGGAAAAAATAAAACCACTGCAGATTTTAACAATCCAATGGCTAGATCCTACATTCTACTATACATTATACAATCATCTATTATATTATAAAGTAGTAAAAAAGCAATGGCTTGGATTAGCTAGACATAAGAAACACAAAAAGGAATGGCTAGATTCATTGCAGAAGTCCAGGGACGTAGACTATATTGAAAATCAATTCCTATCCAATACGGATTAGTCATATGATTTCGGAGGAGGGTATCAAGCAATATGAAAATATTAAATTGGTCCTTCACACGATATTTCATCCACGTAAAAATTACAAGAATGAGCAGGTAGAATAATTATAAGAACATCAATCATCCACATGTTCCGTGCATGAATTATTTGCATACAGCCTTTATATGAGCTCCATGTATCAAAATTTGGAATTGATTCTATCAGAATACAGTACTCTCAGTTTGATACACATATATTTCAACATATACTGGGAATAAAATAAAGTTATTACTTTTTTCATTTCATACCATGCAAGTATCAACATGGTTCGAGTAGAAGCTAAAACCTAAAAGGATTTCGACAGCAAGAGACTGGGGTTAAGCTGAGGCATATACATGAATTGGCGGTCAGTGGTGAATTTTTACAAGCTGGAAAAATGGAGGAGCAATAAAGTACAGTATGATTTGAAAGTCTATGGTTTCTTATCACAGGCCACAGACAAGACTGATACTGGACTTCAGTTGTCGCACATACTAATACATTTGGGGACATATTTCTACTTATACAGGTCATCTCCAACGCCCCCCCCCCCCCCCTCCCCCATCGCGACGTTAGCTGTCGTCCGCTGCAGCTTAAAACGAGGTCCAATGGTCCCCTGCATCTGCACCTCGCTCTGCGGACGTGCACGTTCTGGAGGGCCGGGTTTGCGGTAGCGCGGATAGGCCTCAAGTCCGTGGCGCATGGCTATTTGTCCGCCCAGGGCCCTCTAGCAGGTCAAACAAGCAACTACCACCTCTTTCCCAGTTTCCACCCCCGACGCGCCCCTCCATCGCCCCTCCACCTTCACTGGCCGATTTGGCCACCATTTAGCCGCCCTTCCGTGCGACTCTCATCTGCCACCCTTGCCGGAGTTGGCGGTGACCTAGCCGGCGCGGTAGAGCACTTCGCCAAGCTCAGCGCACCCCTGTGGTCCGTGCTGCCCGCAACCTATTCGACCAAACCCCTAGCCGTTCGTCAAGGTAACCTCCATTTACAAGGTGAGGTGCTTTCGTCGATGTTTTCAGATGTCAAGGGATCTGTTTCTGAAGATCATGCACGTCGTGAGGTGCTACGATGACTACTTCAATTTAAAGGAGGATGCCACACGTAAACTTGGCTTCACTTCATACCGTAAATGCATTGTGGCCATTAGGATGCTAGCATATGGAGTTGCTAGTGACCTAGTGGACGAGTACATCCGCATGAACGAGTTAGGTTGCCTTGAAGCAATGTACATGTTCCGCAAGGTTGTGGTTGCTATTTTTACATAAGTAACCAACTGTTGCTGACACTGCCTTAATATTGTCAATCAATGCAATAAGAGGGTTTTCTAAACAAAAATATTCTTATTTTGATACAAGAAGAATCGACACAAGAAAAGGCTTTTTTAATTTTGTTATGATGCCGAAAAGAGGATTAAGAAGACCTGCAATTCCTCTGAAAAGGAAGAAATTCTTTTATTGTTCTCGCCTTTGCCTTGGATTTGATTCTCTTTTTGGGTGGCAACGTTAGTACCATGGCCACACAGAAGGTTGCACAATCATACTTGAGGCTATGGCATCTCAAGATCTTTGGATTAGCACTCATTCTTTGGCATGGTAGGCTCGAACAATGATAATAGTGTGCTTTAGCAATCTTCGGTGTTGATACGTCTTGCTTAAGGTCATGCTCCACCGGTCCAACATGAGGTCAATGGCTACCTCTATGACAAAGGATACTATCTAGCTGATGGTATATATTCTCCATATGGTCCACACTTATGAAGACAATCTGCTTGCCTGCAAACTAGGCCAAGACAGTGTTTGCTATAGAGCAAGAAGCCTGTAGGAAGGATATGGAGCGGGCATTTGGGATGCTGCAATCACGTTGGGCTATAGTTTGGCACCCTGCTAGAACTTGAAGCCATGAGACTATGTGGGAGGTCATGACTGCTTGTGTGATCATATATAACATGATCGTGGAGGATGAGCGCGATGGAAGCTTGTTTGACGAAGGCTAGGAATCCCAACGTAAGAATGTTGCGCCCTAGCCCGACCCCCAGCTGACTTGGTCGATTTCCTAGCCGTGCAACATGAGATGCGTGACAAGGCAACTCACATCAGCCTCAACACATGTGAAATCATCTTGGAAATAACCACTCCCTTCAATTCATATTACTTGCCACTAGTATGGATGTACCTATAACTAAAATATCTAGGTGCATCCATACTAGTGGCAATTAATATGAATAAGAGGGAATAATACTCTTGTGTTTATTTGATTTTCATTCTAATTATCATCATTTGTGTAAAACTATGTTCTATGATATTTTGTATTTGTTTTATGAATTTGGATGCTATGATTGTGTAATAATTTTGTGTTTCACCTTTTTTCGCAATCAAAATTTGTAAAAGTAGATAAAAAACACTAAAATATGTGATGCCGCAGATATTTGGGGGTCACCGTTGGGGCTGCTGCCACCCGCATCTAGACCGCGTTCTAATTCATGTCCATGGGCCGCCGCATCCGGATCCAGGCGGACCGAAAAGCGGTCCCAAATGAGGGGCCCTTGCAGATGCCCTAATATTGTTCTCTTGGGACTTACGCTTTATACAATATTATTAATCTGTATTTTAAATGATATCCAATATTAATGTACGGGTGAATTAGTACAATACTTTTAGCACATGGGCTGATGACTTGATTTTTCTGCCATGGTATTTGCTCTCTATTCTGCATCGAAGTCTTCTACAATTTTAGAAACACACGATAAGATATAACAAACACAAAAATATATAAGACACATAAAAATGTATATCCCCTGCCCAAAAACATAACAATACATTTGAAATGCCTAGCCATCATTATGCGCGGAACATACCGTAGTTTGTTTTCCCGATAAAGAGAATATATTAATATCGCGAAGAGATCAATTACACATAGCTTATACGCAAACAAGATGTCCAAAGACATCAAGAATGCACACGGCCAAGAAAAAAGTAAAAGCAGAGAAAACAAAGATCACACCGCGGTGATGATACACTCACAATAGAAGCACTCTAACCACCACCGAACGCAACAAAAGGGCTACAACAACGTCTCTAAGAAGAAAACAATGCACAAGATTTGTTGTTGCCTGATCGATGATCTTAGGTTTTCACCCTGAAAAAAGTTCAAGTCCACAAAACAATGTCTTCAGCAAGGTCATTGTTAGGTACAACCAATAAAGAGCATACCTTGGGTTTTCAACCTGAAAAACGCGACTCGGTACTCGAGGAGCACCACCACAAATATTGTCCTCCTATGCTACCACCCCCTCTTGCCGAGGCCATTGGTACAAGTCACCAAACACCCGACACATGGGAAGAGCCTGTGCAACACTGTATTCATTGCAACCAATATACCTCTCACTCATAACTTTAAAACTCCCAATCGTAGCCACCATGAATTTCTCAACCTCTGTCAATATCGTGGGAATTTCTAATCTAGATATCTACTGGTTCTAGGGCTGGGGGGGGGGGGGGGTTAGAGTAGATGAGCAAGCCGATCCTCCGCATCCAGACCCTCGTGGTTCTACGGAACTGCAGTCTAATTCCACATCGAGCTTACAAGCCAACCCTCCAACGTAACCAACCAAAGGACTAAATACCCACTTGCACGGTCGCCGTCTTCCACTAGCTCATCCAGGCTAGATCGGTGAACCGACCAGTGTCTTCTTCCTTCTCGTGGGCTTTGGTTTGGGCCCAAGGCCAATTCCTTCTCCTTCATTAGCGGCAGGATTAGTACAAGATTTAGGTGTAGGATGGTCGCTGACACTACCTTCTGTTATAAACCCATTAGTAATACCGACCTGTAGTCGCCCATACCTAGTTTCCAAGTAATATGGATATAAACCCATTAGTAATATGACTTGCGATGTCAAGTACTAATATAAGTATATGAGACAAATCTAGCTACTCTGATTCATGTTACTTGATATTAAATGTATCTAGACACATTTTAATTTTTTAACTATAGATACATTTATTTTAGTGACAAGTAATATGGATCGAATGGAGTATCAGAATTTCATACGATGCCTATTAGTTCGTTTACGTAATCCAGCATCTGCATTTTACAGATAACGTTATTGGTGAAATCCACTTCACGGAACAATGAAAGACATACCAAGCATAGTATTTGGTCATACTTTTAATCCACCAATGTACTATGTTCACGTCATATCAGTTGCACTCACTTTCCGCAAAAACACAATGCCCTAATCTGAGCAGAACATGAAAATATCGCACCATTCATCAGACTGATGAATTATACGTGTTACAAGAGGTTCGAATCCGATCCGAGGCCAACGAAAAAACAAAATTAATCTGAAATGAAAACAACCGATGTTTTTTTCTTTTGAAAAACTCAAGGAGCAATAGATAGGCGTAGAAATTTTCATTACCGTCTGAATTATCTCGGGAGCAACAGGTGAGATCGAAGCAGGACTAATTTTCTGCCGCACCAAAGCCGATCTCCATCGCAATTCGACGGCCGAGTTTCATTGGAGAAATTGGTTGAAGAAAGGTACAAACCGGGAGAGGGTGAGGAATAAAGGCTTCCTTTCTTCCGAGGAATATATCACAACTGGCAGACGCCTACACATGCAGGCCTCACATACGCCTACTCACGCAACATTTTTCCTAATAATAGAAGAGAGATCCGCGTTGCTAAAATTAGGTGCAACCACATTGAAGAAATTCCTACGGTCAACACATTCCACATATATCTCCTCCAAGGTCGTGGTGACCGGTGGGCAACGCCCAAAACGCGAAATTTTGGTCTGATAGATGGCCCTAGCAACGATCTCGGTCCGTGCCAACGACTATGACGTCACCTGCAATCCATGAACATGTACTTCAGCAGGCTAATTCAAAAACGCCACCTGTCGTCAGATACACCATGGCCGGGCATTAAAAACCGAGAAGAGGGTTGGAGGGGGCAACGCTGGCCGGTAGGCTCGAGCTCGGCATTACGAGATCTGAAGCCATGGGAGCCTAGGAGATGGAGCGGTAGGCTAAGATTTGGCCCCTTAATTAGCTACATACAGGATTTGACATGATGTTAATTGCTAACAGAATAGGAAAGAAACAATCTGATTTAATCTATATATGGAAATAAGGAAAGAAATGATCTGATTTGATCTACGCCCTAATGAGGAGAGAGATAGGATGTATGCCAAATAGTTGAACGGTGCTTATTCTTCCAGCAATCAGAGGGGAATCGGTATTATGGCATATTTGTGCATATTATACGATTTGGTAAAATGGTCTAAAAATATATGCTTGACGAAATCTTCGACCGACAGCCTGTTCTTCCTTTTTATATAAGTAGAGAAGTAGAGATAAAAATAGAGAGCAGAGATAAAGAAAGCGGGATGAAAGCCTATTTCAAGGAGGAGGGCACGTTCAAGAAGAATCCATCTAGACTCAGAATCTACTCAAGCTTATAAGCCATCGACTTTGTAATCGACCTATTTATCATATAATGAATTATAGAAGGAGTAGGAATCCCCACCAGATACGTGATCGATGAGCAGTTAGGCGGAACTCCCTTCGCTCCCGTGCGGCGGCGCCCGCGCCGCACCGGGGCATCCGTCTTCCCTCTCCTCGAGCCCTCCCACACCTCCCCCTCCCCCTGCCGCCGCCGCCGGGAACATCGCTGGGAAAAGCATGGGCGGCGCGGCGGCGGCGGATCTTCATGGATGTCGATCAGGGACGCGGTGGCGGCGCCCACCACGGCGGTTCCAGCGACGGTGATGTTGGCTGCGGCGACTAGGGCGTCGCGGCACGCTCATGGTCATGGGCATGGCGGACGACATGTGGCGGCGGCATGCTGACGGGTCCAATCTGGGCTCATATGGGCTGGGCGTGTCAGCACAACTTCTCCTGTTGTTTGGCTAGCTCGACGGTGGCATGCTGCAGCGATCTTGGTCATGCGGCTTAGCCCGCATCACGTGGACACCGGGGCAGCGGCCTCGGGCATGGAGGTGGAGGTCTCCTCGCCGGAGGAGGTCGGCCAGTTGTCGACTAGCTGTGGCGGATCTCGGGATTCCACACTAGTCTTCGAGCCGAGTTGGGAGACGTGGTTGCTGGTGAAAACCGAGCTCCATCTCCGGGCACAGCGGATGGATGGTGGCGTGGGGGCCTGGCGTGACGCGAAGCTTTTCCTTCTTGTCGACCTGAATAAAGGCGGCGGTCCTAGGGTCTCTCTTGGGCGAAGATGAAGACCTACCGGAGGCCTGCCCTTCATGATCTGGCCGGAGTGTTGAGTTCCGGAAGGCGCCGCCGGCGAATGTAACAGTGTTTCTATTGCCTGGAGTTTGCTGGATCGGTGGTATTCGGTCGTGCACGTCCATGCTTTTATTCCGACCGTTTGGTCTTGGAGGGTGCTGTGCGAAGCTCTTTTCTGTATTGACACCAAGTGACAACTGATCCATGGTGAAGTCAGAAGAAGAGAATATCATGAAGGCCGGATTTGGAGGACTAGCTAATGGAGGTTGAAGTCTTTGCGCTGTTGAGTGGTTTGCTTGGTGTTCCGGACTTTGCAACAGTGGTATGAAAGTGGGGGCGGCAACACATGTGAAGTTCGGAGTCTTACCTTTCAGGGTGAAAACCCAAGGTCTGGCCTTAACTGGTTGTGCTTGGCAATGTCCTTGTTGAAGGCATTGTTTTGAGAGCGGAGACTATCTTCAGGGTAAAAACCTAAGATCTTTGATTGGGCGACAACGGCGCTGGTGCATTGTCCTCTTCTTGGAGGCGTTGCTTTTGAAGAGTCTGAATTTCAGGTGGTGTCTTGGTGGTGGATGTATTACTGTTGCTAGGGCTGAGATACTGTAGCGGGACTTTTTTTTTTTTTTTTCTTTCTCTTTTTTGGCTGTGTGCATCCGTAATGTTATTAGGACATTGTGTTGTTGCAGAGGGATAGGTGTAATTGGTATCTTCTGATATTAATATATTCCCTTTATCGAAAAAAGGAATCCCCACCGGTACTCGAACCTGGGTAACATCAATATCGTTGCCAATCCCGTCCTAGAAATTCCACATCCCCTTGGTCCTCTCTCTCTCTCTCTCTCTCTCTCTCTCTCTCTCTCTCTCTCTCTCTCTCTCTTAAGCCACCCTCGATGGCTATTACTGTGACGAAACCACGGCAAGTGATTTCATATGGAATCACTTAGTCGCTTTTCCTAAACTTGAATGGTTGATTTCTGATTATATTCCCAAGTGGGAGGAGTGGTTTCCACTTGAGGGAGAAGAAGTTGCTGGTGATGAATGTGGAGAGAATGAAGCTACTAAGATGCGAAAAGAGCATACCTAGTCTACAAGGTTGCAATTGCTGCCTCGTTGGGCGAACTTTGGATTTCAGGGTTGCCTGAAGCTTAAGGCTCTCCCGTGATAGATTGGAGAGGACGTAGCCAACTTTGACGAAGCTCCAATTATTTGGAACAAAAAACTTGAAGGCCGTGGACAACTTCCCACTGATTTCTGAGCTCGTTAACACTGCGAAATGTGATGGCCTGGAGAGGCTCTCCCGTGATAGATTGGAGAGGACGCAGCCAGCTTTGACGAAGCTCAAATTATTTGGAACAAAAAACTTGAAGGCCATGGACAACTTCCCACTTCTTTCTGAGCTCCTTAACATTGCGAAATGTGATGGCCTGGAGAGGGTCTCCAACCTCCCACAAGTAACAAAACTGTGTGTACAAGGTTGTCAAAACTTAAGGCATGTTTGTTGGGTTGGGCAGTTTGCAGCAGCTAGGGCTGGGTGAGGATATGCAAGAAATCTCTTCCCACTTGGTACTCGGGCTTCAAAAGCAGCGCACAACATGCACTAGATGCTTTTACATCTAATTTTGTTTTCATTTTCTCGAGGATGACAATTGTATTTTCTCACCGCACATATCTTCATTGTGTTGTTTGCAAATTCCTGTTTGTTTACAAAATTGTTTACCCTGAATTGTTTATGCTGATTTTTTTACTGTGAATTGTTCAAAAAAAAAATCTTCACAAAATTGTTTACGCTGAATTTGCATATATGCGGTATCTGTTTGTTTGGGCTGACCCTGTGCAGATCATGTACTTGCACATGCCGCCGCAACACGCGTGGGGTGCATGACATGCTCCGCATAGATACATGATATGAAGTAAAGAGTTGGGAAATATGATCATCAGTTCATCATATACATTTGTTCCAGCGACAATTAAGCTCAGAACTGGCACAACTAATTATTATAAGAAAGGGGTGTTACATCACTTGTTTCAGCCGCGGGACGGGGGGAGGCGTGGAGGAAGGAAGTACCCTTGCGCGGGGAACAAGATCTTGTCTTCCGTGGTAGCTCGAGCGCTCCCACCGTACCCTAGCAGACATCAGAGGGCAAGGGTCAAGAGCTAGCGCAGGTACAAGAAGGTTTGCAAATGTAATTAAGTAGACTCGCTCGCTTGGCTTGGAACTAAGTGGCAGGCAATGCAATACTCACCTGTTCCAGATACTATGCTCGGTTTGGCAGCTGGAACTGTGGAAGCCACAGGAGCGGCCAACGGGATACGCCCGGCCGAGGCGCCAGGGCTGGTGGAGCCGACGACTCCAACCAGTATCATGGCGCAGACGACGAGAGCTTTCAGAGACATGATGATTCTTTCTTTTTTGATATGGTGATTCTTTGTTCGTGCGTCGTCGTATCACAGCAGCTTGACGCATTATATAGCCAGCCACCACGGATCGGGGATGGCAAAAAAGCGAAGCAATACGTACTGAGCAATTGCGCACATGAACGAACGTGGGCGTCCTCATCGGTAGATTCCCGACTGCCAAATAATTTGGTCTGTTCGGCCGGTACTTACGTGCATGCCTGCCCTATACCGTGCAAAACTACGCCGTCGCTTTGAAGTCGTGAGATAGCTGACTGTAGGAACTAAATACACTCCTACTGGTAGTATCAAAGGTTAATAAAGGGCCTGTTTGAACCAAAGAAATTTGAAAACAAACGAAGAGGAAAAACACATGAATAGTATGTCATGACTCATAGTTGTCATAGAAATTAGTTTTAGAAGTTGTTTGATTGTGCCACACAAAAGAACGCAGAAAATTTCTATAAAGATTGAGTACATGCCATAGTTGTCATACAAATAAAGGAATTTTTTTCAAGATGAGGTCTAACTTCCTACTAGAAATCCTATAAAATTGAGTATAGTAAAGCAATCTATTGAAACTTCAAGGGTTCGTCCCGTACTTGCGTGTGTGCCTGCTTGCTCTATACCGTGCAAAACTATGTGTCGCTTTAAATCCGTGGGATAGCTTACCATCGGAACTGAGTACACTCATACTGATAACATTAAAGGCATGTTTAATAATATAGCTAGCAGCTAGCTATAAGATTTTTTTTTTTGCAAAGAAGATACTGTATTACTGAAGCGATCTTACAGAAAATTCCAGGTAAACAAAAAAAAAAATACACAGAAGGCCCTCCTGAACTCCGTCGTCGTCGCTGGTCACCGCGATGAGAAGACGGCATGGCCCGCTGCCCAAGCTCCACTTTACGCCTTGGAATCGGAGCCCTCCCGAGACAGCTAGCTATAAGATATTGGCATGTCATTTGTAGCTAATCTTATGACTAATGTGTATGATCATTAGGTAGAACGATATACGAGTATTACTTTACCTGCTTTTTGTCTTTTTACAATATTTTTTTTTACCGTTTATCCTAACATTTGTGACACGGGTTTCCATTTCTCAATTATTCTCTTGCATTTTGTTCCATCAATTTTTGCTCGAAATTGCATAGTCTTCCTCTGGAATCCACGCTTAATATACTAAGATAGAAAGCAAGTCATGTGCAAGAAAGGACCCGGTGGTACAACAAAAACGCAAAAAATGGGGCGCACAATACGATCACCTTACATACAACGATATTTACGGATTATTCTGTGATAGGATCTTGGTCTTTATGAATTGAAGAGGTAACCGTTGGAATTATTCCGTATCAAAGATTGGGCGGTTCAAACATAATCATAATGATGAGTGAAACTGACACGTCTCGTGTAAAAATTTGTTTGCATGTATGTAACATCGGTTGCAACATTTTTCGCATCGTGCGTAAAAGTTATAATGATGAGAAAAAACAACAACGTATGCAAAAAAATCACTATTTGGTTCCACATTGCAATATTATGGTTTAACTAACCAATGTCACTTACCAAATGAAATCAAGATTTCACTTCTGGTCCTTTTGGCCGATGATGGACGGTTTCCATGAAGCGGTCGCTAAAGGGTGGTTTGCTCTAGAAGAACAAACATGATCCTTTCGATGAACTAAGTAATCGTTTGAGATCAACTACTTGGGTTGTCACACGATGGAGTCAAAGGCGCTTGGGTAATGTCAAGGAACATATCCTCATGGCTAATGAAGTTATCTTCCAGTTGCACAAGGTGATGGTCCGTAGGCAACTCAATGTTGATGAAAGTTTGCTGCAGGGTTGGCCAAAGAAGAAGATCCTCGGGTTGGCGTTGCTCAAACGCACAATCGCACAACAGAGATCACGAATTTCTTGGTTGAAAGAGGGTGACGCTAACACAACATTTTTCACCTCCATGCCAGCGCTAGAAGAAGGAGGAATCACATATTCAGATTGGGAAGATAGGGACTTACGGTGACATAGCCTGCATCGATATGTGAGGTGGTGACAACACACTTCCAAAACCTGATGGGAACGCCAATGGTGAGAGGTAACACACTGATACTAGATGCTCTTGGGGTAACCCCAGATCTGGGTCTTCTGCATCAGATGATGGCGGAAACCGACGTCATTAACCTTGTTGAGGGCATTGTTTTTGGAGCAGCAGTTGACTAGAATGGTCTGGAGGTGGACCAGTGGAGCGGCGTGTTCCTACTGCGTCCATTGACGATTTATTGAGTGAAGTAAACCTTAACCTAAACCCTAAGACCATAATAAATCACGAACTCAGAACCCTAGTCAAATACGTAAACAAAATCAACATGTGATGATTTCGAGGGTTTAGAACGTTTGATATCTTATTGCATCACATTATATTGATTCTCTTTTGAAAATTAGTCTATAATGGACCAAGCATGATCTTCCATATGGATCTTATGACGATGTTAAATCATGTTGATTGCCTAATCTGGCACTAAGGAGGCAAGTTCAACACTTGCATAATCCTTGATTATTTTACATTGTTTACCAAAACCTTTCTACATTCTGTACCTTATCGTCTGCATTAAAAGAAAAAAGTATTTTCTAAAATCTAAATTGAGGGTTAACGGTCCAGGGTGGTCGTGTAATTCATTGGGTTGGTTGTGGAACCATGGTATAAAAGGGCAAAGCCCTATGTTGGAGATTCCACTATACTTATATAACAACATTAAGATTAAACAACAAATGTATTCAGTCATTCTAGCGCCGTATAGATAGTGCTAACCACAGATCCCGGTATGGGACGAGTGAGTTAGCTGTAACCTTCCTCCCATATCTCCTGGATGGGTTTCATTCCTATAGGGAATCGGTAGGGTGGGAGCCTGAAACATCCCCTTCTGTGCTGCGGAATCACAATCATAGTATCATAGAAGGGAGGGTAGTTAAGTGTAGGTCCTGCTATAAGGGTATATTGCCACTATGTGTGATTTTGATAATTAACAATAATTCCTATGAGCTAATGTTTTCATTGATTTTATATGAAAAAATATTCCATAGGTAATTATTGTAGTCCATGTGTTGGATTCAAGTGTGGATGCCATGAAGATCAAGATATATCTTGAGTATTTGCATCAAGATCATCGATTTGAAGAGAATAATATGATATGATCAAGATCTTGAGAGTTTGGTTTCAAGAGAAGGATTTAAGATGTGGCTCTAAGCTGGTGTCGTGATAGTATCATGAGTTGAGCTATGGTTGACTAAGGTTTAGAGCACCCAATCAAATCAAGAGTTCTTTATGTACCTCAAGATAGTCTCATGAGGAGATACAAGGTTGACTAAGTGATGCATGCAAAATGCATACATGGACTTTGTAGTTTATTGAAACATATTTCCACATATTTTCAACATATATTATGTTATATCCATGATTTATATTAATTTTTGGGATTTACCAATGACCCCCTTTATTTGGGTTATAACTCTGCAGGACAGGAAAACCCTGTTTGTGTATTTTTACTTTCAAGGATCTAAACGGAGTCAAATTGATCTAGGATTTCGAGGACGTCAATATTTCATCAACATAAGCATCTGGAGCATTTGGACCTCACGGGAGGGGTCTGGAGGCCCCAAAGAGAGGTGGTGACGCGCCCACCTCGGCGCACCACCCATACTATTTTAGCTATCAGCCGTACGATTCGCCTGATTCTTTCGTCCACCGACTTCTTTTTACCTAAAACCCCTATATGTACGACTCCCCAGTGTTTCCTTGAGGAGAGCGCCGCAGAAACACCAAACACCAAAATAGAGGCTGACCAAGCGAAGATTGGAGGGGGAAACTCTATTGGAGCCACCGCCGAAGGGATCTCCACCTTCTCCAACGTCTTCTACATCCTCACCATGATGAAGGGGGACTAGTCTACCTCTGTACTATGGGTTTGTGACAGTAGCTTGATCTATTTCTCTCCTGTTCTTCGTAAATCTTAGTACCATATGAGCTGCGCAACATGATTATGGTCATATATGTAATTCTCATGTGCTGGATCTTTATTCTATGATATTGATATATGATACTGGAATCTATTATGTGTAATATGTATTGATAGATGTATATTATGTACCCCTCTCTTAAGTGCTTGTTCTGATCCAATTTGTATGCAAGAACATGTGTGGGGAGAAGTATGTATTAAATGGAGTAGAATGGTTGTAGTGATTGAATAGTGACAACAAATTCATGATCTATTATGGTTTTTACCTTTTTCTTTGCTTCCTCACTAGGGATAAAGTAAATGCATGTGCAATGTTTATCATGTGACAATTGTGATAATATTATTTGCTCAAGGTATTATATTTGATATTCAAACATCATGTCAAAATACTTAAGGCTATGCTCTGTTAATTTTTAATACAATATTGTTTGGAGTTTTCGCTTTCTTGTGGAGTATAGTATGTTAGGACGTGATGCCCATATAAATGTTTATCAAACACATATTGAAGTTCCACCAATATTATATCATTGATGAATTGTTAGTGTCCACTACGACTTAAAAAGTGAGTTGACAAGTGAACCCATGAACCCCGATCTAATTTTAATCATAAGAAACACCTTTCCAACACTTTTATTATAATTTACATTTGTTGCAATATTTTAATCCGAAAATAAAAAATACTTTCTTTACTTAAACACACCCAAAACCCAAAAATAATTATCACTTTACTTTTAATTTCTCCTTTATCTAGAATTACAAATACGAAACCTTGTGCTTGACAACCACATAGTAGAGTTGGGGACACAAGGCAAAACTTTGCTTTATAGGATTGCTGGAAGAGGAAAAAGAGAAGTTAACTCTAAGCCAATTCCCCGAGAGTTTGACATAAACCCTCGAGACACCCTTGTGGGGAAAACTACGTTTGCTACCACACTCTGCGCTTGGAGTCCCAATGAATTGATGATATACATGAGCGTCATCACCAAGACTAAGAGTGAATATTGAATTCAGGTTGGTCAACACATCAAGCATAAAGAATGTACAACATGAGTTCACATGATCTTGTGGTATGGTAAGCTTTATTAATTATACTTTGTGAACTAATCCATCTTATATGTGTTTTTGTCTGGGTTAGGTACCTTGCCATAGGCATGCATCAAAAGTAAGATCACATATACCCATGAGAGAGAATGACATCAAGTGGTGATCATCATCAAGGTTGAGAAGGGCAAGTCCAAAATGCACATATTGAGAAGATTAGGCTTGAAGCTTGCCATCCATTTGTCGATAATGGACATGTAAATATGTTCCTTAATGATGCTAACCCATAGTGGTGTATGGGGGAGCAAATTATGTGTCATCACAAAGAAACAATGATCAAGTGAAGCATTCCATCTTGAATGTAGATTGGCACATTGTCATCAAGATCAAGCGAGACGCACAAGGAAAATGTATGTCCTTACTAGGTTTTCCTTTTACTGTCTTCAACGTGGTTGTTGAGAGATCGGACCATAGGGTAGATAGACACACTATCAAGAGGGGATTTCGGTTGAGTAACCTGATCACATTGTCTTAGGAGCTCAATCCTTTGCATTCTTTGCATATCTATATTATTGTTGCTTCTTAGTGTTTCTCTGTGTGAGGTTCTTGAAATTATTGATAGCTTCTCAACAAACCTACATACATCAAAAACTGAATTCGTATGCATATTATATTGCGTTTTTGGGGTTGGAGGTTTTATCGGTTCTTCGTTTTTAGAGGTTTCACTTCTTCCCACTTTTGACATTTAATGGCTTGATCCTTCTTTGGTTTTAGAGTTCCCATTATATAGATCTTATTTTTAGTTCTTGAAAAAGCCCATGTTGAAATTGGAGTCTCGATGCCAAATATATCGTGTTTTTCATAAGGACAATTTTCTACCGGTAATCCACTTGGTCTATTGGGTTCAGGACCGAAGCTAACGATTTTATAACAATGGAAGCCTGGCTCTGGGTTCGGCTTATGGTCCAGTTGGTGACAAGGTATTAACTTGTCAATGCCTACCGGTTGTAGACTAGGGTTTAGTTAGAAGTAGAGGGCAAGTAGATCTCGAAGGTTTCAGCCGAATAGTACTCGACGATATGAAAACTAGGGATTGTGAGACCATGAATCGATGCTTTCTTTGTCCCTCGACTCCCCCTTATATAGGAGGTGGAGCCGAGGGATTCTTGATGTACAAGTTACAGAGTTCGGGAAGGTTTCCAACTCCTCCCGTAATATTTACAAGTGTTCTCTCCTAATACAACTCTAGCTTTCCTTAATACTAGTTTGGGCTTCCGAATCTTTCATATTCATCGAGTCGTGGGCCTCCAGTAAACCCCGGGTACCATCTTCGGCAGGCCCATTGGGGATGCCTATGTCAGTAGCCCCCGAGATTTTGTTTGAATCGTAGAGTCAGGGAAAATCTCCACCTTTATATTTATTCGATAACTCTGATCTTCACCACATATCTTTGCATACGAATTTCTATATTGTACAGGGATAATGATAGTTGGGGCTAGTTCATCTGACAGATCAGGTACTAGTTAACTGCTCTAGTGGCAATCCGCAAAAACCTACTTCAAGATCACGTCCCTGGACATGATCTCGGGATACTGGTGTAAACTTCGACAGGTGCCGCTTAAGGTCTTACCATTCTGTCGAGTCCCAGTCATATTTATCGGGTACCTAACGCATCCGTTAGGATTTTTCTTCGTATATGTTGATACGGATAAAAGTAGCAAACCGACGTCAGAGACGGCGCCACGCCACACAGAACGGATCCGGGGTCTTACCTTCGTAAAGTTTTGCGGCATTCAGAAATTGTTCGCAACTTTGGCGTTCTGAGAATATATTGTCGAGTGCTTTTTCGGCTGTTGGAATAGCACATTTTATTGAGTCAACGGATGACTTATATTTCTCTCCCGATGGGAGTATATGTAGAGTTATGTATATAACTCAAAATATGCTCACTTTTTCTTCTTCTTTTTCTCTCTCTTTTTATAATTTCATCGGGCACGCGAACAGCGTTCCCGATGGGAGTAGCCCCCGAGGCTACAGCCAAGGACTTGTGCTTGGGTGTAGGCTCCACGCCTTATGTCGCTATATTTTCACCTGTCGCATAATTTGTCAAATCTCTCGGGTGCGCGAACAGCGCTCCCGATGGGAGTAGCCCCCGAGGCTATGAGCAAATACTTGTATTTGATCATAGGCTCTCGCCATTTCTATTTTGTCTGTCTCAAATTTTTCATTTTTCCAAAGTAGCCCCCGAGCATTTGTTTAAAAACTTGTAATTGATCAAAGGCTCTCAAAATAGTCCATAATCCTCTGCTGTCGCCTTTTTCATGAAGCTGCTTAGTCGAAACTTTCTCTTGCTAATGTGACATCACTGCTGACGATAGCCACGACCGCTGTTCCTGGAAAACGTGAGAAGTTCTCTCTCACTGCCTTGCGGGCCCAAATTACGCATCGTATTGACACGTCGCGCAAGTGGGGGACACACGTCCTCCGGTTTTCCTGGCGCACGTACTGTAGCGCATGTGCTTTCTCGTCTATATGAAATTACTTTTTACCCCTTGTCCACGTGTACACCATCTGTCCCACAATCTCTCAATCCAACGGTGCGTCGATTCACCTATCTCTATAAAAGGGCATCGTCTTCCTCCTCTAGTCCTTTCGCTCGCGCCGCACCCCTGCTTCTCCTCTGCAAAATCCTCCATTGCTTCCATTGTTCCAAGCGCTCAACCACATTCACACTCTCCGCCGCCAAGTTCATTGATGCCGCCTCGCATCCGTTTGACAAGGCACAGCACTCCGGAGTCAAGAATGGCGACGGCGGATCTGGGAAGCGCAGAGTGGGAAAGATCCAAGATCTCTGCCCAAGACATCAATCTGCTGAAGAAGATGGGGTTCAACAAGAAGGAGAACTCGCTCCGCTTCCCCAAGGAGGAGAGCTATCCAAAGCCTCCAATCGAGTATCGGGTCAGTTTTGTTGACCACCTCATCCGAGGTCTTTCTCCCCCAATCCATGATTTTCTTAGGGGTCTTCTGTTTGTTTATGGGCTTCAACTGCATCAGTTGACGCCCAATTCCGTCCTCCATGTGTCTATTTTTATCACATTGTGTGAGTGTTTCCTCGGGGTCCAACCTAATTGGGCTCTGTGGAAACGTATTTTCTGCCTCCGCCGTAATGGCTCCCACAACGTCGCCTACAACATTGGCGGCGTTGTTATCTGTGTTCATTCTGACGTCGAATATTTCGACGTCAAATTCCCCGACTCTGTCCAAGGTTGGCGAAAGAAGTGGCTATATATCCGCGAAGAAAGCTCCAATCCAGTGGAGGACAACATCGCCCCTTTTGACGGAGAAGCAAAAATCCTTCGCCGCCGTTCCTGGGATGCTGAGGCTACCGAAGCTGAGAAGTTGGCGACAGAAGCGCTGATGACTCGCATCCACGAGCTTCAAAACACCCGTTGCAAGGAACTTTCGGGCATTGAGATTACTGCCTATTTCCTTAGGATTATGGTGCAGCCTCTCCAGGCTCGCAAAAATCCCCTCTGGAAGTATGCTGGTGAAGAAGATGTCGACAGGCTCTCAAAAGACCTTCCTCTGAAGGATTTTGAAAAGCTTATCCGCAAAATCTCATCGCTCAACAAGAAGGATCCAATTCCATCCTCTTGCCGCATTATGCCATATAGTGGCGCCAATCCTCTCCCCGAGGTAATTTTTCTTTTAATTGCTATATTGTCATTCCCGAGTTTTAATATTTATCGACTACTATCTTGCTGGCTTCCTCTGCATAACTTCTTTTTGTCGACACTTTTTTCTCAGAACCACCCTATTCTCGGTTCTCTTCCTCCTCTTCCTGAGGGTGGAGAAGTTGAAGACCGCATTGTTGTCGATGATGACAACCAAGGCACCTCGCGTCCTGAAAGTGAAGTCGTGGGTTCTCACAAATCCGCGGCTTCTTCTGAAAAAGACGCTGATTCTGAGGCCACTGCCTCGACACATTCTCTTCCTCCTGCTGTTTCCCCAAGGAACAAGAGGAAAAGGGACGAAGTCGAAGATTCCGGCACCTCCAAAGCCGAAGAAGCTGCTCCTTCAAATCGGAAGGCAGCTTTCGATCCATACCTTGATGCCCTCGTCAGCTCGTAAGTTACCCCTTGCGTCTTACTGTTTTGCTTCTTTGAAGTTTTTTCTCTATCTTGCTTCTTATACTGTCGCCATTTCACTGTAGTGGTGACGAGGAAGAAACACCAGCTATTGACGCGACTGCTCGAACGAGTACGTCGCGTACTTTAGTTGTTTCTGAAGTGCAAGTTGAAGGAGAAGAATCTTCGCCTCCTCAACAAAACACCGACGAACCTACTCCTCCTGCAAGCCCTCATGTCCCTTCGCCAAAAAGGGCGAGGGTTGAATCAATCACGGAGCCTGCCTTACAATTGGGTAGCTCCTCGACTCCTCTTTTGGATGATGTAAGTTCCTAAATACTTTCTCATGCTATCGATGTTTTTATTGTTTGCTTCTTTTCACTTTGTGCTGTCGAGCTTTTGACTGTACTGACACTTTCTTTCTCTATCTTTCTTTATCAGCCTTTGATTAAGGAATTCATCCGCTTCGGTGCCCAATTCGTCGGGTACCGTGAATATGCTAGCAAGGCTGAAGGTAATATTTTTCTGTTTCTCCTGGCCCATGACTTCTTACTCCTTTCTTGTCGTGATTTTGACTGGTTTTGAATATTTTGGTAGAAAAACTTGCGGAAGCCAACAAGCGTGCCGATGCACTTGCTCAAAAATTGGAGCAAAGTGATAAGGCTCGTAAGGAGGCTGAAGCAGATGCGAAGAAGGCCAAGGCAGATGCTGAAAAGGCCAAGGCAGACGCTGCTGGTGTTGAAGATCTTCGGAAGAGGCTTCACGACGCAGAAACTGCTTTGAGCGACAAAATAGCTGAGCAAGCTGCTCGAGAGGAAAAGATCCTCAGTCGCTTGGAGGCACAAAGTCGACGTTTTGTTAGTAAGTACTCGACTCTTTGTGCATTTCCTCGAGTTACTTGTCATTTTCCGCGCACTCTTTATTTACGAGCTATTTTTTGCTTCTTTTCAGGGAGAACTCATCAAGAGTACGAAGTAGATGGTCCTGTAGGCGACGAGCTTCTCGACGCTCTAACCCTTCTTGAAATCCATGGGGATGAAGCACGCGATGGCCTTGCTGATGCTAAGGCAGGTCTATGGAAGCTCTTCCCCTACTTCTTCCCGAAGAAAGAGGAGCCCGACACTTTTGTTGCTCTTGCCAAAAGCTTCAATGTGCCGGAAGATATTTGGCTGAAACTTCGCCAAGAGGGCCTGAAGGTTGGCGTTGAGGGCACCATCGCGCTGATTGCTGATAGCCAGCAAAATATCGACTGGACCAAGGTTGGCGACATAGGGCAGATGGAAACGAAGAAGTGGCAATCTCTAATTAGAGCTGCCAAACCTCCCTCGAAGCCAATCCTTGCCTACCTTGGTGTTAAACCAACTCCTGCTCCAAGCGCATCCAAGCCGGAGGTCAAGTAGACCACCCTTTCTT
The DNA here is from genome assembly GCF_019359855.2 of Lolium perenne. Lineage (NCBI taxonomy): Eukaryota > Viridiplantae > Streptophyta > Magnoliopsida > Poales > Poaceae > Lolium > Lolium perenne. Next base: position 259,625,759 of record NC_067249.2, read on the forward strand.
TCTTTTCTTTTTTCCTTTTGATGCTGTCGCCAAAGTAGCTTTGGCGACGCCTACCCCACTAGTTTATTAGGGCTTTCTCCATTGTAATGTCTTGTAAATATTTTGAAAATCAATGGAATTCTATCTTGCTTGATGATTGATGTCGAGCCTTTTCTTTCAGTTGACGTTCGGTAACTATACTCCAACTCCTGTTCCTTCCGATGTTTTGCCTACCTCTTCTCGCTCGAAGAAAACGCTTGTAAATAGTGAACTTGGTGAAGATTCCTCGAGTAAGAGTTTATCGCAAGACTTGGAAGAACTTCGTCAACAACTTTAGTATGCGAAGAAGCAAACACTTGTGATGATGGAGCAATCTCGCAAGGCATCCAAAAAAGAGAAGATTGCTCTTCAACAAGCTCGAGAAGCCATAGCTGCCAAGGAAGCTGCCGTTTCTGAAGATGAAAAGGCAACCACTCGAGAGAATTCCATGCTTGAACTCGATCCATCGTGTTGCTTGCTGTTGACGAAGTCGACGATCTTGAACGTGCCATCGAGATCAGATCCTTGACGCCTCTAATTCCCACAGACGACGCCAATTGACAAGGTATTAACTTGTCAATGCCTACGGGTTGTAGACTAGGGTTTAGTTAGAAGTAGAGGGCAAGTAGATCTCGAAGGTTTCAGCCGAAAAGTACTCGACGATATGAAAACTAGGGATTGTGAGACCATGAATCGATGCTTTCTTTGTCCCTCGACTCCCCCTTATATAGGAGGTGGAGCCGAGGGATTCTTGATGTACAAGTTACAGAGTTCGGGAAGGTTTCCAACTCCTCCCGTAATATTTACAAGTGTTCTCTCCTAATACAACTCTAGCTTTCCTTAATACTAGTTTGGGCTTCTGAATCTTTCATATTCATCGAGTCGTGGGCCTACAGTAAACCACGGGTACCATCTTCGGCAGGCCCATTGGGGATGCCTATGTCAGTTGGACCGGTTCACCTACCGGGCTTCCCGTTTTGGCCCCACACGATTATATTTGCTTTTCCTACGAAAGAGGATTCTTCCCCATTTGTTTAGCTAGGGTTTTGAGCTTATTTTATCCCACCATTGTTTATCTTCTTGAGTTTGCTTCCTATCTCATCCATTTTATCTTTATTATCACTTGTGTTATATATCTTGTGCTATCTTGCCTAGCTTAACTTGTTGTTGTTGCAATTAATTATGTCTAGCTTATTTAGGTTTTGTGCTTGTAAGATAAACGTTAGTTTAATTCTACATTCTTACAAGCCAAATCTATTTGATTTTAAAATGCCTACTCGTCCCCTCTAGGAGACGTCTCGCCCTTTTACCCGCGACCAAAACTTGTTACACTGGGTGTAGTGCAGGGTCACGGAGACGTGCAGTGATTGACATAGTCTTTAGTCTGAACCTTAGACCAAGGAAGTCTGGATGGGAATAAGTCTGCAGACCTGTCACAGATGTGTAGCATGGATACAGTGTGTGGGTACAATAGCGTACCTATTGAGAGTGTAGAAAGTGTACCATGATACCTCTGTTCTTGGGTAAATAACTATGATCGCGGTGAAAGGAGCTTCTATTGCGGTCAGAAACCCACCGGCGAGCAACGACGGGCAACACAAGAGAGCCGGGAGCAACTTAGGGCTGCGGCTGGCCCTGGTCCCTCCGAGCGACGGCCCGCAAAGACTCCGGCACGCACGTCCGATGCTGGTGCAAGGGCGTGCCACCTGACCTATACCTGGTCAGGAAGGTGATGAAGATGCCTCGCTTAGTTTCCTGCATGGCATACACGTAAACATTAAATACGAGCCTCGATCGGCTCTCAGGTTATCCTGTGAATCGGCTCAAAGAGCCGATCCACCCATGATTCGCACGAGGTGTACGAATATATGGTGGTCCTGCTTGATCAAGATAAAGCTAAAACGATCTACGACGATTTAGGGTTTTCACCGCATAATCGGAACGTCCTACTCACGATTGGGCCTCGCGGCCGCGCACGGTGATCGTAAGCCGATCCTAGACAAGGCCTAAAAACCAACACGAGGTTGATCCCCGGAACATCCTGTCTAGGGCTAGCAAACTACACCCTACACGCCGCTGGATCCTCCAACCCTTTGTAAGGCCTAACTATTGCAGATATTAAACTAATCCTTGAAGAACAAGGAGCAACCGTAACGGATCAGATCTACTAAACAATGATCAAGCGGGGTGCCGCCCCTACACCTAAGATAGGTGTAAGGGCGGCTAGATGTCTAAGGGTTGCACTATGACAGCATATGACACGAAGAACAATGCTAACCCTAACACATCTAAGATAACTACGTTGCTCGCCATCAAAAAGGCTTCAGTACGAGCAACGCATGAATGACGAATAAACTTGTACTGCCTAGATCGCAAGATGCGATCTAGGCAGCATGACGCTTACCCGGAAGGAACCCTCGAGACGAAGGAGTTGGCGATGCGCCTAGATTGATTTGTGGTGAACGTTGGTTGTTGTTTATTTCATAAACCCTAGATACATATTTATAGTCCAGGGGACTTTCTAATTTAGGCGTGCACCTAACCGTGCACGGGTTAAACTCTATCTTTTAATCTAAGATGCGATCTACTATATTACAGATACACGGGCAATCTAGCCCAAACTCTTCGTGCAAGGCCGCTTCAGAGATCTTCCACGTGTAATCTTCCAAGCCCATCTCCCTTACGGCCCATCTCCTGATTTGGCCAAAATCTGGTGATAACACATGCCCCCCTGGTTTTGGAATTGATAATTCCAAAATCACTCTGCTTTTTCTTTGTCGGGTCATGTCGTGGCAGAGCAGAACCGTCGCAGTATCCTTCATCATGATGCCTTGTCTTCTCAACTTCTCTGCAAAATTTGATAGCTTTAGCATCACTTCCTCGGAAACTGCAATGGCATTAAATCTCCACTAGGCTCCTCCTTATTTAACTGTGCCGATTGATAAGCCCTCTTCATCCCCTTTCCTCTGTTCTAGCTATCGGCACCGAAAAACCCTCTTCCCCTGTAGCAATGTCTTCCTCTTCCTCCGTCTCCTCCGGCCTCTCCTTCCAGTCTTTCTCCTCGAGCGAGCCGGAGTGGAACTTCGACCATGTGCCAGACGGTCCACCCGAAGCATTCGTCGGGTCAGATGGCGACCTGCCCCTGACCGATGGGGAAGACGACCTCAAGTTCCTCATCGAAGGGGAGCTGATAAGCGAAAGCGAAGACGACCTTCATCTCTGGGTGAAACCCACCTCCTCCGACGGGAAGGAGGAAGAAGAAGAAGTAGAGGAAGAAGAGGAAAAGGAGGAGGATGATTCCTCCTCCCCCGCTAAGCATCCGCCGGCAAAGCGATTCCGCGCTTGGGCGGACAGCGAGGACGATGATGATGACGAGGAGGAAGAGGAAGAGGATGAATCCTCCTCCTCCGTCGGATATCCGCCGACAAAGCGCTTCCGCTCTTGGGCGGACAGCGAGGATGATGATGATGACGAGGAAGAAGAAGCTCCGGCCGAGGGCTGGGGCAGCAGCGACGAGGAACTCCCTGGGAGCAGCGCCGACGGCAGCTACAACGGCGGCGATGAGGACAGCGACGACTAGTAGAGTAGGACTTAGTAGTAGCAGTGCACTAGGCATCAGATCCCCCTTTTGAGAGCCATCGGCTCTTTCCTGTAATGCCGCTCCTTTGAATCAATAAGAATTGTTCTTCCAATTTGTCTTTCAATTGATCCAATTTCAAGCCTTCCGCTCGCCACACCAAAACCGATAGCAACGTATCGGATGAAGCCAGACTCAGATATCGATTAGACCGTCAGTCAAGTACTTCTCAAATTCAGATTGTAATTTGATACCTGATATTTCGCAATCCTATAGCCGATGGCTGTTCCTCGGCTGTTTTGAGAATCCAGTCTCCTTCATTTTCTTGTAGCAACAGGACGGTCCAAACCTCGTAAATGACGACAGCTTCCCTTTCCGGCTCCTCTCCGTAGTTCTAGCAGTCTTCTTACCGCTTTCGGAGAAGGTTATGATGCAGGGTCAACCGATGCAACTCCAATCGGCTCCCAAAAACAGAGTGTCTACCAAATCGGCTGCCCCCCGAGCCTTAGTTAAAGTGAGAACAGTGGCGAGGATGCACAGTCCAGTCCAAGGGCCCTGAACTCAGGCAAATTGAGACAGCCGTCATGCAGAGGTCCTATTCCCGCCTACGAGCGCAGCTGAGACAGTGGCCAACTTAGCCAGGTCGACGGTAGACGCACCAGAGCCGATCACCCTTCTTCCTTTGAAAGTCGATATTGCAGATGAAGTACCAACGGCTTAATGAGCAAAGGGCCGCCTTGTGCCAAAACTGATGTTTCCGCTAGTACTGCTGAACTGGCGCAAAGGGTTGGAAGCCCTTGACAAGAAGGCTCAGGCACCAATCATCGGCTCATTGCAGCTGAGGAAGTTCTCCTTGTTCACTCCCTCGAGGACGTAGAGGGCCTCACAGCTGAACTGGACTTGGTGTAGATCCGGTAGATCTTGTATAATTGTACTAGAGTCGATGGCTGCGCATCGGCTTCTTAGTTCTAAAGTCGATGTCCTTGCATCGGCTGTATATCATGAAATTTTTTTTTTTACTGGCCGATTTTTCTATCGAATCGGCCCCCAATATTTCACTGCACACATGTTCACCTCACATCTTCACCTGATTAGGTGCCCCCCGAGCCGAATCTGTCAGGGAACTGCAGATATCGGCTCTGTAATTAATCAAGGCACATGTATTTGCACGTCGGCTCCGGTAGGACCAATGTTGATTTTCCATAACTCGTCAGCCGACGCAAAACCGCTGCCCAATAGATCGATGTTGAACACAAGCAGAACATGTGGTGAGGGTAATTTTGGCCGATTGCTGGAATCGGCCTCCATATTGATCGAAGCGCTCAACGAAGGTTTTGTAATGTTCCTTCATAGATCTTTGGGGCCGATCCCAAGGATCGGCCTCGCCACGTTTCTCATCGGTTTGCTCTTGCTACACGGTCAGGCCAGTGGATAAGACCAGCCTAACCCTGCCCTTCGTCACGTCGATGCGCTTGCAGTCGTCCAAATTGATACCTGAGAGTGGCTCTTGGCCTGCTGTCTCCCAAGCGTTCATGCCAGCCGTTGAAATCTCGGCTGAGTCATCGGCCTGGATGACCTCTACCTCATCTCCATCCCACTGTATTACGCATTGGTGCATCGTGGAGGGAATGCAACAGTTGGCGTGGATCTAATCTCTTCCTAGCAGAACAGCATAGGTGCTCTTGCTGTCGACGATGAAGAACGTCGTAGGGATAGTTTTCCTTCCTACGGTCAGATCCACGTTCAGAACACCTTGTGCGTCAGACGCTTGGCCATTGAAATCGCTCAATGTCACGTTGGTCTTGATCAGATCCGAGCTAGAGCGTCCCAACCGACGTAGCATAGAGTATGGCATAATGTTGACTGCCGCTCCGGTGTCCACCAGCATCTTATTGACAGGCCTCCCATCGATATAACCTCGCAAGTACAGGGCCTTCAGATGTCTGTAGCTTCTTTCTCGTGGCTTCTCAAAGATAACCGGCTGTGGGCCGCAGTCAAGTTGTGCCACAGGTGCCTCGTCTAATCCTGGAGCGCTGAACTCCGAAGGAAGGATGAACACCATGTTTGTGCCAGCCGATGTTTCATCATCGGCTTTCCTTTGCTTGGGGCGCCACTTCATTTTTTGTGGTCGACCCTCTTCATCCAGGGTTCGCTGAATTTTCGCGGCCAGATCAGGCCGCGCCTTCCTTAGCGTGTGCAGGTATAACCTTTCGGCTTCCTCCAAGCCGCGCAATCGCTGAACCCTACGCTTTTGGGAACGGCTGAGTCCATCAGGGCACCACCTTGGCCGGTGGTACCTGTCTTCTTCTTCTTCTCCCTCGTCTTCCAAATCCTCGAGATCTTCCATCCGAGGGGACTCAGCGTGTTTGCTTCGAGTCGGGAGAGGCCCTAGACGCCCGTTTGAACACGGACACGTTAGCTGCATCCTTCCTCTTCTGTCTACATTTTGGGCAGTTGCCGATTGTAGGCAATCGGCTCATTCCTGAATCCCAGCAGTGTCTGAAGAAGGGGCAGTCCCAGTGCCTATCCTCGTCGTCTTGCTCCCTCGATTCTCCATTAGCACGGCGCTCGTACTCCTCCTCATCGCGATCATGCCGACGATGTCTCCTGGCGTCCCTAACCAGACGGTCTCTATCATCATCGTCGCTGGATCGTCGGCGTTGGCTATATTGACTCACATACTTATTGAGGAGGTGATCAGAGAGAGGTCGCTGATATCTTATGTTCTTCACTTCTCCCTCTGTGACGTAACGCTTGCCATCGTGACGGAGCCGATCGCGTGGAGCGGCCTCCTCCGTGTCCTTGCTACGAGAGCAGCTGCCCTCGTCTCCATCCTTGCCAGAGTGGTGTCCAGGTCCTACCATGTTGATGCTGAACGAGGATCCTGGCTGGCAACCTTCAGGGTAAGTGCACTCCACCATGTTAACGGCGGGGAAGGGGTGGGTGTCGACCTTCATGGCGTACTGGTTGAAAATCAGACGTCCTTGTTCTATCGCCATTTGGATCTGCTGACGCCACACTCTGCAGTCGTTGGTGGCATGGGAGAACGAGTTATGCCATTTGCAGTATGGCTTTCCGTCCAGCTCCTGTACCGTGGGGATTTTGAGGCCTTCGGGTAACTTCAACTGCTTCTCCTTGAGTAGGAGGTCGAAGATTTGCTCAGTTTTAGTCACGTCAAAATCGAACCCTCTGGGCGGACCTGGTGGCTTTACCCATTTGCAGGACACGGGGGTTGCCCCCCCGAGTCCATTCAGCCACTGCTACCTCTTGATCTCCCGCAGAGCCTTCGTCTTCATCTGCCTCAACCAGGACTACCGCACGCTTGAATTTGTCCTGGTACAAGTCCGGATGGCGCTGTTCATATCTTTGACAGTTTCCCGAACCATGTGCGCTAGTGAAGGGTAGTCTGCTTGGGAGGCCATATCCTTGATTTGTGATGCAAGGCCCACCACTGCCAACTCGACTGCTTCTTTTTCAGTCACACGAGCCGAATAACATCGGTTCCTCAGATTTCTGAAGCGCTGGACGTATTCTGCCACGCTTTCTCACGCTTCGACGTATACGTGCCGGATCGGCAAGGCCGGACTCGGAAGCCTCTGAGTGGTACTGCATGTGGAACTGTTCTTCCAACTGCTTCCAAGTCCGGATCGAGTCTGGTGGCAACGAAGTGTACCACCCGAAAGCCGATCCCGTGAGGGACTGTGCGAAGAACCTCACGCGTAGTGGATCCGACGCTGAGGCCGTTCCTAGCTATGCCAAATATCGGCTCACATGCTCGATGGAGCTGGAACCATCTGATCCACTAAATTTGGAGAAATCAGGGAGCCGATATTTGGGTGGTAGCGGGACCAATTCGTACTCGTCGGGGTACGGCTTGGAATAGCCGATTGTCCTCCTTTTCGGCACCATGCCGAACTGGTCCCTCGGATCGTGTGATTTGATCCACGGTCTTGGCTGCAGAGTCGAACTCTGAAGATTCGACGGAGTGGCATACTTAGCCAGCCATGCTTGCTTCTCCAGCTCTGAGCCAACTGCAGGAGCTGCGCTCTGGAGGTTTGTTGGAGTGGCGTACTTAGCTAGCCACGTCTGCTTCTCAAGATCTGTTGCTGAAGTTCCTCCTGCTTTCCCCGAGAAGTCCTGTTTGTCGCGGCCTGGTTTGTGAGTGCCCGATTACCGCCTCGGCACGTATGTGCACATGTACCCGTGAGGGATCTTCTTAGGCGCCTCATGCAAGAACTGGCAGTCACTAGGGTCACCACCGATCTTGTAGACGACGAATGCCGGTGAATTCGGCACTTCTGGTGCTGCCAACGCAAATGGCAGCGGTGGACAGGACTGGAGTGGCATCTCTCCTTGGTATGTCCCGAGAGCTGGTCCTGACGGAGAGTACTGGTGCCTCATGATCTCCTGGATCACCCGAAGAGCGACACGCTCCAAAGTGTTCACCAGGTTCTCAGAGTGGCGGTGCAGCGAGTGAGCCACCATGTAGTTAATCTCCGACGCAGGGACACTGGTGCGTTCTTCGACGGGGCAGACATGTCTATTCCATCGAGCGCACCATCAGGCGAGAACCCTTTCCACCTGATGCCATGTGAACGGGTTCTATGAAAAGAGCCGATGAGGTCGGCCTCGAGGATAGCTTTGACCTCGTCATACTTCTTCTTGAGCTCGTCGGTCAGATCCTCGTACGTGACTGGGGTACCGTCCGCCATCTCAGATGTAGATGGCGATGTGGTTGATGTCGAAGATGGTCCCACCGGGTGTGCCAGAATGTGTTGCGGTCAGAAACCCACCGGCGAGCAACGACGGGCAACACAGGAGAGCCGGGAGCAACTTAGGGCTGCGGCTGGCCCTGGTCCCTCCGAGCGACGGCCCGCAAAGACTCCGGCACGCACGTCCGATGCTGGTGCAAGGGCGTGCCACCTGACCTATACCTGGTCAGGAAGGTGATGAAGATTCCTCGCTTAGTTTCCTGCATGGCATACACGTAAACATTAAATACGAGCCTCGATCGGCTCTCAGGTTATCCTGTGAATCGGCTCAAAGAGCCGATCCACCCATGATTCGCACGAGGTGTACGAATATATGGTGGTCCTGCTTGATCAAGATAAAGGTAAAACGATCTACGACGATTTAGGGTTTTCACCGCATAATCGGAACGTCCTACTCACGATTGGGCCTCGCGGCCGCGCACGGTGATCGTAAGCCGATCCTAGACAAGGCCTAAAAACCAACACGAGGTTGATCCCCGGAACATCCTGTCTAGGGCTAGCAAACTACACCCTACACGCCGCTGGATCCTCCAACCCTTTGTAAGGCCTAACTATTGCAGATATTAAACTAATCCTTGAAGAACAAGGAGCAACCGTAACGGATCGGATCTACTAAACAATGATCAAGCGGGGTGCCGCCCCTACACCTAAGATAGGTGTAAGGGCGGCTAGATGTCTAAGGGTTGCACTATGACAGCATATGACACGAAGAACAATGCTAACCCTAACACATCTAAGATAACTACGTTGCTCGCCATCAAAAAGGCTTCAGTACGAGCAACGCATGAATGACGAATAAACTTGTACTGCCTAGATCGCAAGATGCGATCTAGGCAGCATGACGCTTACCCGGAAGGAACCCTCGAGACGAAGGAGTTGGCGATGCGCCTAGATTGATTTGTGGTGAACGTTGGTTGTTGTTTATTTCATAAACCCTAGATACATATTTATAGTCCAGGGGACTTTCTAATTTAGGCGTGCACCTAACCGTGCACGGGTTAAACTCTATCTTTTAATCTAAGATGCGATCTACTATATTACAGATACACGGGTAATCTAGCCCAAACTCTTCGTGCAAGGCCGCTTCAGAGATCTTCCACGTGTAATCTTCCAAGCCCATCTCCCTTACGGCCCATCTCCTGATTTGGCCAAAATCTGGTGATAACAGCTTCATAAAATTCTCACAACCCATAAAGGCTGACGAATATAGTTTACACAAATCTAAAACATACATTCTCTAAAAATGTTTTTGAAAACCTTGCATGCCTAGCATCCTCTGATTGATGCCCTTAGATAGTGCATCAGACACCCTCGTAGTTGAGCTTGTTGAGTACACCCGTACTCAATCTATTCTCTCATCCCTTTCTAGACTTTAGAGAAGGCAGGTTATCCGTCCAAATCCAATAGGATGACTACAAGAGCCAATGCTGGACAGTCGGAGTACACTAGTAGTCACCGAGTTTAGATATAGTTGAAATGGAGATACAATATAGGAGGGAATCACTCTTCCAAACCCTATAACCTATCCATTGAATGTCTTGCTGTAGAAGCAATCATAAGCCCCATAGGACAAAGATAGGCCTTGTCGTAGAGTAGTCCACGAGTTGCTTCTTATAGTTCTTTGTTTGATTAGAAGCTTACATGGCAACTTCAGTGTGCCATGGAGATTACAGAGGATATCTTGTGATGAGAGTCTATTGTCAGCCTGCTTTGGACCCGTGATGTTTCTGTTGAGCTACTTTGTTGGATGTAGCATTCATGGACGGTGTTTCGTGAGGTTATCTCAACGACTTGTACACTACAACATGCGGCGGTGTGCACAGTCACTACAACGGGAAGAAAAAGATGGAATATCCACCACGAGACGACAGACACAAATACCCGTTCATGTCTCTGAAGTAAAAGTATCGATGAGGGAATAGATGGCAGGTGGAGACTCTGCTCAAGAGGGGTGGGGCTTAGAGAGCGTTTTTTAGAGCATGTTTTTTTTGAAAATTCAAAATATTGGAAGTAAACAAAAGAAAATTGAATGTAGTCGGTGAGGTTTCTACCAGTGTGCAAATTTTGAATATGTATTAACTTGTATTCTAGGCTAAACAAAAATGAAAAAGGTCCGGATCTAGGTGTGGTAAATAGTGCAAAAGTTTGAAACACCTAAAATTTGTAAGATTTATTATTTTTTCGGAGCCCAGAATACATGTTATTTTGCATTGGAAAACTATACACTTCTATTGTACGCCGTTGACTATATTCCAAACTGTTTCGGATTTTTTGGCAGTTTCAAATCGATTTTACAATTTTGAACAGAAACTCTAGAGCCCACGACGAGTGCCTCGGAGGCAGGTCGTGGCCGTCTCCTTCCCCAACCCCACCCTTCACATCTCCAAATCCTCCCAGCCTACCAGCGCCGCGCCGGACAGACTGAAGCTCGGAGCTCTGCTCCGTCGGCAAACGGCACGGCGGCCGGCCCCTGCTCGGCCCTATGCTGGCACCGGCACCATCCCCTCTCCAGTCTCGCTCCGCCACGCACCCGTGAGCTCATCTCAAGTCCTCAGCCATGCCTCCGCCGCCGCGGCCGCTCGCGGCTGCGCCTGCTCCGGCCTCCTATTTCCGCCCGCTCCGCCTCACACCCATCCGGCGCCGCCTCCCCGCCACCCGCGCGGCAGTCTCTACCGCGTCCCACGCCCACGACGCCGTCTTCCTCCGCCGCGCCGCCGACGTGGCCGACCGCTCCGCGGGGCTCACCTCCCCGCACCCCAACTTCGGGTGCGTCATCGCCAGGCCCCAGCTCGAGACCGACGACCTGGAGGCGTGGGTGGCAGGCGAGGGGTTCCTCTACGCGCAGGGCACGACCTGCGCGGAGCTCCTCGCCGCCCAGGAGGCAGGCGAGCACGCACGCGGCGCCACCGCCTACCTCAACCTCGAGCCGGGCGACTGCTACGGGGACAGCACCGCCGTCTCCTCCCTCGTCCAGGTGCTCCACTCAACACCCTTCCCCATCTCAGTTCAGTTTCTCTTACGGGATACTATACTTCTGAAACCAAATGTGGATAGTGTACAAGCATAAGATGCAGGGCATTGTTTTACTGATGATATAACAATATAAGGTGTGCAAATTGGATCCTGTTTTCTTTCCAATTAGGAGGTTTTGATCGCCGTGAGCTTGCTCGCTCGCATGAAAACTGTGGTTCCATGTAAAACTAGAATGTATTTTATAGGACGGCTGCATTACATTTGCTCAAGCTTTTAGTCAATACATTCAGATTCTTGCTGTATATTCATGTGAAAAGATGCCCTAACTGCAGGGAGAAAACTAATGGTTTTATCAGGCAGGAATTACAAGAGTTGTGGTGGGTCTTAGACATCCCTTGAAGCACTTGAGAGGGAAAGCAATTCAATCATTGCGAAGTGAAGGCATTCAAGTTGAGGTTGTGGGGGAAGATCTCCAGAGCAAATTGTTCGAGGTGACTCTTGGTTTATATGTTAAGTATTAACTTTTGTATCAGCTACAGTGTCAAAATAGGAGTAAGCACTTAGCGGAGGCACGCCCTACCTTGTAGTGCTGTTGCATCATGTCCTCTAGAAGCCATATTTAGAAGTGGTTTAACAAATTTAAAATGCAAATATTTATTTATGCTATATGATTGCTAAAGAAAAGCAGACAACTAGACAATAAGTTCCAGAAATATCTTTTATGCTTTACTTTGAGTAATAATTGGATATTAATCACTATGCAACTGTTGGTTTGTAAGATCACGTGTGTCCTGAATGTACAGTTATGATTTTGGGGATTTGGCAGTTGACACTAAGGATAATTTTTTTTAATGTTCTTAGGTTTTCTTTAACTAGAAATGTCTTAGTGACCACTTCTGTTGATCTATCAGAGTTTAATCAGAAATTCAAGTTCATTAACGTCTTTAATAGCTACTAGAAATGGCAAACATAGGGATTATATCTGAGATTATTTATTGTTTTCAGCCCATAGGAGACAGCTCCTTGTCTTCAGCATTATGGATATGCTGTGTATTGTGGCAAGATAACAAAGATAACCGATTCACCAAATTGTTATTTCGAGTATAATTGCTAACAAATACCGAGCATCTTACTAAAGCTAAGAACACCTTGATGCCCATTTAGATGTAAGGTCAGGACCCTTAATAGTTGCAAATTACAACGTATCATAATGATTTAGTTTTCTTACATGGTTGACATACTTATATTTATCTAGGTAGCTTTCTTGATCCCGCCACTCATTTATTCACTTCAGTTGTTCTGTTATGAGTTTGGAACATCTACAAACCCCTTTTTCCTGATGTATTTTCGTGTTTAACCTAGTAAGCATCTCGGAGATATATATTATCAATTTGCTCTTTGAGTTTTCTATTTCAATGCTTTTCTTTACATTAGGTGCTGGTTGCTTAGGCTTTCTTTGCCACTGCAATAGGTTATGGTAATCGTTACCAAGCAGTTTTTTGTAATAAGAACATTACAGTGTAGCAGCCGCAAACTTGAATTTCACTGACTTGCTAATATGTTTTAAGGTGTTCACTGTAGGAAGCTCTAACTTCATGCCTCATCGTAAATGCTCCATTACTTTACCGAGCTGCCTATCATGTTCCATTCTCGGTTCTGAAATATGCTATGACTGCAGATGGTGAGGCCTAGTATTTTTTCATTTTCTTCTATTAGTCTGGTTAATTTGTTACGTACTACAGCTGAGAAGTAATATTCAACTTGTACTTTATTTCATTTCCATCGATGGAAATGACAGGCAAAATTGCAGCTAGTAGCGGGCACGCATCTTGGGTAAGCGGCAGAGCATCCAGAGGCCGAGTATTTGAATTGCGTGGAAGAAGTGATGCTGTTATAGTTGGTGGAAATACAGTCCGCCGTGATGGTAATGAAGAGATAATGCAATAAATTTTATTTTGTGTGTTACATATCAGTGTTCCTTCATAGGATTGAAAAGCTGTTACTTGTGTTATAGATCCTCGATTAACTGCAAGGCATGTGAAGGGGCATGTTCCAGTGCGCATTGTAATGTCACAAACTTGTGACCTTCCTGAAGAAGCAAATTTATGGAATGTTCATGAGGCCTATACAATAGTTGCAACACAAAGAGGTGCTCGGAGAGATTTCCAAAAGAAGCTTGCTATGAAGGGTGTGGAAGTAGTGGAATTTGACATGTTAAATCCTAGAGATGTTATGTCATATTGTTATGATCGTGGTTACCTTTCTGTATTATGGGAGTGTGGTGGGACCCTATCAGCTGCTGCTATATCTGCAAGAGTTATTCACAAGGTAAATGCTTTTTATTTCACGATATGTCTGTCATGTGCATTTACTTATGTATCGAACATATTACATAGTTATCCACAAAAAAAAATTGTTGCCTTTGCTGTTCTAGTTCGTGGCTAATGTTTGTTTGAGTTCTGAATTTGAAATCAAACCTAGCAATGTTAAGACACTCTTCTACTCCCTCCGTCCCATGGAACATGTTTTAAGTTTGTCTAAATTTAGTGTCTAGATACATCCAAATTTACACAACTTAAGACATGTTTCATGGGACGGACGAAGTATTTTAGAAGTCGATAGAGTTCTCTTGTGAATTGATAGGTGCAATAGCACTCTTCTGTTTATTGCAAGTTCGCATCTACCAAATCTGAATGATATTTACAATTTATATGCTCTCCAAAAAGAAGTGGCACCATTAATTTCATGTTACCCATTGAATTGGTCAACAAGCTATGTTCAATGTCTTTGCAGTTGAATTTTGGTAACTTCCCACAAGAGCATATTACATCGATATGCTCTTTTTTTGTTAATTTTAATAAGATTTCCCTTTTTAGAATAAGAATGTTAAAAGGATAATCTTATGACCTCGGTATACAGATGCTCCCCAATTTAAGCATTATGTAGACATACTTTATATCACGGAGAAGTAGTACTGCTCAGGGACCTTTGGGGAGGGACCACTCTTTGGACGGGGACTCACAGAACCATAGGGATATAGTCTCTGTGCATTCACTTTCCTAAGCATCTTATATCCACCATGCACCATAAACATCAACCACTTCCCATATGTGCATTAAATGACTTCATTTTATTAGGTCTGCCCTTCTTTTCTTGCTTTTGTGTGCATGTTGTATGCCATATTATAATTGAGCTCTGCTTAGAACTTCATGTCGGTATGTTTTGTTCTTCCAACAGGTGTATGCATTCTGTGCTCCAAAAATAATTGGTGGAATAAATGCTCCAACACCAGTAGGTGAACTGGGGATGAATCAAATGACTCAGGCAATTGATTTAATTGATGTTTCATATGAGCAGGTTAATTCCTTGTGTTCCATTTCAAATTCTCATGTGTTCCTGTCAATTATATGTTCTCGCTAGTTGCTAGATTACAATTTTATTACACCATGTCCATGTGTCATGCTTTTATTGCTGTTGTGTAAGATAAGATATATTTCTGTAGAATTCAGTAGTTCCCTACTGGCTACCGCTTCTTCCAGCTTTGGATAAAAGTTCATACATGTGTTATCTTATACAATTATTACATATGTTACACTGAACATCGGAGTAACTGTGTGTGCTACTGTAGGCATATGTATATTATTTAGGAGTAGTAATGACATCTGCATTTGCACCTCTTAGTTTCATGGGAGTAATATTATATATTTCCTTACAATATTGCAGATTGACCGTGACATGCTCATGAGTGGATTCATCCAACCTATTCCAGATCTCTCACCTGTGATACCATCTGCGGATGAAATACCTTCAGTTGATCCAGAAGTATCTCCATATGAAACAAGTATTATCTCCTTTTACAAGACTTGGGATACCTTTGGGGCTTTCTCAAACTTTTCTCCTCATCCACTTCACATGCCTGACGAACAAGGGCATTGTTTGACATGGCTAACAGTGGAGCACTATTACCAGGTTTCCCTTTTCTGATGTTTATTACTGCTACTTTTGTGCTATTCTCTTCTATGAAAATGATTTCTTGATCATGTTTGACTAGAGCATCTTTTAAACCTTCAACATCTGCAAACGTTATTTTAGCATCATAATTGCACCTGTGAACCTGTCAGTAAGCCCAAAATTATTTGCAGGCACATAAGTTTGTTGGTGTTGACAATCCACAAGCAAGAGACATCGTGCAAGAAATAAAGCAGGCAAGGAGTCCTGAAGAAGCTGCTAGAATAGGAAGGACTCGGCAAAGAGAATTCCCTGAATTGGTATATCTGAATATTCTGTTATACTGTTTGCTGATTATTGTGGGAAAGGATCAACAGACCATCTAGATACAATATATAAAATTGGCATCTATTTTTTTTTTTTTTTGGATCTTCTTTCTGATGAAAGGTGTTATAAAGAGCATACCTAAGTAGGTGTCTTCCTAATCAAGAAGATAAGCACCCAAACTCGAGTCAAAGAGAACCTGAAAGATTGCTAATGCGGAAAGTATCTCAGTAGCAGTAGTAATAAGATATATAAATTGGAAATTAACTGGCACGAGTGTAACTTTGGTGTTATTTTCCATCTGGCATGATTGTAGTCCCATCATGCAATCTTTACATCTAGATCAAGTTCTGCCACGTAAGTACATACTTGACCACAATATTAACTTGATGGGCCTTGTTTATAGCTTATATATAACTTATTGTAAAACTGCCCATCCCACCATATATCATCTGCAATTCATTAGGTACCTCATGTGCACACATTTATTTAGAAGTACATCACACTGTACTGTAGAGTACATCATATACTGTATTCTTACTTGGCTTTACCAGAAAATATGCCCAACCTTACCTGTCGTTGTACTATGGTGATCAAATTGTATGTTACCTGTTGCTGTCAACTTTAATAGATCAATCAGTTGGATGAGAATTATCACCAGTCCAAATGTGTTTTTTGTAGCAAAATAATTGATCAATTTTGTGTTTTGTTGTTTTATGATTTAGACTAGAAATTTTGTGTCCAATACTGCTCACACCCCCTTTGCGATTTGAGCACGAAAGGGTGTTCTGAATTTTTGGAAAATTTTCATTAATGTAGACATGCAGTGCTCCTGAAGTAATTCATAAATCATACCTTCAAATTTTCTCTTCAAACGCGTCCCAGCTAAAAGTAAAAATGTAGTACTGTAGCAAACGGGTGCACTAATCACTGGCTGCTCTTTTTCTTGTGGTTCTTGATAGCGGAGGCGAATGTGTTTCTGAAATTATGTAGGTTTGCATCACGTTATGTTTTGAAAACATTCAGCAATTTTGAAAGAATTCTTCTTTCATCCTCAAATCACAAAAGCGGACAGGAACTCACTTATTTTTTCCTTCTAACTTATGTGTTAGTTCTATGGTGTTACCAGCAGGGAAGTGCCAATGAATCATGGGTAGGGTGTCCATGGAGACAATTACCACATAATATTTTTGTCTTGGCTCCGTCGCTTGCATGTCACATTGATCATTTGCCGTGGCATGTCTTCTTCGACGCGGTGTTGGAGTGTCGTGTTGAGTGTTTGTTGGGGTCGCATTGTGGTCTATGTGGGTGTGTTGTTTGTGCGGGCTTGGTCTGGTTGTTGTAGGTTTTTGCCCGGTTTTCTCCTAAAAACCGGGCACCATCTTCTTAATTAATAGATGAGGCAAAGCTTTTGCCTCCCTTTCAAAAAAAAAAAAAACATTGATCATTTGCTGCATACTCTGGGTTTGTTGTGCAAACCAATTTTGTTTCTCTCTATTTAACTCTTTATTTCGTCGTTAGGTACGGGTTGATTGGGAGTCCATGAAAATCAACGTGATGTACAGAGCTCTAAAATGCAAGTTTTCAAGTTACCCCCACCTGACTGAGATGCTGCTGTCAACGGCTGGCTCTGTTCTCGTCGAGTCCTCGCCCCATGATTTATTCTGGGGCGGTGGGCGCGAGGGTGAAGGTCTGAACTACCTGGGCAGATTGCTGATGCAGTTGAGATCGGAGATTCTGGGAACAGTTCGAACAAGCGTTGAGGTAGCAGATTCTGCTTGACTGACACCAGGCGTGAGGCCTGATTGCAGATTCTTGGTAGAGTTATCTTACACACCAATTTTTTCTGCGGCATTGGTATTATTAAGAGTTAGTATGCATGCTCATAACTCAATTCAGTTCACCTCCAGAAACAGTTTCAAATCTACACCTTATCAATTCATCTCTACCATTTGTAAGGCTATAAAGCAAATTTTACTGAAAGTCATCCAACACACAAAAGCTTATTGACACATTCTTCCGACTACGATTGGAACGGTTCAAGTTCTGTGATTAGTGCACCCGTTTGCTATCTTAATGGAAGGTAAACCTTGCAGCAACCCTTTTTTACGCAACCGAACGTTTGCATCCGACTTGTAGTGCATGCACAAGGACTAGAGTGATTGATGTGTTCAGTTATTTTTCTCCGAGCCATGCAGGAGAAGTGCATGCGATTAAATAGAGAGAGAAAAAAGGACAGAGATTTGGTGCACATGAGCACCAGTGATCTCACTTCAAAAAATAAATTAAAAATCATATTTCTAAGCTTCATAAAAATCTGAAAATAAATCATGATGTAGCCGGTATTGTGTCCCACAATCGTGTAAATTTTCAACTGAAAATAATGTGTATTTTAGGCTGCACAAAAATAACAAATGCATAGATCTGAGTATAGTGATTCAAATCTACAGAAAGAAAACAGATTTTGTCATTTTTGTATAGGTCAAAAAACAAAACATTTCAAATTGAGATTTTTTCGGTTAGTGGGGAACATCATTAGGTACTTTTAGAATTTTGTTACATAATTTTTTTAAACATATAAATATAATTTTCGAATTTTTTAATCTGGCAAGAGCACTGGTGCCCATGATCCAATATGACTTTTCAGAGAAAAAAGGCCTGAGGCTAGAGTACACGACCAGGACAACACAAGCGACCCACGTTAGTGGATGGGAGGACACACGCGTTTATTTGCTCTTTTTTTTTTAATACAAGGCGGGGTCTAGGACCCCAGAGGAGCATTTCATTGAAGCAAATGTGGCAGGTATAATTTGCAGCAAGGCCATTTGTCATCCTTTGTCCTAACAAACCAACTATTTGAAGTAAGGGCCTCGCATTTTACACAAAGCACCCTGAAATTACAGAAGAAAAAGCAATCAAGGACAGTGCCTCTGCCACTAGTCGCCGGCGAGCTCCAGCCGTCTCCGCCGAGCTTAGAGAGCTGCATGCTCGAATACTCAACACCAGCGAGAAGATTCAGCCGCTAGCAACCACCAGGAGGCCGGGGACATACCACTTGGCCTTTTGGAAGCGTCGAGCACCAGCGGGAGAATCGGAGGGCCTCCGATCTGGAGGTTGAGATTGGGCCACCATGCTGGCCGAGGATCACGGCGACGAGCTTGGTCGCTTTGTGTTGCGTTCGAAGAAGAACTTCTGCTCCAGGACGCCTCTCCGGCGATCTGCCAAGAACGGCACCGTCGAGGATCTCGTCTTCATTTCCACCTCCTTGGTGGCGAAGAAGAGGAAGATCCGGGCCAGTACCATCCAGATCGAGAGAGAAGCAGACGAGCTTTATTGTGGGGGTTGAGGAAGCGCCGCCACCCTCTGCATCCGGCTCCTCCCGCCGGAGCGCCGCAGACAGCAGCCGCACGACTAGCAGCCACCGGGAGCAGCTCGAGCTCCGCCGTGGCCATGCCCCAAGGGCATAACGCCAGTCTCCACAGGGGTAAAACAAAGGAAACAATTAGATCTAGACCTACACCTATACCTAGGTACTCCGGCACCCTTCTATGACCAGCTCTGGCTGGCTATTCCGGCGGAGGAGGAACGGCCCGGCCACCAGTGGCCGACTCTCAAACCCTGTAGCTGTTAGAGAGGGGAGAAGAGGGGAAATGAGGGGTTACACTACACATCGCACGCGCGTTTATTTGCTAGCTGCGTGTTTTCTACATGAGGGCTTCGTTATTAGTTGCACGCTTACTAGAAGTCTAACCAATCCACATTTCTTTCCTTTTTAAATTACACGCGTGAGGCTTGTTTATCTTTTTTCATTAAGATAATCGAGATAGCTCGATCACATACAACTAAGCTCGGCCTCCACACACACACACACAAAGAGCTTTCTCAAAACCAATCCACATTTCACTGCGCGCACAAATATCATGATGAAGCCCAAAGCTTCACTTCGCTTAACGCATGACTCGTCAGAGATCCAGTTCTGCTCCCAACAGTGACCAACCCTATCACATTTGTGATGAACTTATGCTTGATTATAAATAAGCAACTCCATGTAAGAATGAAACAAAATTAGCCAAGCTATCCCTTCAAAAGCATTTATTTCTAGCAAAGCTATGTTTCTAGGGGGGCTTTCTTCTTTTCAGAAGAGGAGGATACACCAGCCTCTCCTGTCATGTTTGTCTATTTGTTATCGTTTTTGAGATGTTGGAGGAAACCGAAAACACGATAGCGCAAATAGGACAAGCTCGCCCGAGGTTAGTTAGTTCATTAATTTGAGTATGGTTATGTTGGATTAACTATATGTTCGGCAGTCTACTACGTACTCCACTTGATAATCAAATTAATGATGTACCCTTACGGTCGCAACATGCACTCAAATTAATGGTGCACCATTAGCTTTGAAGGAAAACATAAATTGCATGACTCCCTTACGGTCACGTCCAAGATCAGTGCTTAGTTTTGCCTTTACTTTTCATGTGTGCTGCCTATAAGACACAAAATGAAAATAGTGCTAGCCCTAGTTTCCTTTATGTGTCTTGCATTGGCTCCTCTACATTTTACATTTGCATATACATTTCTGTTGGCACGTCTTTTACTTGCTCCAAGAGAATCGTTGTTGCAAATAAGACTTGAACCGTGGAGCACAAGTGGGGGCTAGGGGATACTAACAAAACACAACAATTTACATCTCAATCAGAAACGCAAACCCTGATATTTCGTGCCTAAAAGAAACAAAGCTTGAAAACATAAGCTCAAAGCAGCTCAGTTCCTGCCACGCCATCTATCCAGTTTCATGTTTCAGCCATCTGACGGTGCATCAATGGGTAGCCTGAATGCCTGATTGCTTGGAACATAAAACTCTACAACATATCCGTTACGGCTCAAAACAAGCACCATCTCACCGTTCAGGTCAAGTCAATGACAAATGCCACTTCATTTCAACTTTCAGATATTTATGCACCTAATGAGCGTTTAGACAGAGCAGAGCAGTGTTCTTTAAGTATATGAAATCTATAAAACACGCGGATAATAGGCCGTGGCTTCTCATAGGGGATTTCAACATCTATAGATCAGCTGAGGAAAAGAATAAATACTCCTAACAATAACGTTGATTGGTAGGCGATGGATCAGTTCAATGAACACACAACAAGGTGGTGATGGTTCTCTCTCTGGAGCATCATGCTATCAGTTCCTTTCTTCCCACATCGAATAACATGATAATGGAGACTCCTCTCTAGTTCTCCCCAGGACCAGCTTGAGCCACCAATCTACCAAGAATAAAATGGCCTGCATGCTATAACGTTTTTTGAAACAAAAAATGTATAGTTTTGATGTTCTTGTACCTTGTTTAGAGTATTTAAATAATTGCTCTGAAAATAGAGCCCTAAAGTCCAAATGGGGCTGCCCCTATTTTCGCTGTCCGAAATAATAGCTCTAGCTCTAGCAACATCCTTCATTTATCAGCCCCTATTTTTATTTCCTCATCTATTTGCACATATCCTCTATGCTCACACTAGCGTGTGGGTCACAGGTCTCATCCGCACGCAGTATCATCCTTTAACTTGTAGTGCATGAGTAAGAACTAGAGTGTATCATGCGTTTAGTTGCTGGTTGCATAATTTTTACATGAAGCTTCGTTAGTTGCGTGACTAATAGAAAGACCAATCGACATTTCAGTGCGCGCCCAAATGATGGACCCCAAAACTTAGATTTGCTGAATGCATGACTCGTTCAGAATTCCACTTCTGCTCCCGAACCGTAATGACCAAACCCAGCACATTTGTGATGAACTCACGCGGTCACACTTGATTATAAATAAGCAACTCCGTGTAAGAATGAAACAAAACTAGCCAAGCTAACTAATTTTTTCTAGCAAAGCTATGCTTCCTTATGGGCCTCGTGTTTTAGAAGCGGTGACACCCCAGCCTCCAGCTCCTATCTATAGCTATATCATGTTTGAGATGTTGGAGGAAACCGAAAACACAATATTACAATGGGAGGAGCGTTTGTCGGATGTCAGTTAGTTCATAGTTGTCATGGTCCCAAATTGTCTTACCAAATTGTCTTAGTGAAAAATGTGGCGGTGGTGGTGTGGTCGTGAGAAGCCACGATGGAGCTTTTGTTGCAGGGGCATCACAATTTTTTCCCAATATCATTGATCCAGAGGGTGCCGAAGTCCTAGCATGCAAGCGTGCGGTGGAGCTGGCCAAAGAAGTGGGTTGTCGACAGTTTGAACTCGTGCTAGACTGCACTAATGTGGTGAAGAAGCTGAAGGAGGATGGAAGGGACAGATCGACACATGGGCCATTGATAGAAGAACTGAAGCTTGCTCTTCGAGACTTCGATCAGGTCAAGATCATAGTTGTGCGCCGCACAGCTAATCTAGTGGCTGATAAGTTAGCTAATATAGGCTGCGGTATAAGTTGTGTAAGATTGGGTTTAGTCAGGCGCCGAACCTTATTGTAGCTGTGCTTGCTGGTGATCTGTGTGATGATTTTTAAATAAAATGCAGCCTATTCCTCTTAAAAAAAACTAGATGCCTCTTATCGTAAGAGACACTTGGCTACCAATAAAACAGTAGCACAGTCTATATCTTACAACTTCCCAAGCTCCAGTATTTTGGTACGATCCATTTTCAGTATGGAAAAATCTCAAATTGAAGTTTATCTGCAGCAACCTGTGCATGTGGTTGACTATGAAGAGCTTGAACAAATTCCGCCTTCCGCTCACCGTCAGGACCATCCTTCGACGAGGCTCACTGGTCCGCTCTTGCATGTTTGGTCAATCATCGTGGCATCCTCAGCGGTACCAACACGTGGCGATGATGGACACAAAGAACTCGTCCTCCGTGCCAAGTATTTGGTCAAGTGTGAAGGATTGGCTAGGGTTTTATGACTTCTCGATTTCGGATTGGCATGCTATTCCCACGGTGAAAGATTGGGGGTAAATTTGATTCATCAAAGTACCAATGGAGGAAGCACTCGCCTCTTTGGCTATACTCATTTCTTGGGAGATATGAAAGGAGGAAATGCCTACAAAACTAATATTCCACGTATGAGATGGTGTTTGACAAGACCATGTTTTTTTTGTAAGATCTCTAAAACCTTCTTTTTATTTAACAAAATTGGCAAATCACTAGTAGAAAATGGGCCTATTGTCTCGGTTCTGGAGGGCCTTTAGCCCGGTTGCCCAACCGAGACTGCTAAAATAGGACTAAAGCTCCCACCTTTAGTTTCGGTTGGGTCACAAACCGGAACTAAAGGCCATCCATGCTGTGAAACGCTCGAGCTGGGGGGCCTTAGTCCTAATTAGTAACACCAATCGGAACTGAAGTCCATGCCAAGGTTTAGGGTTCTGCCCCTGTATTTTGTGTTTTTCATTTTCATTCAATTATTTTCAATTTATACATATTATACGCTAATGCATATATGTTGTACAGGTTGATGCAGACTACTACATACTGCACATACGTTAATGAATATATATAACATATTTTCTCTTACGATCACACATATATACATACAATTGGTAGATATGAGAGCTCGGCGATCATACACGTTGATGCATCTATTTTATTACATGGAGATCAATAATTACAAGGAGTCATAGGGGTAATAGTATACTCCGGTTTCAGATATAACCTCCGTAAGCAAACATTCTGACAATTTCTCTTGAATTTGCCATGGCGTGCCTTTGGTAGGACGTTCCCCCACCTGCTTTAGGTTTATAAAAAGGATCAAATATGAATATATGAGTTGTGTGTATAGCAACTCATTATAAAAAGAATTGTGAATTTTTTTACATACTCGATTTTTTTTTTGTAATCTACGCCTTGCTCAATCGTCATGTTGATGAACTCGAAAACTTAGTATGCACATAAATTGGTCCCCTCTGGCTGCCTCTCGTACTTTACGAGAATAGAATTCAATCAAAAAATAATCAAGCATGATAATGGTATATATATTAAAACTAGTACTAGCTACTTACAGGTAGGGTGCTTCGTCCCCATGGCCGGATGAAAGGATTGGAAAATCTCCCGTGATGAAGCTTCTCGAAGATGTCATTGGTGCACACGCCCTACGACATCTTCGAGGAGCTCGCTCCGGAAAAATTTCCCCGCAAACCATCCATCTCCATTGTTGGTCTATTCCACTAGTGGAGATAGAGGGGTCCATGGTCGGTGTAGCAACAAAGTAACACATGTATGCTACTCGTGCACGTGGTCATGGCTGAGGGAGATAGCTAGGGTGAGAGGGGCACCTGCTCGGTTGCTCCCAGTTCATAGAGAAATTAATGGACAGTGACCTCACACTGGAGGTGTTTTCATGTCAGTCAAGTCGTCAACTGAAAACCGAAGCGTGATCTTGATTAATGGTTTGAATAGTTAGATTAATTAGTTTACAAAATAGATAATGGTTTTGGATTGCTTATCCAAATTCAAACATTTTCATGTTCAAAGTTTGTTCAGATTCGAAAGTATGCAACAATTATTCAGATTCATATTCAAACACTTAGCAAAGATTTAAAATTATAATAGATTTTAAAAAAGAATTTAGTTTTGGGTCAAATAAAAGGTCTTTAAATAGGTTGGGGACACCAACCGGGACTAAAGGTGCTCGCGGCTTCTGAACCCACCGCAACACCTTTAGTCCCGGTTGGTCTCATCAACGGGACTAAAGGTCCCTATCGAACCAGGACTAGAGGTGGCCGTGCGTCCTATCCATTGGAACCGGGACTACAATTCAAATCACGGCCGGGACTAATGCTGCTTGCAGCTCCGAACAAAAGACCTGTTTTCTACTAGTGAATAATTTATTTCAATGTACCAGTGTTTAAAAACCTTGACATGGTATCGCCTTGCTCATAACTCGACTCAGTTCAACTCCAGAGACAGTTTCAAATCTGCACATTACCATCTTTTTTTACGGTTAAAGACAGAAGCTCTGCCATTTCATTTCAGTAGAGGAAAAGCTGTAGAAGACAGAAAAACTGCCTAGGAGATAAAAAAAAATAAACACGGCAGGGCTACACCTTGCGGCCTAATCTCAAAGGATCTTACCATCTAAAAGGCAACATTGCTGAAAGTCATGCGGTATATGCACACACGGTAGCGACGGCCATGTAGACTGACCGACGGAGAGAGGCAAACTTGATCACGGGCGTAGACACGGAGTAACATATGCCGTCGGATAACTGAAGAACTTGAGCCATCATCGTGTCGACAAGAATTAACCTAGGTGCAAAATTCCACTATGAAACACACCGCAGAATGATATTGCTTAAGCCAAATAAACGATGATGGCTCTTCCTCATCGTAGTTTTTGTAATAGTCGTGGCGGTGGCGGTTGTTCGCGTTTTCGGCATGGCTTCCTCAGTTGGCCCTTGTCCGATGTGTGCACGCGCAGTTATATATTGTAAGCTGGGCTCAGCATGTTGTATTTCTTTCATCGTTGAAGGCGTTATTGATTTAATGTTGGACATGTGGTCTTTTATCTAAAAAAAACTGATATTCTGAACAAAAACTAGAGTGTATCAGCCGTTCGAGAACTAGAGTGTATCATGCATTCAATTGCTGGTTGCATCGATTGATGCAGAGGCCGGGGCTATACTCTTATATCGAAAAAAAAAATTGCTGGTTGCATAATTTTTACACGAAGCTTCATTAGTTGAATGACTAATAGAAAGACCAATCGACATTTCACTGCGCGCCCAAAATGTCATGATGCACCCTAAAACTTTAATTTGCTGAATGCATGACTCGTTCAGAATTCCATTTCTGCTCCCAAACCATAATGACCAACACCAACACATTTGTGATGAACTCACGCGGTCATACTTGATTATAAATAAACAACTACGCGTAAGAACAAAACAAAACAAAACAAAACAAGCCAAGCTAACTCATTTTTATACTAGCTAGCGATCGATCTTCGTGGGGCAGGTTGCGTTTCCCGGTGCAGCTCAACTTTGGCACTCCTTCGCGCCCATGAAGTTTAGGTTCCATGGTTGGCTTGCGATATAGCAAAGATGCTGGACCGCGGACCGTCTACAGCGACACGACATGCCTAATCATGCCATCTGCCCGCTTTGCAATGCGGCGGCACAGACGTATGACCACCTCGCGCTCGAATGCCCCCTCGCCACCACGGTCTGGTTGGCGGCGTTTCACCTCCTTGGATGGAATCCTCCTATGCCTACCTCTACATCGACCATCCGCGAGTGGTGGCCTCCGGCCGAACTGGCCACCAGGGCCGGAAACAGAAAGACTCTCAACTCCCTAGTCCTCCTAGTCATCCGCTCCTTATGGCTTGAGAGGAACGCCCGAGTCTTCGATGCCCGCTCCAGCTCGGCCATGGAGGTTTCCCGGAGGATCACCGACGAGTGGGCAGCTTGGGTTGCATGAAGATGTAGGACTGTGCGAGAATAGCGGCTCTAGGCTCAGGACCGAGGGTGGGTGAGTGTGTGCCGCGAGTGCTATGACTGCGGTGATCACCTGTGACTGTTGCAGCCTCGCGCAAGCGCTTCTTGTATATGGTTATTCTGGAATGACACGCAGAGCTTCTGCGGGTTCTCAAAAAAGTTAATTATACTAGAAAAAGCGATGCTTCTATGGGGCTCTCCGTTTTTTTTTTGAAGACGATGACACCCCAGCCTCTACCTCATGTCTATTGCTATCATGTTTGAGATATTGGAGGAAACCGAATACACAATATCACAATCGGTGGAAAGTCTGCGGAGGTAAGTTAGTTCATAGTTGTCACGGTCCCAAATTGTCTTACCAAACTAGATGCCTCTCATCGTAAGAGACTTGGCTACCAATAAAACAGTAGCCTAGTCTATATCTTGTATAGCTTCCCAAGCTTCAGTGTTTTGACACGATCCATTTTCAGTATGGGAAAACTCGAATTGAAGTTCTTCTGCAACAACCTGTGCATGAAGTTGATTACGAAGCGTTTGAACAAGTTCAGCCTTCTGCTTGCCGTCAGGACCATCCTTCGACTGGTCCGCTCTTGCATGTTCGGTCCATCATGGTGGCCTCCTCGGCGCTAGTGGCACGAGGCGATGACGGGCACAAAGAACTCATCCTCCGATGCAAGAATCTGGACAAGTGTGAAGGATTGACTAGGGCTTCATGACTTTTCGCCTTTGGATTGGCATGCTATTCCCACGGTGAAAGATTGGAGGGTAAATTTGATTCATCAAGGGCGTGTTTGGTAGCATGGCACTAGTAGAAACAAGGGCTTTCGTTTTTTGCCCCAGATGGCTTTTGCACCGGATTTGGCACGAACCGGTGCTAAAGGGGGTCATTAGCACCGGTTCGTGGGCAGCAGCCGGCCGAGGGACATTTTGCACCGGTTCGTGTTACAAACCGGTGCAAATGATATATCTTTTGCACCGGTTTGTAACACAAACCGGTGCAAAAGGTTTGTCGCCAGGCACGTGTCAGCCGAGGAACCTTTTGCACCGGTTCGTGTTACAAACCGGTGCAAAAGATAGCTCATTTGCACCGGTTTGTAACACGAACCGGTGCAAAAGGTCCCCAACCCTTATATCAGCTCACCTCCAACCAGCCAATTCACAACTTCACTTTTTCTAGGAGAAAGGTGTGTGTGTTGAGTGCTACCTTGCATTTCTTTGGCATGCACACAAGGTGCTCGATGAAATGTCTGAGAGAATGATGCCGCTTGATTTTACACAAAACAAAAATGAGATGAGGTGCCGGAGCGACACTTAAGCTTTCTCCTCTTTCTTTCCCTCCTCAATCAAGGTTAAACAACTTTATCCTTTCATTTGTACGGTGCTAATATCCACTATATATATATATATATATATATATATATATATATTATGATGTTTTGTAATGGTTTTTTGATAAACTTAATTATTTGATGTAGATGAACCGGCGGCAATGGATGTACGTTGACAGACGTCTGCCCGAGTTCACTTCGGGCCTGAAAGAATTTTTCCGTGTGGCTGAGGAAAACCCACAGGCGGATGGTTATATATGTTGTCCATGTGTTGATTGCCAAAACTTAAAGCAATACCCTGAATGGCAAGTCATTCACTCCCACCTGCTTTGGAAAGGTTTCATGCCCAGCTATAATTGTTGGACCAAGCATGGAGAAAGAGGGGTTATGATGGAAGACGACGACGAAGAAGAAGAGGATGATGATATGTACCCTAACTACGGTGATACTGCAACAGGGCATGATGAAGATGAGGAGGCAGGTGGAGGTGATCAAGATGAAGAGGCATCAGATGAGCCCGTTGATGATGATCTTCGTCGGGCCATCGCTGATGCACACAGAGATGCAGAAACTGAAAACGAGAAGCGAAAGTTAAAGGGCATGTTAGATGATCACAAAAAGAAGTTATACCCAAATTGCGAAGATGGCAACACAAAGCTCGGTGCCACACTGGAGTTGCTGCAATGGAAGGCAGAGGCTGGTATATGTGACAAGCCATTTGAGAAGTTACTGAAAATAATGAAGAGGAGGTTTCCAAAGGATAACGAATTGCCTGACAGTACGTACGAAGCAAAGAAGGTTCTCTGCCCTCTAGGATTAGAGGTGCTGAAGATACATGCATGCATTAATGACTGCATCCTCTACCGCCTTGAGTACGAAAATTTGGAAAAATGTCCGGTATGCAATGCACTACGGTATAAGATCAGGCGAGATGACCCTGGTGATGTTGAGGGCGAGCCCCCTAGGAAGAGGGTTCCTGCCAAGGTTATGTGGTATGCTCCTATAATACCACGGTTGAAACGTCTGTTCAGAAATAAAGAGCATGCCAGGTTGTTGCGATGGCACAAAGAAGACCGTAAGAAAGACGAGAAGCTGAGACACCCCGCTGATGGGTCGCAGTGGAGGAAAATCGATAGAGAGTTCCCGGACTTTGCAGAAGACGCGAGGAACTTAAGGTTTGGTCTAAGTACGGATGGAATGAATCCTTTTGGGGAGCAGAGCTGCGGTCATAGCACCTGGCTCGTAACTCTATGTATCTATAACCTTCCGCCTTGGTTGTGCATGAAGCGGAAGTTCATTATGATGCCAGTGCTCATCCAAGGCCCAAAGCAACCCGGCAACGACATTGATGTTTACCTACGGCCATTATTTGAAGAACTCTTACAGTTGTGGAGCAAACCAGGTGTTCTTGCATGGGATGAGTACAAACAGGAGTCATTCAACCTACGAGCGTTGCTTTTCGTGACCATCAATGATTGGCCTGCTCTTAGTAACCTTTCAGGACAGACAAACAAGGGATACAATGCATGCACGCACTGCTTAGATGAGACCGAAGGTGCTTATTTGAAGAAATGTAAGAAGGTTGTGTACCTGGGGCATCGTCGATTTCTTCCAAAGAGGCACCCCATCAGAAAGAAAGGCAATCATTTCGGAGGTGAGGCAGATCACCGGGAGAAGCCTGAACTCCGTACTGGTGATGCTTTACTTGATATGGTCAAGGACATAAAAGTAATATTTGGAAAGGGTCCTGGCGGCCAATCTGTTCCCAAAAAAAAGGCTTCGAAGAAAAAATCTGTTCCCAAAGAGGTTGTTACCGGACACGCACCCATGTGGAAGAAAAAATCTATATTTTGGGATCTACCCTATTGGAAAGTCCTAGAGGTCCGCTCTTCAATCGACGTGATGCATGTGACGAAGAATCTTTGCGTGAACCTGCTAGGCTTCTTAGGCGTGTATGGGCAGACAAAAGATACACCAGAAGCAAGGGAGGACCAGTATCGTATGAAAGTCCCAAAGAACAAGCAAGAACAGGATTACAAGACGGATACAGGGAGTCGCTTAAGTCCTGGCAGCTACGCTCTTACCAAAGCAGAGAAGGATATCTTTTTTGAAGTCCTTTACAGTATCAAGGTCCCGTCTGGCTTCTCCTCCAATATAAAGGGAATTATAAATATGGAGAAGAAAACATTCCAGAACCTGAAGTCGCATGACTGCCACATTATTATGACGCAGCTGCTTCCGGTTGCACTGAGGGGGCTTCTGCCGGAAAATGTTCGAATACCCATTGTGAAGCTATGTGCATTCCTTAATGCGATATCTCAGAAGGTAATCGATCCAGCTAGTCTTCCAAGGTTCTGAGAAGGATGTGGTGCAATGTCTTGTTAGCTTTGAGTTGGTGTTTCCACCATCTTTCTTCAATGTTATGACACATCTCCTGGTTCACCTTGTCGAAGAGATTGCCATCCTCGGTCCTGTCTTTCTACACAATATGTTCCCCTTCGAGAGGTTCATGGGGGTCTTAAAGAAATATGTTCATAACCGTGCTAGGCCAGAAGGAAGCATCTCCAAGGGCTATGGAACAGAGGAGGTCATCGAGTTCTGTGTTGACTTTATTCCTGACCTTAAGTCGATTGGTGTTCCTGAATCGCGACATGAGGGGCGACTAAGTGGAAAAGGCACGCTAGGAAGGAAATCAATGATATGTAGGGACGGCATTTCTTTCACTCAAGCACACTACACAGTTCTACAAAGTTCCACCTTGGTGGCCCCGTATATCACTGATCACAAGAATATTGTACGCTCCGAATATCCGGGGCAGTCTGAAGAATGGATTACACATAAACATATGCAGACATTCGGCGGTTGGCTCCGAACACATCTCATGAATAACAACGCCATTGATGATCAATTGTACTTGTTGGCCGGGTCACCATCTTCGACTATACTGACTTTCCAGGGGTACGAGATAAATGGAAATACCTTCTACACGTTCGCCCAAGATAAAAAGAGCACCAACCAAAACAGTGGTGTCCGCATTGATGCAACAAACACTAACAGTGGGGAAAAGGACACATATTATGGTTACATAGAGGAGATATGGGAACTTGACTATGGACCTTATTTTAAGATCCCTTTGTTTCGGTGCAAATGGTTCAAGCTTGATGGAAAAGGGGTAAAGGTAGACCAGCTGTACGGAATAACAACAGTGGATCTCAACAATCTTGGTTACAGAGACGAACCATTCGTCCTAGCCAATGATGTGGCTCAGGTTTTCTATGTGAAGGACATGTCCTCCAGACCGAAGAAAAGAAAACATAAGGAAACGAGCTCATCCGATGAGCCAAAGCGTCACATAGTTCTTTCAGGGAAAAGAACCATCGTGGGAGTCGAGGACAAGACAGACATGTCAGAAGATTATAATAAGTTTGCTGAAATTCCGCCCTTCAGAGTGAACATTGATCCAACCATCGCGTTAAATGCTGAAGATACTCCATGGTTACGGTCGAAGCGATCATAATGTATTAATTATTATCCTGTACCTTGATGAGCTCATATTGTGAAGCGTTTGTTGTGATATGTATCAGTAACATTGGTCGTTTGAACTAAATGCTCTTTCCTTCGAGAAGCTCCCGGAAGCCCTCTTTAATTACCCTGAGGTACTGGTTGTTGGGTGTATATATACTAGCAGCTTCCGAGCGGGACTTGCGGGAAGAGTTACTCGGGCAAAGCTTCCGAAGATGTCTAAGACGGCCAGCCATCTAAGACATCTTCGAGAAGCTTCGCCGGAGAGGCTTTTTCCTTCGAAAAGCTCCCGGAAGCCCTCCTTACCCTGAGCTACTGGTTGTTGGGTGTATACTAGCAGCTTCCGAGCGGGACTTGCGGGAAGAGTTACTCGGGCAAAGCTTCCGAAGATGTCTAAGACGGCCAGCCATCTAAGACATCTTCGAGAAGCTTCGCCGGAGAGGCTCTTTCCTTCGAAAAGCTCCCGGAAGCCCTCCTTATACCCTGAGCTACTGGTTGTTGGGTGTATACTAGCAGCTTCCGAGCGGGACTTGCGGGAAGAGTTACTCGGGCAAAGCTTCCGAAGATGTCTAAGACGGCCAGCCATCTAAGACATCTTCGAGAAGCTTCGCCGGAGAGGCTCTTTCCTTCTTGGTCGTTGCCTCTCAGGCTGCTCTCTCTACTCTCCCCGGAGGGGGCTATATATAGCAATGTGCCTCCAGATAATCCCCCCCCAGATGAGGCCACCCCAGATAAGGCAAACACCAGATAAGCGTCCCCCAGATTTAGCCCCCCATCTTTAGCACCGGTTTCAGCCAGGAACCGGGATAAAAGGGGTATATAATCAAATCCACCATCTTTAGCACCGGTTCAAGCTAGGAACCGGGATAAAAGGGGTATATAAACTAAAGACAACGACTTTATTGAAATTTAACAAGATACGTTAACTAAACTTAAACTAAAACAACGACAACGACTTTATTGAAATTTAACATTAACTAAATTTAAACTAAAATAATAACAACTTCTACTAGTTCTTCCGCGCATCCGTTGCTGCCCTCCTGGCTGCCGCCTCCTGCCGCAGCTCCTCCTCACAACGA
Organism: Lolium perenne; assembly: GCF_019359855.2. NCBI lineage: Eukaryota > Viridiplantae > Streptophyta > Magnoliopsida > Poales > Poaceae > Lolium > Lolium perenne. Next base: position 259,657,716 of record NC_067249.2, read on the forward strand.
CGCTTATGCATCTCCTCACTATCCAGATCCGCCACACGCGGCCGCTTATGCAGCTCCTGGAGACTCTGCCTCTCAAATGCTTCTATGGTAGCCGCTAGCGCCGCCTCCTCCCACTCCTCTATCTCTGCAAGCTGCGGGTCCACCTCATCCTCTGCTGCCCTCCTTGCTGCCGCCTCCTGCCGCTGCAGCTCCTCCCACTCCTCTATCTCCGTGAGCTGCGGGTCCACCTCCACCGGCGGCGAGTGCGGCTTTGGGGGCATTGTGCAATGGGCTAGGGTTTGGTGATGATCGAAGTGGGAGAGACGGGGACGTACTATTTATAGAGGGAAAATATCCCGCGCGGCGCCGTGGAGGGAAAATATCCCGCGCCGTTTGCGTCGTGGCGGGAAAATATACCACGCGCCGCTTGCGTCGTGGAGGGAAAACATCCCTCGCGTCGTGGCGGGAAAATATCCCGCGCGGCGTCGTTTGACGGGAACCTACCACGCGCGTCGTGGCGGGAACCTATCCCACGCGAAACACGAAAAATAAATGGCGGGAAAATACAAAAGGCAGTGAAAAAAGGGACCTTTTGCACCGGTTGTTGGCTTGAACCGGTGCAAAGGGTCTTTTGCACCGGTTCGAGCCAACAACCGGTGCAAAAGGCCCTGTGCATAAATTCCGCGCGCGCGCCCTTTCTTCTCCATTCGCGCGAGGACCAAATTACAGGGGAGACTCTGCCAAATTTTCGCCCGCCCGCGCCGCCGCCGCGACCGCGCCTCCCCGCCCGCCCGCGCCGCCGCCGACCGCGCCGCCTCCCTCGCCCGCCAGCGCCGCCGCCGCCATGCGCCGCCGCCTCTCCTCCGCGTCCGCGCGCCCGCGCCGCCCCGCCCGGCCGCGCGCTGCGCCGCCCCCGCCCGGCCGCGCGCTGCGCCACCGCCACCGGCCCGCGCGCGCGCGCTCCCGCCTGCGCAGCCGCCGCGCGCGCGCCGCGCCGCCAACCGCCGCCCCGCTCCGGCCGGCAGCCGCGGCTACAGGTGAGCCCCGGCCGGCCTTTTCCTTTTTTTTTTTCTTTTTTTTGTTTTAATTAGTTAGAAAATTTAGTAGTTAAATTTAGAAATATAAGTTAGATAAATTTTAGTTAGATCTATTTAGAAAATTGTAGTTAGAAATTATTTGTTAGAATGTTAGATAAAAATGTTAGAAAATTGTTAGTTAGAAAATATATGTTAGACAATTTTTTTTACTAAGATATAGAAAATTGTAGTTAGAAAATTGTAGTTAGAAAATTGTAGTTAGAAAATTGTAGTTAGAAAATATATGTTAGAAAATTGTAGTTAGAAAATATATGTTAGAAAATTGTAGTTAGAAAATATATGTGAGAAAATTGTAGTTAGAAAATATATGTTAGAAAATATATGTTAGACAAATTGTAGTTAGAAAATATTTGTTAGAATTTAGAATATAGAATATGTTAGATAAAAATGTTACAAAATTGTAGTGAAATATAGAAATTTAGAATTTAGAATATGTTAGATAAATCTTAGAATCTTAGAAATAGTAGTGAAATTTAGAAATTTAGAATTTAGAATTTATAATATGTTAGATAAAAATGTTAGAAAATTGTAGTTAGAAAATATATGTTAGACAAAATATATGTTAGACAAATTTAAAAATAGTAGTATTTGTTACTAAGATATATATATATTCATAAGTAATTTATTCAAATTCAATATTAGTTTGCATACGATGCCGCGCCCGCCGCGTCCTGGAGCTAGGACAATTTTAGAGGAGTTGCGGCAGTTGGGGGAAGTTCGGGACCCGGGCTCCGCCGGGTGGCACCGGGAGGTGTTATCTTCGGGGCGCGCACCTTGGTGCGGAATCCGGGTCCCGTCGTCGACCCGTATATTCTCTGGTGGAGGTCTTATGGGCCACGTTCGTTTCGAGAGGAGCCGGCCGCCGGAGGTGGTAGCTCAGCGCATTGCAGCGGAGGATGAGCATGTTCGCCGTTACATGTATGCGTTAGACACCATGTATAGGACCGGATGGTCAGTTATGCAGGGATCTCATGTTAGCTATGCTCCCGTTACTGTTCCGTGGCTTTGGGTGTTCACCCGGCGCGGCTCGGGACCCGGTCGGCGCCGTTGAGAGCTTGTAGTGTGATGTATTAGGGACCGATCGAGCTATATGTGTAACTCAGATCTTTGATTATGTATTCAGCATTATCCTTTATTTGCACTTATATATATGTGTAACTCTAATATTTGATCATTTATTTATATCATTATCTTGGTTAATTATCTGCTTCGTTGTGTTTATAGCATTAGAATAACTTGTAAGTCTTTATAAACTATGGAACGAGACCTAGAAAAAGAATACATGGTCGAGGAGATTATCCGTGATGATGAGGATATCACCTCTCTTTACCTAAACCAATCCGGCGAGGGAGACGACCGAACCCGTGGAGACGCCTCCGGTGAGGAAGATGAGCAAGACAACCGTGGAGACGGCTCCGGTGAGGGAGAAGGTGACGACTGCGAGGGAGAAGCTCACGACGCCGCCGAGGTGTATATATATTAATTAACCAAGCCTCCAGATTTGTGCATATACATGTATTAACGTTGTTTCTTCTTTTAGACCTCCCGATCAACAAACTCTACTGGCAGAACTAAACGAGGCGCGGCCAGAAAGATGGAAGACCATGAAAGGTGCACCATCACGGAAATCGCGATAGATGGCGAACCCATTTCTCCCAAGAAGTTCGCAAAAATTTTGTAAGTCAATGTGGAGTTGTTGTTAGGGACACCGTCCGATCACCACTCAAGAATGGAAGAAACCTGTAAAGGGGGCGAAGGAGTTACTTATGTCGACACGAGATTAAAAAGTGTGATGTTTAGGAAGCTGCTGATAAATTTCATCTTTCCGGAGCCAACTGACTCTGATAGTGAGAATGACAGGCCAGACCCTGAGGATCCCGAGCTGAATAGCGTACAGCGAAGAGTTAAGAAGTGGGCTCTTAAGAAGATGGCAGTACAGTTCAACGACTACAAGAAGAAATTGGACAGCTTCTTTGTCAAGAAAGGGAAGACTCCTGATTTCAAAGGCCCCTATGAGAAGATAAAAGACCACTGGGAGGAATTTGTGAAGTTAAAGAAATCGGACAAGGCAAAGAAAAGGTCTGACACCAATACGAAAAATGCTTCTAATAAGATGTACTTCCATACCATGGGGCGAGGAGGCTACAATGCTGGCAGGCCTAAGTGGGAGAAATGGGAGAACGAGCTAATTAAAAAGGGGATCCAGCCAGAGGTACTGAAATGGAACCAGCGGTCAAGGGATTGGTTTTACGCGCATGGGGGCACGTTGGACGCACAAGGGTTATGCATATATACACAAAGACATAAGGAAAACCCACTTCCCATCGAAGCCTTTAGAAATGTTGCAAAGGAAGTTGAAGAGGGAAGTTCCGTCCCGAAAGAGAGAAGGACCAGCTCACACGCGCCCTTGGGAATCCCTGAACACTCAGACGAACACGAACCACATCGGGTGGCAAGCCGTGGTGTATTGGGTTTCCTGCGAAACGAAGAAATATCCCGATAGAAGCCGTCGAGAGGCAAAAGGATGTGGTTCACGAACGCGTTGCTAAGCTAGAGGAGCAAGTGAGGATGATAATGTCGGGCTCGATCACAGTCACCCAACCTCAACCTAATCCACAGATAGAAGAAGTTGCATTCGATGCTACCGGCCAGGGATCTCAGCGGAAAAGCAGCGTGGCTTCCACGGAGCTGCCTGGTGATGATGCACATGTGGATCCGCAGATGGCTCCTCCCTCCCCTGTGGAACCGCAGATGGATCTTGATCTCTACCCTGTAGACTTTATCACAGAGTCTACACCTTGTGAGCTACATTTCCAAACGATGGGCTACTTAACGCTCAAGGCGGCGGTCGGCTATGTCTTACCGCCAGTACCCGATCAAAGATACCACTTCAAGCCGGTTCCACCTGGCTACGCTGTTGCCGGGGTGGATCAAGTTATGGATGGGTATGGGCCGCTGAGGCTTGACCACCCAGCCGGTGAAGGGGATTTGCTAGAGCTGGGAGAAGCCAAGAACACTACAGTTCTATGGCGAAAAGAATTCATTGTGATTCCGGGTTGGAAGGCGCCAACAAGGTCTCCACCGAGGCAGCATTCTCCACCGATGCAGCCGTCTCCAGTGCGTGAGCCTTCCCCGCCGGCGCGTGAGCCTTCCCCGCCGACGCGTGAGCCTTCTCCGCCGCCGCGTGAGCCTTCTCCGCCGCCGTGTGAGCCTTCTCCGCCGCCGCAGCCCAAGTCTAAGAGCAAAATTAGGCGGTCCGCTACGACACAGCTGAGTCGTAACAGATCACCGAGACGCAAACAAGAGCCCCTCCCAAGAGTGCCTAAGGTTCCTCCCAAGAGACCTTATGACTATACAGTTGAGGAAAATGCCAAGATCGTAGCTGAACAACACAAGCAACAAATGTTGAAATTGAAAAAGCCCCAGCTTGAGCCGGAGCCAGCTATATCTCTAGAAAAGAAGTTGAAACTGTTGAAGAACCTTCATCAACCTGAGCCAAGTCTTTCATCGAACTATGACCGGTCTATTCGCAAGTCAAATGTGTCAGCAAGAGATCGGTGGGAAAAAAGTAAGGTAGAAGGGAAACCAGTTCCCCAGCTTGGAAACCAGAAAAACTCGTGCCCCCCGCTCCAAGTGTATCCCGATGTCACAGCGTGCTTTGATCCGGAGATGGTAAGACTATACAAAGATGAGGCAGATGCGGTCGGTATGAGTATTCCTGAGTACTTAAGCCGCATCGATGCAGAATTCCTTACAAGTACGGGTGATGATGTCCAAATAGCATACCAGTACAAGTACGGGCAACCTCTTGTCAGAGCTGAGGAGTTGCCTAATCTATCAACACAACTGCGAAGACTGCATAATTGGTACATGGATGCATGTAAGGATGGTAAGAACTGGATCATGGTGGCAATCACAGATGAGCACTACGGGCGAAATGACGTGATGAACATCGAATTTTGTGAATTATTTCAGTTATTCAACCAAGACGCCCTCGACAAATCTCTGCTGAGTGCCTACTGTCTGTAAGTATTATTTTTGTAATTAAGTCTCTACCGCGGCTCGTCCATTGCATGCATATAACCATACTCTCACTGTATTATGCAGAATGAAGATCCGCGAATGCCGCAAGGGGCAAATCTATGATCTTGGGTTCGTTGACCCATATACCGTGAATGGGTATACTGTCGACCACTCTCCCAAGGACACGGAGAATAACTTGGTATATGTCTTAAGGAAAAACTCATACAAAAGGGCAATACTATTTCCTTACAACTTCGCGTGAGTGTTACTGTCTTCACACATTAAATCTTTTTCGCTTACTCCATGTGTTAAGTGTAATTGATGAGTTATGCATATATATGTGTGTCCGCAGGTTTCACTATATCCTGCTAGTCATTGAACCCGACACCGGGATAGTAGAAGTCATGGACTCGAAGAGTAAACCCCTTGAGGCGTGGGGGGACATGGCTGATATCCTCCTCAAGGCTTGGAAACGGTTCACCAACAAGTCTCCGGGTTTAAAGAATAAAGAACTTCGAATAAAACATGTACCGGTAAGTAATACTGGCTAGGCCGCGCATCTCTTTGATGATTCTAGTTTCAATACCATTATTATCATCCTTGATTATATATATATATTATTTTGATTGAATTTTGTTCTCGTAAAGTGCTTGAGGCAGGAGGACGGGAATAATTTATGCGGGTATTACGTTTGCGAGTTCATCCGCCAGAATACCCACCATAAGAGGGACATTTTGGAACAACTTGATGTAAGTAAACAACATTCATGGCTTTATTTTATCACCTTCTGTTTCATTCACATACACACACATATATATTGACCACCGTACCTTCTTCAAATGATTAGATCGAACGGTTGCGGGACGGTCTTCTAGCAACCGAGCGTGTACGAGCAATTCAAGAAGAGCTGGCGGGATTCTTACTTGAGCAAGTCTTAGCTCCAGACGGAGAACACTATGTGGCCGACATCCAGTATCAAAGTTGATGTAGACATATATATATGCATGAACGTGTGTCACTTTGATCGATATATGTAATATAATGGTTTCCTATATATATATATATTTGAATTGTCTGCATTAATATTATACCGTGTTTCGAATGGGGCAGAGTCTCTGCCGCGGCAGCGTTTTAGTGCAATTCCCTACCGCGGCAGGGAAGGGCACTAAAATGCTGCCGCGGCCCAACCCTTTTGCACCGGTTCGTATTACGAACCGGTGCAAAAGCTTCCCCGCCGAGCGCCCCACAGCCGGCCACGTGGAGACCCCTTTAGCACCGGTTTGTAAGCCAACCGGTGCAAAAGGGGGGGGCCTTTTGCACCGGATGGTTTGCACCGGTTGCCCATCCGGTGCATATGGCCTTTAAAAACCGGTGCAAAAGGCCATGTTTGCACTAGTGTGGGCACCTTTGGCTCGCATGTGCCCCACAGTTTTTGGGCCGTTTGGTTTCGTGAGCTCCTCCGCGTTATCACACCACACGGTTCTTAAAGCACCTCCAGGACAGGCCCGGGAGGACGCCCAGTTTGATAGTTTCTCCACGGATAGGCCCTGAGAAGACGAAAATCGACAACGCCGTTCACGCGGGCGCTCCGCCTCGGCATGGCGGGAGAAGGCGAAATCCGAGCGGTGTTGCGCGACAAAGGTAGGGGTAACCTCCCTCTTTGGTTACCATCTCCATTAACCCTCTCCCAAAATTTCACTTTCCCCAATTTTCGCACCGGCAGCGGCTGCGGTGACCCAGATCTGGCCGCGCGCATCTCCCTTCGGTCTCCGGCGCTGGACCAGGGTCGTCGTTTCCAGCCGTGGCGGAGCCTGCGCACATCTGCGGCGGCTTCCGGCCGTATCCATCGTCTGCCATGACGGAGGTAAGGGGAAACTCCTCTGCTCTGCTGTAGTGTTAGATTCATGTTGGTAGAACTAGTTGGGTACGATAAGACCGTTCGTAATGCATGACCGAACAGCTTCAGCTAGTGCATCACGCCGCAACACTCATCATTTGCATACAAGCCTGGACCCTGATAGTGCACAAGAGAGCAGTTAGGCATGCTGCTTTTTCCCATGTCAGTTACGGTCCTATGTTACAACGAGATCAGTAGAGGATGGCCAACCTAAACTATATCTAACACTGCAACGATGTAGAGGCTATCCAGATGCTTCGAATGAGAAGAGCCCCTTTCTATGCACTTGTGAAAACGTTCAGGTCTAGAGGACTGCTGGTTGATAGCATCAACACCTCTGTCGAAGAACAAGTAGCAATATTTCTTCATGTCGTGGGTCATAACCAGAGGTTCAGAGTCATCCATAGCAAATTCAGGCGATCCGCGGAGACTATCTCTTGGTACTTCTAGCAGGTGTTGTACGTAATTGGGGAGCTCAGCAGTGAAATGATCAAGCCAGCATCAACGAACACACCACCCAAGATCATGGTGAGTACAAAATCATGTTCGTTCTACTTATCAGACGTGTGGTATTGTGACAAACATGACTGTGTGCTAATTGTTTGATAGGATTGCATTGGGACTATTGATGGTACTCATGTGACTGCAAAGGTACCGAGATCAATGTCTGCAGCATTCCACGGGAGAAAGCACTACACCAGTCAGAATGTGCTAGCAGCTGTGGATTTTGATATGAGGTTCACATACGTGCTTGCTGGGTGGGAGGGTTCAGCTCATGATGCGAGCATCCTGTCCGACAGCTTGACCAGGCCTGATGGGTTGCAAATCCATGAGGGTAAGTTCTACCTTGGAGATGCTGGATATGCATGCCGACCTAGTATTCTACCTCCCTTCAGAAAAACAAGGTACCACCTCAATAAGTTCACTCCCAGGAACCGACCTCAGAATACAAAAGAGTTGTTCAATCTGAGACACTCAATCCTTAGAGTCACCATTGAGAGGGCCATTGCTGCATTGAAGAACAAGTGGTCCTTGACCAAAAACCGTCCCACACTTTTTACACTCAAGTAAAGATGGTCCTTGCTTGCTGCATTCTTCACAACTGTATACTTGGTTGGGGCGAGGACGACTTCTTGCAAGAGGTTGTCACTTTTGATGAAGTTGAGACCGACCATGGCGTGGAGGCAGGCAACAATGAAGCCTGGAAGGAGAAGAGGCAAGAGTGGGCAGACGCAATGTGGGAAACTAGAGGCAACACCACCATTCGAGAAGGAGAAGAACAAGTGAAGAAGTGAAGAAGAAGAACCCCTTTTGATCCCCAGTTTCCCGAACCCCAGTTTGATCCCCGTATGTTGAACTACCTCGTGATGACAAACTGCCATTCGTACTAGCTAGGGCTGATTTCGTGAACTACCATTCTGCAACTATGATGAACTGAGATTTAGGTCCGATGGGAGGTGATATTATGGTAAGGCTACTCGTTGTAGAGAATCGGACCCAGGTAACCGAACGTGCCCCAAAGTTCCAGTGGAGAAAGGGCTTGCCTCTTTGGCTCATATCTTGGGAGGTATGAGGCGACTTTCGAAACTAATATTCCACGTATGCGATGGTGTTTGACAAGACGATGTTTTTTTGTAACACCTCTAAAACCTTCTTTTTATTCAATAAAAATGCAAATCCTTTTTCTTTTTTTAGAATGTACCAGTGTTTTAAAACCTTGACATTACCAAATCTGCGCATTACCATCAGTTCACACATTACCATTTGTAAGGCTAAAAAGCAGCTAGCATTGCTGAAAGTTATGCGGTAGATACACACACGGTAGCGACGGCCATGTAGACGCGGAGTGATACGTCTCCAACGTATCGATAATTTCTTATGTTTCATGCTACTTTTATGATGATACTCACATGTTTTACACATATTTTATGTCATATTTATGCATTTTCCGGCACTAACCTATTAACGAGATGCCGAAGAGCCAGTTGCTGTTTTCTGCTGTTTTTGGTTTCAGAAATCCTAGTAAGTAAATATTCTCAGAATTGGACGAAATCAACGCCCAGGGGCCTATTTTTTCACGAAGCTTCCAGAACACCGAAAGGGAACCGAAGTGAGGCGACGAGGCGCCGCCACACTAGGGCGGCGCGGCCCAGGGGGGGCCCGCGCGGCCCTAGTGTGTGGCCCCCTCGTCAGCCCTCCGTCTCCGCCCTTCCGCCTACTTAAAGTCTTCGTCGCGAATACCCCAGTACCGAGAGCCACGATACGGAAAACCTTCCAGAGACGCCGCCACCGCCAATCCCATCTCGGGGGATTCAGGAGATCGCCTCCGGCACCCTGCCGGAGAGGGGAATCATCTCCCGGAGGACTCTTCACCGCCATGGTCGCCTCCGGAGTGATGTGTGAGTAGTTCACCCCTGGACTATGGGTCCATAGCAGTAGCTAGATGGTCGTCTTCTCCTAATTGTGCTATCATTGTTAGATCTTGTGAGCTGCCTAACATGATCAAGATCATCTATTTGTAATGTTACATGTTGCGTTTGTTGGGATCCGATGAATAATGAATACTATGCTATGTTGATTATCAATCTATTATCTATGTGTTGTTTATGATCTTGCATGCTCTCCATTATTAGTAGAGGCTCTGGCCAAGTCGTTACTTGTAACTCCAAGAGGGAGTATTTATGCTCGATAGTGGGTTCATGCCTCCATTAATTCTGGGACAGTGACAGAAAGTTCTAAGGTTGTGAATGTGCTATTGCCACTAGGGATAAAACATCAATGCTATGTCTAAGGATGTATTTGTTGATTACATTACGCACCATACTTAATGCAATTGTCTGTTGTTTGCAACTTAATACTGGAGGGGGTTCGGATGATAACCTGAAGGTGGACTTTTTAGGCATAGATGCATGCTGGATAGCGGTCTATGTACTTTGTCGTAATGCCCAATTGAATCTCACAATACTCATCATAACATGTATGTGCATGGTCATGCCCTCTTTATTTTTCAATTGCCCAACTGTAATTTGTTCACCCAACATGCTATTTATCTTATGGGAGAGACACCACTAGTGAACTGTGGACCCCGGTCCATTCTTTTACATCGAATACAATCAACTGCAATACTCGTTCTACTGTTTTCTGCAAACATCATCATCCACACTATACATCTAATCCTTTGTTACAGCAAGCCGGTGAGATTGACAACCTCATTGTCATGTTGGGGCAAAGTAATTTGGTTGTGTTGTGCAGGTTCCACGTTGGCGCCGGAATCCCTGGTGTTGCGCCGCACTACACTCCGCCGCCATCAACCTTCAACGTGCTTCTTGGCTCCTACTGGTTCGATAAACCTTGGTTTCTTACTGAGGGAAAACTTGCCGATGTACGCATCACACCTTCCTCTTGGGGTTCCCAACGGACGCGTGCTGTACGCGTATCAAGCTCTTTTTCTGGCGCCGTTGGCGGGGAGATCAAGACACGCTGCAAGGGGAGTCTCCACTTCCAATCTCTTTATTTTGTTTTTGTCTTGCTTTACTTTTATTTACTACTTTGTTTGCTGCACTAAAATAAAAAAAATTAGTTGCCAGCTTTACTTTATTTACTGTCTTGATCTCCATATTAAAAACATAAAAAAAATTAGTTACTTGCATTTACTTTACTTATTTCATCATGTTTCCTCCTAAGTTCACTCTAAAAGACATATATGTAGGAGAAGGGTCTATAATTGGAAGAGATAATATAGAAGCATTTTTCACCCATGTTAGCATGGATGAAGATTTCGAAGATGTACCATTATTAAAAGCTGCTCCTACTTATGAAAGTGCTTCTGCCTGTTTAGTACACATGTTGGAAACTAGATTTATTAGTCTCAACCCCATGATACAACACATGTTTCTTACACTTTCTGATATGGAGATGGGGAAAAAGAGAGATTTTGTTTTAAAAGTCCTTGTTAGAGAATTTAAAGAGGTAGCTAAAGAAGTTAGAAAAGTTTTCATTAAGCATAAGAGGCTAGGTTTGTTCACTGATTTTAAGAGAACACTTGAAAAGATGGACATGGATAGAATAAGGTACACTAATAATGTTAATGATGGTGGGGAAATTAAAGTACCGATACCTTGCAAGCTCCTAGGAATTCATGAAGCTCTAGAAGATAATTATGCTTGGCTTGTCCCTGAAAATTTGTTTGATGAGAATAGCAAGCCTAAGACTAATGAAAGGGGAGCCTCTGAAACTTACATATACAAAATACAATGCATGGTTGAGAAAACTCCAAACCCCGTTGTTGATGCTTCATCTCTTGATAACACTTGATACACACTTTCTGCGCCTAGCTGAAAGACGTTAAAGAAAAGCGCTTATGGGAGACAACCCATGATTTTACTATAGTATCTTTGTTTTATATTTGAATCTTGGAAGTTGTTACTACTGTAGCAACCTCTCCTTATCTTAGTTTTGTTGCATTGTTGTGCCAAGTAAAGTCTTTGATAGTAAGGTTCATACTAGATTTGGATTGCTGCGCAGAAACAGATTTCTTGCTGTCACAAATTTGAGCAGTAGTCCCTGTAGGTAACTCATAAAATTCTGCCAATTTACTTGAGTGATCCTCAGATATGTACGCAACTTTCATTCAATTTGAGTATTTTCATCTGAGCTAGTCTGGTGCACCTAAAAAATTCATCTTTACGGACTGTTCTGTTTTGACAGATTCTGCCTTTTATTTCGCATTGCCTGTTTTGCTATGTTTGATGGATTTCTTTATTCCATTAACTTTCAGTAGCTTTGTGCAATGTCCAGAAGTGTTAAGAATGATTATGTCACCTCTGAACATGTGAATTTTGATTATGCACTAACCCTCTAATGAGTTGTTTTGAGTTTGGTGTGGAGGAAGTTTTCAAGGATCAAGAGAGGAGGATGATACAATATGATCAAGGAGAGTGAAAGCTCTAAGCTTGGGGATGCCCCGGTGGTTCATCCCTGCATACTTCAAGAAGACTCAAGCATCTAAGCTTGGGATGCCCAAGGCATCCCCTTCTTCATCGACAACATTATCAGGTTCCTCTAGTGAAACTACATTTTTATTCCACCACATCTTATGCGCTTTACTTGGAGCGTCTGTATGTTTTTATTTTTGTTTTTGTTTGAATAAAGTTGGATCCTAGCATTCATTGTGTGGGAGAGAGACACGCTCCGCTGTTGCATATGGACAAATATGTCCTTAGCTTTCCTCATAATGTTCATGGCGAAGGTTGAACTGCTCCGTTAAATTGTTATATGGTTGGAAACGGGAAATGCTACATGTGGTAAATGGTATAATATCTTGAATAATGTGATACTTGGCAATTGTACTGCTCATGTTTAAGCTCTTGCATCATATACTTTGCACCCATTAGTGAAGAAATACATAGAGCTTGCTAAAATTTGGTTTGCATGATTGGTCTCTCTAAGGTCTAGATATTTTCTAGTAAGGGTCGAACAACAAGGAAGACGATGTAGAGTCTTATAATGCTTGCAATATGTCTTTTATGTGAGTTTTGCTGTACCGGTTCATACTTGTGTTTGTTTCAAATAACCTTGCTAGCCTAAGCCTTGTATTGAGAGGGAATACTTCTCATGCATCCAAAATCCTTGAGCCAAACATTATGCCACTTGTGTCCACCATACCTACCTACTACATGGTATTTCTCCGCCATTCCAAAGTAAATTGCTTGAGTTCTACCTTTAAATTTCCATTCTTTGTCTTTGCAATATATAGCTCATGGGACAAATAGCCTAAAAACTATTGTGGTATTGAATATGTACTTATGCATCTTATCTCTTATAAGTTGCTTGTTGAGCGGTAACCATGTTCCTGGGGACGCCATCAACACTTTGTTGAATATCATGTGAGTTGCTATGCATGTTCGTCTTGTCTGAAGTAAGGGCGATTTACCATGAGTTGAATGGTTTGAGTATGCATATTGTTAGAGAAGAACATTGGGCCGCTAACTAAAGACATGATCCATGGTGGAAGTTTCAGTTTTGGACAACAATCCTCAATCTCTTATGAGAATATTATTTGTTGCTAAATGCTTATGCATTAAAGAGGAGTTCATTATCTGTTGTCTATGTTGTCCCGGTATGGATGTCTAAGTTGAGAATAATCAAAAGCGAGAAATCCAATACGAGCTTTCTCCTTAGACCTTTGTATAGGCGGCATAGAGGTACCCCTTTGTGATACTTGGTTAAAACATATGTATGGCAATGATAATCCAGGTAATCCGAGCTAATTAGGACAAGGTGCGGGCACTATTGGTAATCTATGCATGAGGCTTGCAACTTGTAGGATATAATTTACATAATACATATGCTTTATTACTACCGTTGACAAAATTGTTTCTTGTTTTCAAAATAAAATCTCTAGCACAAATATAGCAATCAATGCTTCCCTCTGCGAAGGGCCTTTCTTCTACTTTTATGTTGAGTCAGTTTACCTACTTCCTTCTGTCTTAGAAACAAACACTTGTATTAACTGTGCATTGATTCCTTCATACTTGCATATTGCACTTATTATATTACTTTGCATTGACAATATCCATGAGATATACATGTTACAAGTTGAAAGCAACCGCTTGATGGCGTGTAACTCACACGTTCGTTGGGAACCCCAAGAGGAAGGTATGATGCGCACAGCAGCAAGTTTTCCCTCAGAAAGAAACCAAGGTTTATCGAACCAGGAGGAGCCAAGAAGCACGTTGAAGGTTGATGGCGGCGGGATGTAGTGCGGCGCAACACCAGGGATTCCGGCGCCAACGTGGAACCTGCACAACACAACCAAAGTACTTTGTCCCAACGAAACAGTGAGGTTGTCAATCTCACCGGCTTGCTGTAACAAAGGATTAACCGTATTGTGTGGAAGATGATTGTTTGCAGAAAACAGTAAAACAGTAGATTGTATTTCAGTAAAGAGAATTGGACCGGGGTCCACAGTTCACTAGAGGTGTCTCTCCCATAAGACAAACAGCATGTTGAGTGAACAAATTACAGTTGGGCAATTGACAAATAAAGAGAGCATGACCATGCACATACATATCATGATGAGTATAGTGAGATTTAATTGGGCATTACGACAAAGTACATAGACCGCCATCCAACTGCATCTATGCCTAAAAAGTCCACCTTCAGGTTATCATCCGAACCCCTTCCAGTATTAAGTTGCAAAGCAACAGACAATTGCATTAAGTATGGTGCGTAATGTAATCAACAACTACATCCTTAGACATAGCATCAATGTTTTATCCCTAGTGGCAACAACACAACACAACCTTAGAACTTTCTGTCACTGTCCTAGGTGTCAATGCAGGCATGAACCCACTATCGAGCATAAATACTCCCTCTTGGAGTTACAAGCATCTACTTGGCTAGAGCATCTACTAGTAACGGAGAGCATGCAAGATCATAAACAACACATAGATATAACTTTGATAATCAACATAACAAGTATTCTCTATTCATCGGATCCCAACAAACGCAACATATAGAATTACAGATAGATGATCTTGATCATGTTAGGCAGCTCACAAGATCCAACAATGATAGCACAATGGGGAGAAGACAACCATCTAGCTACTGCTATGGACCCATAGTTCAGGGGTAGACTACTCACACATCACACCGGAGGCGACCATGGCGGCGTAGAGTCTTCCGGGAGATGATTCCCCTCTCCGGCAGGGTGCCGGAGGCGATCTCCTGGATCCCCCGAGATGGGATCGGCGTTGGCGGCGTCTCTGGAAGGTTTTCCGTATCGTGGCTCTCGGTACTGGGGGTTTCGTCACGGAGGCTTTAAGTAGGCGGAAGGGTAGGTCAAGAGGAGGCACGAGGGGCCCAGACCATAGGGCCGCGCGGCCAGGGCAGGGGCCGTGCCGCCCTATGCTCTGGCTGCCTCGTGGCCCCTCTTCGTCTCGTCTTCGGACTTCTAGAAGCTTCGTGGCAAAATAGGCCCCTGGGCGTTGATTTCGTCCAATTCCGAGAATATTTCCTTACTAGGATTTCTGAAACCAAAAACAGCAGAAAACAGCAACTGGCACTTCGGCATCTTGTTAATAGGTTAGTTCCAGAAAATGCACGAATATGACATAAAGTGTGCATAAAACATGTAGATAACATCAATAATGTGGCATGGAACATAAGAAATTATCGATACGTTGGAGACGTATCAGCATCCCCAAGCTTAGTTCTGCTCGTCCCGAGCAGGTAAAACGATAACACAGATAATTTCTGGAGTGACATGCCATCATAATCTTGATCATACTATTTGTAAAGCATATGTAGTGAATGCAGCGATCAAAACAATGTATATGACATGAGTAAACAAGTGAATCATATAGCAAAGACTTTTCATGAATAGCACTTCAAGACAAGCATCAATTAAGTCTTGCATAAGAGTTAACTCATAAAGCAATAATTCAAAGTAAAGGCATTGAAGCAACACAAAAGAAGATTAAGTTTCAGCGGTTGCTTTCAACTTATAACATGTATATCTCATGGATATTGTCAACATAGAGTAATATAATAAGTGCAATAAGCAAGTATGTAGGAATCAATACACAGTTCACACAAGTGTTTGCTTCTTGAGGTGGAGAGAAATAGGTGAACTGACTCAACATTGAAAGTAAAAGAATGGTCCTCCATAGAGGAAAAGCATCGATTGCTATATTTGTGCTAGAGCTTTGATTTTGAAAACATGAAACAATTTTGTCAACGGTAGTAGTAAAGCATATGTATCATGTAAATTATATCTTACAAGTTGCAAGCCTCATGCATAGTATACTAATAGTGCCCGCACCTTGTCCTAATTAGCTTGGACTACCGGATCATCACAATGCACATGTTTTTACCAAGTGTCACAAAGGGGTACCTCTATGCCACTGTACAAAGGTCTAAGGAGAAAGCTCGCATTGGATTTCTCGCTATTGATTATTCTTCAACTTAGACATCCATACCGGGACAACATAGACAACAGATAATGGACTCCTCTTTTATGCATAAGCATGTAACAACAATTAATAATTTTCTCATTTGAGATTGAGGATATATGTCCAAAACTGAAACTTCCACCATGGTTCATGGCTTTAGTTAGCGGCCCAATGTTCTTCTCTAACAATATGCATGCTTAATCATAAGGTGGTAGATCTCTCTTACTTCAGACAAGACGGACATGCATAGCAACTCACATGAAATTCAACAATGAATAGTTGATGGCGTCCCCAGTGAACATGGTTATCGCACAACAAGCAACTTAATAAGAGATAAAGTGCATAATTACATATTCAATACCACAATAGTTTTTAAGCTATTTGTCCCATGAGCTATATATTGCAAAGGTGAATGATGGAATTTTAAAGGTAGCACTCAAGCAATTTACTTTGGAATGGCGGAAAATACCATGTAGTAGGTAGGTATGGTGGACACAAATGGCATAGTGGTTGGCTCAAGTATTTTGGATGCATGAGAAGTAATCCCTCTCGATACAAGGTTTAGGCTAGCAAGGCTTATTTGAAACAAACACAAGGATGAACCGGTGCAGCAAAACTCACATAAAAGACATATTGAAAACATTATAAGACTCTACACCGTCTTCCTTGTTGTTCAAACTCAATACTAGAAATTATCTAGACCTTAGAGAAACCAAATATGCAAACCAAATTTTAGCATGCTCTATGTATTTCTTCATTAATAGGTGCAAAGCATATGATGCAAGAGCTTAATTATGAGCACAACAATTGCCAAGTATCTCATTACCCAAGACATTTATAGCAATTAATACATGTATCATTTTCCAATTCCAACCATATAACAATTTAACGAAGGAGAAACTTCGCCTTGAATACTATGAGTAGAAACCAAGGACATACTTGTCCATATGCAACAGCGGAGCGTGTCTCTCTCCCATAAAGTGAATGCTAGGATCCATTTTATTCAAACAAAACAAAAAAACAAAAACAAACCGACGCTCCAAGCAAAGCACATAAGATGTGATGGAATAAAAATATAGTTTCAGGGGAGGAACCTGATAATGTTGTCGATGAAGAAGGGGATGCCTTGGGCATCCCCAAGCTTAGACACTTGAGTCTTCTTAGAATATGTAGGGGTGAACCACCGGGGCATCCCCAAGCTTAGAGCTTTCACTCTCCTTGATCATGTTGCATCATACTCCTCTCTTGATCCTTGAAAACTTTCTCCACACCAAACTCGAAACAACTCATTAGAGGTTTAGTGCACAATAAAAATTAACATATTCAGAGGTTACACAATCATTCTTAACACTTCTGGACATTGCATAATGCTACTGGATATTAGTGGATCAAAGAAATTCATCCAACATAGCAAAAGAGGCAATGCGAAATAAAAGGCAGAATCTGTCAAAACAGAACAGTTCGTATTGACGAATTTTAAAATGGCACCAGACTTGATCAAATGAAAATGCTCAAATTGAATGAAAGTTGCATACATATCTGAGGATCATGCACGTAAATTGGCATAATTTTCTGAGTTACCTACAGGGAGGTGGACCCAGATTCGTGACAGCAAAGAAATCTGGAACTGCGCAGTAATCCAAATCTAGTACTTACTTTTCTATCAACGGCTTAACTTGGCACAACAAAACACAAAACTAAGATAAGGAGAGGTTGCTACAGTAGTAAACAACTTCCAAGACACAAAATAAAAACAAAGTACTGTAGGTAAAAACATGGGTTGTCTCCCATAAGCGCTTTTCTTTAACGCCTTTCAGCTAGGCGCAGAAAGTGTGTATCAAGTATTATCAAGAGACGAAGTGTCAACATCATAATTGGTTCTCATAATAGAATCAAAAGGTACCTTCATTCTCTTTCTAGGGAAGTGTTCCATACCTTTCTTGAGAGGAAATTGATATTTTATATTACCTTCCTTCATATCAATGATAGCACCAACAGTTCGAAGAAAATGTCTTCCCAATATAATGGGACAAGATGCATTGCATTCAATATCCAAGACAACAAAATCAACGGGAACAAGGTTATTGTTAACGGTAATGCGAACATTATCAACTTTCCCCAAAGGTTTCTTTGTAGAATGATCAGCAAGATTAACATCCAAATAACAATTTTTCAGCGGTGGCAAGTCAAGCATATCATAAATTTTCTTAGGCATAACAGAAATACTTGCACCAAGATCACATAAAGCATTACAATCAAAATCTTTAACCTTCATCTTAATGATGGGCTCCCAACCATCCTCTAGCTTTTTAGGAATAGAGGCTTCGCGCTCTAGTTTCTCTTCTCTAGCTTTTATGAGAGCATTTGTAATATGATATGTGAAAGCCAAATTTATAGCACTAGCATTAGGACTTTTAGCAAGTTTTTGCAAGAACTTTATAACTTCAGAGATGTGGCAATCATCAAAATTCAAACCATTATAATCTAAAGCAATGGGATCATCATCCCCAATGTTGGAAAAAATTTCAGCAGCTTTATCACAAGCGATTTAATGATTTTAAGCGATTTCAGGCGGTTTCTCGCTTTGCATTAGAAGTGGAAACATTGCTAACACCAATTCTTTTATTAGTATTAGTAGGAGGTGCAGCAACATGTGTAGCATTAGCATTACAAGTGGTGGTAATAGTCCAAACTTTAGCTACATTCTTCTCTTTAGCTAGTTTTTCATTTTCTTCTCTATCCCACCTAGCACCTTGATTCAGACATTAATCTTATATTCTCATTAATTCTACCGTGGATGGCATTTGCTGTAGAAACAATTTTATTATGATGATTCTCATTAGGCATAACTTTCGATTTCAAAAGATCAACATCAAGCGACAAGACTATCGACTTTAGAAGCAAGTATATCAATTTTCCCAAGCTTTTCTTCAACAGATTTGTTAAAAGCAGTTTGCGTACTAATAAATTCTTTAAGCATGGCTTCAAGTCCAGGGTGAATTCCTATTATTGTTGTAAGAATTACCATAAGAATTACCATAGCCGTTGCCATTATTATAAGGATATGGCCTATAGTTGTTACTAGAATTGTTCCGGTAAGCATTGTTGTTGAAATTATTATTTTTAATGAAGTTTACATCAACATGTTCTTCTTGTGCAACCAATGAAGCTAATGGAACATTATTAGGATCAATATTAGTCCTATCATTCGCAAGCATAGACATAATAGCATCAATCTTATCACTCAAGGAAGAGGTTTCTTCGGACAGAATTTACCTTCTTACCTTGTGGAGCTCTTTCCGTGTGCCATTCAGAGTAGTTGAACATCATATTATCAAGAAGCTTTGTTGCTTCACCAAGAGTGATGGACATAAAGGTACCTCCAGCAGCTGAATCCAATAAATTCCGTGAAGAAAAATTTAGTCCTGCATAGAAGGTTTGGATGATCATCCAAGTAGTCGATCCATGAGTTGGGCAATTTTTAACCAGAGATTTCATTCTTTCCCAAGCTTGAGCAACATGTTCAGTATCTAATTGTTTAAAATTCATTATGCTACTCCTCAAAGATATAATTTTAGCAGGGGGGATAATATCTACCAATAAAAGCATCCTTGCATTTAGTCCATGAATCAATACTATTCTTAGGCGAGATAGCAACCAATCTTTAGCTCTTCCTCTTAATGAGAAAGGGAACAATTTTAATTTTATAATGTCACCATCTACATCTTTATATTTTTGCATTTCACATAGTTCAACAAAATTATTAAGATGGGCAGCAGCATCATCGGAACTAACACGAGAAAATTGCTCTCGCATAACAAGATTCGATAAAGCAGGTTTAATTTCAAAGAATTCTGCTTTGTAGTAGCAGGAGGAGCAATAGGTGTGCATAAGAAATCATTATTATTTGTGGTTGTGAAGTCACACAACTTAGTATTTTCAGGGTTGGCCATTTTAGCAACAGTAAATAAAGCAAACTAGATAAAGAAAATGCAAGTAACTAATTTTTTTGTGTTTTTGATATAGCAAACAAGATAGCAAATAAAGTAAAACTAGCAACTAATTTTTTGTATTTTGATTTAGTGCAGCAAACAAAGTAGTAAATAAAACTAAGCAAGACAAAAACAAAGTAAAGAGATTGAGAAGTGGAGACTACCCTTGCAGCGTGTCTTGATCTCCCCGGCACCGGCGACCGAAATTTAGCTTGATGGCGTGTAACTCACACGTTCGTTGGGAACCCCAAGAGGAAGGTATGATGCGCACAGCAGCAAGTTTTCCCTCAGAAAGAAACCAAGGTTTATCGAACCAGGAGGAGCCAAGAAGCACGTTGAAGGTTGATGGCGGCGGGATGTAGTGCGGCGCAACACCGGGGATTCCGGCGCCAACGTGGAACCTGCACAACACAACCAAAGTACTTTGTCCCAACGAAACAGTGAGGTTGTCAATCTCACCGGCTTGCTGTAACAAAGGATTAACCGTATTGTGTGGAAGATGATTGTTTGCGAGAAAACAGTAAAACAGTATTACGGTAGATTATATTTCAAGAAAGAGAATTGGACCGGGGTCCACAGGTTCACTAGAGGTGTCTCTCCCATAAGACAAACGACATGTTGGGTGAACAAATTACAGTTGGGCAATTGACAAATAAAGAGAGCATGACCATGCACATACATATCATGATGAGTATAGTGAGATTTAATTGGGCATTACGACAAAGTACATAGACCGCCATCCAACCGCATCTATGCCTAAAAAGTCCACCTTGAGGTTATCATCCGAACCCCTTCCGGTATTAAGTTGCAAAGCAACAGAGACAATTGCATTAAGTATGGTGCGTAATGTAATCAACAACTACATCCTTAGACATAGCATCAATGTTTTATCCCTAGTGGCAACAGCACAACACAACCTTAGAACTTTCTGTCACTGTCCTAGGTGTCAATGCAGGCATGAACCCACTATCGAGCATAAATACTCCCTCTTGGAGTTACAAGCATCTACTTGGCCAGAGCATCTACTAGTAACGGAGAGCATGCAAGATCATAAACAACACATAGATATAACTTTGATAATCAACATAACAAGTATTCTCTATTCATCGGATCCCAACAAACGCAACATATAGAATTACAGATAGATGATCTTGATCATGTTAGGCAGCTCACAAGATCCGACAATGATAGCACAATGGGGAAAAGACAACCATCTAGCTACTGCTATGGACCCATAGTCCAGGGGTAGACTACTCACACATCACACCGGAGGCGACCATGGCGGCGTAGAGTCCTCCGGGAGATGATTCCCCTCTCCGGCAGGGTGCCGGAGGCGATCTCCTGGATCCCCCGAGATGGGATCGGCGTTGGCGGCGTCTCTGGAAGGTTTTCCGTATCGTGGCTCTCGGTACTGGGGGTTTCGTCACGGAGGCTTTAAGTAGGCGGAAGGGTAGGTCAAGAGGCGGCACGAGGGGCCCAGACCATAGGGCCGCGCGGCCAGGGCAGGGGCCGCGCCGCCCTATGCTCTGGCTGCCTCGTGGCCCCTCTTCGTCTCGTCTTCGGACTTCTGGAAGCTTCGTGGCAAAATAGGCCCACAGGCGTTGATTTCGTCCAATTCCGAGAATATTTCCTTACTAGGATTTCTGAAACCAAAAACAGCAGAAAACAGAATCGGCACTTCGGCATCTTGTTAATAGGTTAGTTCCAGAAAATGCACGAATATGACATAAAGTGTGCATAAAACATGTAGATAACATCAATAATGTGGCATGGAACATAAGAAATTATCGATACGTTGGAGACGTATCACCGCTGAAACTTAATCTTCCTTTGTGTTACTTCAATGCATTTACTATGAACTTATTGCTTTATGAGTTAACTCTTATGCAAGACTTATTGATGCTTGTCTTGAAAGTACTATTCATGAAAAGTCTTTGCTATATGATTCAATTGTTTACTCATTGTATTTACCATTGCTTCGAATCGCTGCATTCATTACATGTGCTTACAATAGTATGGTCAAGATTATGATAGCATGTCACTTCAGAAATTATCTTTGTTATCGTTTACCTACTCGGGACGAGTAGGAACTAAGCTTGGGGATGCTGATACGTCTCCAACGTATCGATAATTTCTTATGTTTGATACGTCCAAAACGTATCTACTTTCCCGAACACTTTTGCTATTGTTTTGCCTCTAATTTGTGTGTTTTGGATACAACTAACGCGGACTAACGCTGTTTTCAGCAGAATTGCTCTGGTGTCTTGTTTTTGTGCAGAAATTCAACTTTCGGGAAAATCCTCGGAATTTATATCAATGGGCCTATTTTACCAGAAGACTTGGGGAGCCAGAAGGGCAAGCCAGGTGGAGGCCCGAGGGCCCCACACACCAGGCCGGCGCGGCCCAGGGGGGTGCGCCGCCCTAGTGTGTGGCCCCCTCAGCTGGCCTCCGACGCCCCCTCTGGACTACTTAAGGGGTTCGATCTAAAAATCGCGAGGAAGAAGTGGAAGTCGCCAGAAACCCTCCAGAACGCCGCCACATCGCGAAACTCCATCTCGGGGGCCAGAAGTCTCTGTTCTGGCACTCCGCCGGGACGGGGAATTGGAGGAGATCATCGCCATCATCACCACCGACGCCTCTCCACCGACTAGCAATGTTTCCCCCATCCATGTGTGAGTAATTCCCCCGCTGTAGGCTGAAGGGGATGGTAGGGATTGGATGAGATTGGTCATGTAATATCATAAGATTGTTAGGGCATAGTGCCTATTGTCCGTAATTGGTACTTTGATGATATTGTTGCAACTTGTTATGCTTAATGCTTGTCACTAGGGCCCGAGTGCCATGATCTCAGATCTGAACATGTTATTATTTCATCATGATATGCATTGTTCTATGATCTTACCTGCAAGTTGTATACACATGTCGCTGTCCGGAACCAAAGGCCCCGAAGTGGCAGAAATCGGGACAACCGGAGGGGATGGTAGTGATGTGAGGATCACATGTGTTCACGGAGTGTTAATGCTTTGCTCCGGTACTCTATTAAAAGGAGTACCTTAATATCCAGTAGAGTCCCTTGAGGCCCGGCTGCCACCGGCTGGTAGGACAAAAGATGTTGTGCAAGTTTCTCATTGCGAGCACGTACGACTATATATGGAACACATGCCTATGGATTGCTTTGTACTTGGACACCGTTTTATTATTATCTGCAAATGCCCTGCTTTGATTGTTACATGAGTTTCTATCATCCATGCAACGCCCGTCATCCATCCATGTGCCTACAGTATTTTAATCCTGCTGTTTACTATAATCACTACTGCTGTCTGTGTTACTCTGCTGCTGTTATTTCACTACTGCTTCTGCTATAAAACTGTTACTACTGATAAACTCTTGCGAGCAAGTCTGTTTCCAGGTGCAGCTGAATTGACAACTCCGCTGTTAAGGCTTTCAAGTATTCTTTGTCTCCCCTTGTGTCGAATCAATAAATTGGGTTTTACTACCCGCGAAGACTATTGCGATCCCCTATACTTGTGGGTTATCAAGACTGTTTTCTGGCGCCGTTGCCGGGGAGCATAGCTTTATTTGGAAGTTCACTTGGATTGATATTGTTCGCTGCAAATTCTCCATCATGGGTAAAACTCGCGATCCTAAAGTCGCCATATTACCATCCACTACAAGAAAAGGTACAAATCTGAGTACCTCTGCTACTCTTGATTCACCATCTGTGATAAGTCAACTTGTTTCACCGCCGCAAACTTCACTTGCTGGTACTTCTGCTGAATCTGAAAACTCTCATAATATTGATAATGTTTCTGCTGTGCTTGATGATAGTGGTTCATTGGGATCCTTTCTAGATGCTACAATTGCTAGGTCTAGACAAATTGAAAATACTGAAACTCCTAATGCTGCTACACCTGTTAATTCACCTGAACTTGATTATTCTAGTGATGATCCTGATGAGGACTATGTGGAACTTAATGATGATTTTATTGATAAATGCAATGCTATTACTGATGCAAGAAAAATTAAAAAGTTTCTCGCACAATATACTGTTAGACATAAGCTATCTCCTGATCCTAAATTTGCCACATCTCCTATATGCATTAAGGATAAAGATTATGATTTTTCTTTCGATCTATCTCATATAGCTATTGTTGAGAAAACACCCTTTTGTGGTACTGAAAAAGAAAGTGTTGTAGAACACATGAATGAACTCTCTTCTATGAGTAGCTTGTTTTCTGATGATGTTAAAATGCGTACTTATTTCGTTGCTAAAATTTTTCCTTTCTCATTAAAGGATGATGCTAAAACTTGGTATAATAATTTGCCTCCTGGTTCTATTAAAAGTCCAGGTGATTTGCTTGATGTTTTCTTTCGGAAATACTTTCCCGCTAGTGCTCAACATGCTGCTTTACAGAAAATTTATAGCTTTGACCAGGAAGATGGAGAGAAACTGCCTGAAGCATGGGCAAGATTTTGCTCTCTTATCAGGGCTCGACCAAGACATGAATTGGAAAAGCATGATTTACTTGATATATTCTATAGTGGACTAACCGTTGAGTCTAGGGCATATTTGGATAGTTGTGCTGGTTGTGTTTTCAGGAAAAGAACTCCAGACGAAGCTGAAGAATTATTGGCTAAAATAGGCCGGAATCATGATGATTGGACCATACCTGAACCAACTCCGATGCCAATATTGAAGAAGAGGGGTTTAATTAAATTAAATGATGAAGATATGAGGGAAGCCAAGAAGTCTCTCAAGGAGAAAGGTATTAAATCCGAAGATGTGAAGAATCTACCTCCCATAGAAGATATATGTGAGATAATTCCCCCTTCATCCATGATTGAGGTAAACTCCCTTCAACGCTTTACTAGGGAAGATATTCCGTATTCAAAACCTCCTGCTCAATGCTTAGATGAGTTTGATAATTATATTGTTAAGCAAGAAAATTTTAATATGAGAGTAGAGAATCATCTAATGGAAAATTCTCAAGCTATTAGCAATTTGCATGATATTGTGGAGAGAACCTCCAATGATGTTAAGATGCTTGTTAAACATTTTCAAATGGTTCAAACTCAAATTGATCAACTCACTAAAGTTCAAAATGACTTGTTAAAAAATAATTCTAAAGAGAAACATGCTTATGAAGTAACAACTAGAGGTGGTGTCTCTACCCAGGATCCTCTATATCCTGAAGGGCATCCCAAAAGAATTGAACAAGATTCTCAATGAATTGAAACTAGTGCTCCTTCTAAGAAAAAGAAGAAGAAACATAAAAATGTTGTAGAATCCTCTGAACCTGTTAATGATCCTAATAGTATTTATATTTCTGATGCTAAAACTGAAAGTGGTAATGATAATGATAATGATAATGATAATAATAAGAATGATGCTTCTGATAAAGAAGAGGTTGAAGATGAACCTAAAAAGCATGCTAAAAATAAAAAGTATACTAAAGAAGATTTTATTGCTAAGAAACATGGTAATGAAAGAGAACCTTGGGTGCAAAAGCAAATGCCTTTTCCTGCTAAGAAACTAAAATCAAAGGAAGAGGAACACTATAATAAATTTTGTGATTGGATGAAACCTTTATTCTTGCAAATCCCTTTGACTGATGCTATTAAATTGCCTCCTTATTCAAAGTATATGAAAGATATTGTCACTAACAAAAGGAAAATCCCCAATGAGGAAATTTTCACTATGCTTGCTAATTACTCTTTCAATGGCAAAGTTCCAAAGAAGTTGGGCGACCCAGGTATACCTACTATTCCTTGTTCTATTAAGAATAATTATGTTAAAACTGCTCTATGTGATTTGGGAGCCGGTGTTAGTGTTATGCCTTTTTCTCTTTATAAGAGGCTTTATTTAGATAAGTTGATACCTACTGATATATCTTTGCAAATGGCTGATAAATCTACTGCTATTCCTGTTGGTATATGTGAGGATGTTCCTGTTCAAGTTACTAATAATTGCTTGATATTAACTGATTTTGTTGTGTTGGAAATGCCTGAAGATGATAATATGTCTATTATTCTTGGGAGACCTTTTCTTAACACCGCAGGGGCTGTTATTGATTGCAATAAAGGAAAGGTTACTTTCAATGTTGATGACAAGGAGCATACCGTCTATTTCCCCAAGAGGATTGATAAAGTATGTGGAGTTAATACTATTTCTAATGTGAGAACTATCAAAGTTGGAACTATCGATTGTCCTATATATGAGCCTAAAGAAGGATATCAAAGTCTTATGATTGGATCCATATCAATACAATTCAAGGTAACATGATTGATTTGAGGTTTATTTCTTCTTATGCTAGGTAAAATTTATTTGGTGGCAAGACTTGATCAACCTTGTTAACAAATACTTTTTATATGCATAGAGGAGGTAAACAACATCTCTTTCTTCCTCCACTTGCTTTACTTGCTGCAGCACCTTTGATTTGCAAAGTTCCTTAGTTAATTAGAGATTTCAAAAAAATTCCTGGCCAGTAATAATAAACTTAATACCCAGAAATGTGCATTTTTCAAAATTTTCAAAAATTCACAAAAATTATACCGTTGGTCCTATTTTTCGAAAATGCACCTGGGAGCACCTGGGGATGACCAGTGGGGCACCCCAGGGTGGCACCCAATAGGCCGGCGCGGCCAGCAAGGGGGGCGCGCCACCCTGGTGTGTGGGTCCCCCTTTGCCCCACTTTAGCATCTCTGCCTCCCACACTCTTCTCTCTCCCGAAAAAATCAGCACCAGCTTTCTCTCACTCGTGTTTTCGCTCAAGAGCTCAAGATTTCTCGATCTCTTTGCTCAGCCCAGATTGGCCCCTAAATTTGGCACATTTGCTCTCCGGTATGTGACTCCTCCGATTATCCAAGTAGAATTTTGTTTGGTTGAGTATATCTTGAATATTTTGCTGCTGTAGGTAACATGTTTAGTGAGCTTGCATGCTTGTTCTAAGTTGTATAAACTAGTTTTGATGCATGATTAGTACTCTAGCAAGTTCCTATAGTAGTTTCCCTCAATTATATATCACCAAATCAAGTTTTATAATGTTTGTTGAAAATTTCAGAAAATGGAGTGGAATAGACATCAACTAAACCAACAAGAATTGGAGGTGCAACAAGTCATGAGAGTGAACCGCGAAGAGGGAGTATACCCCTCTTACTACCCGTGCACAGATTTCATGAGAAGTGCAGGAATCTTGGAAGATGTTCAGAATCTAATTTCTCATGCAGGGTTGAATGATTTTGTTGACGGAGAACCATGCCAATATGCAAAATTGACTATGTCTGTTGTGCAGGATTTTAAGTTCAATTGGTCGCAATCTAACCCCATGGTTCAGTACAAGATTTATAATAAAACTGTCAACTTGCCATTCGATGATTTTTGTACAGCAATTAGAGTACCGCAATGGGGATCATGCGAGAAGATAAGGGGATCGCCGCGAGAGCTCTTAAACCTCTTCGAGATGATTTGTCATGGAAGGATTTTCTCAGAGGATGGTGATAAAATCAGTAGCATTCAACTCCCAGCTATCCGCTACTTTGCTTATTTCATTACTAAGTGCGTTCTTGCTAGAAAGAATGGTAGTAAATTATCTATCCAGGATTTAGCTTTCCTAGCTGCAGCACTGCAAAGCAATAGGGCTTATAATTTGGGAGCATTGATAGCTTATAGACTTGCTACTAACCGTGAGAAGGGCGGAATTTGTGGAGGTCTCATCGCTTCTCGTTTATTAGCTTTGCACGAAGTAGAACCTCACCATCTTGATATTCAACTTTCCATAGAAAAACTTGACATAGTCTCCATGATTAAACATGAATTTGTTTCTGATTCATCTAATTTGGGTAACCTGTTTTACAAGATGACATTTTATAAGAAAGCTTGGAGAATAACTAAGAAAACTGAAAAACTAGTAAGATTGCCTGCGCCTGTTCTATTTAACCTTGATTCCAGGGAGGATTGGTCAGTCACAGAAGGTGCACTGAATGCACACATAGAGGGAGGAGGCCATCATTCAAGAGACAACACGGAGGAGGCCAAGGAACACCTCGACTCGTCATCCGATGCAGCAAGTTCTTCGCATCAACATTTTGGACATGTGGAGCCTCCACGCTTTTCTTCTGCACAGGAACCTCACTATGACTACGCCATGTATGATCCACCGGCGTGGAACAGCGACCCTCGCTGGGGTTGAACTCCACTTAGGCCAAAAGCCTAAGCTTGGGGGGAGGTATACCGGCATCACTCATTCTTTGCATATTATGGTTGCTGGATACTTGTATATACTTGTTTAGTTTCTTTGAGTGATTTTCTAATGAGAGGGAGATGATATTTGGGGAAGTGCTGCCTGAAAACAGATTCTGGACTGTTACCAAAAAAATTCTCAAAAATATCCAGAATGATATTTTGCGAAGCCAATTTTTGTGCATGTTCCCCAGGTTGTTATCTAACTTTCATCAGTTGAACACTTTTCAATTTGAGCAGTGGAAGAATTTCTTAAAAATCGAGTACTGTACTGCTGTCAAGTTTGACGAATTCATGCTGCTTTGTGTTTATGTGACTCTTCTAGTTTTCCTTTTTCTTGTTTTTGCTTTGTTTCTTTCCTAAAACACAAAAATACCAAAAATATTTCTGTTGTTTCTCTTCACCATTTGTTTATTTTTGTTTCTTGCTTTTATTTTGCTTTATTTGCTATTGTTGGTTTGCTATAAGAAAATCCAAAAAGATTTTGCTTTGTTTGCTTGTTTCCTTTTGTTCTTGTTTCCAATTCGAAAACACCAAAAATATTTGCTGTTCTTCTTTGGTTTGTTAAGTTCACTATGAGTTCAATGGTCTTCGGTGGCTGTAGCGTGTTTTTCATTTCATATTATCCAAGCTACACAAGTGAAAGGCAATAATCACGATCTACGACAATTGGATTGTGGTGAGAGGCTGGTATGAACTCTATTTGTTTTCATTTTTATACATATACTCATCCATGTGAGCATGCTTAGTTGGTTCATGTGAGGTATATGTCATTTAAGAAAGTCTAGTAGTTCATGATCTCTCATGTTTAGCTCCAATTTATTAATATGAGTAGCATGTCATGGATGTTTGCTTGCATTGTTTTATTCATAAATAGGTATGACATTGTGGTATCCTCCTCTGAATAATTCATTTGAATCGACTTGGCACATGCTCACGCATGCATATGACTGAACAAAAGTCAATTAAGCCTCTATGATTTACATTGCTTCAGAGTTCTTGTATCACTTTTATGCCTCCGTTAATTTATTACTGCTCTCTTGATTTGTCGCTCCCCAGTCTATTGCTAGCCTTCACTTGTACTGAGCGGGAACGCTGCTCGTGCTTCCAAACACATGAAAACCAAGTTGTTCCAAAGTGTCCACCATAAATACCTATGCATGGCATTTCAAACCATTCCAAGTAAATTCTCATGCGCTACCTTTAAAACCTTCAAAATGCTTCTCAATTTGTGTTAATGTTTTATAGCTCATGAGGAAGTATGTGGTGTTTAACTTTCAACCTTATCATTTACTCTTGACGGACTTTCATTATGGACTAGTGGCACATCCGCTTATCCAATAATTTTGCAAAAAGAGCTGGCAATGGGGTTCCCAGCCCCGATTAATCAAACTTCATTAATAATTCTCTTCACATGTTTTGCTCTGATTCATCAGTAAGCAACTTAATTTTGCAAATAGACACTCCTCCATGGTATGTGATTGATGGAAGGCACCCGAGGATTCGGTTAGCCATGGCTTGTGTAAGCAAAGGTTGGGGGAGTGTCACTCATAATAAAACTAAAATACGTGTGTAAACAAAAGAGAAGAGGGATGATCTACCTTGCTGGTAGAAATAACGTCCTTCATGGGAGCCGCTCTTGAAAGTCTGGTTGGCAAGGTAGTTGGTGTACCCATTACCATTCGTTGACAACAACAAACACCTCTCAAAATAATTTTACTCCTGTTTAAAAAAATGAAAAGCTCTAGCGCATGTTAATCCCTGCTTCCCTCTGCGAAGGGTCAATCTTTTACTTTTATGTTGTGTCTCCATCCTTTCTTTGAGCACTTTCTTGAGAGCACAACTGTCATTCTTAGTATAATATGCTTGTCTCAAAATATGATTGATTGTGGTATAACTTTGATGCTTTTATCTTTGACAATCACTACTTCTAGTCTTTCTATGAACTTCAGAGGTGCCTGAGCATTTATGTTTTGCTGATCAAATATGGGCAAGCAAGATACCACTTTATCATACTCTTTTATGAACATTGCAATCCTGCTTATAGACATGATTCATGATGCTTATTATTAATTGTTGGTACCTTTCCATGATTGACATAGCTATTAGATGATCTTATTTGCATATACCTTATTATGAACTGCCTAAGTATTAGCCATATCATGAGAATATTTACATCATATGAGCAAATGTGTTCGTGAAAGTTCTTTTATCGCACTCAGTTGTTAACTGAATTGCTTGAGGACAAGCAATAAGCTAAGCTTGGGGGGAGTTGATACGTCCAAAACGTATCTACTTTCCCGAACACTTTTGCTATTGTTTTGCCTCTAATTTGTGTGTTTTGGATACAACTAACGCGGACTAACGCTGTTTTCAGCAGAATTGCTCCGGTGTCTTGTTTTTGTGCAGAAATTCAACTTTCGGGAAAATCCTCGGAATTTATATCAATGGGCCTATTTTACCAAAAGACTTGGGGAGCCATAAGGGCAAGCCAGGTGGAGGCCCGAGGGCCCCACACACCAGGCCGGCGCGGCCCAGGGGGGCGCGGCGCCCTAGTGTGTGGCCCCCTCGGCTGGCCTCCGACGCCCCCCTCTGGACTACTTAAGGGGTTCGATCTAAAAATCGCGAGGAAGAAGTGGAAGTCGCCAGAAACCCTCCAGAACGCCGCCACATCGCGAAACTCCGTCTCGGGGGCCAGAAGTCTCTGTTCTGGCACTCCGCCGGGACGGGGAATTGGAGGAGATCATCGCCATCATCACCACCGACGCCTCTCCACCGACCAGCAATGTTTCCCCCATCCATGTGTGAGTAATTCCCCCGCTGTAGGCTGAAGGGGATGGTAGGGATTGGATGAGATTGGTCATGTAATATCATAAGATTGTTAGGGCATAGTGCCTATTGTCCGTAATTGGTACTTTGATGATATTGTTGCAACTTGTTATGCTTAATGCTTGTCACTAGGGCCCGAGTGCCATGATCTCAGATCTGAACATGTTATTATTTCATCATGATATGCATTGTTCTATGATCTTACCTGCAAGTTGTATACACATGTCGCTGTCCGGAACCAAAGGCCCCGAAGTGGCAGAAATCGGGACAACCGGAGGGGATGGTAGTGATGTGAGGATCACATGTGTTCACGGAGTGTTAATGCTTTGCTCCGGTACTCTATTAAAAGGAGTACCTTAATATCCAGTAGATTCCCTTGAGGCCCGGCTGCCACCGGCTGGTAGGACAAAAGATGTTGTGCAAGTTTCTCATTGCGAGCACGTACGACTATATATGGAACACATGCCTATGGATTGCTTTGTACTTGGACACCGTTTTATTATTATCTGCAAATGCCCTGCTTTGATTGTTACATGAGTTTCTCTCATCCATGCAACGCCCGTCATCCATCCCTGTGCCTACAGTATTTTAATCCTGTTGTTTACTATAATCACTACTGTTGTCTGTGTTACTCTGCTGCTGTTATTTCACTACTGCTTCTGCTATAAAACTGTTACTACTGATAAACTCTTGCGAGCAAGTCTGTTTCCAGGTGCAGCTGAATTGACAACTCCGCTGTTAAGGCTTTCAAGTATTCTTTGTCTCCCCTTGTGTCGAATCAATAAATTGGGTTTTACTACCCGCGAAGACTATTGCGATCCCCTATACTTGTGGGTTATCAATGTTCCATGCTACTTTTATGATGATACTCACATGTTTTACACATACTTTATGTCATATTTATGCATTTTCCAGCACTAACCTATTAACGAGATGCCGAAGAGCCAGTTGCTGTTTTCTGCTGTTTTTGGTTTCAGAAATCCTAGTAAGGAAATATTCTCGGAATTGGACGAAATCAACGCCCAGGGGCCTATTTTTCCACGAAGCTTCCAGAACACCGAAAGGGAACCGAAGTGGGGCGACGAGGCGCTGCCACACTAGGGCGGCACGGCCCAGGGGGCCCGCGCGGCCTTAGTGTGTGGCCCCCTCGTCAGCCCTCCGACTCCGCCCTTCCGCCTACTTAAAGTCTTCGTCGCGAATACCCCAGTACCGAGAGCCACGATACGGAAAACCTTCCAGAGACGCCGCCGCCGCCAATCCCATCTCGGGGGATTCAGGAGATCGCCTCCGGCACCCTGCCGGAGAGGGGAATCATCTCCCGGAGGACTCTTCACCGCCATGGTCGCCTCCGGAGTGATGTGTGAGTAGTTCACCCCTGGACTATGGGTCCATAGCAGTAGCTAGATGGTCGTCTTCTCCTAATTGTGCTATCATTGTTAGATCTTGTGAGCTGCCTAACATGATCAAGATCATCTATTTGTAATGCTACATGTTGCGTTTGTTGGGATCCGATGAATAATGAATACTATGCTATGTTGATTATCAATCTATTATCTATGTGTTGTTTATGATCTTGCATGCTCTCCGTTATTAGTAGAGGCTCTGGACAAGTCGTTACTTGTAACTCCAAGAGGGAGTATTTATGCTCGATAGTGGGTTCATGCCTCCATTAAATGCAGGACGGTGAACGTTCTAAGGTTGTGGATGTGCTGTTGCCACTAGGGATAAAACATCAATGCTATGTCTAAGGATGTATTTATTGATTACATTATGCACCATACTTAATATAATTGTCTGTTGTTTGCAACTTAATACTGGAGGGGGTTCGGATGATAACCTGAAGGTGGACTTTTTAGGCATAGATGCATGCTGGATAGCGGTCTATGTACTTTGTCGTAATGCCCAATTGAATCTCACAATACTCATCATAACATGTATGTGCATGGTCATGCCCTCTTTATTTGTCAATTGCTCAACTGTAATTTATTCACCCAACATGCTATTTATCTTATGGGAGAGACACCACTAGTGAACTGTGGAACCCGGTCCATTCTTTTACATCGAATACAATCAACTGCAATACTCGTTCTACTGTTTTCTGCAAACATCATCATCCACACTATACATCTAATCCTTTGTTACAGCAAGCCGGTGAGGTTGACAACCTCACTGTCACGTTGGGGCAAAGTAATTTGGTTGTATTGTGCAGGTTCCACGTTGGCGCCGGAATCCCTGGTGTTGCGCCGCACTACACTCCGCCGCCATCAACCTTCAACGTGCTTCTTGGCTCCTACTGGTTCGATAAACCTTGGTTTCTTACTGAGGGAAAACTTGCCGCTGTACGCATCACACCTTCCTCTTGGGGTTCCCAACGGACGCGTGCTGTACGCGTATCACGGAGCAACATAGGACGTCTGATAACTGTGAACTCGAGCCATCATCCGATCATCGTGTCCACAAGAATTAGGCTCCGTTTGGGAGCTCCATATTTTCTAAACCACATTATTCCAAAACTGAAGTATTTCACAGCCTTGGCATGGAATACTGCAGTTTCGTGATACCGTAGTATTTCTCAGTTTTAGCAAAAAATGCAAGGTGTTTGGGAACTGTTGTTTCATCCTCCCCTGGACTGGTTTTTAGGCTACATACAAATAGAAAATAATGCTTCAAGCAAAGACGTGAGATGTGTACCGGTTCGTAAGGGCCTTTTGCACCGGTTTCTCAACCGGTATAAAAGATCCGGTACAAAAGCCCCCCCTTTCGTACCGGTTCCTTACGAACCGGTATTAATGGCGCCTCCACGCGGGCGCCCAGGAGAGCGCACGGCGAGGGACCTTTGGTACCGGTTTGTATTACAAATCGGTACCAAAGGTTGTCTGCCGCGGCAGAGAATTCAGGGTTTAGGGTTTTATGAGGGGTTTAGGGGTATCAGAGCGTTTCGTATCACGTCGATGCACCAGAAACGCGTTTGGGTTTACGTAGTACATGAAGATCAAGGTGATGCATATCAAGTTGGTGCATATAATATAACACACATGTAACTGCATAAGTAGTACTCTTCGATGCATATCAAGTCGATGCACCAGAATAAAGTAGTACATGCATGAAGATCGATCTTCATGCGTAGTGGTACTCTCCGAGGCATACTATCTATTACATGTACCATAGTGGTACACTCCGAGTCGAACTATATATACAAAAAGAAATCGAGGAGCGGGAGAAGATCTTTATGCATAGTGGAACTCTCCGGATGGTGGTATGACTTCCCGAAGGAAAAATCCCGCCAATTCCTCGCCAATTGCTTTGAAGCGCTCCTCGATTGAGATCTTCTCCCGCTTTCTTCTCAACTGTAAAAGAATAAGATACAAATAAATACATGAGCTATGTGTGTGTGCGTATATATGTATATATCAAATCACAAATCAAACAATTATTACTGAAACTCAGCACAACTTATGGTAACAAAATAAATTTGTGAATATTGTTTTCGTACCTCTCTATTTTTTTCATTATTCACTCTCTCGCTGACAATTCTGTGGATGTACTCGCAAACGTAGTATCCACATAGATCAGTCCCCAGTGGTTGTTTCGCGCATTCTACTATCACCGTCTTCAGTGAACATAGGATAGTTGTCACTATCCTCTTCTTCTTCGTTGTCTTCCAATATAATCCCTCTTTCTCCGTGCTTGGTCCAACAATTATAGCTGCGCATGAAACCGTTCTACAGCAGGTGGACGTGGATGGTCTTTGAGGTAGAGTAATCCATCGTATTCTTACAGGAACTACATGGACAATAGATGAAACCATTCGACTTCCTGTTTGCCTCAGCCACGTTGAGAAAATAATGCATGCCATTAATGAAGTCGGGATGGCACCGGTCACCGTACATCCATTGTCGACTCATCTGCATTTTATATGTATATCAAAAAATCATTAATTACACAACATCGTGGATATATGAGTGAACAACTTAATTAATATTCAAGTTCATCACATAAAACTAAGTTTTTTTTATAAAAAAGAAGAGGCTCGCCGAGGTTGTACGGTGCCGGCTAGGGGACGATGCTGGTGATCGACGGCGGTGAGGACAGGGATGATACTAATTAAAACCTACAAAATATACCATAATTTCAGCTCAAATTGATTATAAAAAAAGTAAAATCCCTAACTTAGGCATTTCATCGAACACATTGCTAGCACTAGAAAAATAGTACGAGTTAAAACTACCAAAGAAATGAGCTAAATTAGGAACGCCGGAAGAAAGGATGATATTGCTAACCCTTGGATAGATGTATGCCTTTAATCTTGTTAAAATGGTGGAGAAAAAATAGAGATTTGTTGGAGTGTGAGAGGTGGAGAAAAATTTAGAGTGTGAGAGGAAGAAGAGAAAAATGAGAGCCAGGGGGCAGGGACGGGGCGGGCGATGTGATATAGCTGGTCACCCTTTGGTACCGGTTCGTGTTACGAACCGGTACCAAAGGTCCAGCCCTGGCCCCACACGCGTCTGAAGTGCGGGCCGAAGACCAACACGAACCGGTACGAAAGCCCATCACAAACCGGTATTGATGCTCCTCGCCCGCCTGAGCGCACAAACCGGTATTAAAGGCTTAGACGGTTGCCCCATTTTCTACTAGTGGTATGTATAGTACAATCGACTAGAAATACTGTAAGGCGTAGATGAATAAAAGGCATCACAGGCAGACTAGCCTCCCTGCAGTAGTAATTGACTAGATCGATTAGTAGCTACCCGTTTGATCCATGCAATAGCTATTGTCCTATTGACTAGATCGATTATTCCAGTATCGTCATATTGACTAGATCGATTATTCTAGTATCGGCAATACTCCTACCTGTCTTCTCTTCATTGCGCTCTGCCTGTCTCTTTCTTTCTCTAATACGCCAACAAGAATCCACACAGAAAATAGGCCGGCGACGGATCAAGCATGCGAGCAGATTGGGTGGAGCTTTTTTTCTAGCGTTTCTCAGTTTTGGAAAAAAGAGGTCTGGATCTCTTTTTTCAATACTGTGAAAATACTTTGTTTTGGGGAATACTGAAGTATTGAAACCGCAGTTTTTTGATCCAGCCAAACATCGCAAAGTATTTAAAACCACATTATTTTTGAAAACTGCAGCCTGAATACTTCAAATATACTTCGCTACCAAACGGAGCCTTAACCTATACGTGCAAAAGAAACGAAGACGATGCTACGTACTGCTTTCATCAAGTGGCCGGCTCTTTGCTTTACACCGCCAGGCGCCCGGTCGTCCTCAGTCGTCCGCTGTCGGCGTCAGCGAACCCGTCATCGTCGTCGTCGGAGCCGGAGCCAACGGCGCCGCCGTCGCTGGAGGTGAGGCGCGCGAGCCGGCAGCTGCCGTGGAGGTGGCCGCTGACGCAGACGAAGTACTGGAGCCGCCTCTCGTGCGCGCCGAGGCGGCGGCGCGCGCCGCGCGGCGCGGCCACGTTCCAGACGCTCGCGCCGCAGTAGGGGCACCGCACGGTTGGCTCTAGCGGGACGCGGCTGTCCACCAGGCGGGCGCGCGTGCGGGACCCCACGAACCCGCGGAACACGCCCCGGTACGCTCCCAAGTCGTCTTCGCCGTCGTCGCCGGGCGCCGCGTGCTCGCACGGGTCCGACACGTACAGGACGTCCCTGCCGCAGCGCCGCGGCAGGAAGCTCCGCCCGGACGTCTTGGAGAACCGGGACATGGGGGCGAAGTGGCCCGGCACGGCGGCCCCCGCCGCAGCGCCGGAGCAGAAGAGGAGCAGCTTCGCCAGCGCCGGCCACCCGCCGCCGACGCGCCCCGTCGCCGTGGTCGTGAGCGCCGCCACCATCAGCGGCGCCCTCGAGGCGCACAGGTCGCGCCACAGCACGCGCTCCGCGACGGCGCGGAGGCGGCGGCTGGCGCGCGCCACGGAGGAGAGCGTCCGGGGGTCCCAGTCGAGCGCGCGGAATACCAGCACCAGCACCTGCTCGTCCAGGAACCCCACGTTGACGCCGCGGATCCGGGCGCCTATGCAGCGCCCGCCGCCGTTCCAGTCGTCGGCGACGATGCCTATGCTGCTGCTGCCGCCGCTGTCGGGGACGCGCAGCCGCCTCACCATTTTCAGCGTGCCCTCGCTCATGATTCCCTCCTCCCGTGCCAACCGTGCTGCCCGGAGGAGAGGCGGTCTGGCCGATCTCGATCCACCCGGCCGACCGGTCCTGGTAGCGATCCAAAGCTCCAAACCGCTAGTGACAAATATCTCCAGCGGCAGTCGGTAACCCCACTCTTTTTAGCAAAGAGAGCTCCCTCTTTTTTTCCCATTAATAGAAAGCGATATTTAGCTACAAGAAGGAAGTCGGCACCCGATAATTGCTCTTTCTTGCCTCCAACATCAATACCATTCTTGGAATGGACTCTTGAGCACCTGCCCCTCTCACCACCAATGATATTCTACTAATACTACCACTTGTCCAGTTAAAAAAAAAAACGTACTACCACTTGTCTACTTGTCTTTTTTTTTACATGAAAGACCCCTCAGGCCTCACTTTATTGCAAACTTGAGAAAATTGCACAAAACATCCAAGGCCACACTTTTTATCAAGAATTTGGGCAATACACTGAAACCAAATCTCTTTTGCAGCCGACTCCATTTTTTTGTCTAATTTGTTGCCGCTATCCCAAATTCTTGATTTAAGGCCATAACTAGTGTCTGACATGTGGAATCTAACTATGTACCGTGTCCCTATTTTTTTAAGGAATAGGCCGTATCGCTACTTGGGTACAGCCAAATGACCTCTACGCCGGTGACAAGGGATTAACTTATCAATGCCTACGGATTGTAGACTAGGGTTTTAGCGGAAGTAGAGGGCAAGTAGATCTCGAAGGTTTCAGCCGAAAAGTACTCGACGATGTGAAAACTAGGGTTGCGCGAGACAATGAATCGATCCTCTCTTTGTCCCTCGACTCCCCCTTATATAGGAGGTGGAGTCGAGGGATTCACAATACACAGGTTACAGAGTCCGGGAAGGTTTCTAACTCATCCCGTAAGATTACAAGTATGTTTTTCGTAATACAACTCTATCTTTCCTTGGGTGCCTTCTCCACTGGAGCGGGCGGGAGCTCAGTGGATCGACGGGGGCGGGGGCGCCGGCGTAGAGGTCCATGAATTCTGACCCCCTCTCGTTCGCTTCCCCGTCCGAATGCGGAGCGCGGCAAATGCTACATGGAGCCAGAGATGCAGGAGGAGGGGTGGCGATGGCTGCGACACCGACACACCAGCGTTGAGGACGACTGATTCTGACGCCCTCGTCTAGTTTAATACGCAATTTCTTTGCAATTTTGACAGCTAAAGAACCCTAGGTTGCCCCCGATTGTTCTGATTTGCATATAAGTTTAGCGAATTTCTTGATTTTGTGATGTGATGTTGCCGGTTACAAGAATTTTTATATCATTGCAGAATAGGATGAAAGAAATCCCACATAGGTGGGGTTTCCGACCATGTCCATGGCGTCAGCGAAGCCCTTCATCTCATTGAAATACTCAGCAACAAACATCTCTCTTCTTCAGCATCATCTGGCGCCAGATCTCTCGTACACCAGCTCAGATTTGGGCGGAGAACACGGAGGTGAGACACCCTCAGACTTTAGCGGAGGTGTTCCGCCCAACCATCTGGCGGAGGATCTCCTTGGTCATTTATTCGAGTAGAATGCCAAGGAACCGCTAATCTGTGTACTACCGGATAGCGTAGGCAGGGTTGCTGATAACCCCCAAGTGCAGGGGATCGCCGTAGTACGATTCGATAAGTATTTGAGTGTCGAACCCACGAGTAGCTAAAGGTAAACTATCTATTCTCTAAAGCGCTATAACCCTTCTATGCAAAGCTAGAGACTATAGTGTGTGTGTATGTGAAGAGATTTTTACTATAAAACTATAAGTGCTGAAAATAAAATGCAAGGATTAAAACTAATGCAAGAAAATTAAAGTGTAGTAGAGTGAGGTGAAGTGGAGTAACTCAAGGGAGTAAGTGCTCTGGCAAATTGCTATTTCATTTATGTGGTTGTCACAATTACTGAAGCTCAGTATAGTCTTTTTAGTGTTTCTTCTAGAGAGGAGCCATAGATATGTGTAGCCATATACATGAGCAAATACACCACTAGTGATTGATCCCAAGGCCAATTAAGAGCAAGCAAGGGGTGGCCAACCAACGCTGTAAGTTTAAAGGTCCTCATAGTTATACCCCCGTTGATTAACCATGAATTAATATAACATGAATATCGAAGAATTGGGACATGGTTTCTGTCTCCAGGTGTCCCTCCTCCTTGTTGGAGATATGCCCGAGAGGCAATAATAAAGTGGTTATTGTTATATCTTAGTATTCATGATAAATGTTTACATCCCATGCTATAATTGTATTAAGTGAAAACATTGATACATGTGTGTTTTGTAAACAACCAGAGTCCCTAGTAAGCCTCTCGTTTAACTAGCTTGTTGATTAATAGATGATCATGGTTTCCTAATCATGAACATTGGATGTTATTAATAATAAGGTTATGTCATTAGGAGAATGATGTAATGGACACACACCTATAGTAAGCATAGCATTAGATCAAGTCATTGAGTTCGTCTTGCTATAAGCTTTCGATGCATAGTAACCTAATCCTTCGACCATGAGATCATGTAAATCACTTACACCGGATGGGTACTTTGATTACATCAAACGCCACTTCGTAAATGGGTGGTTATAAAGATGGGATTAAGTATTCTGAAAGTATGAGTTGAAGCACATGGATCGAGAGTGGGATTTGTCCATCCTGATGACGGATAGATATGCTCTGGGCCCTCTCGGTGGAATGTCATTGATACGTCTCAAACGTATCTATAATTTCTTATGTTCCATGCTAGTTTTATGACAATACTCACATGTTTTATATACACTTTATATCATTTTGATGCATTTTCCGGCACTAACCTATTAACAAGATGCCGAAGCGCCAGTTCCTGTTTTCTGCTGTTTTTGGTTTCAGAAATCCTACACAGGAAATATTCTCGGAATTGGACGAAACAAAAGCCCACGGTCTTATTTTCCACGGAGCCTTCCAGAAGTCCGAAGAGGAGACGAAGAGGGGCGACGAGGCGGCCACACCCTAGGGGGCGCGGCCCCACCCCTGGCCGCGCCGCCCTATGGGGTGGGCCCCTCGAGCGTCCCCCGACTCTGCCCCTTCGCCTATATATTCTCTCCGTCGCGAAAACCCTAGTACCGAGAGCCACGATACGAGAAAAGTTACGGAGACGCCGCCGCCGTCAATCCCATCTCGGGGGATTCTGAAGATCGCCTCCGGCACCCTGCCGGAGAGGGGAATCATCACCGGAGGGCTCTACATCACCATGCCCGCCTCCGGACTGATGCGTGAGTAGTTCATCCTTGGACTATGGGTCCATAGCAGTAGCTAGATGGTTGTCTTCTCCTCTTGTGCTATCATGTTTAGATCTTGTGAGCTGCCTATCATGATCAAGATCATCTATTTGTAATGTTACATGTTGTGTTTGTTGGGATCCGATGAATATGGAATACTATGTCAAGTTGATTATTGATCTATCATATATGTGTTGTTTATGATCTTGCATGCTCTTCGTTGCTAGTAGAGGCTCTGGCCAAGTTGATACTTATAACTCCAAGAGGGGGTATTTATGCTCGATAGTGGGTTCATGCCTCCATTGAATGCAGGACGGTGTGAGAAAGTTCTAAGGTTATGGATGTGCTGTTGCCACTAGGGATAAAATATCAATGCTTTGTCTAAGGATATTTGTATTGTTTACATTACGCACAGTACTTAATGCAATTGTCTGTTGTTTGCAACTTAATACTGGAAGGGGTGCGGATGCTAACCCGAAGGTGGACTTTTTAGGCATAGATGCATGCTGGATAGCGGTCTATGTTCTTTGTCGTAATGCCCTAAGTAAATCTCATATTAGTCATCATGATATGTATGTGCATTGTTATGCCCTCTCTATTTGTCAATTGCCCAACTGTAATTTGTTCACCCAACATGCTATTTATCTTATTGGAGAGACACCACTAGTGAACTGTGGACCCCGGTCCATTCTTTTACATCTGAAATACAATCTACTGCAATCATTGTTCTCTGCTGTTCCTTGCAAACAAACATCATTCTCCACACCATACGTTTAATCCTTTGTTTACAGCAAGCCGGTGAGATTAACAACCTCACTGTTAAGTTGGGGCAAAGTATTTTGATTGTGTTGTGCAGGTTCCACGTTGGCGCCGGAATCCCTGGTGTTGCGCCGCACTACACTCCTCCACCAACAACCTTCACGTGGCCTTCATCTCCTACTGGTTCGATAACCTTGGTTTCTTACTGAGGGAAAACTTGCTGTTGTACGCATCACACCTTCCTCTTGGGGTTCCCAACGGACGTGTGCTTTACCGTCACAAGCAGTCATCTAATTAGCTTGCAAGCATGTGACAAGGTCACAAGGGATGACATACCACGGTACGAGTAAAGAGTACTTATCGGTAATGAGGTTGAACTAGGTATAGAGATACCGATGATTGAACCTCGGATAAGTAAAGTATCGCGCGAGAAAGGGAATCAGTATCGTATGTAAATGGTTCATTCGATCACGAAGTCATCGTTGAATATGTGGGAGCCATTATGGATCTCCAGGTCCCGCTATTGGTTATTGATTAGAGAGGTGTCTCGGTCATGTCTGCATAGTTCGCGAACTGTAGGGTGACACGCTTAAGGTTCGATGTTGTTAAGTAGATATGGAATTTGAAATGGAGACGGAATATTGTTCGGAGTCTCGGATGGGATCCAGGACATCACGAGGATGTCTGGAATGGTCCGGAGAATAAGATTCATATAAGGCAAGTTATTTTTCGGGGTTCGGAAAAGTTCAGGAATTTTCCGGTGGAAGACCGGGAAGTTTCTAGAAGGTTCCGGAGGGGCCACCAGTGGGCCCATGACCCCGGGAGGGGCCACATGAGCCGAGGGGGTGCAGCCCAGCCCTAATGGGCCAGGCGCACCACAGCCTCAAGGCTGATACGTCTCAAACGTATCCATAATTTCTTATGTTCCATGCTAGTTTTATGACAATACTCACATGTTTTATATACACTTTATATCATTTTTATGCATTTTCCGGCACTAACCTATTAACAAGATGCCGAAGCGCCAGTTCCTGTTTTCTGCTGTTTTTTGGTTTCAGAAATCCTACAAAGGAAATATTCTCGGAATTGGACGAAACAAAAGCCAAACCTTCTATTTTACCGAGACGGACCCAAAGAGCCAGAGAAGTGCCGGAGGGGGGCCAAGGGGGCCCCACACCACCTGGCGGCGCGGCCAAGAGGGGGGGCGCGCCCAGCTATGGGGTGGGCCCCTCGGGACCCCTCCGACGCCGCCCTTTCGCCTATATAATCCTCCAGATGCGAAAACCCTACTACAGTCGACGATATTCCACGAAGAGTTCCGTAGCCGCCGCCATCGCGAAGACAAGTTTCGGGGGACAGAAGTCTCTGTTCCGGCACGCCGCCGGGACGGGGAATTGCCCCCGGAGTCATCTCCATCGACACCACCGCCATCTTCATCGCCATTGCTGTCTCCCATGATGAGGAGGGAGTAGTTCTCCCCCGAGGCTGAGGGCTCTACCGGTAGCTATGTGGTTCATCTCTCTCTCCCATGGTGTGATCTTTATGTGATCATGAGCTTTGTATCACTATTAATCTATGTGCTACTCTAGTGATGTTATTAAAGTAGTCTATTCCTCCTCCATGATGTAAAGTTGACAGTGTGTGCATCATGTAGTACTTGGCGTAGGTTATGATTGTAATCTCTTGTAGATTATGAAGTTAACTATTACTATGATAGTATTGATGTGATCTATTCCCCCTTTCATAGCTATTGTTGATAGTGTGTATGCTATGTTAGTACTCGGTCTAAATTGCAACGGTCTATTACGCACTCTAGAGGTTACTTTAATATGAACTCCGGATTCACTCTCCACGGTGTGATGGTGACAGTGTGCGCATCGTGTGTGATTCCTTTATGAAGTTGTGGAGCTTGTTTACTCCGGCTTGAGGTGTGCTTTGTAGCCCTACACAATGAATGGTGTTTGTTATCCAACAAGAGAGTGTTTAAGAGTAGCATTTATTTATTCAGTTATGTGATCATTGTTGAGAGTGTCCACTATTGAAAGTATGATCCCTAGGCCTTATTTCTAAGCATTGAAACACCGTTTCCAACAAGTTCTGCTACATGTTTGCATGCTGCCATTTTTATTTCAGATTGCAATTACTACTTATAATCATCCATATTACTTGTATTTCACTATCTCTTCGCCGAACTAGTGCACCTATACATCTGACAAGTGTATTAGGTGTGTTGGGGACACAAGAGACTTCTTGTATCTTAATTGCAGGGTTGCTTGAGAGGGATATCTTTGACCTCTACCTCCCTGAGTTCAATAAACCTTGGGTGATTCACTTAAGGGAAACTTGCTGCTGTTCTACAAACCTCTGCTCTTGGAGGCCCAACACTGTCTACAGGAATAGAAGCGTGCGTAGACATCAAAGGCCCAGGCCGGCCAACCCCTAGGGTTTTGGGGAAACCCTAAAGGGAGGAAGACTTGGGGGGTAAGGTTTCCCCCTTCCCTCTTGGTGCACCGGCCCTAGGGCTTGGAGGAGGGGCCAAGGCAGCCCTGGCCGACCCTCCCCCCATATAAAGAGGGGAGGGGGCAGGGGCGCAGCAAATCCCTTCCCTCCAACCCTAGCTGCCACCTCTCTCCCTCCTCTTTGTTCCTGCACAGGCTTGGCGAATCCCTGCAGGAATTTCTCCTCCACCACAACCACCACGCCGTTGTGCTGCTGGGATTCCAAGGGGATCTACTACCTCCGCTGCCCGCTGGAACGGGGAGAGGAAGGACTTCATCGACACCGTACGCGTGACCGAGTACGGAAGTGCTGCCGGATTGCAGCA
The DNA here is from genome assembly GCF_019359855.2 of Lolium perenne. Classification (NCBI taxonomy): domain Eukaryota; kingdom Viridiplantae; phylum Streptophyta; class Magnoliopsida; order Poales; family Poaceae; genus Lolium; species Lolium perenne. The sequence goes on from NC_067249.2 coordinate 259,701,707, forward strand.
CCGTAACGATCGTCTACATCAACCATGAGATCTGATCTCGTTAAGGCTTTGGATCTTCGAGGGTTAGTTTCTCATCTATCTCGTTGCTCCGATCACATAGATTAGATCTTGGCTTTTCCATAGATTGGATCTTGGTTTTATTCATCTTTGCGGTAGAAATTTTTTGTTTTCTATGCAACGAACCCAACAGTGGTATCAGATCCGTGTCTATGTGTAGATCTGTTGCACAAGTAGAACACAATGGTTTTGTGGGCATTGATGCTTTTGTTGCCGCTTGCTTTTCGTGTACTTTGCACCTTGCGGGATGGTGGGATGAAGCGGCCCGGGCTAACCTTACATGTCCGCGCACATGAAACCTGCTCCACGCTTGACATGCAACTTGTATTGCATAAGTGGCTCAGCGGGTGTCTGTCTCTCCCACCATAGTTAAGATCCAATTTACAATATGCACTTGACAACACTTGTATCAGCGTTGTGGTTCTTGTTCGTAGGTAAGATCAGATCTTATTCAAAAGCCCCAAGCCACGTAAAACATGCAAAGAAAATTAGAGGCGTCTAACTTATTTTTGCAGGGGCATGTGATGTGATATGGTCATTATGTGATTATGTTTATATTTGATGTATGAGATGATCCTTATTGTGATATGGCAATCGGCAGGAGCCTAATGGTTGTCTTTATTATTTCATGACCTGCCTGTCAATCACCATGTAATAGCTTTATTTCATTACTATGAGTTAGTAGTTGTAATAGTTGCTATGGATGGTGGACAACCATGAAGCGGTGCCATGGACCTTGGCGCAATGCTGGTAATTGTAAGATCGAGATATCGCCTAGAGGGGGGGGGGGGGTGAATAGGCAATTAAAAACTCTTACGGATTTGTCTTGTAAGAATGCGGAATTAAACTAACGTTTAGATTACAAGCACAAACCCTAAATATGCTAAGCTCAACTAAGTATAACAATAACAACTAGAGCTAAGAAAGATAGGCACAAGATATATGTAACACAAGTGATAGCAAGATATATGTACTTCAAGCGCGATGGCTATCACAAGGAAAGAGAGCTCGGGTATAGAAATAACCGAGGCACGCGGAGACGAGGATGTATTCCCATGTTCCCTTCCTTTGCAAGAAGGTACGTCACGTTTGGAGGAGTGGAGGTCCCACGAAGGATTCCCCAACGCCACGAAGGCTCACCCTATTCTCCGAGCCACACCCACGAAGGATAATGGCCCTTTCCTTATGGTTAGCTTTTCCTCCACTCCGGAGATGGCAAGCTCCACAACCACTTCACAAGCTCCACGAAGGAGAAGCCCGGGCCTCTTCACAATCTTCTTGAAGAGATCACCGGAGCACCAACCGCCAAGCCAACTAGGAGGTCTCCCTCCAAGAGTAACAAGCTCACGGGCTCTCACTCGAACTAATCGTGGTGGAGAGCTCAACACAATGCAATGATGCAAAGCAAGAACACCAAAGGTGTTCAAATCCTTCACACTCAAATCCCACCAAAGCAACAGATGCTAGGATGAGATTGGAGAGGAAGAACAAAGAGGAAATCAACAAATGACTACAAGATCTAGATCCCAAGAGTTCCCCTCACAAAGAGGAGGAATGGATTGGTGGAGTTGTAGATCTAGATCTCCTCTCTTAGATCCCTCAAGAATGAGCAAGAATCATGGGGGGAATCAAGAGATAGGGCAAGTTCTTCAAAGATGACAATGGAGGAGAGAGAGAGTAAGAACTTATCTTGCCCAAGGTGGAAGAAGGCCTATTTATAGTGTAAGAGCAAATATAACCGTTGGGGAAAAGTTGGGCTGAGAAAACTAGTCGTTTGAGGCAGAGTCGACCAAACTGGTAGCTGACCCGGTAGTACCGGGCCACATACCGGGCTGCCTGGTAGCTGACCCGGTGGTACCGGGCCACATACCGGGCTGCCTGGTAGCAGCACCCGGTGTACCGGGCTGGATACCGACTTTTCCGGTAGCAGCACCCGGTGTACCGGGCTGGCTACCAGAATCTCCTGGCTTCGGCTTCTTATGGTAGTCCGGTAGCAGCACCCGGTGTACCGGGCTGGCTACCGACTTTCCCGGTAGCAGCACTCGGTGTACCGGGCCAGATACCGGAATTCGGGACTCTGAAAAACCTTTTCTTTTTCTTAAAAATAGAAAATGCTCCCGAACTCCGATTGACATGAAACCAATTTTGTTGGAAAGATAACGACAAATAGAACCCCAACAAAAACTGGAAATATGGAGACTCCTCACAGAATATTATAGATGATTCTAGAGAGGGAGTATCCCACCGTTAAGAAACGGTGAAGTCGTCCAAACTCGAAAACGCAATAGAAGATGCATGCGGATTCCGTTTTCGATGAACTTGGGCTTGTTGTAAAGCTAGCAACAAGCTCAAGAACCTCACACAGAGAAACACCAAGAAGCAATAGGGATATGCAAAGTATGCAAAGTATTGAGCTCCCTAAGACGATGTGATCAAGTTACCCAACCGAAAGCCCCTCTAGATAGTGCGGCTATCTATCCTATAATCCGGTCTCCCATCAACCACCTTGAGACCGGTAAAAGGAAAACCTAGCAAGGCCATACCTTTGCCTTGCGCATCCCGCTTGATCTTGATGATAACTCTTCAAGCTCCACTCAAGCCGGAATGCCTCACTTGATCATTGTTGCTTCGTGAAGACTCACAAATGCTCCCCCATACACCATGATGGGAAAGCTCCATTGATGCACATCTTCACATGTCCATTATCATCCAATGGACGGCAAGCTTCAAGCATATGATCCTCTTGAGATGCTCAACTTGAACTTGCCCAACTCAACCTTGATGACGATCACCACTTGATGTCATCCTCTCATGGGCTATATGAGATCTCACTTTTGATGCATTCCCATGGAAAGATACCTAACCCACATAGACAACACAAGGGCACATATATGATGGGTTAGTTCATAAAGCATAATTGACAAGGCTTACCATACCACATGACTTCATGTGGCACATTCTTCATGCTTCATGTGTTGACCAAACTTGAATCTATTCTTCACTCTTTGTATTGGTCAACCTTGTATCTTCTCATGCTCTATCATACTATCTTGAGGTGTATAAAGAATTCTTCATTTGTTTGCATGCTCTAAATCTTAGTCAACCATAGCTCAACTTATGAGACTATCATGACACCGACTTAGAGCCATAACTTGAATTCTTCACTTGGAATCAAGCACTCAAGATCTTGATCATTCATTGCTTAACCCATAAGCTAGAGCATGGCTAATTGTTGGGGGGATGGCCCCCGGTATGCCAAAGGCATGCCAAACCGGATGGTTTGAGCCATCAAGATACCAGTTTAAAGGTTATTCCGGCTAACAAGAATTGATTCTATGCGAAGTGAATCACGCCGGTATCCCAGGAGGGGTATACCGGCACCGGCTAAGAAGATACCGGAGTACCGGTACAGGCTACACTGTAGCACGTCGGCAAGGCTGGTCAAAGATTCTCTCAGAGCTAGAGGACAAGGATGAGCGAAGCACTTCAGCTTTAAACGAAGCCCTGACGCCTAAAGCAGAAGGTGACGTAAAAGGTACCGGATGATGTCGGCGCCCCTGATTAAAGAGATACCGGCGTCACCGGTAGCTAAAGTGGCTTTGTAAAGTAGTTTGTCTATTCAAAGATGCCATTAGGGTTTCCTAGGGTTCCTTCCCCTGTAAGCCTCCCTCTCCCCTATATAAGGAGAGGGGGCACACCCTTGCATGGGTAGGTATTCACAGTCTGAGGATATACACAAATCTGTAATCTCTTGTGATCAAGGAATAGAAAGATCTGAGGGAGAGAAAGTTTGAGTGTTCTTCTTCTTCCTCTGGCCAAGGCCAAGTTCTTCATAGGAAAGCAACCGGCTACCCTTCCGGAAACCCTCCCCCGAATCCTCTAGCGCACATTCGGCCCCAACTTAAGCCATCCCATGGCATCTGTCTGTTCACCACGACGACAGTTGGCGCCCACCATGGGGCCAGCAGCGGCGCTTGCTGGAGTTCACATTCGGGCGGGCCTCCTCACCATCTCCGGCGAGCGTGTGGTGTCTGGTCTCGTCCAGCGCCTCGGCTCGTTGGACTTCGTCAACGACAACGCGGGCTGCTTCGCCAACGGAGGTAAGTTCCCCAAGAACGGCAGCATCATCGAGTTCGGCAGCCTCCGCGTCTACTACGGCACCGTCCCTGAGCGCCAGTGCCTCTCGCCGGTGCTGGTGGCTCCGGACCCGCCAAGACCTACGCTTCGCAGCGGCCACGCCGCCGGCAGCGTGGAGGTGCTGGTGGTTGGCACGGCTGGAGCCGGCAAGGAAGCAGCGGCGGAAGGCGCTGGACAAGCAAGATCCACGCGCACGGCCAAGCCACCAACCGAGCGTGACCAGGAGGTTGCGGGTACATCTGCAGCGCCACCGGAGACTCCTCTCCAAGCGGCCATGAACGTGCTGGCCACGCCTATCGCGCAGAACATCGACCCGGCAGCGGCTCAGGCGGAGCTGGAGGCGCAACGTCAGAAGCTTCTTTCCGACGGCGCGGACATCATCCGGGCGCAACGCGAGCTGAACCTAACCCTACGTGAGTATAACGCTGCTCATGGCTTTGCTTCTGTTAGCGCTCAACCTGCTAGGATACCGGAAAACCGGCTTAAAGCTCGCAATCTAGACCAGGATCTGCATAAGGAGATTCTTACCGGTAAAAGTGCCTCTGCATCCTTGAGCATTGTAGAGAAACCTAAGTACAGTAGCCCGGATAAAACTATAAAAGCTGCTAGGGCTGCTGTAGAAATGTGTGATTCCCTTACCGGAGATGCTCTTGCAACACAACACGATCGTGTCAGGGAGTTGCTTGACATAATACAGGAACAACATGCTGAGCAGCTTGCTAAAATGAACAAAGCTGCGGCATCAAAATCGGTGCGTTTGGCAAAGAATGCCGGAAGCAAGTCCCATGGGCAGGCATCGTCCCCCCATCCGGACAGAAGAAGAGAAAAAGAGGTGAATGCACAGCAAATGACTGTGTATGATCCGGTACTTGCCGGAAAACAACAAGCCGGGCAACACGAGGCCGGAAGAAAAAGCCAAGGGGCAGCACGTGGCTATGCCGGAAATGGCTATGCCGGAAACAATTATGCCGGCAAAGGTGAGGCCGAGCAAAATTATCGCGCGGCAAGAGCAGCGTATGATGAGGAGGAAATGCCTCCGCCAAGGTACCGGCAGGCAAGAGCCGCGGTACCGGAACGTTACGATGAAGCTGATTCTGGAGCAGAAAGAGCCGGAGCCTACCGGAACCCTTTAGGGATACGGCTAGGAGAAAGATGCCTGCCAGACCGGGATGCGAGGCACAGGCTGGACAGAGTATACTTATCTGAGATGATCGAGGCAGAGGGTCCTCCGGGTCCGAAATGTTTTGGCCCGCGGATCATGAAAGAGGAACCACCGGTTCGCAACTTCCAGTTGCCCCGCGATACAAAAACATACGATGGCACCACTAAGCCGGAAGATTGGCTTGCGGATTATGTTACCGCGGTATACGTCGCTGGCGGCGGAGGAACCGTCGCAGGTGGAGGAAACCGGCGTTGGGCCGTAAGAATCGTACCATCCTTCCTGGTAGGGCCGGCACGTATTTGGCTAAACAACCTGCCGGCAGGAAGCATAAACGGCTGGATAGACTTTGAGGAAGCTTTCGTGAGCAACTTCAGCAGTACCTACCGGAGGCCAAACAGGCCGCAGCAGCTCGCCCTGTGCGTGCAGCGCTCGAACGAAACAGACCGGGATTACCTGACCCGGTGGAACTCCACAAGAAACTCCTATGAGGGGGTAATCGAGGCACAGGCCATTGCTTGGTTTTGCAATGGGTGCAGAAGAGGTTCACCGCTGTGGCAAAAGCTGCAGAGGAACATGCCGGTAACTTTGGCAGAAATGATACGTGTGGCAGATAGCTACGCATTGGGAGACCCAATGCAACCGGCGGTTCAAGCTGAACCGGCGCAAGCAAGCCAACCGCGCCATGATCCATACCGGGACAACCGGCATAACAAAAGAAGGGAAGATTTTCCGGATCGGTGGTATGGCCCGCAGTAAGTTGCCGCGGTGCAGGATAACTCTGGTGCCGGCGGAAGCCAGAGGCAAAAAACCGGATCGCAGCCATGGGCGGGTCCTAAAAAACAATGGGTTGAAAAGAAGCCGTGGCAAAATGATGAAAAGTACACCATGGAATCCGCAATGGATCAGCCATGCCGGTGGCACACACCAAATCCGGCAAGACCCGCGAACCACTTGACAAAAGATTGCACTTGGACGAAAAGGTTGATGGAAAGAGGCATGATGAAAGATGCCAGGGATTAGGGTGCCGGAAGACTTCCACCACCACCCCCGCTTACCGGAGCAAATGCTTTACCGGTACACCCTCAGCCGAACCGGCAGCAACAACAAGTTCATCAGGTGGCACAAGGTATTAACCAAGCCCCACAACCGGCACCTTTAGGCCGGAATGTTTATCAGGACCCGGACATGTGCTGTGTTGTGTTCGTGACTGAGCCAACCGACAAGCAAAGCATGCGTCGCCGTTCCATGGAGGTAAACGCAGTGATGCCGGCAGTGCCAAAATACATGCTGTGGTCAGATCAGGAAATTACCTGGTCATTCAAAGATCACCCTAAGATCATGCCGAATCCGGGTGGTTACGCTCTCGTTGTGGACCCAATCATGCATGGGCCAACGGCTCGCGTCAAATTCAGCAAGGTGCTGATAGACAATGGGAGCAGTATAAACATTATGTACCGGCATACCATGCACACGCTTGGCATAACAGAAAACATGCTTCAGCCCACTCACACAACATTCCACGGAATCGTTCCGGGGTTGTCCTGTTCGCCCATGGGAAAAGTCCGGGTGGATGTATCGTTTGGGGGACGCGATAATTGCCGGGTGGAAAATCTCTTGTTTGAGGTGGTGGACCTAGACAGCCCTTATCATGCACTGCTGGGGAGACCGGCATTGGCCGCGTTCATGGCCTCGACTCATTCGGCGTATCTTAAGATGAAGATGCCGGCACCCAACGGACCCTTAACCGTGGTGGGAAACTACAAAGTGTCGCTGGAAACTGCTTCTGCCGGATCAAATCTGGCTGAATCGCTGGTGATAGCGGAAGAAAAAAGGAGAATGCAAACTGCGGTTGCGCTGGCTCAATCCTCCCAGCTGAACTTAGCGGCAATGAGCAGCCAGTTCGGCTCACCGGCTTTCAAGCCGACAAAAGAAACAAAGGACATTGTGCTGGATCCGGCTTACCCAGAGCGTACCGTTCGTATCGGTGCCGGCCTGAATGAGGCATAGGAAAGCGCGCTCGTCAACTTCCTCCGTGAGAATTGGAACATCTTTGCCTGGTCTACTGATGACTTGGTGGGCGTGCCGAGGGAGTTGGCTGAGCATCCTCTGAATGTCCGGAAGGACGCGAAGCCGGTGCGGCAACCTTTACGCCGGTTTGCTGAGGATAGGAGGAAGATCATTGGAGAGGAAGTAACAAAGTTACTGGTTTCCGGCTTCATCGTGGAAGTACTGCACACTGAGTGGCTGGCCAATCCGGTGCTGGTCGAAAAGAAAAAGGAAGAAGACCCCAAGGCTCCAAAGGTGTGGCGCATGTGCATCGACTACACCAACCTGAACAAAGCTTGCCCAAAAGATCCTTTCCCTTTACCCCGGATTGATCAAGTGATCGATTCCACTGCTGGTTGTGAACTGTTGTCTTTCCTGGATGCATATTCCGGTTTCCACCAAATTCCCTTGAAAAAGGAAGATCAAATAAAGACTGCGTTTATTACCCCGCACGGGGCTTATTGCTATGTCACTATGCCATTCGGTTTGCGCAACGCTGGTGCAACGTACCAGCGCTGTATGCAAAAGTGTTTGTTTGATCAAATTGGAAAAAATGTGCAAGTGTATGTGGACGATGTTGTCATAAAAACTAAAGTAAAAGAAACCTTGATCAGCGATCTAAGGCAAACATTTGACAACCTGAGAAGGTTCCGGATGAAACTCAATCCGGCTAAATGCACTTTCGGTGTTCCTGCCGGTAAACTTCTGGGTTTTCTCGTGTCAAGCCGTGGGATAGAGGTTAATCCGGTAAAAATCCGGGCTATTGAAAGAATGAACATACCGAGAGATCTCAAAGATGTGCAGAAGTTTACCGGAAGCTTGGCATCGCTAAGCCGGTTTGTAAGCCGGTTGGGCGAAAAGGCTTTGCCGCTGTATGCTTTAATGAAAAAATCCGATACCTTCGTCTGGACCCCGCAGGCAGACACAGTGTTTAAAGAGCTAAAGAAAATGCTAGCAACCGCACCGGTATTGGCTTCACCTTTGGAAAGGGAACCCATGTTGTTGTACATAGCAGCAACAAACCGGGTCGTGAGCGTTGTGGTTGTGGTAGAGAGAGAGAGGAGGAAGGAAAAACCGTGCAAAGACCGGTATACTACCTGAGCGAGGTGCTCTCCCTCTCAAAACAAAACTACCCTCACTTCCAAAAAATGGCTTACGGCGTGTACATGGCCGCCACAAAGCTCAAGCACTACTTTGAGGAACATCCCATGACGGTGGTGAGCGAGGCACCCATTTCAGATATCATGTGTAATAAAGATGCTAGCGGCAGGATTGCCAAATGGGCAATTCAGCTATCGCCGTATGTACCGGTATATGAAAGAAGAGAGGCCATAAAATCGCAAGCCTTGGCTGATTTTCTGGGCGATTGGGCCGAGACGCAATACAAACCGCCGGAACAAAAAGTGGAATACTGGAAGATGCACTTTGATGGATCCAAGCTCAAAGAGGGTCTAGGTGCCGGTGTGGTTCTTACTTCACCAAAAGGAGACCATCTCCGGTATGTTTTACAAGTGCATTTCAGGGCATCAAACAATGTCGCTGAGTATGAGGCTCTAATTCACGGGCTTAAGGTCGCAAAGGAAATCGGTGCACACCGGATCATTTGCTACGGTGATTCAGATCTTGTGGTGCAACAATGTTCCGGAGATTGGGACGCAAAAGATGCCAACATGGCCTCATACCGGTTTCATGTGCAAAAGATTGCCGGATTCTTCGAAGGGTGTGAATTCCACCATGTGCCGCGGGCGGAAAATGAAGCCGCGGATACACTCTCTAAGTTGGGATCCTCCCGGCAGGAAATTCCTCCCGGAGTAGCATTGGCTCACCTAAGGGTGCCATCCATCAAACCGAGTTCGGAATCTGAATCAATTTTTGTACCGGAGTCACACGTTGTGCCAATGGACATTGACGAGGGAAACCCGGGGACTATACCGGTAAACTCGGGGACTGCCGGATCCATACAGGAAGAAGCTATGCTGGTGGACAGAATGGAGGTGGATGTGCCGGTATTTCTGGTTCGGGAAGCACCAACCTGGGTTGAACCTATTAAGGAATTCCTGATCAACGGCACCTTGCCGGTTGACGAAAATGAATCAAGAAGGATACAGAGGAGATCCAAGGCTTATACCATCATCAACGGAGAAGTATACAAAAGAAGTGTTACCGGTATCCTCCAAAGATGTGTGGAACCGGAAGAGGGAAAAGAAATGCTGGTGGAAATTCATCGGGGAGAATGTGGGCATCATGCCTCATCAAGGGCGCTGGTCGCAAAAGTGTTCCGGCATGGATTCTCGGCCTCTACAGCTGGAAAATGCTGAGGATTTGGTACGAAAATGCAATGGGTGCCAGAGGTACGCCAAGCAAAACCATACCCCAGCATCCGGCTTAAAAACTATACCGTTAACTTGGCCGTTCGCTGTTTGGTGCCTTGACATGGTTGGCCCATTCAAAACTGCTAGGAGCAGCTTTACCCACATCCTAGTGATGGTGGATAAATTCACTAAATGGCTTGAGGTCAAGCCTATCGCAAAATGTGATGGGCACACGGCCTTGAAATTCTTGAAAGATGTTATCTTGCGGTATGGATACCCGCATAGCATTATCACCGACAATGGCACAAACTTTGCTCAAGGTGAGTTCAAAAGATTTTGTGAGGATAACAATATCCGGTTGGATTTATGCTCAGTTGCACACCCGCAAGGCAATGGCCAAGTGGAAAGAACCAATGCTTTGGTGCTTTCCGGTATCAAGCCAAGGCTAATTGAACCGCTTGAAAAGACACCGGGATGCTGGCTTGATGAGTTACCATCAGTGCTGTGGAGCATAAGAACAACACCAAACCGGTCAACCGGATACACTCCATTCTTCATGGTCCATGGGGCTGAAGCCGTGATACCAACCGATATCATTCATGATTCACCAAGGGTTCAACTCTATACCGAAGAAGAGGTAAAAGAGGCCCGAGAAAATGATGTGGACTTGCTAGAGGAAGCAAGAGAGCTGGCTTTGGCAAGAACAGCCATATACCAGCAGAACCTCAGACGCTATCATAGCCGGAAAGTTAATCCGAGAGTGTTCCGGGAAGGTGACCTGGTGCTACGCCTAGTGCAGCGCACTGAGGGGCGCCACAAACTCTCACCTCCCTGGGAAGGACCTTTCATTGTGAGCAAGGCTCTACACAATGATGCATATTATTTGATCGATGCACAGGAATCGAAGAAGGGAAAGGCGGACAGGTCAGGAGACGAAACCAAGCGCCCATGGAACATAGCTTTGCTACGTCCTTTCTATTCCTAAAGATGTGCTGTAAGAAGTTCTTTTTTGTACCTTATTTGCTATGAATAAAAGATGCCGGAACCGCGAATAAATCTCGGGGACTATCTCTACCGGAATTGCATGTAACATGTCTATTTTTTCAGTTACCGGTTGCTTAGTGAACATTTTTTCTTTCCGGTTCAGTAGCGTGTCAAACTTACCGGAGTCTTCGACTCTGCTGCTGTCCGCAACCCGGCTTCATGGCAAGCAAGATAAACCGGTAGGAATTAAACACGTGAACGACGAAGAGAGGGAGTGGGAACGAACAATCCGGGAAACTTTAACTAACCCCGGTTATACCGGTTTTTTGTGCAAAATTTCGAGTTATTTCTAAGTTCAATAAAATGCTTGCTTGGCAAAAGAACTTTGGAACTCATACACCAAAAAACCCAGAGAGGTAGGCAGAGCCAAAGTAAAAGAACCAAGTGTGCATCGGATTGGATGCCGAAACAATTCCGGAATCTTCACGGTACAGGATAAAAGCAAACGATAAGTAAAATGCTAAGATAGCATACAAACTTAAACTTCATAAGTTACCGGTATATCTTACCGGCATAAAATGTTATAGCACAGCCAAAAGCGCAAGTATTATCTTACATCATAGACCCCGGCATACCGGGGTAGAATTTAATGATCAATGTTTTGAGATATCAGGGGATACATGTAAAGAGATAATCAGGCAACCGGAGGCTGCGAGCCGGCTTTGGAAGCTTCCGGAGGAGCGTCGCCTTGTTCCGGAGGAGCGCTGCCTTCTGCGGTTTCTTCATCCTCCTCGTCCTCAGCATCTTCTTCGTCGTCGGAGATTTCGTCTCAGACGCCGGAAGGAGGAGGGATGAAGGTGTGCATTTGGGCAAACTCCGCGATCCGGTAGGCGCGATCTTGGCGCTTGACGGACAAGACTGGATCTGTATCTGTGGGCGCGTCGCCGCGGATGCTATGGAAAGCGTCCAGATCCAAATCTTCATACCAGGAGCAGGCGATGCGTAGCGCCGCATCCGCTCCGGCACGAGCCGCAGAGCATTTCCACTCCCGGAACCTCCGGCAGGCATCCTTCAGCCAATCTGAGATGAGCGTCAGATTCACCGGAACGGCCTCCTCAGGCCACAGGACTTTAAAAATATCTATGGCCCTTTCCGGCAGCTCGACCAGATGCCGGTCCACCGCTCTCATGTGGCAGATCCGGGCGGCCAGCGCCACAAGATGCTCGTAGGAATCCCAGGGCGCATCCGGATTAGTCGTGGGTTGCTTAGCCCTGTATTCTGCCACCTTCTTGGAAGCATGCACCTGTGAATCCGGAAAGAGTTCTGCGGGAGGAAGAAGAAAAGAGAACCGGTATGAGAAAATGTTGCCGGTAAGATAGGAAACAAGCTTGTAAGCGGAAAAGACAAAGAGAACAAATATAAAAAGATCTTGCCGGAAAAACAGAGAAGCTTTTAAGCGAAAGAAAAGAGAAAAAGGACTTACTGAAAGCCAGGGCATCGGCTTGCATGACCAACTGGTCATATGCGGCCTGATCCGTGGTGAGGGTGGCGATCCGTTCTTCTGCGGCTTTTCGCGCCTTACTCTCCTCTTCCAGCTCTGTCCGCAGCACCGCGCTGGAGTTGGTAAACTCCTTCAAGGTGTCATCCAATTTTGTTTCAGCGGCAGCCTTGGCGTCCTTGAGCTCCTGAGAGTGCCGGACTTCAGACTCCATGAGCTTATCCTTCAGCTCAGCGGTGACTTTCCGTTGAGCATCCAGAGCTTCTTGGTGCTCCTTGGCGAGCTGCTCTTTTTCAGCTGCAATCCGGAAGCAAAATGATAAGAAACCGGTAGGTTAAAAAGACGGAAACCAACCGGAAAGGAAAAGATACCTTTGAGCGTGGCGAGCTGGTCGGAGAGGTCCTTGATGGTAGATTCCGGCACAGCTGGCGTGCAAAGAGTTTATATAAGTACTTGGAAAGAAGCAACCGGTAAAAAGAAGCCGGAGGCACAAAAACTAACCTTGGCATTTGCTGTGGGCCTCGGAAAGCTCCCGGTGCTCCCACAGAAGCTCCTCAAAGAGACGCCTCCGGGTGTCGAAGGTGTTCTGTTCAAGTGGAAAAGTTCCGGTAAGAAGATGCCGGTATGAACAGAAAGTTTCACGCTGAGCTGCGCTCTCAACCCGAAACTCGGGGACTGGCTATGCCGGTTTCTTGGTTTTTCTAACAAAGTTTCGCGCTGAGAGCTGCGCTCTCAACCCGAAACTCGGGGACTGGGAAGATATATATAATCTTGAAAAAGTAAAACCGGCATAAATTTAAAGAGTTGTGAAGGTTGTGCAACTAACCGCCACGTTATGGTTGGCGTCGTGCCACGCGGTGTCGAACTCCTTGACCGCGCGCCGCAGCCGGCCAAAGTGCTGACCGGTGTTCCGGGGGCCGGCAGGATCAACCACCGGTAGCCTGTCCTTCCCCAGACCGAGCGTCGATGGGGACAGATCTGCCCGATTCCACTTTTCAGCGTAATCGGCGAGGTGGCCCAGGTCAGCTCCGCCGCGGGTGAGCTCGGTGATCCGGCCCAGCCGAGCTGAGGCCGTTTCTCCGGCCATATGGGCGGTGCGGCTGGCGTGCAGCACGAGGCTCCGTGAACCAGAAGAAGGAGAACTGGCGGCGCTGGCCACCGCGGCAGGGTCTTGCGATGGAGTTGTAGGCCGGCCGGCGGCTGGTGTGCCGGTAGGAGCAGCCGGTGGAGGCGCAGGAGCTTCCGGTGCGCCCTTGGCCACAGAGGAGTTTGCCGGCACGGAAGAATCTGGCACGGACTTAGAAGGAGGGGCAGTTGATGTCGTAGTCTTCTCCGGGATGGGAGGAACCAGAGGTTCCGCCCTCCCGACATCTTCTGTGCCGGCGCCAATGTTGCTGGCGCCGGTGTCTTGAACTTCTGGAGGGGAAGAGAAATCCCCCTCCGCGCGGTGATCTGACGGTTCAGGGGCCGCGTGCCCCGCACTTGTGTTGCCTCCCCGTGGGGAGGCTGGAGATTTGCCAGCACCAGATGGTACCGGACTTGGCTGAGATGGAGATGGGGCCCTGGCGGCACCCTCAGTGCTTTCCGGCCTCATGCCGGTGGCGCTCTTGGCAATCTTGAGCGGAGGGCTAAAAAGATAAAGGAAAAGGAAGTTCAGAAAAAGCTTCCGGAAAAAAGAAAGATCATGAAACAAAAGGAAGGGGAAACGGAAACCTACCCGGAAGATACCGGCATTTCCCGCTTCCGGTAGCACTTGGATGTGACCACCTTCCCGGCCACGGTTTCTATCCGGGAGCGCTTGGGGGGAGGAGCCTCACTCGTGCCGGCTTCAGGTGCCGGAGCCTTCTTCTTCTGGCCCCTGGTGGCAAGTTTGTCCAGGAACTCCTGGCCAACCATTGCCTCCAGCGGAGTGGCGTGCTCCACAATCGGAGGGTTGGCACTGGCAGAGGGGAGGTCTGCACAAAAGCAAGGTATAAGGTACCGAAACAGTAAAATACCAAGGAACCGGAAGCTGCGGCTGAGAACTTACCGGGGCGCGAAGTGTGGGTCCTGCCCATCTTGTGCTTGTGCCCGGCTGCGAGAGGATCCGGATCCTCCTCGTCCAACACACGCTTGCGGATGGGGCCTTGTAGCGCCTCCGCAGTAATGCGAGGAAAGCGCTCGCAGGTCTGAAAAAAGAAAGGAAAAAAGATGGTTAGCAACACATTAAAAGATACCGGAAAAACAACCCGGATTGCTCAGTTCTTACTTCAGCGGTGGGGGGACTCATAGCGCTGAGAGGAAGGAGGCCCCACTCCCAGTCCACCGGCATCTCTGTTTGGCAGATTTGCTTAGCCTTGAGGACTACGTCCTCTTTGCTTAGTGCGAAGCTGGTAATCTTTGTCGGATCACGGCGGCCGCGCATCTGGCTCATCTTGTGAGCCCGGCGCTGGAGAGGAAGCACCCGGCGGGAGATGAACGCCCGGATGATATCGTCGGAGCAGATGCCGGTATCCTTCTTGAGATTCTCTAGGAAGCGAACAATCCGGTTGGTTTCAATATGGTTGGTCCCCGGATTGTACGTCCAGTTGGTTTTTGAAGGCGTCCCCGGTTGGTAGGCCGGCAGGTTGATAAAATCTGCGGTACCCTTGTTCTTCACGTAAAAGAATGTCTGTTGCCATGCCCGGCATGACTCCAGACCGGAGAATTTGAAGAAGGGGCTCCCCTGGCGTGCGCTGATAATGCACGAGCCGCACTGAACCGGAGGTTTGGGGTTCGGAATGTTTTTGCCTTGGACCGAGTTGATCCGAAGGCCAAAGAAGCGAGCGAAAGCTTCTTTTGAGGGAAGGAGACCTACGTAGGCCTCCATGAAGGAAACAAAGCAAGAAAGATAGAAAATGGCGTTGCCAGGGAGATGATGGGGTTGGAGTTTGTAAAAATCAAGGAACTCCCGGAAGAAGTTAGAGGCCGGGAGGCCGAAACCACGCTCGAAATGAGCAGAGAAAACTACGTATTCTCCGGCTTCCGGCGCGGGCTCTACCTCGCCGCGCGGAAGCCGGCAGGCTACCTCAGCCGGTATCCTCCGGGAGCGGTATAGCCAGTCAATCTCCGGCTGCTTCACATCGGAACCTTTCCAGGCGCCGCGGGTTATTGCCTGGTTGGAGCTGCTGGCTTCTTGGCCCTTTCCGGCTCCGGCCTCGGGAGCAGAAGAGGAGATGTTCATCCGGTCGATTTCGGCCTCAAGCCTGCCGGTAGCTCCGCTGTGCTGGCTGCTGCCGGTAGAATCCGAAACATACTCTCCGGAAGACATACCGGTAAAAAGAGCTCGAGTCTATCTAGAAACAACTTTCCCCGAATCTACCCGCTCGCGAAGATCTACGAGTAAGAGAAAAAACAAAGGAAAAGAAAAGATAAATACCCTATCGGCCCAGGAACTGGAAAGCTAACGAGAAAGAAGGTAAGGGGGTTGAGGCTAACCTGAGGCGGAGGATGCGAGGATGTTGGTCGCCGGAGATGCTGCGATGACGAACGGAGGTGAAGAAGAGAAAGAGGTGCCGGGGCGGAGCTTGAGATGGAAGCAGCGGAGGAGCTTCGGTGAAGCGCTGCGGGGCAAAGCCTCGCGGAACTTCCTCACAGGGTCTTGGCGGAACGGCGGACCTTGGCGGCGACCGGCGGCGAGAGGAGCGCAAAGGACGAATGGCTCGGAGTGCTCTGGGAGTGCGAGTGCGGGGAAGAAGATGAAGTGGAACCTCCGCCCCCTTAAATAGAGAGAGGAGGTCGTGGGCCGGCAACCGCTGGGCCACGACGGTTCGCCTGGTGGGCCGCCATGTGGCGCCAGGATACACGCGCGGAAAACGGAATACCACAGGGAAGCCGCATGGATCCGGAACGGCGGCGAGGATCCGGTGTGGCGTCATAATTGCTGGCGCCGAAGTCGAAGGGAAGTGACCTTTGACACTGACGTGCCAGGCACAGTGCGCATGTCACTGACAGGCACTGTACCCGAGAAATTCTCGACTTCGTCGAGGAAAGTCTTAATGACGAAGCTACCGGAAAGATTTGGCAAGGAACCGGATGAGTTTAAATGGAAACCGGAAGGATTAATCCGGTACACTCCGGGTGAGGACCTGGCGTGGTCCATCGGATAGAATCCGCTGGACTATGCTAAATTTGAGATTGGCAGAGAAGCCGGAAGGTTTAAACTGGTTGCCGGAAGGTTTAAACCGGTATCGTGAATGTAAGGGAACCTGGCATGGTCCGTTGGATAGGATCCACCGGACTATACCAGCTTCGGGGACTAATGTTGGGGGGATGGCCCCCGGTATGCCAAAGGCATGCCAAACCGGATGGTTTGAGCCATCAAGATACCGGTTTAAAGGTTATTCCGGCTAACAAGAATTGATTCTATGCGAAGTGAATCACGCCGGTATCCCAGGAGGGGTATACCGGCACCGGCTAAGAAGATACCGGAGTACCGGTACAGGCTACACTGTAGCACGTCAGCAAGGCTGGTCAAAGATTCTCTCAGAGCTAGAGGACAAGGATGAGCGAAGCACTTCAGCTTTAAACGAAGCCCTGACGCCTAAAGCAGAAGGTGACGTAAAAGGTACCGGATGATGTCGGCGCCCCTGATTAAAGAGATACCGGCGTCACCGGTAGCTAAAGTGGCTTTGTAAAGTAGTTTGTCTATTCAAAGATGCCATTAGGGTTTCCTAGGGTTCCTTCCCCTGTAAGCCTCCCTCTCCCCTATATAAGGAGAGGGGGCACACCCTTGCATTGCATGGGTAGGTATTCACAGTCTGAGGATATACACAAACCTGTAATCTCTTGTGATCAAGGAATAGAAAGATCTGAGGGAGAGAAAGTTTGAGTGTTCTTCTTCTTCTTCCTCTGGCCAAGGCCAAGTTCTTCATAGGAAAGCAACCGGCTACCCTTCCGGAAACCCTCCCCCGAATCCTCTAGCGCACATTCGGCCCCAACTTAAGCCATCCCATGGCATCTGTCTGTTCACCACGACGACACTAATATTGAGTTCCACATAGGAACTCCATCTTCATTTCTTCTTCTTGATCATATCACATATATATCTTCAAATCGATGATCTTGATGCCAATACTCAAGATATATCTTTATCTTCATGGCATCCATACTTGAATCCAACACATGGACTACAAGTAGTACCTATGGAATATTCCTTCATATAAACTCAATGAAAACATTAGTTCATAGGGGTTGTCATTAATTACCAAAACCACACATAGGGGCAATATACCCTTACAGTAATGATGGAGATCATGCTCGTGTGCTTTGGAGATGGAGATCAAAGGCACAAGAAGAAAATGCCATATCATATCACATTATCCATGCATTGATGTTTATCCTTTTATACATCTTATTTTGCTTAGATCGCGGCGGTAGCATTATAAGATGATCCCTCACATTAATATCAAGATAATAAAGTGTTCTTCCCTCGTATGCACCGTTGCAAAAGTTCGTCGTTTTGAAGCATCTCGTGATGATCGGATGTGATAGATTATACGTTCACATACAACGGGTGTAAGCCATGTTGCACACGCGAAAATACTTGGGTTTGCTTGACGAGCCTAGCATGTACAGACATGGCCTGGGAACACAGGAAACCGAAAGGTTGAACACGAGTCATATGGATGATATGATCAACATGTTGATGTTCACCATTGAAGCTACATCATCTCACGTGATGATCGGACTTGGTGTAGTGAATTTAGATCGTGTGCCACTAAACAACTATGAGGGATGTTGTATTAAGTGGGAGTTCATTACTAATTTGATTAAAACTTGAACTAATTATCCTGAACATAGTCTGAATTGTATTTTGAATTAATTTTGTAGAATTGGCATCCGTTATCTACCATGCGCTAGTCTTATAGTTGAGATAAAGAAAACTGTTAAATTTGAAAGGAACTTTACGGACTGGTACCGTATTATTAAAGAATCAAGAAATGATTAAATCCTATTGCAAATTTTTGGTAAACCTCAAATTGCTAAAGAGCAATGGTTTCAATTAGTACCTAAAATTATCTTGTCTCCGTGAAACTTGATGTTCAAATCCGTTTGAAAAGTAACTAGCTGAAAAGTTTGTTTTCAGAAATAAGTAAGGTGTGAGATATATGTGATATCTAAGACCTTATTGCAAGATGAGAGAATATAATTTAGTGAGACTACATAAACTCATAAGTTTTATGGGAATGTACGAAGGTTGAAGACGCTTGGCGTCCGGATCCTCCAATTAGTTGGGCACTAACGATATTCGCATATCCATATGAGCCATAGTAGCTTCATCATGAAGTTGTCATGATTTGATGGATAAAATTATGAGTGAAATTGTTCATCACATTAAAAAGGTTACTAATAAGTGAAATTCGGAAGACTTGTCATGTGATGATCAACTTCAAAGTACGAACCTCAAGGTTATTGGTATTTGACCAACAAGCCTAGAAGTTATTGATGTTGAAGTGTTTTCTGAAATATGAGGAAAACCGAAAGATAAACTACAAAAGGTTTTTGGCAGAAAGAAAGAAAAGACTAGAAAGTCTAGCTTAGGTGTATATAGATGATATACATGTTATGAATGTATTTTTTGTTGATCACGCAATATAATTCTTGGGTATTTGTACCATATTGGTTGGTATGAGATGCCATACAACACAATGCAATACAAGAATACAATGGCCTTAGTGACTGACAAGGAATGTGGTAATAATACACGTCTGGAACAAAATAAAGTGTTATTATGTTCGTCGTTGGCATTCTACCTAGCCCTTCAGATTTATAATAAAGAACTTAATAATTGTTATTTTTCTCTGGTCAAATGAAAACAATGAGTTGTTCAAAATATGACCATACTCCATGTACGATGGAGAAGTTATTATAAATCTTAATGGTGAAACACATATGCATAACACTGACGCTAAAATGACATAAGGCAAATGATTTGAATTCCACTTATTTGTGGAACCGCCGTTTAGGTCATGTTAGAAAGAAACGTATGAAGAAACTCCGTGCAAATGGATTTTTAGAGTCATTCGATTTTTGAATTGTTTGGCACGTGCAAATCTTTTCTAAAAGAGAATGACTGAAACATCGTTCATAGGCCAAAAGTTGAACGGGCAACTAGCTTAGTGAAAACATACATGATGATGTATATGGTTCATTGGGCATAGTTGTGTGCGGAAGATTCTTCTACTTCATGAAAACTTCCAACAATGAATTGAGTGTATATATGGATATATTCATTCGATGAGGAAGAAGTCTGAAACATTTGAATGGATTCAAATTTCAGCATGAAGTGGAAATCATCGTAATAGAAAAGTCAAATATCTATGATTGGATCATGATGGAAATATTTGAATTACGAGTTTTAGCGAACATCTAAAAGAGTTACGAAATTGTTCCACAACTCACGTTTCTCGGAACACCATAGTTTTGATGGAGTGTTCGAGAGAAGTATCCAAATCTTGTTGGATTAATGATGAAAAAAAATGATGCCATTATATTTTTGTAGATTATGCTTTAGAGACTACCGCTTTTACACTAAATAGAGCGTCATCATATTCCGTTGAAATGACACCATACAAGTTATGGCATGGGTATAAACCCTAATAGTCCTTTCTTAAATTTTGGTATGCATAGCATAAGTAAATGAGTTTACAACCAAAATCGGATGAATGTCTTTGTTGGTTATCCCAGAGGACTAATTGGGAATTCTTTCCACTATGAAGTCAAAGACAAAAGTGGTTGTCGATGTTTCTTGCTTATTTCCAATAAAAAAAATCTCGCGAAATATTTGAGTGGGAGGACAATGGAACTCGATAAGGTTGATGAACCTGAGCATAATGAGCAGAGTAGCGCAGCATCGAAAATGGTTCCGGAAGCGGCCATGATGCTCATGGCTCCCATGTCTACAAAGTGTTATAGCCATGGAGATCGAAGTACCTATTGAATCTTGTAGGTATGGTTTACTTTGTGATCAAATAAATGATTTGTGGATAAATAATTGTTTTTGAACAATAATAAACCAACTACATACAAAGAAGCTATGATGTGCCCTGACTCCGTTAAATGGCTAAGTGCCATGAAATCCAAGATAGTATCTATAATCAAGCTTGGAGCTTGGTAAACCTTCTGAAGGAATAAATACTTTTTGAAAGTAAATGGATCTATAAAATAAATAGACATGGATGTAAAATCCTTGAACAAGCTCGACTTGTCGAAAGTTTGTTTACGACAAAGTTTAAAGAGTTGACTGCTATAAGATTAGATCTTTCACAGCGATGCTTATAGTCTATACGGATTGTTCTAGTAATCGCTACATATTTCTTTTATGAGATATGTTAGTAGGATGGCAGAAATACATTACTTAACAGAAGTGTGTATAAAGGGTGTATACAAGATACAACCGAGAGTTTTGCTGGTCCGTAGAATACTAGATAGGTATATAAACTTCACTGGATGAAGTGAGTATCACGGAGTTGAATCTTCACCGGATGAAATAATCAAAGAGTTTTTGATTTCATCGGAAACGATGAAGTTGCTTGTATTTGCAAGAAATTAAGTGGGAGCGCTGAGACATATTTATAATACTTTATGTGGATGACATATCGTTGATTAGAAATGATGTAATTTTATACTTGATGTGATTAAAAAGTTTCATTGAAAGGATATGGACTAAAACATATTTGGCGTCAAGATCTATGAAGATAGATTGAAGCGCATAATAAGTTTAAGTCAAAGTACATAGAATAAAATATTGAAGTAATTCAATATGAAAAATGTCAAGAAGGTGTTCATTTCCATGTGGAGGTTTAACAAGACTTGAGTGTATTTGACATTCAATGAGTAAAAACACATGAGTGATTTTAGATCACGAATAATATGTACACAATCAGATGTCCTGTGCTCTAAAGTGTTACGGGCATATACCAGAATGATTCATGTGATGATCATTGGAAAACAGTAAGAATATCCCTAAGTGCTTTGGAAGAACCAAGGATATATAGTTTTGTATGGGGAATGACAAACAAATCGCTGTAAGGTATTGCACCGATATTAGTTTGGTCACATATAAAAATGAATTTCGAATCTCAATTAGGCTAAGTGTTCATTAAAAGGTATCACAATGGGCTAGAAGAAGTCTATGCTAGATTTAGACGAGTTCTAAATATTGTGATGGATTCTACAAACGAAGGCAGAGTATATCATTATTTTGACAATGATCGAGGGTGTTTGAGTTAAGAAGTTCTTTTCGAACTTGGTGTAGTTCCGATAGTGTCAGAACTGTGAAGCTATATTGCGTGTGACAATATTAGTAATATGTTTCAGACCGCGGAATTAAGATTCCACCAGAAGACCAAACATATACGATTAATGCCGACTCATTTGGAAAATGAGTGATGCGTGGAGACGCAAATGAATTGCAAAATACATACGTTTCTGAGCGTGTCAGATTCGTTGACTGAAACCTCTCCCGTGAGCAAAACATGATAAGCACCAGAAGGCCAAGGTGTTAGATCTTTACAAATGTAAACTAGATTATTGACTCTAGTGCAAGTGGGAGACTGTTGGAGATATACCCGAGAGGCAATAATAAAGTGGTTATTGTTATATATTAGTGTTCATGATAAATGTTTACATCCCATGCTATAATTGTATTAAGTGGAAACATTGATACATGTGTGTTTTGTAAACAACCAGAGTCCCTAGTAAGCCTCTCGTTTAACTAGCTTGTTGATTAATAGATGATCATGGTTTCCTGATCATGAACATTGGATGTTATTAATAACAAGGTTATGTCATTAGGAGAATGATGTAATGGACACACACCCATAGTAAGTATAGCATTAGATCAAGTCATTGAGTTCGTCTTGCTATAAGCTTTCGATGCATAGTAACCTAATCATTCGACCATGAGATCATGTAAATCACTTACACCGGATGGGTACTTTGATTACATCAAACGCCACTTCGTAAATGGGTGGTTATAAAGATGGGA
Source organism: Lolium perenne (assembly GCF_019359855.2). Lineage (NCBI taxonomy): Eukaryota > Viridiplantae > Streptophyta > Magnoliopsida > Poales > Poaceae > Lolium > Lolium perenne. The sequence goes on from NC_067249.2 coordinate 259,723,912, forward strand.
TTAAGTATTCTGAAAGTATGAGTTGAAGCGCATGGAGCCATGGATCGAGAGTGGGATTTGTCCATCCTGATGACGGATAGATATGGTCTGGGCCCTCTCGGTGGAATGTCATCTAATTAGCTTGCAAGCATGTGACAAGGTCACAAGTGATGACATACCACGGTATGAGTAAAGAGTACTTATCGGTAACGAGGTTGAACTAGGTATAGAGATACCGATGATCGAACCTCGGATAAGTAAAGTATCGCGCGACAAAAGGAATCAGTATCGTATGTAAATGGTTCATTCGATCACGAAGTCATCGTTGAATATGTGGGAGCCATTATGGATCTCCAGGTCCCGCTATTGGTTATTGATCGGAGAGGTGTCTCGGTCATGTCTGCATAGTTCGCGAACCGTAGGGTGACACGCTTAAGGTTCGATGTTGTTAAGTAGATATGGAATATGAGATGGAGACGGAATATTGTTCGGAGTCTCGGATGGGATCTAGGACATCACGAGGAGGTCTGGAATGGTCCGGAGAATAAGATTCATATAAGGCAAGTTATTTTTCGGGCTTCGAAAAAGTTCGGGAATTTTCCGGTGGAAGACCGGGAAGTTTCTAGAAGGTTCCGGAGGGGCCACCAGTGGGCCCACGACCCTGGGAAGGGCCACATGAGCCGAGGGGGTGCAGCCCAGCCCTAATGGGCCAGGCGCACCACAACCTCAAGGCCCATGCCGGCCAACCCCTAGGGTTTTGGGGAAACCCTAAAGGGGGGAAGACTTGGGGGGTAAGTTTCCCCCCCTTCCCTCTTGGTGCGCCGGCCCTAGGGCTTGGAGGAGGGGCCAAGGCAGCCCTGGCCGACCCTCCCCCTATATAAAGAGGGGAGGGGGCAGGGGCGCAGCAAATCCCTTCCCTCCAACCCTAGCCGCCACCTCTCTCCCTCCTCTCTCTTCCTACGCAGGCTTGGCGAAGCCCTGCATGAATTTCTCCTCCACCACCACCACCACGCCATCGTGCTGCTGGGATTCCGAGGGGATCTACTACCTCCGCTTCCCGCTGGAACGGGGAGAGGAAGGACTTCATCGACACCATACGCGTGACCGAGTACGGAAGTGCTGCCGAATTGCAGCACCGGAACGATCGTCTACATCAACCACGAGATCTGATCTCGTTAAGGCTTTGGATCTTCGAGGGTTAGTTTCTCATCTATCTCGTTGCTCCGATCACATAGATTAGATCTTGGTTTTTCCATAGATTGAATCTTGGTTTTATTCGTCTTTGCGGTATAAATTTTTTGTTTTCTATGCAACGAACCCAACACTCCTATCATCATGCAACGGTGACAAACTCATGCATTCCCCAACATATGTGTGCACTCATATATCAGTACAAGAGATCATCATAGAAGATAACAAATACTTATATGCAACCATCAATAAATTATCTCACAATTTTCAAGAACAAGTCACTACCCAAACAAAGACATAGAGGTACAATACATCATGAGAAAATGATAGATTGCCTCACACATCATGTTTTCCAAGAGATTACAAAGGGTAGATGAAGATGGTGCTGAGGGTGTTGATGCAGATGATGATGACCACGCCGGGGGGGGGGGGTGGGGGGTGCAGTCCACCGGAGACGATTTCGACAATGTTCCCCCCTCTGATCTCCACCGGCGGCGGCGTGCTGACTCTCTGTTTATGTGTTTTTGACCTCCGCCGCCGTCTCCCAGAGGAAACCCTAGGGGGTCATATATATATGGGTTTTTAGGTCAAACAAAGTCCGTGGCCGCAAGATTGAGGCTGATCGGACGGTCGAGGGGGAAACTAGCCCTGGTGGTGCGCCTTAAGAGGGTGGGCGCGCCACTGGGCCTAGTTCCCAGCCCTTTGACCTCATGGTGTCCCACTTTGTTCGTCTCGAAAATTTCAAAGCGTGGCCCGTGACTGTGCCCTTTTTCGAGTCTCGTAACTCCTGGAAAGTCAAAAATACTAATAGAAGGTGTTTTCTGCCAGACAGAGTTAAAACCAAAAGAGAGGAGATTGTTTAGAAAATCCCTGAAAACAATATAAAACATGAAAATAGCATTATATAAGATGCAAATATGTGGTAATATGTTGCAATAAACTACAAAGTTTATGCATGCATTTTACATGCATCAGTTGCCCACCTTGACTGCAACATCGCCTTCTCTAGAAGTGGTTGCCGTGGACGGGGGGACACATCTCCCGTCGAGGAAACCGTACCATCCTTGGCCGGTGATGTTGGGGACTGCCTAGTTTGATGCCCTTTAGCGCAATCCACATGTGTACACTAGTTCCTTGGCCACCCAACACAAATATTGTTGGTATTAAGTGGATATTCAAAACCAAGTTTCGTCGTGATGGTTCAGTTCAAAAATACAAGGTTCGTCTGGTTGGTTGCAAGAGGCTTCACTCAATAGCATAGTATTAGTTATCACGACACCTTTAGCCTTGTGATAAAGCCTATCATCGTTCATCTTGTGCTATCCCTTACGGTCTCCCGTGGTTGGTGCCTTCCCCAAGTTGATGTTAGAAGTTCTTTTCTCCATGGTTTTCTCAACGAGGATGTCTGTATGCAGTTGCCTCCTGGTTTTTAGGATTCACACCATTTTCAGTATGTTTGCAAATTACATCGTGCTCTGTACAGTCTCAATCAGTCACCTCGTGCTCGTTATGCTTGATTGAGTGATAAAGTGCCTCAACTGCGTTTTGTTTCTAGCAAGTGTAACATCTCCTCGTACATCTTGGATCATGAAGGTGTCACAGTCTACATGCTTGTTTATGCTCGATTTAGGGGATCATTGCTAGCTCATCTGCATCTGCTATTGGGATATTATTGGGAGCATAAACGCTGACCTTCCCCGAAAGTACCAGGTAAACAAGGGCAAATAGTAGAGTAGCAAAGAAAACAGTGGCAAAAACTAAAATTCCCCACATAGGCCGTCTGATAACTGTGAACTCGAGCCATCATCCGATCATCGTGTCGACAAGAATTAACCTAGGTGCAAAAGTCCACTGCGAAACACACCGCAAGACGACATGAATTAAGCCAACGAAACGAAACGCTACGTAGAGCTACTTTCATCAAGTGGCTCTTTGCGCCATGCGCCCGGTCGTCCTCAGTCGTCCGCTGTCGGCGTCAGCGAACCCGTCATGCATCATCGTCGTCGTCGTCGGAGCCAACGGCGCCGCCGTCGCTGGAGGAGAGGCGCGAGAGCCGGCAGCTGCCGTGGAGGTGGCCGCTGACGCAGACCAAGTACTGGAGCCGGCTCTCGTGCGCGCCGAGGCGGCGGCGCGCGCCGCGCGGCGCGGCCACGCTCCAGACGCTGGCGCCGCAGTAGGGGCACCGCACGGTTGGCTCCAGCGGGGTGCGGCCGTCCACCAGGCGGGCGCGCGTGCGGGACCCCACGAAACCGCGGAACACGCCCCGGTACGCGCCCACGTCGTCGTCGTCGCCGGGCGCCGCGTGCTCGCAAGGGTCCGACACGTACAGGACGTCCCTGCCGCAGCGCCGCGGCAGGAAGCTCCGCCCGGACGTCTTGGAGAACCGGGACACGGGGGCGAAGTGGCCCGGCATGGCGCCGCCGCAGCAGAAGAGGAGCAGCTTCGCCAGCGCCGGCCACCCGCCGCCGACGCGCCCCGTCGCCGTGGTCGTGAGCGCCGCCACCATCAGCGGCGCCCGCGAGGCGCACAGGTCGCGCCACAGCACGCGCTCCGCGACGGCGCGGAGGCGGCGGCTGGCGCGCGCCACGGAGGAGAGCGTCCGGGGGTCCCAGTCGAGCGCGCGGAATACCAGCACCAGCACCTGCTCGTCCAGGAACCCCACGTTGACGCCGCGGATCCGGGCGCCTATGCAGCGCCCGCCGCTGTTCCAGTCGTCGGCGACGATGCCTATGCTGCTGCTGCCGCCGCCGCTGTCGGGGACGCGCAGGCGCCTCACCATTTTCAGCGTGCCCTCGCTCATGATTCCCTCCTCCCGTGCCAACCGTGCTGCCCGGAGGAGAGGCGGTCTGGCCGATCTCGATCCACTCGGCCGGCCGGTCCTGGTAGCGATGCGGTTTGATCAAAAGCCGCACCTTCCAAAGCTCCAAACCGCTAGTGACAAATATCTCCAACGGCAGTCGGTAAACCCACTCTTTTTAGCAAAGAGAGCTCTCTCTTTTTTCCCATTAATAGAAAGCGATATTTAGCTACAAGAAGGAAGTCGGCAACGGATGATTGCTCTTTCGTGCCTCCAACATCAATGCCATTCGTTCTTGGAATGGACTATTGACCACTTGCCCCTCTCACCACCAGTGATATTCTACTAGCACTACCACTTGTCTACTTGTCTTTTTTTTTTTGTTGCATGAAAGACCCCACTTTTTTTTATCAAGAATCTGGGCTGTGCACAGAAACCAAATCTCGTTTGCAGCTGACACCATTTTTGTTTTGTCTAATTTGCTGCAGCTAGCCCAAATTCTTTATTTAAGGCCATGACTAGTGTCTGACATGTGGCGATGGCCGCGACACCGGCACACCAGCGTAGAGTTATTTTTAAGTCCTAAATCATCTATTTGGTACACTTTAAAAATTTAGGCCCACATGTCAGGCACACTTTAAGGCTATAAATCCCCTATTTTGGGCTTGCTGCCATTGGTTAGACAAAGATTTGGGTCAGCTGCAAAAGATATTTGATTTCTATGTTCTGTGCATTAATGACACCAAACCTTGGTGTTATGTGCGATTTCTCTTGCAAAATTGGATAACTTCTGGCATACACATAAGCCAGGCTCGGCTGGTTAACACAAGGCATGACTGGCTCGGCTCCTTGATAGCTCGGGCTCGGCTGTCGGCTCCAGCTTGCAAAGTTTTGCCAAAAAGGACCACTTGCCCCACTGAATTGCCAGAAAAGACCACCTGTGAACGGAATTGCCAAAAAAGACAACCCTATACGTGGCGGCAAGACCCCAGGCGACACGTGGCGACATGCCGCCGTGTGCCGTGGCGGCAGGACCTGCCGCCGGCATGGGTGGCGGCACGTTACGCCGGCGCGACGCCGTCAGCCCGCTAGCGCGGGAAACGACATGGTGGTGGGACATGCCGGCACACCGTGTGGAGGCATGTTGATGTGGCGGCGCACCTCGCGTGGCCGACGCGGGAAACGACGCGGTGGTGGGCCATGCCGCCACACCGTGTGGAGGCAGGCTGACGTGGCGGCGGGAAACGACGCGGTGGTGGGCCATGCCGCCACACCGTGTGGAGGCAGGCTAACGTGGCGGCGGGAAAAGGCGTGGTGGTGGGCCATGCCGCCACACCGTGTGGAGGCACGCCGACATGGCGAGCCTGCCGCCTGTGGCTCTGCGGCACCCTTCTGCCGCCTCCGTCCGTGGCGGCACGTGCCACGTGTCGGCTGGCACACACCACACATGGATGAATCAATGTTTGGAGAACATGAAAGATTATTTGACTTGGCAATAATGAGCTACATTAGTCGAAGGATGACCAAGACAATGATGACATTGATGGTGTGAAAGCTTGACCTTAGAAGACCCATGTCACTCATGAGGAGTGGCTCGACCGAAAGGAAGAGTGGATAAAGACTACCACAAATCCTAGTATGAAGAATGATTTCCCCCGGTGACCTTGTCCTTGACAAAGAAAAAAATATTTATAAAACTTGTTAAAGATATCGAAGATAAGATGGTAAATGGAAACCATTCTTTTGCTAATGCCATGAATTGTTTTTAAGTCAACGGCTTTCAGTGAACCAACTAAACGAGAATGACCAACATGCGTAATAGACAAACCTGCACTATTAAAAACTTGAACTTGGTGCTTCCCATGATAGGGCTCTTTAATTTGGACGCTCAGCCGATCCATGTTGTTGGTGAGATGGTCGGTTTCACCAGTGTCCATGTACCGTGATCATTGTGATGAGAGACGTTGAGTTGTCGAAGCCATGATCGTCGGCTGGTACACCTGGTTGAACCGTTTCTTGCGGTTTAGGACCTCATGACCACAAAACTTGTAGATTTGATAGCATGGTCAAAAATAGGAGTTACGGGTTCCTTTGCTGCCGCCACCACCACCACATTATCCACTACCACCACCATTTCCACTATCTCCATTGCAGTTGCCATAGTTGCCCTATTGACCGCCACCGCCACCACCTTGCTGCCCACTATTTGGACAAGCACCGGAGTTGCCGCTATTGTTTATGTTGTTGAAGGAGAGGACACCACTGCGGCTGGCGTCGCTACACCGGGCAACAACGTTGGCCCAGGTAGAGTAATCATCAGCCTGGGATTTTTCTCCTGCATGGTGTAGAAGTCCGCTCAAGGATGTTGCAGTGGTGTTGAGGGCGGAGAGCGAGGCCTAGAGTGCCTCAAATTGAGAGTTGAGACTAACGACGATGTAACTTTTTCCCACGATCATTTTTATATATTATACATTTTTTCCGACTTTGTATGCAACCAGAAAAGCCGTTTTATCGATATATGACACAATTTTGCAAAAAAGATAGAAATTTATTTTTGTTCAATTCTCTTGCAACTAGATGACATAACACATGGACATTTCGAAAGATTTTATTTTTTACATTTTTATCATTTTCTGCCATTTAGTTGATACTTAAAAAGGCGAGGAGGTGCGTGGAGGGGAAAAAAGTTCAACCTCTACGCTGAGGGTGGTCGTCGGCGTAGATTAAAAAAAAGGGAGAAGGCTATACCGAGGGCAGCCGTCGGCGTAGCCTTGACGCCGTGACAGCGCTGTCACGGCATAACTTTGGTGGGTCGCATGCATAGACCTACACTGATGGCCCACGATGTGCCGAGGGCAGCCGTTGGCGTAGCGTTTCCTACGCCGAGTGCATCGCTACGCCGATGGCCCTTTTGGCGGGCTGGCCTGGTGGCCCATACGTCGGCAGTCCCGACTTTTAGCCGTCCCTGTACGAGCAGACCGTCCGCGCCATTCCTTTTCCTGTAGTGACAATAATATTTCAAACTCGTACATTTCAACCTGTTATCACCAGAATTTAACCGAATCAGGAGGTGGGCCGTGATTTAGATGGGCTTAGAAGCTATGCACGTAAAGGAGATTATAAATCGGTCTTGTACGAGAATTTGGGCTAAGTGGCCCGTGTATCTGTAAATATTAGTAGATTCCATGTCGGTTAGAATTAAGAGTTAGAGTTTAGCTCGTACACGGTTGGGATTATTCCCAAGTTAGAGAGTCTACGGACTATAAATATGTATCTAGGGTTATTGAGAACCAGGACGAACACGTTCACAACAAACCAATCTAGGCGCATCGCCACCCCTTGTTTCGAGGGTTTCTCCCGGGTAAGCGTCATGCTTGCGATCTAGGCAGTATCTGTTTATTCGTTACCTGGTGTTGCTCGTGCTGAAGCCTTGTTGATGGCGAGCAACACCGTTTTCGTAGATGTTTTAGGGCTAACATGGATGCTTTTCTGATATACTTGCTTAGTTATGCCACCCTTCAACGTCTAGCTGCCTTTACAACTATTTTAGGTGTAAGGGCAGCATCTTGCTTAGTCTTTATTTAGTAGATCTGATCCGTTATAGTTGGTCCTTGTTCTCCAAGGATTGGTTTGATATCCGCATGGTTAGGCCTTGCAAACGGGTTGAATGATCCGGTAGTACGTAAAGGCGTAGTTTGCTGGTCCTAGAGGGATTGTTCCGGGAATCGACGTCATGTTGGTTTTTAGGCCTCTTTAGGAATAGTTTTCTATTATCTTACGTATCTGCTAGGCTCAATTACGTGTAGGACGTTCCGGTTATGCGGTGAAAACCCTAAACTGTCGTAGATTGATTCATCTTGGTATTGATTAAGCAGGATCCCCATGTTATTGCAAATCCAACACGAACCATGGGGCAATCGGCTCTTTGAGCCGATCCACAGAGCAATCTAAGAGCCGACCGGGGCTCGTATTTAATGTTTACGTGTTTGCCATGCAGGAAACTAATCGAAGCAATCCAACACCTTCCTGACCAGGTATAGGTCAGGTGGCACGTCCTTGCATTCAGCTGGGACGTGTGCCAGAGGCATTGCGGGCCGTCGCCCGAGGGACCAGAGCCAACCGTAGTTCTGGGAGCCTCCCGGCTCTACTGTGTTGCCCGTCGCTGCTCGCCGGTGGGTTTTGGCAGCAACACATTCTGGCACGCCCGGTGGGACACTCTTCCGCAACTACGTCAACATCTACAGCTGAGATGGCAGACGAACCAGTCACGTACGAAGATTTGCCTGAGGAGCATAAGAAAAAGTATGATGAGATGAAGGCTCTCTTAGAAGCCGATCTCATCGGCTCTTTTGCGAAGACCCGATCACATGGCATCAGGTGGAAAGGGTTCTCGCCCGAAGGTGCTCTCGATCAAGTAGACCTGTCTACCCCTTCAGAGGAACGCACCAGAGCTCTGCGCCAGGAGGTCAACTACATGGTAGCTCATTCTGTACACCGCCATTCTGAGAGCTTGGTAAATGCTTTTGAGCGCGTTGCGGTCCGCGTGGTTCAGGAGATTATGAAGCATCAGTATTCTCCATCGGGGCCAGCCTTAGGGACTCACCAGGGAGAAATCCCGTTCCAAACCAGACCGCAGCTTCCATTTGCACTTGCCGCTCCAGAGCCGCCGGGTTCACCGGCGTACGTCGTCTACAAGGTTGGAGGCGGCCCGGGCGATTACCAATTCCTGTACGAGCCACCTAAAGAAATCACACATGGATATGTGTGCACGTACGTACCGGATTCTAACACCTTCGCGCGCACGAACCAGATTTCAGCAGGAGGGATTCCTGGGGCACTAGCAGTGATTCCGGGAGCGGATGCAGATAAGCAGGCGTGGCTAGCTAAATACGCCACCGGAACAAGTCATGACAGCTCAGCTCCTGCAGCTAGTACAGTGGAACAGATCAGTACGATCTTGAGAGACCAGTTCGGCATTCTGCCAAAGAGGAAAACAATCGGCTATTCCAAGCCGTACCCTAATGACTATGATTTGATTCCACTGCCACCAAAATATCGGCTCCCTGAGTTCTCAAAGTTCAGTGGATCAGAAGGGTCCAGCTCAATTGAACACGTGAGCCGATATTTAGCACAGTTGGACATGATTTCAGCATCAGACCAGCTACGCGTAAGGTTTTTCGCGCAATCTCTCACAGGACCAGCTTTCGGGTGGTACACCTCATTGCCGCCAGATTCCATCCGGACATGGAAGCAGTTAGAAGAGCAGTTTTACATTCAATATCACTCAGAAACCACCGAAGATGGCATTGCCGACCTAGCGCAGGTGCGGCAGAGGCGCGGAGAAACGGTGTCTGAATATATCCAGCGTTTTAGGACTGTGAAGAACCGATGCTATTCGGCTCGTATAACGGAGAAAGAAGCAGTCGAGCTGGCAGTATCAGGCCTCGCAGCACCAATCAAGGACCTGGTTTTCCAAGTTGAGTACAACTCGCTGGCGCACATGGCTATAAAGTTAACAGCATATGAGCAGCGTCACCCGGAGTTGTACCAAGACAAGTTCAAACGTCCGGTAGCCCTGGTCGAGACGGACGAGGTTGGAGATTCTGCAGAAGACCAGGAGGTAGCCGTAGCTGAATGGGCTCGGGGGGCAGCTCCCGTGACCTGTACATGGGTGAAACCACAAGGGCCAGCAAAAGGGTTTGACTTCGATGTGAGTAAAGCTGAGCAAATTTTTGATCTGCTACTCAAAGGAAAACAGCTGAAACTGCCCGAAGGCCATAAAATCCCTACGGCGCAGGAGATAAACGGGAAACCATACTGCAAGTGGCACCACTCGTTCACCCACGTCACCAACGACTGCAAAGAGTTGCGTCGACAGATCCAGTTGGCAATAGAGCAAGGCCGTCTGATCTTTGGGCAGTTTGCCATGAAAGTGGACACACATCCGTTCCCTGGCGTCAACATGGTAGAACTCAGTCGCTCCGCAAGGCGCCGGCTAGATTTCTCGTTCGGTGTCAACATGGCAGGGTCTGCATACCGCCATGGCAAAGACGATGAAGAAAGCAGTCACTCCCGCAGCAAGGACAAAGAGGAGGCCGGTTCAAGCGATCGGCCCCGATATGATGACAAAAGGTACATCACTGAAGAACAAGTCAGGAGCGTGCGGTATCAGCGGCCACTCTCAGACCATCTCCTTAACAAGTATGAGCGTCAGTACGACCGACGTCGGCAGTACGACAGAGATGACCAAAGGTATCATCGGTCTGACGTGGACAATGGAAGATATCATCGGTATGATCGAGATGACGAGAGATATGAACGCCGCGCAAAGGAGACGCCACGAGAGTAGGAAGACGTGGACAGGCATTGGGACTGTCCTTTCTTTAAGCATTGCTGGGATTCAGGGATGAGCCGATTGCCTACAGTCGACAACTGCCCAGAGTGCAGACAGAAGAAGAAGGATACACGCGACGAGTCAGTGTTCAAGCGTCTAGGGCCGCTCCCATCTCAGAACAGGCGAGCTGAGCCACCTCGGGAGGAAGATCTCGAGGATTTAGAAGATGAAGAAGAAGACCGATACCATCGGCCAAGGTGGTGCCCAGATGGACTTAGTCACTCCCAGAAGCGTAGAGTTCAGCGCCTACGTAGCTTGGAGGAAGCTGAGGCGCAATACCTGCATACATTGAGGAAGGCGCGGCCCGATCTGGCCGTGAAAATTCAGCAAACCTTGGACGCAGAAGATCGACCACCAAAGAAGGAATGGCACCCCAAACAAACAAAAGCCGACGCGAAAGCATCGGCTGGCACAAATATGGTGTTCGTACTTCCCTCGGAATTCTGTGCTCCAAGAACCGAAGAAGTGCCGATAGCACAGCTCGACTGCGGCCCACGGCCAGTTATCTTTGAAAAGCCACGGGAGAAGAGCTACAAACATCTGAAGGCCCTGTACCTGAAAGGGTATATCAATGGGCAGCCTGTTGGCAGGATGCTGGTTGACACAGGAGCGGCAGTTAATATCATGCCATACTCCATGCTACGGCGTTTGGGACACTCTAACTCAGATCTGATCAAGACCAACATCACGCTAAGCGACTTCAACGGCCAAGCATCAGAGACTCAAGGTGTTCTGAACGTGGACCTAACTGTAGGCCGGAAAACCGTCCCTACATCATTCTTCATCGTCGACAGCAAAAGCACCTACGCTGTCCTGCTAGGGAGAGATTGGATTCACGCCAACTGCTGCATTCCATCCACGATGCACCAATGCCTGATACAATGGGATGGAGATGAAGTGGAGGTCGTCCAGGCCGATGATTCGATTGAGATCTCAACAGCTGGCATGAACATTTGGGACGCGGACGGTCAAGAGCCGCTCTCTGGAGTCAGTTTAGATGGCTGTGAGCGTATTGAGGTTACAAAAAACGGGGTGAGGCTGGTCTTATCCACTGGCCTGATAGAGTAACCGCATCAAAGTCACTAGATAGGTGTAGCAAGGCCGATCCCTGTGATCGGCCCCAAAAAATAAAAAGAAGTTGTAAACCTTCGTTGAGCAGTGCAATCAAAAAGGAGGCCGATTCAGGCAATCGGTCCATATTACCCTCGTCATACACTTTGCCTGTGTTCAACATTGATCTAGCAGGTGACGGAAAGCTAGGGTATGGGTTTACATCGGCTGACGAGCTAGAAGAGATCGACATTGGTCCTGGGGATAAGCCACGGCCGACATTTATCAGCAAGAAGTTGGATCCAATCTGAGGAGTCTGATGATAGCTCTGTTGAAAGAATACCCAGATTGTTTTGCCTGGGATTACACAGAGATGCCCGGGTTAGACAGGAGCATCATTGAGCATCGGCTCCCTCTTAAGAGAGGATTTCGGCCGTTCCAGCAAAGAGCACGACAGATGAAGGCCGAAGTTTTAGAAGAAGTCAAGAAAGAGATCGAGAAAATGTTGGCTGCCGGGTTCATCAGGCCATGCAGGTAAGCTGAGTGGATTTCCAGTGTCGTACCTGTGGAGAAAAAGGATGGCCGAATGCGCGTCGCCATAGATTTTCGGGATCTCAATAGAGCTACTCCAAAAGATGAATATCCAATGCCGGTAGCGGAGACATTGATCAACGCAGCTGCTGGTCATAAAGTGTTGAGCTTCATGGATGGCAATGCCGGCTACAATCAGATTTTTATGGCTCCAGAAGATATAAACGAGACTGCATTCAGAGTACCAGGTGCAGTGGGCTTGTTCGAATATGTGGTCATGACATTCGGATTAAAAAACGCCGGTGCAACATATCAACGAGCCATGAATTGCATCTTTCATGATTTGATCGGCAAGTTGGTGGAAATCTACATTGACGACGTGGTAGTCAAGTCTGTCTCGGTAGAAGGACACTTGGAAGATTTGCGACGTGTTTTGGACCGAACTAGGAAGTTCGGACTAAGAATGAATCCAAAGAAGTGTGCCTTTGGTGTGACGGCCGGTCAATTCCTGGGCTTCTTAGTTCATGAACGTGGAATTGAGATCGGCCTGAAGAGTCAGGAGGCAGTGCGTGCGATGAAGCCGCCTACCACGAAGAAGGAACTGCAATGTCTCATCGGTAAAATCAACTTCGTCAGAAGGTTCATCTCCAACTTGTCAGGACGAATCGAGCCGTTCATGGGATTGGTAAAGATTAAAGCCGATGAGGAATTTCGCTGGGGGGCAGAGCAACAACGAGCGTTCGACGAAATTAAAGAATATCTAACGAAGCCACCCTTGTTGGTTCCGCCCCAGCAGGACAGACCGTTATATATTTATCTGTCAGTAGCTGACACTTCCATCGCCTCAGTGGTAGTCCAAGTCTATGATGGTCTGGAACGAGTTGTGTTCTACCTCAGCAGAAGGATGTTGGATGCAGAAACTAGGTACCCTGAGATCGAGAAGTTGTGCCTCTGCCTATTCTTTACCTGCACCAAGCTTCGTCACATCCTGCTCACCGCGGAAATGGTCATCATCTGCAAATCAGATGTGGTCAAACACATGCTGTCGGCTCCTGTGTTGAAAGGCCGACTTGGTAAGTGGATGTTTGCATTATCTGAATTTGATCTCCGGTATCAGCCGGCGAAGGCAGTCAAGGGACAAGCGTTGGCTGATCTTATTGCTGAGCGAATCAACACGGATATAGCAGCACTGTCGGTACGTGCATGGGCCATGTTCTTCGATGGATCGGTTTGTGAAGAGGGTAGCGGCATCGGAATCCTACTCGTGTCGCCTCAGGGGGCAACATACTCCTTCTCCATCAGGCTACCTACCCCTTGCACCAACAATGTCGCTGAGTATGAAGCAATGCACAAGGGTATGGAGTTGCTTATGGAAGCCGGAGCAGAGGCAGTAGAAGTTTTTGGAGACTCAAAATTGGTAATTTCCCAGCTTACGGAGGAATACAAGTGTGAGAGCGAGTCCCTCTTCCCATTATGGATGCAATGCCGCGAGCTGATGGCGCAGTTCAGGTACATAAAATTCAATTGGATCCCGAGGTCGCAAAATACCGAGGCCAACGATCTAGCCCAGACGGCATCAGGCTACAAGGACATCACAGAAGGAGCCGATGTTCAGGTATATGCCTTGGAACCAGATGACTGGAGAGCCGATATCTTCAATTACTTGAAAGATCCGGCTCAGGGGGCACCTAAACGGATAAGGTACAAAGCCATGAAGTATGTCCTCATAGGTGATGATATGTTCTACAGGACTTTGGAAGGATTACTTCTCAAATGTTTGGGAACAGCCGAGTCGAATCGGCTTTTGCACGAAGTACATGAAGGAGCTTGCGGAACTCACCAATCGGCTCATAAAATGAAGTGGCTGATCAGGCGATCCGGGTTTTACTGGCCCACCATGCTTGAGGACTGCTTCACGTACTATAAAGGGTGCCAAGCATGCCAGCTGTTTGGGAAAATTCAGATGGTGCCCGCATCAGCAATGAACCCCATCATCAAACCTTGGTCATTCCGAGGATGGGGCATGGATATGATCGGCAAAATCCATCCTGCATCGAGCAAAGGCCATGAGTGGATTTTGGCCATTACAGATTACTTCACTAAATGGGTGGAGGCTGTCCCTATGAAGAAGGTCAAATCGGAAGATGTTATCAGTTTTGTGAAAGAACATGTCATTCATAGATTCGGAATTCCCCAGACTATCACGACCGATGGAGGTTCGGTTTTCATTTCTAAGGAGTTCAGAAAGTTCTGCGATGACATGGGAATAAAGCTGATCCGATCGTCTCCATACTATGCTCAGGCAAATGGGCAAGCTGAAGTGTCCAACCAGAGCCTCATCAAGCTGATTAAGAGAAAAGTTGACGAGCACCCTAGACGTTGGCACGAGGTATTGTCAGAAGCTCTGTGGGCTTATCGCATGTCATGTCACGGGGCTATAAAAACCTCGCCATACCAACTGGTCTATGGACAGGAAGCCGTATTGCCTTGGGAAATTACGGCTGGATCAAGACGTGTTACGTTTCAGAATGATCTAACACCTGAAGAATATGCGGCCCTGATGTGTGATAGTATTGAGGATCTGACGGAACTCAGACTTTGGTCGTTGGAGAAGATTAAAGAGAACAAAGCCAAGGTAGCTTGCGCATACAATAAGAAAGTGAGACCAAAAGAGTTTCAGGTTGGTGATCTAGTATGGGAAGCTGTGTTGCCATTAGGAACTAAAGATAAAGCATATGGTAAATGGTCTCCTAACTGGCACGGGCCGTACAGAGTCGACCAGGTTTTGAAGGGTAATGCATACATGCTCGAGCAGCTGGATGGTGTTAAATTCCCAGTAGCTGTCAATGGGCAACATCTCAAGAAATATTTCCCAAGCATGTGGGATGACGGGCAGTGAAATATGGGGGCCGATGCATAAAATCGGCCAGTAAAAAATATTTTTACATCCAGATCATAGCCGATGTACAGACATCGACTTCAGACTAAAAAGCCGATGCACAACCATCGACTCTAGAGGAACAAGCTCAAATGAGCAGGTAACAGATTATTCTCCCATTGGTTTCGCTGAGGGGTTGAATCTGTGCGTTTGAGTTCTAAGGTTTGCGTGGCCGCAAATTGGGTTTGTTCGGACGGCAATTTGGGGATTTGACTTTACTCTCTCAGATGAAGGTTGCAGATTACCGTGTGAATAGGCAACTGATTTGGCCTGAATTGCGTTTTATGGTAAAGGCCGATGCGCTGCCATCGGCTCTTTGCGCGTTGACTTCCTTTGACAATCGGCAAAATTAATATGGAAGCAAAATCGACATAGGAACATTTTTCTTCATTAATAGAAGGGATTTCTTAGAAAGAAAGAGCCGATTGCTCGAGGAAGGAAGAACAAAAGAGAGGTCTATTGACCAATCTACTGCTACTACTAGTCCTATACTAGTGGATGCTACCCTATGGGCCGTCGCTGCCCTCATCGTCGCCGTCGTAGCTGCCGTCGGCACTGCTGCCGGCGGGCTCCTCGTCGCTGCTGACGGAGCCCTTGGCAGGGGCTCCGTACTCCTCCTCGTCGTCGTCGTCGTCGTCGTCCGATCCGGCGCGGAAGCGCTTCGCCGGCGGGTAGTCCTCGAGGGAATCGTCGAACTCCTCTTCTTCCTCCTCGTCGGAGGAGGTGAAGTCATCCCAGGAGAAGCGGTCGTCCTCGCTCTCCGCCTCCAGCTCCCCATCGACGAGGAATTGGAGGTCGTCCTCTCCGTCGGTCAAGGACTTGTTGTCCTCGGACCAGACGGAGGAGTCATGGTCCTCCTGGTCCCATTCCTCTGGGGCGCGGCGGTTGCACGCCGCCATCCAATCCCACTCCGGCGTAGGTGGGCGGGAGGAGGAAGAGGAGGACTGGAAGGAGAGGCCCGATGAGGCGGAGGAGGAGGAAGAGGAAGACATTGCTACGGAGGAAGGGGTTTTTTTGCCGATGGCTAGTACAGAGCGAGGGGATGAAGAGGCGAACTGTTCGGCGCGGTTAAGTAAAGGGGATATAGTGGAGATTTAATGCTACAGCGGTTTCCGAGGAAGTGGTGCCAAAAAAACTGTCAAATCGTGCAGAGAAGTTGAGAAGGCAAGGCATCATGATGAAAGGATACTGCGACGGTTCTGCTCTGCCACGATATGACCCTACGAAGAAAAACAGAGTGATTTGGAATTATCATTGCCAAAACCAGGGGGGCATGTGTTATCACCAGAATTTAACCGAATCAGGAGGTGGGCCGTGATTTAGATGGGCTTGGAAGCTATGCACGTAAAGGAGATTATAAATCGGCCTTGTACGAGAATTTGGGCTAAGTGACCCGTGTATCTGTAAATATTAGTAGATTCCATGTCGGTTAGAATTAAGAGTTAGAGTTTAGCTCGTACACGGTTGGGATTATTCCCAAGTTAGAGAGTCTACGGACTATAAATATGTATCTAGGGTTATTGAGAACCAGGACGAACACGTTCACAACAAACCAATCTAGGCGCATCGCCACCCCTTGTTTCGAGGGTTTCTCCCGGGTAAGCGTCATGCTGTCTAGATCGCATCTTGCGATCTGGTTAGGCCTTGCAAACGGGTTGAATGATCCGGTAGTACGTAAAGGCGTAGTTTGCTGGTCCTAGAGGGATTGTTCCGGGAATCGACGTCATGTTGGTTTTTAGGCCTCTTTAGGAATAGTTTTCTATTATCTTACGTATCTGCTAGGCTCAATTACGTGTAGGACGTTCCGGTTATGCGGTGAAAACCCTAAACTGTCGTAGATTGATTCATCTTGGTATTGATTAAGCAGGATCCCCATGTTATTGCAAATCCAACACGAACCATGGGGCAATCGGCTCTTTGAGCCGATCCACAGAGCAATCTAAGAGCCGATCGGGGCTCGTATTTAATGTTTACGTGTTTGCCATGCAGGAAACTAATCGAAGCAATCCAACACCTTCCTGACCAGGTATAGGTCAGGTGGCACGCCCTTGCATTCAGCTGGGACGTGTGCCAGAGGCATTGCGGGCCGTCGCCCGAGGGACCAGAGCCAACCGCAGTTCTGGGAGCCTCCCGGCTCTACTGTGTTGCCGCCCGTCGCTGCTCGCCGGTGGGTTTTGGCAGCAACAGAGCCATACTCAAATCCAACATTTAACCTTAGCTAGCGTGTGGGTCACAAGGTCTCATCCACACGTGTTACCATCCTTTGACTTGTAGTGCATGGAAGTATCATGCGTTCAGTTGTTGGTTGCATAATTTTTACATGAAACTTCATTAGTTGCATGACTGATAGAAAGACCAATCCACATTTGACTGCGCTCCCAAATGTCGTGATGGACCCCACAACATTAATTTGCTGAATGCATATGACTCGTTCAGAATTCCATTTCTGCACCTAAACCATAAAGACCAACCCCAACACATCTGTGATGAACTCACGCAGTCACGCTTGATTATAAATACCTTATAAATAAGCAATTCCGTTTAGGAAAGAAACAAAACTAACCAAGCTAACCAATTTTTTCTAGCAAAGTCTACGGGCCTCTCCGTTTTCTTAGAAGAGGAGGATAAACCAGCCTCTAGCTCCTGGTTATTGCTATGATGTTTGAGATGTTAGAGGAAACCGAAAACACAATATCACAATGGGAGGAACGTTCTTGATGTTAGTTAGTTCATAGTCGACATGGTCCCAAATTGTCCTACCAAACTAGATGCCTCTCATCGTAAGAGACTTGGCTACCAATACAACAGTAGCACAATCTATATCTTGTACAGCTTCCCAACGTGCAGGGGAGTTCTTCCTAGCGCACTGATACAAGAATTCGGCACAAGCTACTAAACGTCCCAACATATTAATTTGTTGAATGCTTGACTTGTTCAGAATTCCATTTCTGCTCCCGAACCGTAATGACCAACCCCAACACATCTTTGATGAAGTCATGCAGTCACGCTTGATTATAAATAAGCAACTCCGTGTAAGAACGAAACAAAACTAGCCAAGCTAATCCATTTTTTCTAGCAGAGCTATGCTTCTATGGGCCTCTCCGTTTTTTAGAAGAGGATGATACCCCACCCCCTAGCTCCTGTCTACTGTTATCATGTTTGATATGTTGGAGGAAATCGAAAACACAATATCACAATTCGGAGGAACGTCCACGAAGGCCAGTTAGTTCATAGTTGATGTAGTTCCAAATTGACTTACCAAATTAGATGCCTCTCAACGTAAAAAAGACGTGGCTACCAATAAAACAGTATTACAGTGGACGAAACGGTCAAGGACTTCATAACCCAACATGGATGGCTATATAATCGTAGAATCTTACCTCCTGTGGCTATTTTAGATGACTAGTTCTGTTTTTTCATTCCAATCTTTTGTAGTGACTCGGTATGGTTTTGAATTTTTGGACGGCTGTGTGCATCTTGGTTATGCAGAGGCCGGATGTATTATTTAAACATTTAAGTAATAAAATCCTTTTTATAAAAAAAACAGTAGCACAGACTATATCTTGCATAGCTTCCCAAGCTCTAGTGTTTTGACACTATCCATCTTCAAAGCTTGAATTGAAGTTCTTCTGCAACAACCTGTGCATGAAGTTGATTACGAAGCGCTTGAACAAGTTATGTCTTCCGCTCGCCGTCGGGACTGTCCTTCGACGAGGCTCACTGGTCCGCTCCAGCATGTTCGGTCCATCATGGTGGCCTCCTCGGCGCTACCGGCACTCAGCGATGACGGGCACAAAGAACCCATCCTTCGAGGCAAGAATCCGGTCAAGTGTGAAGGATTGGTTAGGGCTTCACGACTTCTCTCACCTTCGGATCGGCATGCCATTCCCACGGTGAAAAAGTGGTGGGTAAATTTGATTCATCAAAGTTTCAATGGAGGAAGGGCTTGCCTCTTTGGGTATACTCATATCTTGGGAGGTATGAAAGGAGAAAATGCCCACGGCTTTCGAAACTAATATTCCGTGTATGCAATGGTGTTTGACAAGTCCATGTTGATTTAGGGAATGCCTGATGGGCATGTTCGGTTGGTTCATTGGTTCACGCCATATGACGATGGGGTTAGAGCATCTCCAGTCGCGTCCCTCAAAGCGTCCTCCAAACCGCGCCGGATTGAGCGTTTGAGGGACGTGTTTTGTTCGTGCCGCGTTTGGAGGACGTGCTCCCCAGCCGCGTCCCCCAAACGCCGCCCCCAAACATTAAAAATACTTCTTTTTGGTATTTTTATTTCAATTTCCACAAACTAATATATAATTGGGAACATGGTTTACAGGAAGACACAGTTTGGAACATGATTTTCCACAAACTAATACATAGTTTGAACCATGGTGGACACAAATATAAAATTTTGCAAAAAAACTAAACCTAACTAGGCCGTGTATCGAAGGTTTCCTGTGTTCGCTGCTAAGAAAGAACACTCGAGGGCACACCCAGTCACCCAAACTGGAAAATCCAGCGGGAGGATGGTGCCCTTGTTGGTTCTACCGATGAGACGAACATCCAGAAACTTCCGTGCACGTATTCGCTGCGAAGAAACAACACTCTTCATCATCAGTCGTCCTCCTCGTTAGTGATGTCGCCGTGGTAGTCCCGGCGGCAACGCGTCTCGTCGAAGACCTTGACGCTCATGTCCCTGTCGCCGAAGTAGGAGAACAGGAGGATGAAGCCGGCTTCGAGGCTGTGGTGGCGCGCGAACTTCTCCCAGCCGATGTTGAGGTACATCTTGTCGCGCGCGTCGTAGATCACGTCGATGATCCACCGGTAGTAGCTGCACGCAGCCTCCCGCATATGCATCGTGCGAGGGCGGTCATCGCCGGCGACGTACTCGGCGAAGGAGTTCGGCAGCCTCTGGATGCCGCGTGGGTCGCCCTTGAGGACGAGGACGAACTCGAACAACACACCCGGCTCAACGTCCATCTCTGACGGTGAAGACGACGGCGTGGCAGGCGACGGCGAGCGTGACGCTCTGCCACGGCCACGACCACGACCACGACCACGGCCACGACCACGGCCGCGAGCTCGGCCTCCGCCTCTACCAGACATGGCTTCGTCTCTTGTTGAGATGGTGGCGGCTAGGGTTGGAGAGAGAGGCGCTAGGGTTTGTGTGTGAGAGGGACGACGAGAGGCGGCCCTTTTTATAGGCCGGAGGGAGGCGGGGGAGCGGTGGCGCTCATTAACACCGGCACGCAGAGCTAGGTGCGACGAGACGCGTCGCTGCGCCTCTGCGGGAACTGCACCGTCGCTGCGCGCCAATAACTTCCGTCGGGAGGTAGGTGACGGTTAGGTTAAAATTTATTGTGCCGCTGACGGGTCGGCCCCGCCACTCCCCACCTCGCTTTTCGGTGTGTCCGGCGTCCCCAGTGTGTTCCTTCTGGGGTGGGGACGGGCTCGGGGCGCCGGACACCGTATCGGACGCGCCGGACAAAAATGGGCTTTAAAATGCTCTGCGTGCTCCAGGGTTCTCGTCAGGATAAGCTCGTGGCTTGTGTTGTATGTTTTTGTTTTTGTTAGCCGCCTTTTATTTCGTTCATGTCTTTTGGCTAGGAGCATCTCTAACGGCACGATGCAAAAGGATCAATGTGATCCATCTTTGTCCATGCGGGTAGAAAAACTGGAAACAAATCCGACCCAATGGCTCGAGGCAAAGGAATTGACGTGTCCAGATTTGAGCAGGAAAACAGTCGTCGGGACACCACGTGCTTGCGTCCTTGTGCTGCTAGGTCAGGGCATCTCCAACGGAGCGACACATTTTTATGTCCGTTTGCATCACGCATGGACATAAAAAGTGGTCACATGTCCGTATGTGTCAGCCCCTTCTGCAGCGGCAGGGACATATTTTTTGACCGCAAGGGCCTACAATGCAGTGATTAGTGTAAGAAGAGAGAGATAAAGATTCCTTTTGTATGGTGAGGAGTGGCCAGCACATGATCCTATCCTGCATTAAAGGAGGAGAGAAGTAGCCATGCAGCCAAAACAGACGCGCAGACGCATTTCTAACGCATATTTAGTCCACGTTTGCGTTAGGACGGACGCTGTGAACGTTTTGCGTCTAGCCAACGTCCGTTTGCGTCATCTTGGATACCCTAATGCCACCTGGCGAATGCCCTAGATCGGGTAGCTCGATGGATATTTTTTCTTCATACTGTTTCTACAAGAAGGTGAGAACCGGTACGAAAAATGCGGTGCTGAACACCACACCCAATAAACGCGAACTCACATAATGATGCTACAAAAGAAAAAAAAAACACGCACAAGATAATCAACGTGATGATGGCAGAGGAATGGATCGATGGCTACTACCACAGCAATGTTTGTGTCGGTCGTACTGGCGCCCGACAGCCACCGGCGTACGAGTGTACGACCAGAGCAGAAACAGAGATTCCTTTTTTTTTAGCTTATAAGAACAGAGATTCTTGCCATCATCACCTTTTCGCAGTGCAAACTAAATTGTCACTGCTGACGAGTGGGACCTAGTGTGTCTGTGTGGGACGTGGGCCGAGCGTGCGGCATTCACTCGCTGGCCCATTCTACTAGCAGAGCAGCGCCACGGCCTAGTGATGGCCGGTCGGTCGGTGTACCGTAGTGCTAGACAGACTAGTAGTAGTATAGTGGTCTCAGCCTGGCTCGTCTTCCCTTCGCCACCAAGCCTCCATTGACGAACCATCCCCACCTCCGCGTCCCCGTCCCCGTCCCCGCCGCCGCGGGACGCTCCTCCTCCGGCGCGCGCCCGATGGCCGCGCAGGCGATCCACCAGTTCGCCGAGTGCATCACCTGCCACGCATGGAGCCCCGACCACTCCAGTAACGCCACTCCAGTAACGGATCTCACGCGATGAAAAAAATAGATGGCTGGGATTCGCTGGGAGCTCGATCGGACGGCCATCATGCGCTGAGATCGGAGGAGCCTCATGGGGTCTCACCAATTCTCTATACCACCATCCTCCAGAAAACACAAAATCAACCAAATCAGAAAATGAAGACTACTTTGCTTCAGAAGGAACATAAAAGAGGAAAGTTATAATGCTAAGAGTACGTTCCAAGCCAATATACAATTAACAAATCACCGTATCCTACTAATAATATTTTCAAGTTTTTTTCATTTACAGCAGTGCATTGGTTTATCATTGTTTCTCTGTTTTCAACAGTTTTTTTTAGATTATTTGTCGACTTTTGAAAATAAATAAAAGGTATTCCTGTTTAAGAATCATCTAAAGCCATGGTTAGTTCAAATAGGAGTAGCTGCGGAGGAACGTGTGAATGAAATTAGAGAATGAACCAAACTACAGTATGGTTGTAAGTAATTTTACTTGAACAAAGAAAATCCACAACTTGCAGTAGGGTTCGAAGCATAAATGGAAAACACTTACATGACCGAAGAGCAAGATTTCGGCCCAAACTTCCACTTCCAACGCTGAAATGATTCAGGTAATACGTGAAGCGGTGAGTATTTAGCACAATCAGGAACAACAAAAGTCTGAATGTTGAATCATAATAGCTGCAGCTCAACAGGTGCACAATTTCTAAAACAAATCCATGCCAGAGAGATAAGTTACCTTGCAAAATTAATCTGTTTCTACCTCGAAATGGCTCCACCTGTTGAACTGTGGACCAATGGAGCAAAAGAAATAGCCAAGCACACACGTGCAGCTCCAGCAGCCCCTCCTGCTTGCGCCGGCGGTGCGCTGCTCCTGCTGGCTAGCGGTCGTCCAGGGAGGCGGAGCGGCGCGGAGGCTGGGGGTTGGAGACGGGGCGTGGGAGAACGAGAAGGGAGGGCGGCTAGGGAGGCGAGCTCCTGCCGTGTTGGGCGAGGTCTCCTTCTCCCCCATGCCGAGCTCTGCCTCTTCTAGCCATGGCGCCCAAAGGGGAGTTGAGGAAGACGAGGACGAAGATCCTCCAGCCATGAGAGGCCCCGCTGCCGTCCGACCGCCGCCGCCGTCGGAGCTCCCGCAGCGACATCCCACACCCACAACAGCCGCCCTTCTCCACACTGACTCTGCCCCAATACCTCCATAAGCGATGAGGAGGCGGCGGCCTGTTGCTTCCGCCGGGCAGCCGCCGAGAAAGAGGGGAGGCAGGAGGAGGCGGCGCGAAGGGAGAAAGGAGGAGGCGCAGGGGAGGGCGCGGCTGGAGGCATGGGGACGCCCGGCGGCGACGATGGAGGCGTGAGGGGAGGGGAGAAGGCGAGATGCGGCTGCGAGGTGAAGAGGATAGGGTTTGGCTGGTGGCCTCCAGATATTTCTTTGCTGGCCTCTTCTCTCCTCCTTCTGTTGAGCCAATCATACGGTGCCATGTGGATCAACCGGTGGAGATCAAGCGAGGAACGTCCAGCCGGTGAGCGCGATGTGGCGATCGTGGATAGCCTGAGAAGGCCCCTATGGGGGGCATCGTTTATACCTTTAGATGTTTGTGTCGGTCGTACTGGCGCCCGACAGCCACCGGCGTACGAGTGTACGACGAGAGCAGAAACAGAGATACTTTTTTTTTGGCTTATAAGAACAGAGATTCTTGCCATCATCACCTTTTTTCAGTGCAAACTAAATTGTCACTGCTGACGAGTGGGACCTAGTGTTCTGTGTGGGACGTGGGCCGAGCGTGCGGCATTCACTCGCTGGCCCATTGCAATCCGGGACCGAGTCCACCCTTCGAGTTTTCGCTGAGGTACGAGTGAGATAATTTTGTTTCCATGCATGCATGTTTCTCCAAATGTTCTAACATTACAACCCTCCAATCACAGCGCACGAAGAATTGGGCCCGTGGCTTATGTGCTTTGCTTGGTTGCCGTACCATCGAGGCCGCCTCACCGACGAGGCGAACTCCCACTTCAAGCTATGAGGATGAGGATGAGGATGAGGGCGGCGGTGACGATGAGGTCGATGGTGATGGCGAGGATGATGAGGGTGGGGATGAGGATGAGGATGAGGGTGGCGATGAAGATGAGGATGAGGGTGGAGGTGATGGAGAGGATGATGAGGGTGAGGATGAGGGCGAGGAAGAGGTATTGACACTCCTTTTTGCTCGTGGCTTATGTGCACTATAGTTGAGGCTTAACATGATGACTTGCCTTTATGTTGTGTAGGAAGAACTTGGTGCAAAACAACACGATGAGATTGGCATGTCCCAACTTCTTGATGCACCGGCTCCTAGTCAACGGTTGAAGCGGCATAAACCGAGAGAGCCATACACTCCGGATGAATGGAACAAGAAGAAGGCACTTGAGGAGGAGCGGGCACGGAAGGCGGAGCGTGCACGCAAGGCACATGAGGGCGAGGATGACGATGGTCCTAGAAGGAGGAGGAAGAACGAGTACCGTATGAAGGCGAACGCGGACCGCCCTTCGGCCAAAACAGGGAAGGGGAGGGACTGATCAATTGTGCCTCTTGTTGAACTTGTGTGTCCAGTTGACCTCTTGTTGAACTTGTGTGTCTAGTTGAACTCTTGTTGATCAATTATGTGTCTTGTTAAACTTGTGTATCCATTGTCATGTTCCAAATCATGTCATGTTATAATTTCTGTCAAGTTGAACTATTGTTTTTTGCTGTCAAAGTACTGGTTAAACTGACCTTGCTGTCTTACAAAGGAAACAGACCATGGCTCCATGGCTCGCGGAGCCAAGCTCCAAAGCATGGCGCCATGGCTGGCGGAGCCAAGCTCCAAAGCATGGCGCCGTCGGTAGGGGCGTTATGCGGCATGGCGCCGTATGCAGGGGCGTTAAGGAAGCTTGGCGCCGTCGGTTCCTGCATGTGATGGTGAGTTCGCGGCTGAAAAAATTTCCAAGGACCTTGGCTCCATGCAGGGCGGAGCCATGCTCCAAAGCACGGCGCCATGGCCCGCGGAGCCATGCTCCAAAGCATGGCGCCGTTGGTAGGGGCGCTATGCTGCATGGCGCCGTATGCAGGGGCGTTAAGGAAGCTTGGCGCCGTCAGTCGCCGCATGGCGCCGTCGGTTTCTGCGTGTGATGGTGAGTTCGCGGCTGAAAAAATGTCCAAGGACCTTGGCTCCATCCAGGGCGGAGCCATGCTCCAAACCATGGCTCCACCACCCATGGCGCCATGCTTTTGTGCATAGCTCCTTCTGCGACGGAGCCATGCGTTGTCCATGTATAAAATCTTACAGAACCTGCCTCCAAACGATGATGTCGACATGACAAATTTACAGAGCATAGCTAATCAAGTTTTACACATAGTTCGAGCACAAAGTTTACACATAGGTTTCATGCATAAGTTTTACAACATAGTTCAAAGCATAAAAGTTCACAACATCATCGACACGAAGACAAATGATAGATAGTCTACTGAGTACAGCGCCCATATTTTCCTTTCTGCTTCTTCGCATCTTCTTCCGCTGCCTTCTCCTTTGCAAGCCTATCCATCTCTCGTTTTAATTCCCACTCTTTTGCCTTCTTGTCATCTTCTATCATTTTCTTTCTTTTCAAATGGTAATTGATGGGTGTGGTTGACACGTCCGTTGGGAACCCCAAGAGGAAGGTGTGATGCGCACAGCGGCAAGTTTCCCTCAGTAAGAAACCAAGGTTTAATCGAACCAGTAGGAGTCAAGAAGCACGTTGAAGGTTGATGGCGGTGGGATGTAGTGCGGCGCAACACCAGAGATTCTGGCACCAACGTGGAACCTGCACAACACAACCAAAGTACTTTGCCCCAACGAAACAGTGAGGTTGTCAATCTCACCGGCTTGCTGTAACAAAGGATTAACCGTATTGTGTTGAAGATGATTGTTTGCAGAAAACAGTAGAACAGTATTGCAGTAGATTGTATTTCAATATAGAGAATTGGACCGGGGTCCACAGTTCACTAGAGGTGTCTCTCCCATAAGATAAACAGCATGTTGGGTGAACAAATTACAGTTGGGCAATTGACAAATAAAGAGGGCATGACCATGCACATACATATTATGATGAGTATAGTGAGATTTAATTGGGCATTACGACAAAGTACATAGACCGCCATCCAAATGCATCTATGCCTAAAAAGTCCACCTTCAGGTTATCATCCGAACCCCCTCCAGTATTAAGTTGCTAACAACAGACAATTGCATTAAGTATTGCGCGTAATGTAACTAGTAACTACATCCTTGAACATAGCACTAATGTTTTATCCCTAGTGGCAACAGCACATCCACAACCTTAGAACTTTCTCATCCTTTGTCCCAGATATCAATGGAGGCATGAACCCACTATCGAGCATAAATACTCCCTCTTGGAGTTACAAGCATCTACTTGGCCAGAGCATCTACTAGTAACGGAGAGCTTGCAAGATCATAAACAACACATAGACATAACTTTGATAATCAACATAACAAGTATTCTCTATTCATCGGATCCCAACAAACGCAACATATAGAATTACAGATAGATGATCTTGATCATGTTAGGCAGCTCACAAGATCCGACAATGATAGCACAATGGGGAGAAGACAACCATCTAGCTACTGCTATGGACCCATAGTCCAGGGGTAGACTACTCACACATCACTCCGGAGGCGACCATGGCGGCGTAGAGTCCTCCGGGAGATGAATCCCCTCTCCGGCAGGGTGCCGGAGGCGATCTCCTGGATCCCCCGAGATGGGATCGGCGGCGGCGGCGTCTCAGTAAGGTTTTCCGTATCGTGGCTCTCGGTACTGGGGGTTTCGCGATGGAGGCTTTAAGTAGGCGGAAGGGCAAGTCAGGAGGGGGCACGGGGGCCCCACACCCTAGGTCGGCGCGGCCAGGGCCTGGGCCGCGCCGCCCTATGGTGTGGCCCCCTCGTGGCCCCACTTCGTCTCCTCTTCGGTCTTCTGGAAGCTTCGTGGCAAAATAGGACCCTGGGCGTTGATTTCGTCCAATTCCGAGAATATTTCGTTACTAGGATTTCTGAAACCAAAAACAGCAGAAAACAGCAACTGGCACTTCGGCATCTTGTTAATAGGTTAGTTCCAGAAAATTCACGAATATGACATAAAGTGTGCATAAAACATGTAGATAACATCAATAATGTGGCATAGAACATAAGAAATTATCGATACGTCGGAGACGTATCAGCATCCCCAAGCTTAGTTCTGCTCGTCCCGAGCAGGTAAAACGATAACACAGATAATTTCTGGAGTGACATGCCATCATAACCTTGATCATACTATTTGTAAAGCATATGTAGTGAATGCAGCAATCAAAACAATGTATATGACATGAGTAAACAAGTGAATCATAAAGCAAAGACTTTTCATGAATAGCACTTCAAGACAAGCATCAATAAGTCTTGCATAAGAGTTAACTCATAAAGCAATAATTCAAAGTAAAGGCATTGAAGCAATGATGGCATGTAACTCACACGTTCGTTGGGAACCCCAAGAGGAAGGTATGATGCGCACAGCAGCAAGTTTTCCCTCAGAAAGAAACCAAGGTTTATCGAACCAGGAGGAGCCAAGAAGCACGTTGAAGGTTGATGGCGGCGGGATGTAGTGCGGCGCAACACCAGGGATTCCGGCGCCAACGTGGAACCTGCACAACACAACCAAAGTACTTTGCCCCAACGAAACAGCGAGGTTGTCAATCTCACCGGCTTGCTGTAACAAAGGATTAACCGTATTGTGTGGAAGATGATTGTTTGCGAGAAAACGATAGAACAGTATTGCGATGATTGTATTTCAGTAAAGAGAATTGGACCGGGGTCCACAGTTCACTAGAGGTGTCTCTCCCATAAGACGAACAGCATGTTGGGTGAACAAATTACAGTTGGGCAATTGACAAATAAAGAGAGCATGACCATGCACATACATATCATGATGAGTATAGTGAGATTTAATTGGGCATTACGACAAAGTACATAGACCGCCATCCAACTGCATCTATGCCTAAAAAGTCCACCTTCAGGTTATCATCCGAACCCCCTCCAGTATTAAGTTGCAAAGCAACAGACAATTGCATTAAGTATGGTGCGTAATGTAATCAACAACTACATCCTTAGACATAGCATCATGTTTTATCCCTAGTGGCAACAGCACAACACAACCTTAGAACTTTCTGCATCCTTTGTCCCGGGTGTCAATGCGAGGCATGAACCCACTATCGAGCATAAGTACTCCCTCTTGGAGTTACAAGCATCTACTTGGCCAGAGCATCTACTAGTAACGGAAAGCATGCAAGATCATAAACAACACATAGATATAACTTTGATAATCAACATAACAAGTATTCTCTATTCATCGGATCCCAACAAACGCAACATATAGAATTACAGATAGATGATCTTGATCATGTTAGGCAGCTCACAAGATCTGACAATGATAGCACAATGGGGAGAAGACCACCATCTAGCTACTGCTATGGACCCATAGTCCGGGGGTAGACTACTCACACATCACACCGGAGGCGACCATGGCGGCGTAGAGTCCTCCGGGAGATGATTCCCCTCTCCGGCGGGGGTGCCGGAGGAGATCTCGAGAATCCCCGAGATGGGATTGGCGGCGGCGGCGTCTCGATGGGTTTTCCGTATCGTGGCTCTCGGTGAGGGGGTTTCGTCACGGAGGCTTTAAGTAGGCGGAAGGGTAAGTCAAGAGGCGGCACGGGGGGCCCAAACCACAGGCCGGCGCGGCCAGGGGTGGGGCCGCGCCGCCCTAGGGTTTGGCCACCCCGTGGCCCCTCTTCGTTTCATCTTCGGACTTCTGGAAGCTTCGTGGAAAAATAGGCCCCTGGGCTTTGATTTCGTCCAATTCCGAGAATATTTCCTTACTAGGATTTCTGAAACCAAAAACAGCAGAAACAAAGAATCGGCACTTCGGCATCTTGTTAATAGGTTAGTTCCAGAAAATGCACGAATATGATATAAAGTGTGCATAAAACATGTAGATAACATCAATAATGTGGCATGGAACATAAGAAATTATCGATACGTCGGAGACGTATCAGCATCCCCAAGCTTAGTTCTGCTCGTCCCGAGCAGGTAAAACGATAACACAGATAATTTCTGGAGTACCTTGCCATCATAATCTTGATCATACTATTTGTAAAGCATATGTAGTGAATGCAGCGATCAAAACAATGTACATGACATGAGTAAACAAGTGAATCATATAGCAAAGACTTTTCATGAATAGCACTTCAAGACAAGCATCAATAAGTCTTGCATAAGAGTTAACTCATAAAGCAATAATTCAAAGTAAAGGTATTGAAGCAACACAAAAGAAGATTAAGTTTCAGCGGTTGCTTTCAACTTGTAACATGTATATCTCATGGATATTGTCAACATAGAGTAGTATAATAAGTGCAATAAGCAAGTATGTAGGAATCAATGCATAGTTCACACAAGTGTTTGCTTCTTGAGGTGGAGAGAAAAGGTGAACTGACTCAACATTGAAAGTAAAAGAATGGTCCTCCATAGAGGAAAAGCATCGATTGCTATATTTGTGCTAGAGCTTTGATTTTGAAAACATGAAACAATTTTGTCAACGGTAGTAATAAAGCATATGCATCATGTAAATTATATCTTATAAGTTGCAAGCCTCATGCATAGTGTACTAATAGTGCCCGCACCTTGTCCTAATTAGCTTGGACTACCGGATCATCACAATGCACATGTTTTTACCAAGTGTCACAAAGGGGTACCTCTATGCACTTTGTACAAAGGTCTAAGGAGAAAGCTCGCATTGGATTTCTCGCTATTGATTATTCTTCAACTTAGACATCCATACCGGGACAGCATAGACAACAGATAATGGACTCCTCTTTTATGCATAAGCATGTAACAACAATTAATAATTTTCTCATTTGAGATTGAGGATATATGTCCAAAACTGAAACTTCCACCATGGATCATGGCTTTAGTTAGCGGCCCAATGTTCTTCTCTAACAATATGCATGCTTAACCATAGGGTGGTAGATCTCTCTTACTTCAGACAAGACGGACATGCATAGCAACTCACATGAAATTCAACAATGAATAGTTGATGGCGTCCCCAGTGAACATGGTTATCGCACAACAAGCAACTTAATAAGAGATAAAGTGCATAATTACATATTCAATACCACAATAGTTTTTAAGCTATTTGTCCCATGAGCTATATATTGCAAAGGTGAATGATGGAATTTTAAAGGTAGCACTCAAGCAATTTACTTTGGAATGGCGGAAAATACCATGTAGTAGGTAGGTATGGTGGACACAAATGGCATAGTGGTTGGCTCAAGTATTTTGGATGCATGAGAAGTATTCCCTCTCGATACAAGGTTTAGGCTAGCAAGGCTTATTTGAAACAAACACAAGGATGAACCGGTGCAGCAAAACTCACATAAAAGACATATTGAAAACATTATAAGACTCTACACCGTCTTCCTTGTTGTTCAAACTCAATACTAGAAATTATCTAGACCTTAGAGAAACCAAATATGCAAACCAAATTTTAGCATGCTCTATGTATTTCTTCATTAATGAGTGCAAAGCATATGATGCAAGAGCTTAAACATGAGCACAACAATTGCCAAGTATCACATTACCCAAGACATTTATAGCAATTACTACATGTATCATTTTCAAATTCCAACCATATAACAATTTATCGAAGGAGAAACTTCGCCATGAATACTATGAGTAGAAACCAAGGACATACTTGTCCATATGCTACAGCGGAGCGTGTCTCTCTCCCATAAAGTGAATGCTAGGATCCATTTTATTCAAACAAAACAAAAAACAAAAACAAACCGACGCTCCAAGAAAAAGCACATAAGATGTGATGGAATAAAAATATAGTTTCAGGGGAGGAACCTGATAATGTTGTCGATGAAGAAGGGGATGCCTTGGGCATCCCCAAGCTTAGACGCTTGAGTCTTCTTGATATATGCAGGGGTGAACCACCGGGGCATCCCCAAGCTTAGAGCTTTCACTCTCCTTGATCATGTTGCATCATACTCCTCTCTTGATCCTTGAAAACTTCCTCCACACCAAACTCGAAACAACTCATTAGAGGGTTAGTGCACAATATAAATTGACATATTCAGAGGTGACACAATCATTCTTAACACTTCTGGACATTGCATAATGCTACTGGACATTAGTGGATCAAAGAAATTCATCCAACATAGCAAAAGAGGCAATGCGAAATAAAAGGCAGAATCTGTCAAAACAGAACAGTTCATATTGATGAATTTTAAAATGGCACCAGACTTGCTCAAATGAAAATGCTCAAATTGAATGAAAGTTGCGTACATATCTGAGGATCATGCACGTAAATTGGCTTAATTTTCTGAGCTACCTACAGGGAGGTGGACCCAGATTCGTGACAGCAAAGAAATCTGGAACTGCGCAGTAATCCAAATCTAGTACTTACTTTTCTATCAACGGCTTAACTTGGCACAACAAAACACAAAACTAAGATAAGAAGAGGTTGCTACAGTAGTAAACAACTTCTAAGACACAAAATAAAAACAAAGTACTGTAGGTAAAAACATGGGTTGTCTCCCATAAGCGCTTTTCTTTAACGCCTTTCAGCTAGGCGCAGAAAGTGTGTATCAAGTATTATCAAGAGACGAAGTATCAACATCATAATTTGTTCTCATAATAGAATCAAAAGGTACCTTCATTCTCTTTCTAGGGAAGTGTTCCATACCTTTCTTGAGAGGAAATTGATATTTTATATTACCTTCCTTCATATCAATGATAGCACCAACAGTTCGAAGAAAAGGTCTTCCCAATATAATGGGACAAGATGCATTGCATTCAATATCCAAGACAACAAAATCAACGGGAACAAGGTTATT
Organism: Lolium perenne; assembly: GCF_019359855.2. Lineage (NCBI taxonomy): Eukaryota > Viridiplantae > Streptophyta > Magnoliopsida > Poales > Poaceae > Lolium > Lolium perenne. Next base: position 259,755,587 of record NC_067249.2, read on the forward strand.
GTTAACGGTAATGCGAACATTATCAACTTTCCCCAAAGGTTTCTTTGTAGAATGATCAGCAAGATTAACATCCAAATAACAATTTTTCAGCGGTGGCAAGTCAAGCATATTATAGATTTTCTTAGGCATAACGGAAATACTTGCACCAAGATCACATAAAGCATTACAATCAAAATCTTTAACCTTCATCTTAATGATGGGCTCCCAACCATCCTCTAGCTTTTTAGGAATAGAGGCTTTGCGCTCTAGTTTCTCTTCTCTAGCTTTAATGAGAGCATTTGTAATATGATGTGTGAAAGCCAAATTTATAGCACTAGCATTAGGACTTTTAGCAAGTTTTTGCAAGAACTTTATAACTTCAGAGATGTGGCAATCATCAAAATTCAAACCATTATAATCTAAAGCAATGGGATCATCATCCCCAATGTTGGAAAAAATTTCAGCAGCTTTATCACAGGCAGTTTCATGATTTAGCGATTTCAGGCAGTTTTTCGCGCTTTGTATTAGAAGTGGAAACATTGCTAACACCAATTCTTTTATTAGTATTAGTAGGAGGTGCAACAACATGTGTAGCATTAGCATTACTAGTGGTGGTAATAGTCCAAACTTTAGCTACATTCTTCTCTTTTTCATTTTCTTCTCTATCCCACCTAGCGCGCAGTTCAGCCATTAATCTTATATTCTCATTAATTCTAACTTGGATGGCATTTGCTGTAGTAACAATCTTATTATGATGATTCTCATTAGGCATAACTTTCGATTTCAAAAGATCAACATCAGCAGCAAGACTATCGACTTTAGAAGCAAGTATATCAATTTTCTCAAGCTTTTCTTCAACAGATTTGTTAAAAGCAGTTTGTGTACTAATAAATTCTTTAAGCATGGCTTCAAGTCCAGGGGGTGTATTCCTATTATTGTTGTAAAAATTCCCATAAGAATTACCATAGCCGTTGCCATTATTATAAGGATATGGCCTATAGTTGTTACTAGAATTATTCCGGTAAGCATTGTTGTTGAAATTATTATTTTTAATGAAGTTTACATCAACATGTTCTTCTTGTGCAACCAATGAAGCTAATGGAACATTATTAGGATCAATATTAGTCCTATCATTCACAAGCATAGACATAATAGCATCAATCTTATCACTCAAGGAAGAGGTTTCTTCGACAGAATTTACCTTCTTACCTTGTGGAGCTCTTTCCGTGTGCCATTCAGAGTAGTTGATCATCATATTATCAAGAAGCTTTGTTGCTTCACCAAGAGTGATGGACATAAAGGTACCTCCAGCAGCTGAATCCAATAAATTCCGTGAAGAAAAATTTAGTCCTGCATAGAAGGTTTGGATGATCATCCAAGTAGTCAGTCCATGGGTTGGGCAATTTTTAACCAGAGATTTCATTCTTTCCCAAGCTTGAGCAACATGTTCAGTATCTAATTGTTTAAAATTCATTATGCTACTCCTCAAAGATATAGTTTTAGCAGGGGGATAATATCTACCAATAAAAGCATCCTTGCATTTAGTCCATGAATCAATACTATTCTTAGGCAGAGATAGCAACCAATCTTTAGCTCTTCCTCTTAATGAGAAAGGGAACAATTTTAGTTTAATAATATCACCATCTACATCTTTATATTTTTGCATTTCACATAGTTCAACAAAATTATTAAGATGGGCAGCAGCAGCATCAGAACTAACACCAGAAAATTGCTCTCGCATAACAAGATTCAGTAAAGCAGGTTTAATTTCAAAGAATTCTGCTGTAGTAGCAGGTGGAGCAATAGGTGTGAATAAGAAATCATTATTATTTGTGGTTGTGAAGTCACACAACTTAGTATTTTCAGCGTTGGCCATTTTAGCAACAGTAAATAAAACAAACTAGATAAGGTAAATGCAAGTAACTAATTTTTTTGTGTTTTTGATATAGCAAACAAGATAGCAAATAAAGTAAAACTAGCAACTAATTTTTTTGTATTTTGATTTAGTGCAGCAAACAAAGTAGTAAATAAAACTAAGCAAGACAAAAACAAAGTAAAGAGATTGAGAAGTGGAGACTCCCCTTGCAGCGTGTCTTGATCTCCCCGGCAACGGCGCCAGAAAAAGAGCTTGATGGCGTGTAACTCACACGTTTGTTGGGAACCCCAAGAGGAAGGTATGATGCGCACAGCAGCAAGTTTTCCCTCAGAAAGAAACCAAGGTTTATCGAACCAGGAGGAGCCAAGAAGCACGTTGAAGGTTGATGGCGGCGGGATGTAGTGCGGCGCAACACCAGGGATTCCGGCGCCAACGTGGAACCTGCACAACACAAACAAAGTACTTTGCCCCAACGAAACAGCGAGGTTGTCAATCTCACCGGCTTGCTGTAACAAAGGATTAACCGTATTGTGTGGAAGATGATTGTTTGCAGAAAACAGTAGAACAGGTATTGCAGTAGATTGTATTTCAGTAAAGAGAATTGGACCGGGGTCCACAGTTCACTAGAGGTGTCTCTCCCATAAGATGAACAGCATGTTGGGTGAACAAATTACAGTTGGGCAATTGACAAATAAAGAGAGCATGACCATGCACATACATATCATGATGAGTATAGTGAGATTTAATTGGGCATTACGATAAAGTACATAGACCGCCATCCAACTGCATCTATGCCTAAAAAGTCCACCTTCAGGTTATCATCCGAACCCCCTCCAGTATTAAGTTGCAAAGCAACAGACAATTGCATTAAGTATGGTGCGTAATGTAATCAACAACTACATCCTTAGACATAGCATCAATGTTTTATCCCTAGTGGCAACAGCACAACACAACCTTAGAACTTTTTCATCCTTTGTCCCGGTGTCAATGCGAGCATGAACCCACTATCGAGCATAAGTACTCCCTCTTGGAGTTACAAGCATCTACTTGGCCAGAGCATCTACTAGTAACGGAAAGCATGCAAGATCATAAACAACACATAGATATAACTTTGATAATCAACATAACAAGTATTCTCTATTCATCGGATCCCAACAAACGCAACATATAGAATTACAGATAGATGATCTTGATCATGTTAGGCAGCTCACAAGATCCGACAATGATAGCACAATGGGGAGAAGACAACCATCTAGCTACTGCTATGGACCCATAGTCCAGGGGTAGACTACTCACACATCACACCGGAGGCGACCATGGCGGCGTAGAGTCCTCCGGGAGATGATTCCCCTCTCCGGCAGGGTGCCGGAGGAGATCTCCAGAATCCCCCGAGATGGGATTGGCGGCGGCGGCGTCTCAGTAAGGTTTTCCGTATCGTGGCTCTCGGTACTGGGGGTTTCGTCACGGAGGCTTTAAGTAGGCGGAAGGGTAAGTCAAGAGGCGGCACGGGGGGCCCAAACCACAGGCCGGCGCGGCCAGGGGTGGGGCCGCGCCGCCCTAGGGTTTGGCCACCCCGTGGCCCCTCTTCGTTTCATCTTCGGACTTCTGGAAGCTTCGTGGAAAAATAGGCCCCTCGGCTTTGATTTCGTCCAATTCCGAGAATATCTCCTTACTAGGATTTCTGAAACCAAAAACAGCAGAAAACAGCAACTGGCACTTCGGCATCTTGTTAATAGGTTAGTTCCAGAAAATGCATGAATATGATATAGAGTGTGCATAAAACATGTAGATAACATCAATAATGTGGCATGGAACATAAGAAATTATCGATACGTCGGAGACGTATCAAGCAACACAAAGGAAGATTAAGTTTCAGCGGTTGCTTTCAACTTGTAACATGTATATCTCATGGATATTGTCAACATAGAGTAATATAATAAGTGCAATAAGCAAATATGTAGGAATCAATGCACAGTTCACACAAGTGTTTGCTTCTTGAGGTGGAGAGAAATAGGTGAACTGACTCAACATTGAAAGTAGAAAAGCATCGATTGCTATATTTGTGCTAGAGCTTTGATTTTGAAAACATGAAACAATTTTGTCAACGGTAGTAATAAAGCATATGTATCATGTAAATTATATCTTACAAATTGCAAGCCTCATGCATAGTATACTAATAGTGCCCGCACCTTGTCCTAATTAGCTTGGACTACCGGATCATCGCAATGCACATGTTTTAACCAAGTGTCACAAAGGGGTACCTCTATGCACTTTGTACAAAGGTCTAAGGAGAAAGCTCGCATTTTGGATTTCTCGCTTTTGATTATTCTCAACTTAGACATCCATACCGGGACAACATAGACAACAGATAATGGACTCCTCTTTTATGCATAAGCATGTAACAACAATTAATAATTTTCTCATATGAGATTGAGGATATATGTCCAAAACTGAAACTTCCACCATGGATCATGGCTTTAGTTAGCGGCCCAATGTTCTTCTCTAACAATATGCATGCTTAACCATAAGGTGGTAGATCTCTCTTACTTCAGACAAGACGAACATGCATAGCAACTCACATGAAATTCAACAAAGAGTAGTTGATGGCGTCCCCAGAAACATGGTTATCGCACAACAAGCAACTTAATAAGAGATAAAGTGCATAAGTACATATTCAATACCACAATAGTTTTTAAGCTATTTGTCCCATGAGCTATATATTGCAAAGGTGAAGAATGGAATTTTAAAGGTAGCACTCAAGCAATTTACTTTGGAATGGCGGAGAAATACCATGTAGTAGGTAGGTATGGTGGACACAAATGGCATAGTGGTTGGCTCAAGTATTTTGGATGCATGAGAAGTATTCCCTCTCGATACAAGGTTTAGGCTAGCAAGGTTATTTGAAACAAACACAAGGATGAACCGGTGCAGCAAAACTCACATAAAAGACATATTGTAAACATTATAAGACTCTACACCATCTTCCTTGTTGTTCAAACTCAATACTAGAAATTATCTAGACCTTAGAGAGACCAATTATGCAAACCAAATTTTAGCATGCTCTATGTATTTCTTCATTAATGGGTGCAAAGCATATGATGCAAGAGCTTAAACATGAGCACAACAATTGCCAAGTATCACATTACCCAAGACATTTATAGCAGTTACTACATGTATCATTTTCCAATTCCAACCATATAACAATTTAACGAAGAAGAAACTTCGCCATGAATACTATGAGTAGAAACTAAGGACATACTTGTCCATATGCTACAGCGGAGCGTGTCTCTCTCCCATAAAGTGAATGCTAGGATCTATTTTATTCAAACAAAACAAAAAACAAAAACAAACCGACGCTCCAAGCAAAGCACATAAGATGTGATGGAATAAAAATATAGTTTCAGGGGAGGAACCTGATAATGTTATCGATGAAGAAGGGGATGCCTTGGGCATCCCCAAGCTTAGACGCTTGAGTCTTCTTAGAATATGCAGGGGTGAACCACCGGGGCATCCCCAAGCTTAGAGCTTTCACTCTCCTTGATCATGTTGCATCATACTCCTCTCTTGATCCTTGAAAACTTCCTCCACACCAAACTTAGAACAACTCATTAGAGGGTTAGCGACAATAAAAATTAACATGTTCAGAGGTGACACAATCATTCTTAACACTTTTGGACATTGCATAAAGCTACTGGACATTAATGGATCAAAGAAATTCATCCAACATAGCAAAAGAGGCAATGCGAAATAAAAGGCAGAATCTGTCAAAACAGAACAGTTCGTATTGACGAATTTTATCGGGGCACCAGACTTGCTCAAATAAAAATGCTCAAATTGAATGAAAGTTGCGTACATATCTGAGGATCACGCACGTAAATTGGCATAATTTTCTGAGCTACCTACAGGGAGGCAGGTCGAAATTCGTGACAGCAAAGAAATCTGAAACTGCGCAGTAATCCAAATCTAGTATGAACTTTTCTATCAACGACTTTACTTGGCACAACAAAACACTAAACTAAGATAAGGAGAGGTTGCTACAGTAGTAAACAACTTCCAAGACACAAAATAAAAACAAAGTACTGTAGGTAAAAACATGGGTTGTCTCCCATAAGCGCTTTTCTTTAACGCCTTTCAGCTAGGCGCAGAAAGTGTGCATCAAGTATTATCAAGAGATGGAGTGTCAACATCATAATTTGTTCTCATAATAGAATCAAAAGGTAACTTCATTCTCTTTCTAGGGAAGTGTTCCATACCTTTCTTGAGAGGAAATTGATATTTAATATTACCTTCCTTCATATCAATAGTAGCACCAACGGTTCGAAGAAAAGGTCTTCCCAATATAATGGGACAAGATGCATTGCATTCAATATCCAAGACAATAAAATCAACGGGGATAAGGTTATTATTAACGGTAATGCAAACATTATCAACTTTCCCCAAAGGTTTCTTTGTAGAATGATCAGCAAGATTAACATCCAAATAACAATTTTTCAGCGGTGGCAAGTCAAGCATATTATAAATTTTCTTAGGCATAACAGAAATACTTGCACCAAGATCACATAAAGCATTACAATCAAAATCTTTAACCTTCATCTTAATGATGGGCTCCCAACCATCCTCTAGCTTTCTAGGAATAGAGGCTTCGCGCTCTAGTTTCTCTTCTCTAGCTTTTATGAGAGCATTTGTAATATGTTGCGTGAAAGCCAAATTTATAGCACTAGCATTAGGACTTTTAGCAAGTTTTTGCAAGAAATTTATAACTTCAGAGATGTGGCAATCATCAAAATTCAAACCATTATAATCTAAAGCAATGGGATCATCATCCCCAATGTTGGAAAAAATTTCAGCAGTTTTATCACAGGCGATTTCGAGTTTTAGCGGTTTCGAGGCAGTTTCTCGCTTTGCATTAGAAGTGGAAACATTGCTAACACCAATTCTTTTATTATTATTAGTAGGAGGTGCAGCAACATGTGTAGCATTAGCATTACTAGTGGTGGTAATAGTCCAAACTTTAGCTACATTCTTCTCTTTAGCTAGTTTTTCATTTTCTTCTCTATCCCACCTAGCACGCAATTCAGCCATTAATCTTATATTCTCATTAATTCTAACTTGAATGGCATTTGCTGTAGTAACAATTTTATTATGATGATTTTCATTAGGCATAACTTTCAATTTCAAAAGATCAACATCAGCAGCAAGACTATCGACTTTAGAAGCAAGTATATCAATTTTCCCAAGCTTTTCTTCAACAGATTTGTTAAAAGCAGTTTGTGTACTAATAAATTCTTTAAGCATGGCTTCAAGTCCAGGGGGTGAACTCCTATTATTGTTGTAAGAATTCCCATAAGAATTACCATAGCCGTTGCCATTATTATAAGGATATGGCCTATAGTTATTACTAGAATTGTTCCAGTAAGCATTGTTGTTGAAATTATTATTTTTAATGAAGTTTACATCAACATGTTCTTCTTGTGCAATCAATGAAGCTAACGGAACATTATTAGGATCAATATTAGTCCTATCATTCACAAGCATAGACATAATAGCATCAATCTTATCACTCAAAGAAGAGGTTTCTTCGACAGAATTTACCTTCTTACCTTGTGGAGCTCTTTCCGTGTGCCATTCAGAGTAGTTGATCATCATATTATCAAGAAGCTTTGTTGCTTCACCAAGAGTGATGGACATAAAGGTACCTCCAGCAGCTGAATCCAATAAATTCCGCGAAGAAAAATTTAGTCCTACATAGAAGGTTTGGATGATCATCTAAGTAGTCAGTCCATGGGTTGGGCAATTTTTAACCAGAGATTTCATTCTTTCCTATGCTTGTGCAACATGCTCAGTATCTAATTGTTTAAAATTCAATATGCTACTCCTCAAAGATATAATTTTAGCAGGGGGATAATATCTACCAATAAAAGCATCCTTGCATTTAGTCCATGAATCAATACTATTCTTAGGCAGAGATAGCAACCAATCTTTAGCTCTTCCTCTTAATGAGAAAGGGAACAATTTTAATTTTATAATGTCACCATCTACATCTTTATATTTTTGCATTTCACACAATTCAACAAAATTATTAAGATGGGCAGCAGCATCATCAGAACTAACACCAGAAAATTGCTCTCGCATAACAAGATTCAGTAAAGCAGGTTTAATTTCAAAGAATTCTGCTGTAGTAGCAGGTGGAGCAATAGGTGTGCATAAGAAATCATTATTATTTGTGGTTGTGAAGTCACACAACTTAGTATTTTCAGCGGTAGCCATTTTAGCAATAGTAAATAAAGAAAACTAGGTAAAGTAAATGCAAGTAACTAATTTTTTTGTGTTTTTGATATAGCAAACAAGATAGCAAATAAAGTAAAACTAGCAACTAATTTTTTTGTATTTTGATTTAGTGCAGCAAACAAAGTAGTAAATAAAACTAAGCAAGACAAAAAAAAACTAAAGAGATTGAGAAGTGGACTCCCCTTGCAGCGTGTCTTGATCTCCCCAGCAACGGCGCCAGAAATTTGCTTGATGCGTGTGGTTGACACGTCCGTTGGGAACCCCAAGAGGAAGGAGTGATGCGCATAGCGGCAAGTTTCCCTCAGTAAGAAACCAAGGTTTAATCGAACCAGTAGGAGTCAAGAAGCATGTTGAAGGTTGATGGCGGCGGGATGTAGTGCGGCGCAACACCAGAGATTCCGACGCCAATGTGGAACCTGCACAACACAACCAAAGTACTTTGCCCCAACGAAACAGTGAGGTTGTCAATCTCACCGGCTTGCTGTAACAAAGGATTAACCGTATTGTGTGGAAGATGATTGTTTGCAGAAAACAGTAGAACAGTATTGCAGTAGATTGTATTTTAGTATAGAGAATTGGACCGGGGTCCACAGTTCACTAGAGGTGTCTCTCCCATAAGATAAACAGCATGTTGGGTGAACAAATTACAGTTGGGCAATTGACAAATAAAGAGGGCATGACCATGCACATACATATTATGATGAGTATAGTGAGATTTAATTGGGCATTACGACAAAGTACATAGACCGCCATCCAACTGCATCTATGCCTAAAAAGTCCACCTTCAGGTTATCATCCGAACCCCCTCCAGTATAAAGTTGCTAACAACAGACAATTGCATTAAGTATTGCGCGTAATGTAACTAGTAACTACATCCTTGAACATAGCACTAATGTTTTATCCCTAGTGGCAACAGCACATCCACAACCTTAGAACTTTCTGTCACTGTCCCAGATATCAATGGAGGCATGAACCCACTATCGAGCATAAATACTCCCTCTTGGAGTTACAAGCATCTACTTGGCCAGAGCATCTACTAGTAACGGAGAGCATGCAAGATCATAAACAACACATAGACATAACTTTGATAATCAACATAACAAGTATTCTCTATTCATCGGATCCCAACAAACGCAACATATAGAATTACAGATAGATGATCTTGATCATGTTAGGCAGCTCACAAGATCCGACAATGATAGCACAATGGGGAGAAGACAACCATCTAGCTACTGCTATGGACCCATAGTCCAGGGGTAGACTACTCACACATCACTCCGGAGGCGACCATGGCGGCGTAGAGTCCTCCGGGAGATGAATCCCCTCTCCGGCAGGGTGCCGGAGGCGATCTCCTGGATCCCCGAGATGGGATCGGCGGCGGCGGCGTCTCGGTGGGTTTTCCGTATCGTGGCTCTCGGTCTTTGGGGTTTCGCGACGGAGGCTTTAAGTAGGCGGAAGGGCAAGTCGGGAGGGGGCACGAGGGCCCCACACCCTAGGTCGGCGCGGCCGGGGCACAGGCCGCGCCGCCCTATGGTGTGGCCCCTCGTGGCCCCACTTCGTCTCCTCTTCGGTCTTCTGGAAGCTTCGTGGCAAAATAGGACCACCTGGGCGTTGATTTCGTCCAATTAGAGAATATTTCGTTACTAGGATTTCTGAAACCAAAAACAGCGAAAACAGCAAGCGGCACTTCGGCATCTTGTTAATAGGTTAGTTCCAGAAAATGCACGAATATGACATAAAGTGTGCATAAAACATGTAGATAACATCAATAATGTGGCATAGAACATAAGAAATTATCGATACGTCGGAGACGTATCAGTAATCATCCATCATCTTCTTGAAAACCTTGTGATCTTCCTCCCTTTTAATTCTTTCGCGCTCCCTGATACGTCTCCAACGTATCGATAATTTCTTATGTTCCATGCCACATTATTGATGTTATCTACATGTTTTATGCACACTTTATGTCATATTCGTGCATTTTCTGGAACTAACCTATTAACAAGATGCCGAAGTGCCAGTTCATGTTTTCTGCTGTTTTTGGTTTCAGAAATCCTAGTAACGAAATATTCTCGGAATTGGACGAAATCAACGCCCAGGTTCCTATTTTGCCCGGAAGCATCCAGAACACCCGAGAGTCGCCAGAGTGGACCCACAGGGGGCCCAGACCATAGGCTGGCGCGGCCCAGGCCCTGGCCGCGCCGCCCTATGGTGTGGCCACCCCTTCAGCCCTCCTGCGCCGCCTCTTCGCCTATATAAAGCCCCTGGATCGAAAACCCTGATGCGTTCGACGAAACCCACAGAAACCTTCCAGAGCCGCCGCCATCGCGAAGCCAAGATCGGGGGGACAGGAGTCTCTGTTCCGGCACGCTGCCGGAACGGGGAAGTGCCCCCGGAAGGCTTCTCCATCGACACCGCTGCCATCTCCACCGCCATCTTCATCACCGCTGCTGCTCCCATGAGGAGGGAGTAGTTCTCCATCGAGGCTCGGGGCTGTACCGGTAGCTATGTGGTTCATCTCTCTCCTATGTACTTCAATACAATAATCTCATGAGCTGCCTTACATGATTGAGATTCATATGATGATGCTTGTAATCTAGATGTCATTATGCTAGTCAAGTGAGTTTTACTTATGTGATCTCCGGAGACTCCTTGTCCCACGTGTGTAAAGGTGACAGTGTGTGCACTGTGTGGGTCTCTTAGGCTATATTTCACAGAATACTTATTCACTGATGAATGGCATAGTGAGGTGCTTATTTATATCTCTTTATGATTGCAATGTATTTGTATCACAATTTATCTATGTGCTACTCTAGCAATGTTATTAAAGTAGTTTTATTCCTCCTGCACGTGTGTAAAGGTGACAGTGTGTGCACCGTGTTAGTACTTGGTTTATGCTATGATCATGATCTCTTGTAGATTGCGAAGTTAACTATTGCTATGATAATATTGATGTGATCTATTCCTCCTACATATGCATGAAGGTGACAGTGTGCATGCTATGTTAGTACTTGGTTTAGTCTTTTGATCTATCTTACACTATAAGGTTACTAAAATATGAACATTAATTGTGGAGCTTGTTAACTCCGGCATTGAGTACGCAATGTGTTCATCATCCAACAAGAGTGTAGAGTATGCATTTATCTATTCTGTTATGTGATCAATGTTGAGAGTGTCCACTAGTGAAAGTCGCCGTTGCCGGGGAGGAAAGGTAAAAGGTACTCACACTCCGTATCTCGGCTACTAAGCTATTTCCCGGCGCCGTAAGTACTCGAAGCTATTTCCTTTAGATCCTGCAATTGCAACTTTTTGTTTCTTGTTTACACTAGTTTGGCATAATGGACAAGAATGAGCTTCTATTTCTATTTCCTGATTTAAAACATGGATTGTTTGATGCGAAAATTAAAAAACCTATGGAATCTTATTTGCATGCTGGTAGTAATATTAGTATGAACGCTTTGAACACCATTGTTGATAATGATATAGAAAGTTCTAAGCTTGGGGAAGCTGGTTTTCATGATCTTTTTAGTCCCCCAAGCATTGAGGAGAAAATTTTCTTTGATGATACTTTGCCTCCCATATATGATGATTATAATGATAGTAGTCTTTTGGTACCACCTGTTATGGAGGATAAATTTGATTATGATTACAATATACCTCCTATATATGATAGCTACTTTGTTGAATTTGCTCCCACTACAACTAATAAAATTGATTATGCTTATGTTGGGAGTAGTAATAATTTTATGCATGAGACTCATGATAAGAATGCTTTATGTGATGGTTATATTGTTGAGTTTGCTCATGATACTACTGAAAGTTATTATGAGAGAGGAAAATATGGTTGTAGAAATTTTCATGTTACTAAAACACCTCTCTATGTGCTGAAATTTGTGAAGCTATACTTGTTTTATCTTCCTATGCTTGTTACTTTGCTTTTCATGAACTTGTTTATTTACAAGATTCCTATGCATAGGAAGCATGTTAGACTTAAATGTGTTTTGAATTTGCCTCTTGATGCTCTCTTTTGCTTCAAATATTATTTCTTGCGAGTGCATCATTAAAACTTCTGAGCCCATCTTAATGGCTATAAAGAAAGAACTTCTTGGGAGATAACCCATGTGTTATTTTGCTACAGTACTTTGTTTTATATTTGTGTCTTGGAAGTTGTTTACTACTGTAGCAACCTCTCCTTATCTTAGTTTTGTGTTTTGTTGTGCCAAGTAAAGTCTTTGATAGTAAAGTCAATACTAGATTTGGATTACTGCGCAGAAACTGTTTTCTTGCTGTCACGAATCTGGGCCTAATTCTCTGTAGGTAACTCAGAAAATTATGCCAATTTACGTGAGTGATCCTCAGATATGTACGCAACTTTCATTCAATTTGAGCATTTTCATCTGAGCAAGTCTGGTGCCATTTTAAAATTCATCTTTACGGACTGTTCTGTTTTGATAGATTCTGCCTTTTATTTCGCATTGCTTCTTTCGCTGTGTTGGGTGGATTTCTTTGTTCCATTACCTTCCAGTAGCTTTAGGCAATGTCCAGAAGTGTTAAGAATGATTGTGTCACCTCTGAACATGTGAGTTTTTGATTATGCACTAACCCTCTAATGAGTTTGTTTCGAGTTTGGTGTGAAGGAAGTTTTCAAGGGTCAAGAGAGGAGGATGATATACTATGATCAAGAAGAGTGAAAAGTCTAAGCTTGGGGATGCCCCGGTGGTTCATCCCTGCATATTTCAAGAAGACTCAAGCGTCTAAGCTTGGGGATGCCCAAGGCATCCCCTTCTTCATCGACAACATTATCAGGTTCCTCCCCTGAAACTATATTTTTATTCCGTCACATCTTATGTACTTTACTTGGAGCGTCTGTTTGTTTTTGTTTTTGTTTGTGTTTGAATAAAATGGATCCTAGCATTCACTTTATGGGAGAGAGACACGCTCCGCTGTAGCATATGGACAAGTATGTCCTTAGTTTCTACTCATAGTATTCATGGCGAAGTTTCTTCTTCGTTAAATTGTTATATGGTTGGAATTGGAAAATGATACATGTAGTAATTGCTATAAAATGTCTTGGGTAATGTGATACTTGGCAATTGTTGTGCTCATGATTAAGCTCTTGCATCATATACTTTGCACCTACTAATGAAGAAATACATAGAGCATGCTAAAATTTGGTTTGCATATTTGGTTTCTCTAAGGTCTAGATAATTTCTAGTATTGAGTTTGAACAACAAGGAAGACGGTGTAGAGTCTTAGAATGTTTTGAATATGTCTTTTATGTGAGTTTTGCTGCACCGGTTCATCCTTGTGTTTGTTTCAAATAACCTTGCTAGCCTAAACCTTGTATCGAGAGGGAATACTTCTCATGCATCCAAAATACTTGAGCCAACCACTATGCCATTGTGTCCACCATACCTACCTACTACATGGTATTTTCCGCCATTCCAAAGTAAATTGCTTGAGTGCTACCTTTAAAATTCCATCATTCACCTTTACAATATATAGCTCATGGGACAAATAGCTTAAAAACTATTGTGGTATTGAATATGTACTTATGCACTTTATCTCTTATTAAGTTGCTTGTTGTGCGATAACCATGTTTCTGGGGACGCCATCAACTATTCTTTGTTGAATATCATGTGAGTTGCTATGCATGTTCGTCTTGTCTGAAGTAAGAGCGATCTACCACCTTATGGTTAAGCATGCATATTGTTAGAGAAGAACATTGGGCCGCTAACTAAAGCCATGATCCATGGTGGAAGTTTCAGTTTTGGACATATATCCTCAATCTCAAATGAGAAAATTATTAATTGTTGTTACATGCTTATGCATAAAAGAGGAGTCCATTATCTGTTGTCTATGTTGTCCCGGTATGGATGTCTAAGTTGAGAATAATAAAAAGCGAGAAATCCAAAATGCGAGCTTTCTCCTTAGACCTTTGTACAGGCGGCATAGAGGTACCCCTTTGTGACACTTGGTTAAAACATGTGCATTGTGATGATCCGGTAATCCAAGCTAATTAGGACAAGGTGCGGGCACTATTAGTATATTATGCACGAGGCTTGCAACTTATAAGATATAATTTACATGATACATATGCTTTATTACTACCGTTGACAAAATTGTTTCATGTTTTCAAAATCAAAGCTCTAGCACAAATATAGCAATCGATGCTTTTCCTCTATGAGGACCATTCTTTTACTTTATTGTTGAGTCAGTTCACCTATTTCTCTCCACCTCAAGAAGCAAACACTTGTGTGAACTGTGCATTGATTCCTACATATTTGCATATTGCACTTGTTATATTACTCTATGTTGACAATATCCATGAGATATACATGTTATAAGTTGAAAGCAACCGCTGAAACTTAATCTTCTTTTGTGTTGCTTCAATTCCTTTACTTTGAATTATTGCTTTATGAGTTAACTTTTATGCAAGACTTATTGATGCTTGTCTTGAAGTGCCATTTATGAAAAGTCTTTGCTATATGATTCACTTGTTTACTCATGTCATATACATTGTTTTGATCGCTGCATTCACTACATATGCTTTACAAATAGTATGATCAAGATTATGATGGCATGTCACTTCAGAAATTATCTTTGTTATCGTTTTACCTGCTCGGGACGAGCAGAACTAAGCTTGGGGATGCTGATACGTCTCCAACGTATCGATAATTTCTTATGTTCCATGCCACATTATTGATGTTATCTACATGTTTTATGCACACTTTATGTCATATTCGTGCATTTTCTGGAACTAACCTATTAACAAGATGCCGAAGTGCCAGTTCCTGTTTTCTGCTGTTTTTGGTTTCAGAAATCCTAGTAAAGAAATATTCTCGGAATTGGACGAAATCAACGCCCAGGTTCCTATTTTGCCCGGAAGCATCCAGAACACCCGAGAGTCGCCAGAGTGGACCCACAGGGGGCCCAGACCATAGGCCGGCGCGGCCCAGGCCCTGGCCGCGCCGCCCTATGGTGTGGCCACCCCTTCAGCCCTCCTGCGCCGCCTCTTCGCCTATATAAAGCCCCTGGATCGAAAACCCTGATGCGTTCTACGAAACCCACAGAAACCTTCCAGAGCCGCCGCCATCGCGAAGCCAAGATCTGGGGGGACAGGAGTCTCTGTTCCGGCACGCTGCCGGAACGGGGAAGTGCCCCCGGAAGGCTTCTCCATCGACACCGCTGCCATCTCCACCGCCATCTTCATCACCGCTGCTGCTCCCATGAGGAGGGAGTAGTTCTCCATCGAGGCTCGGGGCTGTACCGGTAGCTATGTGGTTCATCTCTCTCCTATGTACTTCAATACAATAATCTCATGAGCTGCCTTACATGATTGAGATTCATATGATGATGCTTGTAATC
Organism: Lolium perenne; assembly: GCF_019359855.2. Taxonomy (NCBI): domain Eukaryota; kingdom Viridiplantae; phylum Streptophyta; class Magnoliopsida; order Poales; family Poaceae; genus Lolium; species Lolium perenne. Next base: position 259,771,098 of record NC_067249.2, read on the forward strand.
TAGATGTCATTATGCTAGTCAAGTGAGTTTTACTTATGTGATCTCCGGAGACTCCTTGTCCCACGTGTGTAAAGGTGACAGTGTGTGCACCGTGTGGGTCTCTTAGGCTATATTTCACAGAATACTTATTCACTGATGAATGGCATAGTGAGGTGCTTATTTATATCTCTTTATGATTGCAATGTATTTGTATCACAATTTATCTATGTGCTACTCTAGCAATGTTATTAAAGTAGTTTTATTCCTCCTGCACGTGTGTAAAGGTGACAGTGTGTGCACCGTGTTAGTACTTGGTTTATGCTATGATCATGATCTCTTGTAGATTGCGAAGTTAACTATTGCTATGATAATATTGATGTGATCTATTCCTCCTACATATGCATGAAGGTGACAGTGTGCATGCTATGTTAGTACTTGGTTTAGTCTTTTGATCTATCTTACACTATAACGTTACTAAAATATGAACATTAATTGTGGAGCTTGTTAACTCCGGCATTGAGGGTTCGTGTAATCCTACGCAATGTGTTCATCATCCAACAAGAGTGTAGAGTATGCATTTATCTATTCTGTTATGCGATCAATGTTGAGAGTGTCCACTAGTGAAAGTCTAATCCCTAGGCCTTGTTCCTAAATACTGCTGCGTTACTCTTTGCTTGTTTCTTTGTTTCAATGTGTTACTACTGCTGCAATACTACCACCATCAACTACTCGCCAGCAAGCTATTTTACGGCACCGTTACTCTTGCTACTATATATTCATACCACCTGTATTTCACTATCTCTTCGCCGAACTAGTGCACCTATTAGGTGTGTTGGGGACACAAGAGACTTCTTGCTTTGTGGTTGCAGGGTTGCATGAGAGGGATATCTTTGACCTCTTCCTCCCTGAGTTCGATAAACCTTGGGTGATCCACTTAAGGGAAAACTTGCTGCTGTTCTACAAACCTCTGCTCTTGGAGGCCCAACACTATCTACAGGAAAGGAGGGGGAACGTAGACATCACTCCCTCTGACACTCAGCCTTCTCCTCCTCGATCTTCCTTGTTGCTTCCGCATATTGCTTTCTGTACTGCAGATGCTTCCAGGATGGTATCTCCGGTACTTCCCACTTGTTCTTCGGCTTCTCTACAACTGGAGCTTTTTTCCCGTAGTTCCTCCAACCTCCGGATGCCATACCTACAAACTGTAGAGATTTACATTAGTACAAAAATGTAAGAATGTTTAATCAATGACGACATAATTTTCATACCTATAATCTATGATCCCGGCGTGGGGCCTCTTAGGTAACCAAACATGCCCCTACCCCTACCCCTACCACTACCACTACCACGAGCACGATGTCGCCCGCCACCATCACCACCATGCACAGCACCATCACCACCATGCCCACCACCATGCCCAGCACCATCACCACCATGCCCACCACCATCACCACCATGCCCACCACCGTCACCACCATGCCCAGCACCATCACCACCATGCCCACCACCATCACCACCATGCCCAGCACCATCACCACCATGCCCACCACCATCACCACCATGCCCACCACCATCACCTTTATTATTGTGTCCCTTCGATCTCTTCCTTTGGCTACAACCTCTATTGTTATGTCCTTCCTCGTTACATTGTCCACAACGGGTCGTGTCACGAGGCTCCGCAAAATGTTGGTTGCCCCATTGCCTTCGGTACCCACCTGCCCAATCATCCATGTCGCCCCGGAAACGCTTTGTTTGAGTTCTACCCCGTTTGACAACCTTTAAAGCCGGATCGGGCCAAAGATCAAGTCCATGATACTCTGGCCATTGACTCTGGTCCAAATACGGTTGAAATCTCCCCGCCCAGGTAGCCTTCATCGCTTCAATTGAGTGCTCCTCCATCCGTACTGTATCCGGATGATTAAGACCCACTTTACGGACGCATGCCGCCGTTATCAAGTGTGAACAAGGGAGATGGTACAATGTTGGCCTCTGGCACGAGCATGTTCCTTTGCGCAGCCAAACCTCGAATGACAGTCCACCGTGTTGTACACCTCCTCTCGTGGTTCCTCCTGGCTCATTAACTTGATAGATCAATTCTTCACTATCAAAGCACTCACACGTTTGTGTGCTTGACTTCTTTGATTGGTACTCCATCCAACTGTCGACCACCGGTGGATACTTGTACTTCTTTTTTTGCTTGTTAAACCCTAGAATCTGCCTATTTGTTTCCTCGCTATAATTTAGGAAATACTCGTTCAACTTTTGAAAGGTATATTCCGCTATTCTTTATCACGAGCAATTGACGGACACCTCTCAAAACACTATTGAAGCATTCGGCCATATTGGATGTCATGTCACCGTACCTCATACCACCATAGTCATAAGCTCGTGCCCACTTCGACCTCTCTGTCATGTTCCTTCTGAGAAACTCATTGCCCCCATCGTTGGTTAGACCATACAATCTGTTGTACAACTTAGTAAAATGTCGAGCGGTGAAAGCGAAACAACAATCTTGTAGATCGTCTGCAAGCTCTTTGTTCCCACATGCTCTGTAGAAGTTGGACACGAAATGCCTGGAGCACCATCGATGGTGCACACGAGCGCACCCTGGAATGTCCTTCTCAACTGCGTTGAGTATCCCTTGATGGCGATCTGAGATGACGCAAACCTCTCTGGTCGGTTCAATAACCTTTGTCCTCACTAGGTGCATGAACCATTCCCAATTGTCATTGTTCTCCACAGTTACCAAAGCAAAAGCCAAAGGCAACAGTTGGTTCGCAGGGTCATGAGCTATGGCAACCAACATTGTGCCCTTGAACCTCCCGGTCAAAAATGTGCCATCAATGGATATAACCGGCCTGCAATGCTTGAATGCCCTTATGCTTGGCCCGAATGCCCAAAATGCACGGCCAAATACTCGGACACTTTCACCTTTCATAGTCCTAGTCTTTGTTCCAAGAGGCTCCACCACATGATATGTTCCCGGGTTTCTTGCCGCCATAGCTCCCAACAACCTAGGGAGGCGGTTATATGCTTCTTCCCAATCACCATACAAAATCTTAAATGCCGCTTGCTTGGCCTTCCACGCCTTCCCATACTTCACCTTGTAACCAAATAGTTCATTTATCAAGTCTATCACCCCCTTAATTGTATATGTAGGGAGTGACCTTATGTTATTGGCAACTCTATAAGCAATGAAAGCGGAGGACAATTGACGGTGATCATCCGCAACTGTGGTATCACGGATATCCTTGCCACTGCATGTATGCATAGATTGGCAAGTTACAATGCTCCATTGTGGCCCTCCTCTGAATGGTCTTGCACGCACAACCCACGAACATCCTTTGTCCTCACACTTGACTGTGTAGCGCACCTTAGCATCCGAGTGAACCACCTTGTACGGTCGATGGTACTTAACCGCGTAGTCCTTGATCCACATTTGAAATTCCAACAAGCTTTGAAATTTCACTCCGGGATTAATCCCATACTTTTTGGGTTTCCTATCCTTTTTAGCGGATACCCTTGGTTCAAGCACTCTACTAATACCACCATCAACTATAGCCTTATTCGCAAGGCTAAGATCTCGGAACAATGATGGGCGATGAGCACGGCCCACCACCTTCTTGTGAGCTGCGGCTTCTTTAACCGTTAGCCCATCCTCATCAACATCTTCGTCGGGCCCTTCATCCTCCGAGTCTGATGCATGAGATCGCAAATAAGGGAGGTCATGGTCCATGTCCTCCTCTATGCAATTTGCCTCCACGTCACCGACTTCATTCTCACGGAGCCCATGCTCCGCTTCATCGCCCTCGTAGTCACCACCCTCCGTTTCCTCCTCTTCATATTCTCACGGAGCCCATTACGAACCGGGCTCATTGGAGGTTGGCTCATTCGAGTGTCGTACACATCGGCACTACGATGCTCAGACGGCTCATCGCGAGCACATGGGGAAGCATGCCGGTTCAAGTCGATGCTCAACCGAGCAACAAACTTCCTTGTGGCAAATAACTCGAGAGACTTATCTTGGGAACCCTCCACAATCTCCTTGTATGCACTCCAATTCAACTCCGAGTCAACGGGCATTATCTTCAACAGATTGTGATGTCCAAACCCGGCATTATACCTTCCAATCAATTCACATGCATCACTTGGCTCCATCCACTTCAAATCGAATCGAATTCTTTCAACAACCTCGGCGTAGGTAGGACTAGTGGTGAATACCATAACTACCTCCTTTGGGTCAACACACTCGGCATTCCCTTTCAAAAAAGCCGCTTTGTCCATATGATGAACATTCACAATTCTTGCCATCTAAAAAAATGACAACAATCCAAATGCATCAAGACCTTTCATAACCCTAACCCTAAGCACCAATTTGAACACCTAATGTTTCATAGTCATCAAACCAAGAACCATTGGCCAGAGTTTCATTATGCAAGATCTAGGGTTTCATTACTTGAGAAAAAAAGCACCAAATCCACAAAATTAATTGGACCAAAAGGGGGAGAATAGGAGAGATTACCTCTTGGGCCTAAAGGGAGTCGAAATCCACCAAGAAACGCCACAGATCTGAGAGATTTGATGAAGAACTTAGGTGGGGAAGTGAGAGAGAGACGAACCACTGGTGGGGGTCGGGCTTAGGAGGTGGAAGAAAACGTTTTGAAGATAAGGACAGCGCAGATGCGGGCCCGAGGGTTATTTCCGCCAAACAGGCATGGCTCCATTGCGGGCGGAGCCATGCTACAAAGCACGACGCCGTCTGGGACGGAGCCAAGCTTCCTACTGGCGGGTCCCACCACGGCCGCTGGAAGCCACGTCAGCGTGGCCATAGCGCCACCGGCAGCGGCGTCGTGGTAGCATAACGCCGTCCACAATGGCGTTATGGTATGGAGTTTGGCTCCGTCTGGTGCGGAGCCAAGCAAAAGGGTCAATTCGTGAAAAGAGTGGAACAGGTTATTTTGTGCGTTCTTACCAGAAATAGGTCAGTTTTGTCAAAATCGACGGCTGGCCCATCCTACTAGCAGAGCAGCACCACCATCCTAGTGATGGCCGGTCGGTCGGTGTACCTGTACCGTAGTGCTAGACTAGTACTAGTAGTATAGTGGTCTCAACCTGCCTCGTCTTCCCTTCGCCACCAAGCCTCCATTGACGAACAACTCCCACCTCCGCGCGCCTCTCCCCGTCCCCGTCCCCGTCCCCGCCGCCGCGGGGCTCTCCTCCTCCGGCGCGCGCCCGATGGCAGCGCAGGCGATCCACCAGTTCGCCGAGTGCATCACCTGCCACGCGTGGAGCCCCGACCACTCCAGTAACGCCCCCTTCCTCCCCCTCGCCCTCTCCCCCGCGCTCTAGATCTCGCGCCCCTCGGATTCGCTCCCCAATCCGTCCGATCGGTGCCCGCACGCGTCGGATTTCAGGCCGGGTTTCTAGGGTTTCGGTCCATCCCCTCGACGATTACCTGTTCATTTCTAGGAAAAACCTGTAGAGTGGTCCGCTGCCTTTCCGTTCCACGTGCTGCGCGGTTCCTCATTCGGAACGGCGAGGGTTTCATTTCGTGGTTCGTATGGGCTGTCGGTTGGTGCCAGCCTGCCAGGTGAATGCCTTGTTGCGGGTGCGTGCATTCACTGATTCTACATTGGGATGGTATAGGTGCCATGAATGATGGATCGATGAATTAATCCCAGCCCAGGTGGGTGCCTCCCTTTAGATTTTCTCATGCTGGAAGCCCTTTCACATGTTTGAGGTTGCCAGGTTCTGCCTGCGTGTTGAGAGAATAATTATGTGGGTTTGGGTTTTTTACAAGGAAAAATCTATAAGTTGACCAAACATATTTCTGTCTTCTGTCAATTGCACGGGCATGTATATTGCCGTTCCGTTACCCTGTTACCTAGCACGAGCTCTTGCGGTTATGTCCTGGAAATGGTTTTGAAATACACATTTCTACCCCTGGCTAGATGCTGCGTGGTATATGCTGTCCCTTCAATTGATCGTGAAAAACACTACTAGTACATACAGTAGATAATACAGTCTTCTTGTAATGAAAAAACCTCATTCGTTGCCTGCTAAAGTTACTGCTTCCTCCGATCCATAGTAAGTCTTGTCATTCTAAGGGAGTAGTAACATTTCTCCCCTGCAAAAATGTCACAACTGTTGTCATTCCAATTTTTATAAATGCACATGCCTTGTCAGCTTGTATTTTAACTTGGCTGGAACCTTTCCTTTCTTTCAGTGATTGCCTTTTGTCCAAATAACAACGAAGTACACATTTACAAGTTCATCGCAGACAAGTGGGAGAAACTTCATGTTCTTTCAAAGGTGACTTTTCTGTTTTTCTCCTGACAAGTGACATGTCATCTGCAATTGCACACCCTCCCTCTCATTAAATTATTTCATTTAAATCAGGACATTAACTTGCTTTGTTTTAATTTTTATATCTTGTAGCATGACCAAATAGTGTCTGGAATAGACTGGGGTAAATCTACAAACAAAATTGTGACAGTTTCACATGACCGAAACTCGTAAGCGTTCAGCCTTATACTTTTCTAATGCTCAAGTGAATATATTTTGTTTCTTAGTCCAAAACAATATAAATACGTTTGTTTTCTGTTCATACCTGCAGATATGTTTGGACACAAGAAGGACAAGACTGGGTACCTACCCTTGTTATTCTCAAGCTAAATCGTGCAGCTTTATGTGTCCAATGGAGCCCAAAAGGTTCTTGTAATAACCTGCCTTTATACTTGTATACATCCACAACAGTACTAACTCTTTTGCTGCTCAGTTATATGGTTCTCAAAGTAGATATTTTCCTCCTGTTTATTTCACGCAATCTGTCTTTAGGACTTTTGTTTCTTTGTGGATTGGATTGTGATCACTTAGCTCCCATGGTAGAACATAGCTGCACGGGAACTTCTTTTTTTGAGGGAGCACATTAACTACTTGGCAACCAATTACTAATTACAAGTGAAACATATGAAGCTTGAAATTCTGTGCCCTTTAAATTTCTTTCTATTGTTTGCAGAAAATAAGTTTGCTGTGGGAAGTGGTGCTAAGTCTGTATGCATTTGCTACTATGAACAAGAGAACAACTGGTATTGCTTGCTGCCACTTCTGTTAGTTGTGTACCACTTTCATGTTAAATTGTTTTTTCCATTAGTTATGCCTAGTGTCCTAAAGTTGATAAGATTGCTTTCTTCTGTTCATACAATTATTGGAGTCAACTTGCCCTTCTCGATACACATTCTTTGAAGTTGGACCATTTTGATTCTGTCTTGTGCTACAGGTGGATCAGCAAGATTATTAGGAAGAAGCATGAATCTACTGTCACTAGTATTGCATGGCATCCAAACAATGTGAGCACAGTGTTATGCCTCTCTTTGAAGTAATGTGAGCATAATCATCAGTAGCGTAAAACATAAGGGGCAATTATTTATTGTTTGATTTAATTATGGTTATGTTATTCATCGATTGGGAGTAGTAAAAAAATTATTATACGCCTTGCCTCCCTCTATATGAGTAATGCAACTTAGATTGGAGATATAATCATCAGTGCGTGCATTCACCTCCACCATCTTGCATAATTGAAAGTTTTCATGGAAACAGGGGATATGAATTTCTTGATTTATTGGCCCCTAGTTAATATACGGTGTATCTAATATCTAGCATTTGTGACCATTGCAACCATAAAGATGATTCGATGAACTCTAGTTGCTCTATATCTCTGTATAAAGTGATATTGCCATGTATATGTGATACTCGCAATACGTGTTCCATCGTTTGTAGTATTGATTTGTCTCCTTTCATGTTCCTTCAGATACATCTCGCAACAACTTCTACTGATGGTAAATGCAGAGTATTCTCCACTATCATCAAGGGCGTCGATACAAGGTGGACCTTGTCACTCTTAGTTTTTGAGCTGAAAGCCTTGCCATTCTTCTAGCTATTAGGATATTTCCAGATGCTTTAGGTGCCTCATACTTTTCTCTCTCTTGTTGATCAGGGGATCACAAGGAAGCGCCTCTGCTGATTGGAAATTCGGCGAGGTATTTGCTACGTATTGATCAATTAGTTCATAGTTTGCTGTTTCTTGGCATGTAATGAATATCTCGCAGCATGCTCCTTTGCAATTGTTGCCAGTTTCTCTATTCACCTTATAGACTTTAATTGAGTATTTATGGCCTTCACAAATAGCAACCAAGTCATATAACATCTATTAACTTTGTACTCCCTCTGTTCCATATTAGTAGTCGCTGATTTAGTACAACCTTGTACTAAATCAGCAACAACTAATATGAACCGGAGGGAGTAGTCCACCCTATCTAAGGCTAAGAATTGCAAACTATAGTTCCTTTGCTGATTCACAAAGTTAGTTTCCAGCCAATATGGTTGCATAGTTTCATCTATGAATTCCTTGCCCTGAAATCTTTCATTTCTCGGAGGCTAAGAACCTGCGGACAGATTATGGTTCAGAATATTTTCAAGATGATGGGCATCATGTTTGTTATTGATCAGTTTTCTTTCTTGTTCAAACTGTTGTTTGTGCTTTAATATGCTCTCCTATCTGGACACAGCAAATTGCTCAACTTGATCTATCAACTACGTGGGCATTTGGAGTAAGGTGGTCACCAAGTGGAAAAACATTGGCCTATGCAGGTTTTCCACCCCCCCTAGATTCTTATTTCTAAGAGTACCATTTATTTGCATTACTTTTCAACAAAAACTGTTTCTTCTATGCATAGTAAGCTAAGAACTGTTCTTGAACTCTTCAAAGGGTTTTCATCGTCATCATATTTAATATATGTTTTCCATTTTTCTCTCGAGAAAACTCAAAAGACCTTGCGTTTCTTTTCATTGAAAAAGAAGAGTTAGAAGTACAGTCCTTGTAGGAGGCTAATATGTTAGAACTTAGCAGTACAGTCTATTTTCCGTTCTTACTGACGTATTATCACCATCTTTTGTGGTAGTTGAACTTGCAAGAATTTATTTTAAGTCTTCCCATAGTTCAGCTTTTCTCCTGATAATTTTGATCCCTGTTGAGATGACAAATGGCTTCTTCAAGTTCTACATTTCATTTCTCCAACTGGATTGGGGTTCTCTTGTTGGACTGTTGTCCCTTGATATATGCATGCAGAGTTTCTAAATATTTTCAGATTTTGTGGGATGCAGACATTGAATTCATGTGTATTATGTTATTGTCAGGGCACAGTTCCATGATTTATTTCGTCGAGGATGTTGAAGCGTCTCCGGCTGCTCAAAATTTGGCACTGCGAGATCTGCCTCTCCGTGATGTGGGTCAGCATTTTCTCTTTTGCTAGTATTTAGTTGCATGTGTTAATCTCGAAATTTCATAATATTGTGTAAGCTCTTCAAACTTTCAGATTCTTTTTGTGTCCGAAAGAATGGCGATTGGTGTTGGGTTTGACTGCAACCCTTTGATCTTTGCTGCAGACGAGACTGGACTTTGGTAAGAAAATGTGCATATCAACTCTTGTTAAACTATCTGCATTTTCTTTTCATTCTGGCAAGTGCTTTGAAGTGAGTCACTCCGTCCTGTAAAAATGACGTAAAATGTTAATTTAATCTTGAGGCACCTTAATGATGCTACTTCATATAATCTCATCGTAAGCTGGCAAAATTCTCTATTGCTGGCAATAGCTAAAATTACATGGTATGCTAGTAACTATTGACTTTCCGGCTTTATATTCAAGTCTTTAGCCCATGATCTTTACTTTTTTAACAAAATGTACGTATATGTTTGTCTGTTGTAGGAGTTTCGTCAGATATTTGGACGAAAGGAAAGTTACTCCATCAGCTTCAAAAGCCTCACAGGTTTCTCTCCAATCCCCCCTCGTCCTCCACATTAGTTCATGTTGCCATGCCAGTACATGCTTTATGTTTATTATGCCTTGCTGTATGTTGTCAAATGTGGATGCTAGTTATTCCTTGTTCATGAGATTGTTCAGCTCTGCATCTTCATAAGTAGGGTTAACTGCTTCCTGAATGAAGAAGTTTTTACACATGCATAAGTGTTAGATGTTCTGACATGGTGTTTGGTCGCGTAAAGTTAGTTTTATATGCATGAACCTCACTAGATTTTGACAAGAAGCAGTAAATTGAATGAAACTGGTACTCTGCACATGATAGCTGGCCTTACTCAACTAATAATGAATGACCACCAAGAACTCTTCAGACTTCGATAGTCTGCCGTTTCTTAATGATGGAAGTAATTGGTTAGGTTACTGACGCTTTCTTTGAATTATATGTTGCTAGTTACTGTCTTGCAGATGCTAATGGTATAGAGACCGTGTGAAGGAAACAATTGTTTCTTAGCGTTGACAGCTAGAGCTATGTGTAGCTGACAGAATGCTGTAGCTAATACCTCACTAATATATGTTTCAGCTCTCTGAAGCCCTGGGAAAGCTGTATGGCCAATCGAGGCAAGGGAGCAGTGATACTGTTGAACCATCGAAGCCTCGTGGTGGTGCTCATGAAAACTGCATAACGTAGAATGCCTACTTCCATCTACTGTTGCCATTTTGCAGCGCTCGTCTCTGATATATGCTAACCATTTCTCTATATCCTCAGGTGCATCGTACCCTTGAGAAAAGGGAGTGAGACTATTATCAAGCGGTTCAGCACATCAGGTTTGAAATCTACAAAACGGACACCCCCATTGCTTCCAGTTAAGTGTTTGAGCTTTGAACAGTGTTCTTGACATTTCTGCCTCGTGGTCGCAGGATTGGATGGCAAGATTGTGGTATGGGATCTGGAAAATCATGTCGCCATCACAAAGTAGCTCGCGGATGGAGTTCAGTAGTGGATGAACTTTGCGCCGTTGCGAAGCATTTCTTGGCAGCGGGCCCAGGGCCAGGTAGATTGCTTTTTTTTTTGTTGTACCTGTACACAAACCATCTTCTTTAGCCAGCCCATTAGCTTAGGGTTCATCACTATCAGCTGGCTTTCATATTTTTTGCTGGTAACCGATTCGGTCTTTTTGAAATTTCTATGATGTAACACCTGTATAATGTTAGTTAGGAGGCAATGACATAATTCCACACCGTATCATACCCCACCATTTTTATTTTATTTTGCAGTATCCCATGTAAAATAACCGCACTGGAACTCGCCTGAGCGCCCGTGCTTCCATCTCTTGTGATGATGCAATTTGTGTGTAATTTACTGTGAAAGGGAACATGAAACCAGGGGACCATCTGCCCCGTTCGCCGATCCCCATATTCTCATGCTGCTCTGCACAATTCCCTATTACACCGTACTCCACTCCACTAGAGAACATTCCATTCCACTAGGACGGTCGCATTTGGCTGTACCATCCGGCCAAGAGCTGCTGGTGATCGCTTTACTTTAGTCCTAATCAATAGTTCAGGCAAAATCTACGGGCGCCTAGGTATAGATTTTGCACTGTGCATGTTCATATGGATAGAACAGAAACAAAGCGAAGTAACGATTCTTGAAGATTCATCACGTTCTTGTATCCCAAATGTTGCAGGAATCCTTGGTATTTATATTTTACACACTACTGTAGTATACTTAATTAGGCTTACACGCGGGCTTGTCCCACGTTACATGAGCGATGTAACAGTGCCAATGAGGCGGCGAGCTAGACTTGGCGGCGCTGGTGATCAGATGGGGCTGCCGAAGCCGAATCCCCAGGAGCAGCCGGAGTTGGAGGCGTTGGCGCTCCACCGGCGGACGAGCTCCTTGTACTCCTCCTCCTCGACGATGGCGGCGCCGACCTTGCTCTTCCACGCCTGCTCCGCCCTGCCCAGCTCCATCTCGGCGTCCCTGATGAGCGAGTCCAGGTTTAGGCCGAGGTCAAGCCCGACGTCCAGGCTCACGCTCAGCCCCTTCTCGATCTCCTTGCTCCGTGCCAGCTCCGCCCAGTACTTGTCCTCCAGCATCGCCAGGAACTCGTCCTCCACCTCCTCCACGTCGAACCCCGCCGCCTCTCCGGACAGCTCCATGAACAGGCATGGCTTCTCGTCCTCCTCCTCGTGGTCCGGGTGCAGCGCCCGCCGTGACCCCGACGAGATCTTACCCTTCTCCATCGTGATGAACCCCGCGCCTTCCTCCTCGTCGTCCTCTAAGCGGCCGAACGCGCCGTCGTCGGCGCCGCTCTCCATCTCAGCCACCGAGTTCTCGATCGTAATGAAGCCTCCACGGTCAGACCGGAGAGACGTCGCACGCCGCGCAGAACCTGACGACGCCATCGCCGCCGAGGCTGGCCTGTTCCGGAGGCAGCTCAGGTCCGGCAGGCAGGAGGCGTAGGAGCTCTTGCCCTTGTTCTTCCTCTCCCGCGGATGGCCTGTCACGTATACACACGCATGGGAAGCTAGCTTAATGCAAGTCACATCCAATGGTGATTACTAGGGTTTGTTTACTTGTTCAAATGGAGGCTAGAGCTAGCTAGGTCATTAGAAGATTAACTACTCTGATCTCGACGAGAGCATCTAGAATTCTGTTTAGCAGATGCATGCATCAGCGACGTGCATGGTACGTACCGTTGGCGCCATGCATCATCTCCTCCTCCTCCATCACTCTGCAGTAAACGCTGACGGTGAGCACCGCCCCGGCGGCCGCCCCGCCTAGCGGGAAGCTGAGCGCCTTGCCGCCGAACCTCGGGTTGTTGCTCTCGTCCGCGGCCGCCTCGGCGAGGTCGACGGGGAACGCGCCGATGTCCCCTCTCCCGGCCACGCCGGTCGCCGTGTCCGCCACCAGCGCCGCCCACACAGTGAAGCTCCGCAGCGTGGCGCCGCCCGCGCTGAAGTAGTGCAGGAACGTCTCATTGAACGCGGCCGCGCCGTCCCGGGATACCTGCGCCGGCGCCGTGTGCTCGCCCTCGCCGCCCTTGCTCCTCCACCCGACCACCACGCCGCGCCCCTCGGCCGCGGGGGGCATGCCGGTGACGCGCTGCACCTGGAGGCACACGACGCAGCGGGGGCGCCGGGGCCGGAGGGCGCCGAGCAGCCGGCCTTTCCACTGACCCAGCGCGCTTCGGCCGCCCCCGGCGCCATGGACGACGACCCCACCGCCTTCTGGGGAGCACATTGCCTTGTGGTGCAGGAGGTTGAGCTCCTCCGGCAGGAGGGAGGAGGAGGCGTGGTGGTGCGTCTTGCTGCCTACCATGTCAGCAGCTTGGAGGAAGGATCAGAAGGTAGAGAGATCAGAGCCAGATGAAGTGCAGTCCGTGTAATTGAGATCGAGCTGGTTAGTGTACTGTGTGTGCAACAGGTGTAAAGAGGAGAAGAATATATATATACACCACAAGGTACAGTAGCTGTGATGATTTGGGGAGCATGGCATGTCTCACCATCGCCATGCATGTGAATGGAGGACAGTAGGAGGTAGGAACAACTTGGGGGAGGCCAGCCCCTAATGTGGAAAACGAGGGCTCTGAATCAGCACTTGCCTCTTAGGTTTTCAATTTAAGAGAAGATGAGTAACATAAGGACATGCATGTTAACTTATCTATCTTCCTATTTGTTAGTCGAGCATCATGGTCTGGACTCAGGCACATAGTTAAAAAAAAGTCCGAAAATTGTATTTGGGATTTCAAAATTTACAAACAAATCAAGTATGTTGGTATATGGTAGATACCTACTCTTCTAAAATTTGAGAGCAGGAACTAACTATGTAAAATCACAAGACCACAACTCGTCATGTCTAAGTTACAAGATACATAACTTGGTATACCACCCGGATTTTTTTTTATTTTCGAAAATATCATAAATGGTCATGTTTAAGCTTCAAAATTTTACATGCACATACCTGTATCTATTCTATACATGTATGGTTCTTTTCATGTTGTTTTGAAACTTAGAAATATGATTTTTTGCTCTCTCTATATTGACCCAAACTTGTGTTCATATGTACGGAAAATTTCCCTTATTAGCTGGTCGCATGTATTTTCTTTCTTTACAACAGTCGATTGTGGTGGCACATTTAGTAGTGACTATTTATTAGTAAACCCAAATATGTATTTTCCCACTCTCGTATATTTGTAGCGGTCGTATAATAACATTACATCCCTATATATGTATCTACACGAACTCAGATCAGATGGTTCTTAGTATTGCATTAGAAATAAATATTCTTAGTCGCATGAGAAATAAAAAATTGCTTAGGAAATGTGTAGTTGTTGGCATAGCTAGCCGTCCTATGGTAACCTTCACACACCACAAGTTTTTTTCTCTGGTTTTCTTGTGTGACATTGTCTAATATTGTACTACACACATGATTTTCCTACAGTTTTTTTTGTTAGAATTGAAAATTTATATTTTAAGGCTAGTGGCTGTGTAATAGGTGGTATATAACTGTGATCATGTACCCGTAGATACAACTAATTTCTGACCATAAAATAACTAGATTAAGTTTTGCATAAAGTTCAGATATATATGTGTACCGACAGCATGCACCATGCATGCAAGTACATTATTGAAAAGGTTGCATTTGTAAACTAGTACTTCTGCCTTTTTTGAGATAAATTAATATATAGAAATATTTAAAAGAAAAGCCAAAAGGTAAAAGAGCTGATGAGATCATACCAGAATATGAAGGCCAACTAGCTAGTTAGTGATGGCAATAGCACATTTTTCTTAACCATCCTATCTGGAGGGAACAAAGTGCATGTGCCATGCAGAAAGTGAGGGAGATTAGCACAGGAACTATGCACAATTAACTCTATTTAATCTCGGTGTGGTCCTAACCCATTGGTGATGGTGATAAATCTGGGTCCTAATTAACTAAGGCAGTAAACTTGCATGACAACTGACACTTGTCACAAGGGCCAAGGGGAGGGTGCATTTTTTTTTCTTAGCCAGGGACCAGGTAGTACAAGACTTACTATCTCCAAGCATACCTCCTGGCCCTTGCTTGAAGGGTCATCCAACTCCAACCTTGGACTTAGCCAATTCTCACCCCTGCAATTTGCCCGTTTATGCGTTTGATTTGGTGTTCTCTAAAGGGATGAATAGGGGTCCAGTTCTAGGGAAGATTAACAGATGATTTGATACGCATATTTCTACAATTTTCGTTTACACCTGTATGTCTTGAGATGGGGTTATGTATACCTAGTTATCTAGGTACACTTGTACCAATGTATTGACTTGGTGTGAGTGTAGAATTAGCAAGCAAAATCAGTTAGTAGTTTGTTTGGAATTCTTTACGACCAAGTAAGTCATCCCGGCCACTTACTTGAATTAATGTTAGTTTCCTCTTCTTTTATCTTCTCTGGAGTATAGCACATAACGCCTCTCCTCCGGTGCCCCTGATCCAGTCCTTGGTTTCCAGAACAGGTGACGAGCATGAAGATCCGCAATGATGGAATCTGGTGTTTGATTGTCACTACTAACCTGCGACTATCGAGTAAATGGTGAACATGCATGGGAGCTTTAGGATGAAAACGTACGCTTGATCCGTCCTCTTAGTAGGATGGATTCACCAATTAGCACAATGCTATAGCAACAAAAGATAACCTGTTGAAGATAAATTGAACTAGGGATCCTATTTGCCATTTTTGTTTTGCCCATGAATCCATTATGCACCTTTTTTTTTCTCTTTTCCTGCAGTAAAATACTTGTGGAGCATGGTGGGGATGGCTGTGGGGGCCCAAAGTCGACCTGGATCCTTTGCCCAGTTCTTTTGGTGGATGCCACAGCACTCCTCCGCCAGTCGCAATATCAAGATTGCTGGATTGGCAGTGATTTGCTGAACCATTTGGAAAACGCGTAATAAAGCATGTTTTGAGAAAAAATTCCCTAAAAATCTTGTTGAGCTAATCTACCAATCTGTGTCTTTTATGAAATATTGGGCATGTTCTCACATTGCAGCTGAAGCCTCGCAGCTACAACAAGATGCTGATGCGTTGCTCAATCTTGCCGTTGGATCTGTTAGTAGGAGAAATGGTGCTGCTGGTGCAAGCAATGTTCCTCGGCTGATGGCACGCTTTGAAGGTGATATGGAAGTCGATGAAGAGAAACTGAGGATGTGGATGATCTTGGAGAATAGATGTTTGGCGATTCTGACAAAGCTGCTTCTTTTTGCTGGTGGTTTGTGGAAAGAAATCCTGTTAAAAAATCTTGTCTGTTTCAGGCCCTGTAACAGACTAAAAACTTCTACGTCGTCGAACACTAGCGTTTAGATATGCGGTGATCACTCCTCCTGTTAGAGCTTTTGCTTTTGGATAGTTTCGCTGTTAGCAGTCCTCCCGTGGCGTGGAGTTGTATATATCGCAGGGAACCTGACTTTGTTTTTCGTTATCACTTGCTAATGAAAATCGATCCCTATGTGGATCGCCTGGAAAAAAAGGATGGATTCACCAATCGTGGAGCACAAGCGTCTGTCCCTTCATGAAGGCATTGTCATTTGGTGAGTACACCCGGTTTCTCTGTTGGTGGTGTTGTGTCATTGTTTTGTGATTTTGTGCAGCGTTTTGACTTGTTCATCATATGCTATGAAGACTTGAAAGATGGATGATCATCGGAGTCGAGAAAAACATGACCACACTAACTACACTTATTGTTCTTGTCTCAATGGTGAGGTACATAGCCAATTATTCAATACAAAAACTGCTAAACCATTACAAGAGGTGGATCCTATGACACACATCAGAATGACGTTTGAGTTGATAAGAAGATATGTATAGTACATGCCTGAAAATGTTTTGCCAAAAAAATAAATACTCCTCCCGGTCTATATTAGTTGTCGCAAATATGAATGTCTAGATAGGGAGTACAAATGCTTGATAGTATGATCTATTTCGTCTTTTGGACCCATGCATGCCTGCACTCCCCGGAAAGCAGAGCTTCCCATCCATCCATTTCCCGATATGGGAAGGCGCATACACCGTTAAGCTGCAATTTGCAGTATACTACATACATATAGCTCCTCGAAAGCCCGGTGTGATGTGACAGCCACAACTACTCGGACGAAATTTGCGCGCACTTGTTCAAATCGGGAAATGAACGCGCGCACCAGCCGTACGTACTTGCGATCGAGATTACCCAATGGAACGTCTCGCACATGAAGCTTGCGCCCCCATGGTACACGCCGTGTGCATTATCAATGTCACATCCATGGATCGATTTGACCTTTCATGGCCTTGCTTGGACACCCCAGAATGATCGTTTGTGGTTATCATAGCTTCATTTGGATACCATAGCTTCATTTGGACACATACTTAGTTTAGAGCAAGCCTTGTCTGGTACTCTGGTCTGCTTATGTTCACACGTACTGGTAGAAACTATGATGTAACGTGTCAATGGTACGTTCTGGAAACTGGTCGAGTGAAGTAACTAGTACACTAGTAGGAAAACCGGCCACAGGGGCAGGCGCACCGGAGTATCTTAAATTTAAAAAATTGCAGCAATTCATATCATATATGGTTAATCTATACTCACTAGCAGATCAATAGTGCATTGTGAACACATAGTTCAAATCACATATACAAAATACAATCAGAAAGTTAACTAGCAGTTCCACGAGAATGAGCACATGCCGATATTACAACGATAAAGCAACATCAACATCAAACAAAGAGGCAAGACGAGAATCCCCTACTCAACGTCACTCTTTGCGAACGCCGAGATATAGATCTCTAGCTGGGAGCGGATATCCTCGTTCTCCTTGCTAATTGCCTCAACAATGGCAGTTCCTCGGTGCATATGCTCTTTCGTCCCTTTCATTGTCTATAGGCAACGGTCCCTATCCGCATAGGCTCCCATAGCCACCTTGGCTTCTAGCAGGTGCTCTCTAAGAGCTTTGATTGCCTTGTCCTGCTAGCACTTGGTCTGTAATTTCAACTTCTCCATGGTGTTTGCCTCCTTTAGCAAGGAGGTTTACGATACAATTTACTAGTTCCTAGTATTGAGCGAGAGACCGTTTAGGCAGGTAATTTATTTTTTCCTGTAAGGCCAGCTTGGTCCATGATTAGCGGTAGTCGATCCTTCTCTCTCCAAAGAAGAGTTGCCGTCGCTCTCAGACGCCCCCGCTCACCCCTGCCATCGCTGAGCAGCCGCCATAGATAAGGACCAAATTTTCTCTATTGTGCATGAGGTGCGTACTGCGCACGTCCTCTGAAAAATTGCTCTCTCTTTCTCCCTGTTGTCTCCGAGCTCCCTTCTGCTTGGCTAGCCCTTATTCCGGGTTTTTTTTCTTTGCTGGAACTTGATCACGAACAGATGCAGCTGGCTGCGCTGCAACTTGGTGCACAGGAACATTGGCATGACTAGATGAAGCTTGCTGGACACCAAAGAATGCAGGAAAAATGATAGTAATTTTGCTGCGGCTTGATTTTGGTTCTCAAAGAAATGACGGCGTGGCCGGGGTATTGCGGTGAGGAGCAGGCGTACGCGACAGCATGCAGCTTGGCCCTGGAGGCTGGAGCTCGCCGGACGCGCCAGCACCAGCAGCCTTGCCGTGCCTCCTGCTCCTTGCCGGCAGGTCGGCGCTGTGTGTTGGCTCTGCGGCGCATGCGCATACGCGGGCAGGCGACGGGACGGCGGATGCATCACCATCACTGCCGACATGGTGACCTCTCTCCCTCCGTAGGTGTCGCGTCCACCTTCAGCTGCTTGTGCAGCCTGGTCGCCACGAGTGCCGCGCTAGTACAAATTTCGATCTTCCGAAAGTACTATTTTTCTTTTTTGGAACTCCCGAAAGTACCCTCATGTGAGCAGAAATATAGCTATTTTGAACTTCGGTGAAATAATACTAGTATTTTGCCAGATAAGTATTAGTCAATCTAATCGCTTGAATATGTGCTGTTGGACGGTTGACGCTCATCCGTCCCTACCGTAAAAGAGCCCTTAGCAAGGGGACACTCTGATCCTCAAGTTCCACCCAGCGGGCGCTCTGTTCCTTGAGCATGTACGCTTGGCAGTAAGTTTATTGACGCCTCGCGCAAGATATAGGGAGATCTCCTTCTCCAACGTCAAATCTCTGCGAAGACGATTATATATCAGGGCGAGGGAATGTTTTGTTCTCCAGTTGCCTGCCTATTTGGGCATTCTTCACCTTCTTTTCCCGCAACGATCATGGTATGAAAGAATTAATTCATATAGGAGTGCTAATTTCTAGCACACATATTGATGTAGGAATGAACAACACTACTTAGAGCACTCCACAAAACCCCACTCTTCATCAGGACATAATTAACCGAAAAGCAGCGATTACATAAATGAGAAACCCCACCGATAGAGTCTACCTGGCTTAGCCATGAAAAGGACCTCATCCAACTGCCGTGCCGCAGTCGTGGCGGTTACCGGGGGAGGAACAACCGTTGGAAATATGCCATAGAGGCAATAATAATATTGTTATTATCATATTTCATTGTTAATGATAAACATTTAAATTGTATGAACCGTAAACATAATATATGCGTGGTTTCATAAATAACATTGTATCCCTAGTAAACCTCTACTAAACAAGCTAGCCCGTTGATTGATGATGGTTAAGGTTTCCTAACCATGGACATAAGTTGTCGATCAGTAACGGGGTCATGTCATTAGGATAATGATGTGATGGAAATAACTAACTAAGCAAAGCAATCAGATCCTGTCACTATGTTTAAATTGCTACAACTTTCCAATTTCAAGTATCCCAATCCTTGGACCACGAGATTATGTTACTCCCTAGTACCAGAAGAATACTTTCGGGGCATCAACCACCGCGTCGTAATTAGATGATCATAAAGGTGTCTTTCAGGTATTTCAAAAAGTGCTCGTTAGGTAGCATATATCAAGACTGGAATTTTTCCATCCATGTGGCCCGCTTCCTAACATAGACTCGATATCTCTTGCAAGCTCACGTGCCCAATGCGTTAGTCATAGAGATCGAATGTTGTATTAAAGTACAAGTAAATAGTACTTGCTATAAACGAGATTAAACAAGGTATGGTGATACCGACGATCAAATCACTAGTAGGAAGATCTTATTTATGTGGTGCACTAGCCGAATATGCGCCACATAAATTGTTTTTGTGGCGCACCACAAGCCAATGCGCCACAGAAATAAGGTTGGGACCACAGCCAATCATTGGTTTCGCTATTTCTGTGGCGCATAGGACCAATGCGCCCAACTCTCGGGAGATCAGGCGGCGGCAGCCATATCCAATCTCCACCAGCGTGAGATCTAGGCCCCTCTCCCTCCGCTTGCCGCTCCGGCGGTAGGAGGGGGAGGGGACCTCGTTCCTCCTTCGTTTTGTAGTTAGGGCTTGGCTGCTATGGTGCGTTGTTGGGGTGGTGGGAGCGGCGCCCGGGCAAATATATCTACCTCAACTCCACTCCCACACCGACGGTGACCTTCACGGTGGCGTCTCAGAGTTGTTGGCAACGTGTGCTTGTCAATCTTTCAGGTCGGCAGCTTGGTCTTTTCGCCGGTTTTCAGATTTGGCGAGATCTGTTTCTCGACGTGTTCGCTTGTCGTTGTCCACGATGGCGCTGGGGCCGGGGCGAGGTGGTTCTCCTGGAGCGAAGATGTTGGTACGGAGGTGGTGGATATGCGGTTCTTCTCCGACTTCGTCGATGGGAGGCGGCGTATCTTGGTCCAAGACATCACGGGAATGTCCCCTGGTCGACGTGCCACAACGATATGTGCCTCATTGTTTACAACAAGCCTATTCATCGACTCACAAAGCCTCGTTGGCGATGGTGCTTTTTTGGATCTTGCAATGGTGGAGGCTCGGTCTCACTTCTTGCGCCCGTCTCGGCGGCGTTGGAATTGGGCGGCGGCCGCTGGCTACGGTGGTTGCAGGAAATCCTAGGGATCATTATGTATTTCTCGATCTTTTAGGATTTTATCTGCAAATTCAGGATAATCATTTTATCTCGGTTTGTCTTTTAGTTTCCACATGTGTTGCTTCATGTAACTTGGTTTTCGATTAATGAAATATGTGGTTCTCAAAAAAAAAAGTAAACCCTTACATTTACCCGATGATTTGTTCAGTAGAAGAGCACTTTGGAGATCACCCTGCCAATTAAATAGTGAAACAGAATGAGTCCGATCGATCAGATGGCAAACTTTCCCTTTTGTGAAGAATAATTCCAGCTACGGATCGATCACATCGCGAACCTGAGAACCGCCGTGAGTAGCACTGCCGCTGGTCCCATTCCACAAGAAGCAACCCCCGTGCCATCCGGTCCTGTTCCTCCGGCCGCGGCTGTTCTGTCGCCGGCGAGGTGACCGACCGTTGGCACGAAAATTTGATTTGCTCGTCGTAAACATGGAAACCTGCCGTGACAATCTGATCATCCAGCCCAACATTACCTCTCCTACTCTCTCTGCTGATTGACAGATCAAAAACTTCACAAAATTCTATACATATCAATCAGCCGGTCAATCAATCAGTCGGTCTCCTTCCATTCTTATCGACATATATTTCCTTTCCTTAGTCACGTGGCCTACAGCCTCTATATATACGTCGTCGCATCGCATATACCCTCAACGTAAACCGATTTCTACCTCGATCTTCTCTCTCCATTGCTCGATCGTTCAGGCACGAGAATGGACAAAGCGGCAGAGAAGGGCGGCGGCGGGGAGGATGGAGGGAGGAGGAAGAAGCTGACGCAGGGGCGGAAGAAGATCCCCATGCAGCGCATCGAGGACGCCAACAGGCTGCAAGTCTGCTTCTCCAAGCGCCGCAAGGGCCTCGTCAAGAAGGCCTTCGAGCTCTCCGTGCTCTGCGGCGCGCAGGTGGGACTCATCGTCTTCTCCCCCGCCGGCAAGCCTTACACTTACGGCCACCGCTCCCTGGACGCCATCCTCGACCGCCTCCGCGAACGTTCCCGCCCCTCCCCCGACGAGGAGGAGGCCGCGGCGCGCCAGACGGAGCTACGCAAGCTCCTCCGCCAGGAGGAGGAGCTGATCAAAGCTCGCGACGCGGAGCTGCGCAGGGGGGAGGAGCTCGAGGCGAAGATGCGCGATGCCGGCGTACGGATCGACGGCGACGTGGGGAGCTGGGAGCTGCCGGAGCTTCATGCTGCTCTTGGAGCGCTCGAGAGGGTCCAGGCGGAGGCCGCGGTGCGTGCGCACGAGATCTTTGCCCAGGACGCCATGATGCAACAGTGCACCGGCGGCGGTGGCGGCCTCCTCGGCTACCTCGGATCCGGTCCCTCCTACACGCCCAGTGGCAGCCATGAGGAGGCGGCCATGGACAACACGATGAAGCTGATGGGAGTCGGCGCCGGCAATAACCTCTTCGACTACCTCGGCCCCTTCGCCGCCGCCGATGGCACCGGCGGCCATGCGATGACCACGGACACCATGATGAGGCTGCCCGGTAGCCTCTTCCACTACAACGGCCCCGGCTCGTTCGTGATGACCCACGGCACCGATGAGGTCATCGTGGACACCACGATGAAGTTGATGGGCGGTAACGTCGGCCATGCGCTCGGACCGATGGTACCACCTCCGTTGCCGCCTCTTCCTCTGCCTTTCAACCACGGGTATGGCTACAACAACCTTAGCGCGGGCTATGGCTACAACCAAGAAGGAGATCACGGCCAGGACCATGGCCATGGCGCCTTCTACGAGTATGGGACAACGTGCAACTTCTTTCCCTAAATTACGGTTGATTTCATTTGTTTCTATAATTTTGGTCAAGTTATGTCGAAATTAGGTCAAGTCAGGTTTTTTTAATCATAAGTTGCCTTCACTTAATGGTGAATGGTGAGTAATAATTCTATCGCGTCTTAGTATTTAAGGATGAATGAAGTGGTTGCTACAGTGCACATGTGTATATATATCTTACTAATAAAGCATATAAATATGTTTACATTGAAAACTTGTGAAGTGTTTACTATGCTTTGTGTCATTCATTGTGTTTGCATGTTGATTTTGAACTTAAGAAAGTGAGTACCACTTTATTCCATAATATAAGAGGTAGAGGGAATACATGATAAAAGAAAATAAAAGCATAGTTTGTTTGATGTCAATCCTATATTCATGAACTAGTGCGTAAAACTTCAAAATGATTTTGGGTAAGCTTTTGTGCACCGCCGTTGGTTCTCAAGCCAGATACGAAAATGTCTAAGATTGGCTAATATCTAGAAAATCTATACCTAATAATAACAAGTGTGTAAAACTTCAAAATAATTTTGGGTAAGCTTTCCGTTGGTTCTCAAGCCAGACACGGAAAGGTAATATCTTCAAAATGCGATCACGCTGAAAAAATTAGCACGGCGAGGAACACTGGCCAAGTACTCAAGAGCATCCTATAGTCGCCATCATGCTGATGGCTCGGAGATGCCCTTGACCATATACATCTTTCGTCTCCCTATGTCGTCGTGGCGAACGAGCAGATGCCATGAGATGGCTTAAGTTGGGGCCGAATGGGCGCAAGAGGATTCGGGGGAGGGTTTGTGATTAGATGGGATGAACTTCCGGATGCTTTCCTCAAGAACTTAGCCAAAGACAAGGATACAAGAAGAAACACACAAGGAAGAACTCTGCTCTAGATCACGATATTCATTGATCTCAACATGAGTACAGGTTTCTGGATACAAGGTTCTCCTAGAGACTGATTCTTTTAGATACGGGTGTGCCCCCTCTCCTTATATAGGGGAGAGGGTGGCTTACAGAGCAAGAAACCCTAATGGCATCTTTGACTGGACAAACTACTTTACAAAGCTACTTTAATCATGGATGATGTCGGGGTCTTCTTTAATCAGGGAAGCTGACGTCCTCCGGCTTCTTTCAGCATCATCCCTCTCTTTGGCGCCAGAGCTTCGATTAAAGCCACTTTGCTTAGCTCATCCTTGTCCTCTAGCTCTGAAGAGAATCTTTGACCAGTCTTGCCGACATGCTCTTCTTACCGGTAGCCCGGTGTCTTCTTCATCCGGTTCCGGTATACCCCTCTTGGGGATACCGGCCTGACTTTACTTAACCAAACTCTTATCTCTGTGCT
The DNA here is from genome assembly GCF_019359855.2 of Lolium perenne. Taxonomy (NCBI): domain Eukaryota; kingdom Viridiplantae; phylum Streptophyta; class Magnoliopsida; order Poales; family Poaceae; genus Lolium; species Lolium perenne. The sequence continues at coordinate 259,794,991 of NC_067249.2, forward strand.
CCGGTATAAACATTAAACCGGTATCTTGATGGTTCAAACCATCCGGTTTGGCATGCCTTTGGCATACCGGGGGTTATCCCCCCAACACCCTACCACATGCCGATAGAGTCTTTTACTGATACGACATGGATGAGCATTTGAGAGCACTTCTTTCGATAAAGCGCGCTTTATTACTTAAAATATTTAAGCATTACACTTGGTCTATACATAACTAGAATCCCTAAACCCTAACACACAACCATGCAAATCTAGACTAACAAAAAGTAAAATAAAATGCGCAATGCAAGTTATCGTAATAGAGACTGCATGTGCGCCTAAGATGATGGAGGATCAACCCTATGACTACGCTACCGTCTCCGTGTCCTCCCACTGTGTAGACACTTCTATAAATAGGTCGCGATACTCCACACGCCATGGTGACGGCTTTGAACGGAGCACAATTGTGCACCGGTAGGTAACATTCATTAGATAAAAAAATCGATCATTAAAAATCTTGTCATTTTTATATAGCCATAGAGACCAAATAATGGTAAGTGCTCCCAACCTAATAACGATTTGAAACATATGATCCATATCGTTTAGCTGGTTGAGCAACCATATATTAGCAACAATTTGTGATGGGTACACGTTAAAACCTACTGTAAGGATAAGTGTTTGATAGTCATAACATACACACTTTACGCTTCCATGTCAGTTGCAAAAATCATCTTTCTTTCATCAATTTTAATTAGACTGCCCAACAGCTCTTCTTAGGCACGACAGTAATTCTTTTCGAGCACTAGTGAGATTCTTTGATTCCACTCCATCAAGCCACATACTCAACATGGTTAGCCAACGATCTTATCTCTCCAAAGGAAAACTATTATACCAAATACACCCTATGTTTTCAGTTTTTGCAATTTATTTTGTCTATTTTGCAAGCTCTAACAAATAAATCGTTTGTTCCCTGCGGTCGAACTGCGCTAATATTATTTGAAATAATTCAGCTCATCCGCATTATTTTCAGCAGGTTTCAGATTTATTGGCCTATAGTCACCCTTTTTACAATAATAGTTTCTATGTCTGCTTGGTATCATGTACTCCTTCCTTGTCAAAAAGGTAGTGCATATAAGATTTTTCAAAATTCGAACGATGTTAAGTTTGACCAAGCAAACATCTAGAATATCTTGTGTATAGCATATGAAAATATATATCATGGTGACATGAAGGAGCATTGGAGATTAAAAAAATCGATAAAGGATGTTTTATTATTTTAGAGGTTTAAGCATTACACATGGCATCTGCTTGACTATGATACGCTCGGCCGTTCAAATCCAGACCAACAAAAATAAAATAAAATAAAAGGGAGAATGCTAGTTACACTCATAGAGACTACATAGGCACCTAAGGCGATGAAGGGCCAATTCGAAGATCACGCTGCCATCCATGTTGGATAAAAATATACCCCAACGTGTCCTTCAACCGTGTAGGTACCTTCATAAACAGGTCGTGATACTCCACACTTCGTAGAGACGACCATGAACGCAATAAATCTTTGTACTGATAGATAACATGTATGCGAGGAAAAAATAGTTAAAAACCTTGTCATTTTTCTTCACAGCCATAATGACCAATTAACGACACACACGCTCACCTTAATAAGTATTTCAAATCTGTGACCCACCCTGTTTAGCTGTTGCCAAATATATTAGCAACACTTATTGGTGGGTATAAGGTAGAACCTACTTTGATGACTCACCGTATGGATCTAGCGAATTTACACTGAAAGAATAAGTGTTTATTAGCCTCACGATGATGATAGAATACACACTTTGTACCTCCGTGCCAATTTACAAGGATTTCATTGGTGAGTATTACCCCATACGAAGATATCATTCAATAACCTTAGTCTTTAGTGGAATATTTGTTTTGCAATTTTAATTATTATTATCGACTAACACCTCTCGCTGAATTAATGGAGTCCACTAAAATCTACCATTCTCATGTACATTTCATCAAAATTTGTCAGTCCCTTGCGTCAAATGGAAGAAGCCAAACACTCCAACAAAGCACTCCATGATACAAGCCTAGACAACCTAGATATCTTTTGAACATCACATTTGGTGGGGAAGACTTCAACACCATAGCGATGGCGTGTCCATTGTGAAGAATCATGTTGTACATAGCCAAATATTATTCTCGGAGTGTAGCGTTATACTCAACCACTTATACTCCCACAACCTAATCTTTGAGCCATCTTTGATTGTAAATGAACCATATGGGAAGAAGTCTTTCTTCAAGGTCAATACAAAAGTGCGAGTCCCCAGGTTTGTAATAAATTTACGACAACGCAGATGAGTGTATATATTTCCTTTTAAAGTTAAACGATGTTAAGTTTAACTAAGTATGCAGAAAAAGTTATCGACATCTAAAATATCTAAAGTATACCGTATGAAAATATACACCACGGTGAATCTAACGGTAGTGATTCTGTACTCTATATGTTTATAATTTTTTTGACAGGAATATGTTGATAGTTTTTTCTACATATTTGGTAAAACTTTACGTCGTTTGATTTTAAAAAATCTTATATACACTACAATATAGTGAGGAGGGAGCACATCTTTTGGTTCCTTCTAGATAACTTAGAGCTATCAAATCAGTTCAGCTCGGGAGCTGGCTAGAAAGGATGGTTGACATCAGAAAAGCTCGTGGATAAGCAAAAAAATGATTTCCACGTCATTGGGCTATGCTAGAATTAAGCACGCGACGTGTGTGCTGACATAGAAACTTGAGGGGCCATGGACAGGGGTGAGGTCTCATGGCAGTATGGCACTTGTATTTTCAGAAGCGGATGGAGAGCCTTTCTCAACACACAAGCATATTTGCTAGTGTACACTACATTGCGCATTGCTCCCTTAGTTTGGAATTAAATTTTACAGATTTAATTGTCTAGATTCGTTTGCGTCTATATGTGTTTTAGTGCACTGATAAACAAATAGCGACACATCAGTGACACTTGTTGTCGAATGGAGGAAGTTGTTTATAAAGCGATACTCATATTTATAACGCACAAGTGTACCATTTTGCATAAACTTAGTGAATGGATTTATTTATGGTTTTTGCTACTCCCTAGCTACTACCTTTGTTCCAATAAATAAAGCATGTATAGTTTTTGAAAAATCAATCTAAGCAAAGTTTGATTGAATTTTGCGAAAAATCTATCAACAAATACAATATTCTACATATATCATATGCAAATATGTTTCATGATGCACCTAATGATATTAATTTCGTATTTTGCACATTAATGATTTTTTGTAAAAACTTAATCAAATTTATATGGTTTGTCTTTTTAAAAATTATATCAGCCCTATTCATTGGAATGGAGGTAGTAGTACTTTCAAAGTTACAATGCCTACAATTTTTGGTCAAAGTCAAACATTATAAACTTTGATTGTTTTCAGTTTTTCTATATATGGTGCCCCGCAGGAGGCAACACAATATGTCACGACCTTGCTCGTGGGTGAATGCCTCCATTTGTACAAACAAATCATTAGGTCAAAAGAGATTCTAGATCTATGGTCCATATGCCACGCGTACCCATAGCGGCTATCGGGGCATTGCCACAACAACTTCCCAGCAAGCGGGGGGGGCGACAATATAGGTGTGACTTTGGTTCAGCGTGGTGCTTGGCGCCGTTGGAATTTGACTTTGAGTGGTAGGAGTGAAAGTGGCTATTGTGCCAATGGTGGATAGGCCCTGGGAGACAAAGAAGGAGACATGCATGGGCAGGGTTGTTGTCCGCACCAAATAGGCCTCCGCAGACAGCTTGGTTCGTGGCAGGCCGTCCATAGCTCTAGGATTATTGGGAAGATAATGGGTACTGCCCGTGTTGGGTGCTGCGTATGATCCACACGGAGAAGAGAAATCAATGTGTCTGTCTCTATGCACGCAGCCACCCAAATATACATAATTAAACATAATACATGTCTAATTTAGGTGGCCTTGTACCCATTTGCTCCACGCACAATGCTCACCTATCAAGTCTCCACTAGAGAGAAGATCCTTGGCTTGAGCAGATTCAATCTTGTTTTTGAGTAGAAGAGCATTTTCTACATCACCCTGAGACAAAATTGAGTCAGATCAGATGGTAAACTTTATGTAACTTAATCCAACTGCAAGGCCTGAATTTGCCAAGGGCGGAACTTGTCGTCTCGGTTGGCGATGGCTCTAGAGAGCACGGACCGATCGATTGGTCGAGGATGCGCCGTGATCAATCGAAAGCATGGAGATGGAGGTCCTAGCGCTGCGTACTCTGATTGATGGAGTAGTTCTTTATTGCTTACCTTCGGAAGAGAACTCGACGACCGCCGCGAAGCCCGAAGAGCGGCAGCGCAGGGGGTCCGGACCTTCGCGACCAGGCCGCCATAGTGTTCGCTGGGACTTGACGCGAGATATATCAGGAATAACCTGTAGAATTACCGTACAAATGTTACACGTATTTTCCGGGTCCACGTACGTGGCATAGATAGCCCAGCCCCACGAGAGCACGTTTTGATCTTTGTCCGACTGCGAGACCTAGCCCAGGGGAACCAACCATGGCGCTACGCAACCTGGCGGCGAAGATCCGAATCCCCGCCGCGGCCGCCCTTGTTCCGCCAGCGTCGCGTGCTCGGGTCTTCACGTTCTCCTCCTGCTCCTCCTCCTCCGGCTCCTCCTCCTCCAACTCATCCAGTCTCTCCAGCCAGGTATGCCCCTGCATGCACACCGCACTTCTTCGCCTCGCCGAGACTAAAACTTCCAACTTCGACAAATTCAAGTATCGCTGTTTGGTTATTGGTCGTTTGGTTGTGGAATTCAGAAGCGCTGTTAGGTTACGCAGATGCAAAGAACCCACCTTTGTGCAAGTGCGTGTGTCTGAAACTCTGAATAACATGGACATAAAGTCGTTCGTGGAAGAAGAATAGGGATCGAAGTTGCGGAAAACCAAATCTGATCCCGGGTGCATATGCACCTGGTATGTATAAAACATATTTCCAAAACATAAAAAAATTAGTAAAAAAATTTAGCATATAGAGGGACATGTTCTATGTGTGCACGTAAAGTTTCACATAAAACCAACAATTTTTCTACCCTGTGTAAAAAAGACAAATAATGCCTCAAAAAATAGACTATTTTAGCACCAAAGATTTGTCTTTTTTGCACAAGGCACGAAACATATCGGTTTTTGCTGAAACAACTTTGTAAGCATGTAATATGTCAAGGTATACACGGGGAATTTTTATTTGTATTTTTCTAACATTTTAAAATATGTTTAATATGCATTTCAAATAAAGAGTGCAAATGCACCCGGGTGTAGAAGCACTCGAAGTTGTGAATGGTGTAGGTGGCACGTAGATAGTCTGGTAACCTCCCATGCTGCTTGCTGCATTAAGCCTTTCCAAACTCCTTCTCACGAATTACACTTTGATACATATCATACTATCTGAAAACTACGAACTGTAATGATGTCAGGAGCTTACAGCACTGCATGTACTCTGATAATCTTCCATGCGCCCATATGCCTCGTTGCCTTGTTTATGACTATGTATGTTCATCTGCATTGATGTTCGTAGACTCTCCAAACTGGTTAAAAATTATGTTTGATGCATATGGGCTCTTTTACGGTAGGGATAAAGAAGCCTCAACCGTCCAACGGACTAGATCGAAGCGCTCAGATTGACTCATACTAGTCTAGCAGACGACTAGTATTTTTTCACCGAAGTGCAAAATTGTTGTATTCCTGATTACGAAGGGTACTTTCGGAAGTTGTATAAAATGAATTTTTGGGGGATCGAAATTTGTCCAACCGGCTAGCTCGACTGGACTTCCACTCCACTTACGTAGATGGATGCGAGCGGCGACTCGGCATCAACATGGCCATCCGCTCCTCCCGCAGGCTCCAGCCCTGGAGCCGTTCTTGGCCATGTCGCCTGTTTCCGCGTCAAGCACCGCCGATGGAGCCACCATAGTGCCGACCTGCCATCGAGAAGCCCGAGGCCGAGCCGCCGCGGCGGGACCTGCCGGCGAGGAGTCCGAGGCGGACCAGATGCCGTTTGCACACCTCCGCGGTGAGGCTGCTGGTGCAGGGCGCGTGGGCGAGCTTCTGCGCCAGGCTGCACACCGCCTGCAGGCGAGGAGCCCGAGGCGGATCCACCGCTTGCACACCGCCGCGGCGAGGCTGCTGGTGCTGGGCGCAAGGGCGAGCTCCTCCGCCAGGCTGCACGCCGTCGCGTACGCCTGCTCATCACCACAGCACCACGGCCACTCCGACGTGTGCTCCTCTAGCAGATACAGCACGGGATACTGTCATATGTTCCAGGCGGCAACACGCTCCACTGACATCCCCATGAGGAGAACTACTATTGCAGGCGTGAGTGGTACTGATCGGCGATACATGGCAGAGCGGGAGCGAGGCCGTGCGAGCGACGACAGGGCTGTATGATTATCGTGCAAGACGACCATGGCTCTCTCTCTTTCCGTCGGCGCTGCGTGGAAACCGGAAAGGATCGACCGACCCCTAAATCCAGGACCAAGCTACCCTTTTCAGGAAAAAAAATCAAAACGTTACCTTCCTAAACTAGCCCTGCATCAATACTACTCGCCTCGGGACAAGTAAATTGTACCGTAAAAAGTCTCATGCATATATACGAGTTGCTTAGTGACTATCCTTGTTGGCAGCATTTTAGCGAGATGTTGCTGTTACACAGATCATTCTGACTTGACAACTATGTGTTGTCATGATATTAATTTTCCATTTTGCCTTTACCTTTGGTTGGCGCTAATGATTTGTACTCCCTTGGTTCCATTATTATTGTCATGGTTTTAGTTCAAATTCGTACTAAAACCAAGGCAAAAAATTATGGAACGGAGGAAGTAACTACCAGCAGGAAGTAAATATATTTCTATGAGAGACACATAAGTATGTTCTGATTTGTTAGCAGAAGATTGACAACTTCATTTCCGATGATCGTAAGGAGTAGTGTAAGATCTGAATTCAAATTTTAAATGTTACGAATCGTTTTGTGGCTATTAGTTGAGAGGTTCAAAATTTAGTGTACTATCTGCAAACTATCAGTTGTAATGATTTCACGAGCTTATAGCACATGTACTCCGTTTCATATTTGTGTTCCCTTGGGTCCTACATAACATTTTAGGATTACAAGGCTATACTCGTTTTGGGCCGATGGCTAATCAAGAACATAATTCGGTGTTCGGTGTGATAGATATATTACTTATTTAGGAGACACCATGTCCACCATTCCAAGTTGTGTCATGATCCAGCTTGATAGCCGATTATGCTAGCAGTCAGAGGTGATCTCGAGGATCGATATATGAAGGCTTCCATTAGAGCTCCTTTAAGATGACCTCAAATGAAGAAGTGATATAAACGAAAGTTGTGCGTCTGGTCGAAACAAGCAATTTTGGTTTTTGAGTCATCGCGATCCAAGTTAGTATGCAATTTTTGGAGCTAAAATACTGCTGGAACTCGAATTACCCGAGGTAGGGCGCCCGACCATATATAGAGGCCTCTAGGAGTCTAGGGTAAGGCGCAAGCCAAATTGAAAAAAGGCGAAAACGTCAGAATTGATCATTTTTCTTGCGACCTCAATTTAACGATCAAGCTGAACTCGGATGGAAAAGTGGTCAACATGAAAGTTCTTCGTTTTTTCGAGACGAACAACTTTGTTGTTTACGAGATTTTGTTTTGAGGCCGTTTACTGCCTCGAAAAGGGCCCGCAATATGCAGATACGTTTTTGACCGAACAATTATAGAAAGTTCGGACCACACCATCCGACTTGGACCCAATCTAGGGATTTGGACGTGAATCCAACCCTCCATCTTGCACGGAAAGTCCAGCCGCCCTTTATATACATGAGGGGTGACGGCCGATTGAAACAACACCAATCGAACAAATCAATCTACAACTTTTTCGTGTGCATCTACTTTTTATCTCTCCTCCCTTGTATCTTTCTTCTCGTTCTTCGTTGTTCTTCAGGATTGGAGGCTGCGAATCCACGAGGTCCTAGGGGCGGTCAGACCAACCTAGGGCAGCCCATAGCCGCTGCGCGCCCTGACGGGGTCCCTCCCGGGCGAGCGGGGTTTCGGGTCTACAAAAGTGCTAGCTGGACTGTCTTGCGTATCGCGCTTCCGGCGAGCCTTCCTCGGCGCGTGCTGCCGCGCATCGCGCTCGGCGTCGAGGGTACACGATGACGTGTTCGTGTGCGAACAAATATGACCTTCTGAGCTTCCTTTACCTTGTTAAATTGTAGAGCGCCATAGAGTATTACCTGTTACAGCGAGAGCGTTATGTAAATGCAACGAGAGAGCTGAGAAGATACAGGTAAAGGGGAGTGATGTTTTGGCACAGCGTATGCTCCCTTTATTTTAAAATACATGTTAGATACATTTAAAAATGTCAAAAAATTTAAAACAAAAATTTCACACGTACTTCTTCATGTGCTACGCACCCACAAAGTCGTTTTATGAAAAATCAATATGTCATGTGACGTGTGTAAAAAGGACAATATTCGGTGCTGAAACAAAGACTTGTCACAAGATAAATTTTCTCTTTTTCGCTTAGACTAAAAAAATATCATTTTTTGTGAAACTTAACTAATACACATATATTATGGAGATATACATGTAAATTTTTTTGTCAAAATTTTTTAAAACTTGAAAATATGTTTTTATGGTAGAGGGATCATACGTATCCGGGAGCCGAATTGAGTTTCTGCAGGTAAAGGAGCTACAACTCGACTTTTCAAAATATTATTACTAAAATGATCAATTCTAATGTACTGCCTTCATCTCTTTTCTTGGAGGCTTGAGCTTTTGTGGGCTGAAAGGGTGACTAAACTGCTTACTTGGGCTTTTAGACTTGTCATTCTTCCTTGTGGTATTGGTGCTACGTGCTTACGAGCAACTGGCTATCGACCTATACCTGTAATAGAGGAGTAATGGCCATCCACTGCTCCACTTATTTGTACCATGCATGTCCAATCGTTGCAAGAACTATCTGTGGCGATGGTGATTGCCTCCAAGCGCAAATAATTAAGTGGGAGTAATGAGTTGTTGTGTCTGCGTATTATGTTAGGCTCAGTATGGATATGATAATCTACGAGGTTCTGTCTTGCCGTAAGTTTTGTGTAAGGGCATCTCCAGCGGCGCGATGCAAACGGACCCTCAGCGATCGTTTGTGTCCGCTGTGACCGTAAATGCGTCGTGCACCACCTTCAGTGGGGCGACGCAAAGTGATCGAGCCGTCCGCGGAGACGTAAACCTTGTCCAAATATGCGCCAGGTTTGCGTCTCGGCGGACGCTGCGCGGACGTGCAAAGTGTCCGCTCGCCTCTCCACCGGGCCCGCCTGGCAGCGAGTCTGCACCGAGGGCACCGTTTCGGCGGCCAGCGCTTCCGCGTCTGCGCCGCAGGCTTCGCCATCAATGGCGCGGCTACCTATTCTGCGCGCGCACTGGCGGACAGCGGCTGGGCTTCTGCGCCGCCTTTAATGGCATCGTATCCCGCGCGCGGCCGCCCTTAAAAGTCCACCGGCCGCTTCACTCCTTCACCCACACCACACCTCCAGTCGCACCACCACCGCCGCAACGCCATGGGGAAGAAAAACGACTTCGAGGCCTCCGGCAGCGGCACCAAGAAGATCCCGCTCCCCGTCACGGTGGGGAGGCTCATGCACGGCAAATGGATGTCGTGCGACGACGCCTGGTCCGACGTGCAGCTGCCTGGCGGTTGGCGGCTCAGCTGCCGCCGGGTGCCCATCCCTCCAGTACCTGCGCGTGAGCCTGATCGGGTGGCGGAGATCCGGCGCAGGAGGCGGTATCTGCCGGCGGACCTCCGCGCCGATCTGGCGTACGCCATCGACTCGGAGCTTGGGCGTACGTACCTATCCACGGAGACGGACATGAGACGAAGGGCAGGCTTCATGGGCGACAGGGATTGTCCCTTCGGCCCTGCACCGCCGGCTCATCGTCAGCAGGCGCCGACGCATTGTCAGCAGACGCAGCACAACGACGCCGACGACCGCGAGGACGACGACGACGAAGCCTACGCCGTGTACGACGACGACTACGTCGAGGCGCTCGCGTACCATAGCGAGGAGGTGAAGGACGATAGCGACGACTACGTCGCTGTCGTCTTCCACGAATGGCAGCAGGCCTTCGCCGAGGGCCGAAACTTCGACTTCCCGGACAACATGACAGCCGACGAGATGGCGAAGGTCGCCGTCCTCGTCTCCGAGTACGACGCGCCTGTGCAGCCGCCGATGCCCCGCTACGCCACCGCCGTCATGCCGCCGGGCCTGTCGGCGGATGAAGCACTACGACAGGCGCTCCTGGAGTCGGCGGCGCCTCCGCCACCGCCACCAGAGCCGCAGCACTGGGCGCCTCAACCGCCGCCACAGCCGCAGGCCTGGGCGCTTCCACCGCCGCCACAGCCGCAGCACTGGGCGCCTCCACCGCCGCCACAGCCGCAGCAGTGGGCGCCTCCACCGCCGCCACAGCCGCAGCCTCCTCAACCTCCAGCACCGGCGGCGGCGCGCCCGGCGTACGCTCCCCCGTATGGCAACTGGCCTTGGGTCATACCGGAGCTCATCGTGCTCGACAGCGACGAGGAGCAGCACAGCGACGAGGAGCAGCACAGCGACGAGGAGCAGTAGGCGTTTAGGTTTATTTTTTATGTTTTAAGTATGTAAATTATGTTTCATGTTTAAAAATAATGGTTCGTCCTAAAAAATGCATCGTGCCGCTGGAGCCACCCCGACGCAAACGGACGCGCGGTCGATTTCGACCAAAAGAGTCGACGCAAACGGACGCGCGCGGACGCTAAAATGTGTCGCGCCGCTGGAGATGCCCTAATGGTTTGTCACACTTGTCGTTTTGAGGAAATAATGTTTTGTTTGCTTTTACTGGTACTAGTCAAACTTTTGTTTATGATTTTGGATTAATATCTGCAATTGATGCTAGATTTCTTTGAATGCATGTTGTTGTTCATGCGCCTGATTTATGTACACTGTACTTGTCCACTTTGCTTTGTGTAGTGGCAACTTATCAACTTGTGATTAGCAAATCATTTGCATTAAGTTTGCAAGCATGTGCCAGCCGGTCAAGTTTATATGCCCTTGTCGGCGAACTTACAATTTTATCGAGCTGAGTATCCAGTGCTACTTGTGGAATGCCACAGTTTCTAGAGTTAAAAGCTTCCCGTTTCGATGCAAAGCATTTTTAGAGTATCTCGAATATACCACGGTTCCTAAAATATTGCGTTTTTGAATAGTTTTAGGAGAACATAACACCTTCTAACTTTAGTTTTTAGAGTAAACTTTAGTTTTCCCGCCTTTATATCTGTCGTCACTTCAATCCATTTTTGCCTGGGTACCCTAACCCTGGTGTCACTTTCAACAATGTTCCCTGTCTTCATGTCATACTCACAGCCATGCGCGAGGAACCAATTTCGAGCCCTAGTGTCCCATCCTTCTCGCGTGGGTTTTGGAGTGATCCCTTTCAGCTCCATCTCAGCCTCTTGTGCATCCCACTTAGGCATGGCTACTCCGTAGCCCCCTCGCCCCGTATGATGGTGATATTTCTTTTCGCTTGCATTCTTCTTGTTTTTCAGGTTCACAGCCTTCTCTGATTCTTTGTACCTCACAAATTCTTCCCAGTTATGCTCCTGCTTCGCTAGGTAGTTCTCGAATAATGGAGGCTTCTTGTCTTTCTTATAATTTTTCCATAACCGGTTCTTATACGCCCGGAAAAGTTCCCCCATCTTCTTAAGAGCCCATTTCTTCACTAGCGCCCGCTGCTTAGCATTCTCAGACTCCGATCCCAAATCTGGCAAAGTGAAATGTGCCATGAGGTCGCTGAAAAGTGTGTCTTTGTACCTATCGGCAACCTGATTTTCGGACACATTATTGGTCTAATTCCATTCTCTGACAGTGATCGGGATACGATCTCTAACCACAACTCCGCACTGATTTTAAATGTCACTCTGACATTCGCGGGTACCACCGGTTGGCCTTCCGGTGATATAGCTTCAATTGTGAAGTGGTCTTTTTTGGTCAACTTCTTTGCCGGGCCTCGTTTCTCTATTTTATCTTCGGAGGCCTAAGAGAATACATATAGAATTGCATTAATGCCTCTATACTAATGCCTCAATACATATGTACATATAGAATTCCATTAATACCTCGTCATGACCGGAGCCGTCGGCTTCTCCGTCACCGGAGCCGTCGGCTTCTCCATGACCGGAGCCGTCGGCTTCTCCATCACCGGAGCCGCGGGCTTCTCCATCACCGGAGTCGCGGTCTTCTCGGTCGGCTTCTGTACCATCGCGGATTATGTCCGCGAACATGTCTTCCTGTTCCAAGTCCCGTTCGAATGGATCCATTGTTTCTGCAAAAGAATTAAATCGATAAGTACATGTTCTAACCCTAAACCTAATCAAACACAAACCAAACCCTAACCCTAATCAAACACAAACCAAACCCTAACCCTAATCGGCGACACGTGTTTGCGAGAGGGAGAGGGTGTCGGCAACACGTGTTTGCGAGAGGGAGAGGGTGTCGGCGACGCTTGTTTGCGAGAGGGAGAGGATGTCGGCGACGCGTGTTTGCGAGAGGCTCGGATGTTCGCGAGAGGTAGAGGAGAGGGAGAGAGAGGGGAGTTGCGGCGTCGAGTGATCGCGAGAGGGAGAGGGAGCACGGGACGAGGGTGATTGCGCGAGAGGGAGAGGAGAGGGCCGGTGTCGGCGTCGGGGGTGTTTGCGAGAGGTAGAGGAGAGGGAGAGAGAGGGGAGTTGCAGCGTCGAGTGATCGCGAGAGGGAGAGGGAGCACGGGACGAGGGCGATTGCGCGAGAGGGAGAGGAGAGGGCCAGTGTCGGCGTCGGGAGTGTTCGCGAGAGGGAGTCGAGGGCGATTAATTTTAAACTAACTATAACTAAATACACTAAATAACTAACTAAATACATATACTAAAAAACTAAACTAAATACATATACTAACTAACTAACTATTAAACTAACTACTAATTACATAAAACAAATGAAATAAAAACTAAAAAATTAAAACTATAACTATACTAACTAAACCTAAAACTATACTAACTAAACCTAAAAACTATACTAACTAAAACTATACTAACTAAAACTATACTAACTATACTAATTAAACTATACTAACCATACTAATTACTAACATAAACTAATTAACTATACAAAAAAAATATACAAAAAAACAAAAAAAAACCGAGCTCCAGCTCGGCAGAGGCAGCGGGGGTGCCGGCGCGCTACCTTGCAGCGGGGGTGCCGAGGCGCGGCGGCGCGTCTAGGCGGCGGCGGCCGAGGCGGCGGCCCGGCCGAGGCGATTGGCGGCGTCGCTGCGATCGAGGCGCAGAGGAGGCGCGCGGCGATGGAGCGTCGGCGGAGGAGCGCGCAGGCGTCGGCGGCGATGGAGCGTCGGCGGAGGAGCGCGCGAACGGCGGCTGAGGGCGTCGGCGGCGGCGCAATCCGGCAGCCTGGCGGCACGCACGTAGGGTTTGGCCTCCTGGTCGTCGCGGGTTCTGGCGTGGCCCGCGACGCGCGGAGGGTATATACTGGGGGGTCTTTTGTCGCGGGTGGTGGCTCAACCCGCGACAAAAGGGGGGGGGGGTCTTTTGTCGCGGGTTGAGCCACCGCCCGCGACAAAAGGCCCTTTTGGCCGATCCGTGGCACTCCGCATCCAACGGCTCCGGCCGTTTGAATCCAACGGCCTGGAGCCGCTGGACACGGATCAGCTCTGTTTTTTTTTCTTTTTTCTTTTTTTCTTTTTTTGTTTTTTCTTATTTCAATAACTTTTAAATGGTAAATCAAATAGAAAAGTGTTATATATGAAAATTTGTCGGAAAAATACAATGAACATGAATATGACATCCATATAACTAGTTGCATCTCACAATGAACATAGTCGTGTATGTTTCACCCCTAATGATATGCGGAGTGACACCGAGTAAGGTTTCACCTCGCCACGTGTCGCCGCCTCTTCCACGCGCCTCGCCCCGTCGCTGCCGGCGTGCGACGTGTGTAGCCTTGCCTTACACGTGCCTCTCCACGTGTCGCCGCCGCTTCCACGTGCCTCGCCCCGTCGCTGCCCGCGTGCGACGTGTGTAGCCGTAGCTTACACGTGCCTCGCCACGTGTCGCCGCCGCTTCCACGTGCCTCGCCCCGTCGCTGCCCGCGTGCGCTATATAGAGCGACGAGTGCGGGCGCAACCACACGTCTCCACCGCCTCTGCTCATTCATCTCCGGGATGCCTCCACGTCGTCGAGGGGCGTCCGGTTTCCGTGGCGTTCGAGTGCGTCCGAGCGGTAGGTTCTACGCCGAGATACGTGCCGGTGGCTTCCGCCTCACCCTCGGCACGTACAACACGCCGGAGCTGGCGGCGCGCGCTTACGACGCGGCGGCGTGGCATTTTCGGCGGCCACGGCGCGACATGAACTTCCCGGATGTTGAATCGCTAGAGGAGGCAGAGTTCCTCGCGCCACCGCCGTGCCTCGTCGACAACGAGGACCGTCGACGGCACCGCCAGGTGCAGCGCAGGATCGCCATCACCGAGCACGACGAGCAGTTGATGCGCCAGTGGAGGGCGCAGTTCCCCAACGACGTCGACAACACCGACGCGTTCTTAGCTATCCTTAGGGCACAACGCAGGTCCAACAGGCGCCACCGTCGGGCCGTCGCCAACTTCGAGCTCGAGAACCCGAATACAACTTGGACCGAAGACGACCCTCGGTGGGATGACATTTGGACGGAGACAACCTCCGACGACGACTGAGACTAGACTAGTAATTTATCTATTTTATTGTAATTTCAATAAAGTCGTTGTCGGTTCTATTAGTTTAAATTTAGTTTATAAAGTCGTTGACGGTTGTTTGTTCAATAAAGTGGTTGACACGAAATTTATTACGACTGAACTGAAATTAAAGTACAGAGCTCAACTGAAAATTAAGATACATGGCCAGATTCGAATGTTGGAGCCATTCAATCATAGTCGTGCCTAGCCCTATAATACTCGCCACTGTAGTCATCATAGTCGCCGATGTCATCGTCGCTAGCATCGGGGTCGCGGTTGTCCAACCTCGGCGGGTGAGCACGCGTGGGCTGGGATTGAGGGTAGCGCAGGCGGGGGCCACGATAGGCCAAGATGCTCTGGAGAGTCCGGCCGCGCCACCACATCCGATGGCCGGCCTCGTTGAAGTTCGAAGGAGGCGGGCCGTCCTCCTTGTACCTGGCAACCGCCCTCTCACGCCGATTGATGAAGAAGCTGTCCCAAGTCGGGCTGTAGTCGGGATGCCACTGGGGATTCCTCCGCTGCTCAGGCGTGAGCTCGAAATAGTAGTGGTTCGTGATGGCCATCTCGCGTGACACACCAAGAGGGATAGGAGGGACCGTTACGCCTCCGACGCTCAGCAACCAGCCGGTCGGGACGCGGTAGCCGGGCGGGCAGGGGTAGTTCGAGGCGCAAAGCGCCTCCGCCTCCCGGGGTGTTAGACATACGATGGAAGCCATGGGAGAGAGTGATGAGGTTTGCAGATATGAGTCCAAGCCTACATATATATAGTGGAAAAATGGCGGGAATGCGGGAAGAAAATAGGCGGGAATGAAGTGGTGCGCGAAACTTTCATCCCGGGTGGAGGCTCAAACCGCGACAAAAGACTGGGGGAGGCTTATCTAGGAGGGCCTTTTGTCACGGTTGGTGGCTGCAACCGCGACTAAAGCTGTCGGCAGGATAAGGATGTGTCGGTAACCTTTTGTCACGGTTGGTGGCTGCAACCGCGACTAAAGCTGTCGGCAGGATAAGGATGTGTCGGTAACCTTTTGTCACGGTTGGTGGCTGCAACCGCGACTAAAGCTGTCGGCAGGATAAGGACGCGTGGGTGGACGCATTGCTCGATGAGATAAAGCATGTAGCGCACGACGACCTATCGAAGGAATAAGACAAAGTAGAAGCGGTGCCGTGCCTATAAAAGGAGCATCGATACGCCTTGCCAAGCAGATCAACAAGCCAAGCACAGTTTCATTCCCATGGATGAAGGAAAGGGTTGGGAAATCTCCCGTGGCGCAGCTTCTCGAAGATGTCGTTGGTGCACACGCCCTACGGCATCTTCGGAAGCTGCTCCTCGGAAAAATTTCCATGCAAGCCCGTGAAAGACTCCGTCTCCTCTAACAGTGTTGGGGAAAGGGTTCTCATTATTACATAAATGTAGAGATTGTCTTGGGAACTATATATGAAGAATACATTATTACATCGCCATCTAGTGTTGTGATCTTCTACGCCGTAGCCATGGAGAATCTTCATCATTTAGCAAGATGCTTGGGTCAATTTTCACCGTGAAGGGCGGAATTTCTTTAAACTTATTATAATCTTCTGACATGTCTGTCTTGTCATCCACTCCAACGATGTTTCTTTTCCCCGAAAGAACTATGTGGCGCTTTGGCTCCTCGGTTGATGTATTCTTTTGTTGATTTCTTTTTCTTGATTTGCTAGACATGTCCTTCACGTAGAAAACTTGAGCCACCTCGCTGGCTAGGACAAAAGGCTCGTCCAGGTACGCAAGATTGTTGGGATCCACTGTTATCATACCGTACTTATCGTCAATATGTATAGCGCTGAGCTTCACCCATTTGCACCGAAACAAAGGGACCTTAAAAGTGGGACCATAGTCAAGTTCCCATATCTACTCTATGTATCCATAATATGTGGTGGTCTGCCCATTCTCGTCTTTTGCATCGAAGCGGACACCGCTGTTTTGGTTGGTGCTCTTTTTATCTTGGTCGATCGTGTAAAATGTATTCCCATTTATCTCGTACCCTTGGAATGTACATATGTTTGAAGATGGTAACCTGGCCAACAAGTACAGCTGCTCCACAACAGATGGGTCATTAATGAGATGTCTTTGCAACCAACTGCCGAAGGTATTCATGTGTTGACGTGTAATCCAGGACTCGGGCTGGCCCGGGTTTATTTCTCGTAAAACATTCTTATGTTTCTCGATGTACGGAGCCACCAAGCTGGAATTGTATAGAACTGTGTAGTGTGCTTGATTGAAAGAAATCTTGTCCCTCCACACCGTTGCTTTCCTTCCTAGTGTGCCTTTTCCAGTCAGCCTCCCCTCATACCGAGATTCAGGAACACCAATCGGCTTAAGGTCAGGAAGAAAGTCAACACAAAACTCAATGACCTCCTCAGTTCCGTAGCCCTTTGAGATACTTCCTTCCGGCCTAGCTCGGTTATGAACATATTTCTTTAAGACTCCCATGAACCTCTCGAAGGGGAACATATTGTGTAGAAATACAGGACCGAGAATTCTAATCTCTTCAACTAGGTGAACGAGGAGGTGCGTCATAATATTGAAGAAGGATGGTGGGAACAACAACTCGAAGCTGACAAGACATTGGACCACATCTTCCTGTAATCCTGACAAAGTTTCTGGATCCATTACCTTCTGAGAAATTGCGTTGAGGAATGCACATATCTTCACAATGGCTAGTCGAACATTTTCTGGTAGAAGTCCCCTCAATGCAACCGGAAGCAATTGTGTCATAAGCACGTGACAGTCATGGGACTTCAGGTTCTGGAATTTTTTCTCCTTCATATTTACTATCCCCTTTATATTCGACGAGAAACCAGACGGAACCTTGATACTGAATAGGGCTTCAAAAAAGATCTCCTTCTCTTGTTTGGTAAGAGCGTAGCTGGCAGGCCCTACAAACTGCCCTGGATGATTGCCGTTTCGTCCTTTATGAAGTTCCTGGTCCTCCCGTGCTTCTGGTGTATCTTTTGTCTTTCCATACACGCCCAGAAAACCTAGAATATTCACACAAAGATTCTTGGTCAGGTGCATCACGTCGATTGCAGAGCGGACTTCCAGGACTTTCCAATATTCTAGCTCCCAAAAAATAGATTTCTTCTTCCACATGGGCGCGTGTCCGTCATCGTCTTTCGGAACAGGTCGACTGCCTGGACCCTTTCCAAAGATAACATTTAAATCCTTGACCATGTCAAATATATCAGCACCACTACGGGGGACAGGCTTCGGACGATGGCCTGCCTCGCCATCGAAATGCTTGCCTTTTTTCCTTAAGGGATGCTTGCGCGGAAGGAAACGACGACTGAACGGGTACACAACTTTTTTGCTTTTTCCCAAATATTTACTTTCAGTCTCATCTAAACAGTGTGTGCATGCATTGTATCCTTTGTTCGTCTGTCCTGAAATGTTACTGAGAGCAGGCCAATCATTGATGGTTACGAATAGCAACGCTCGTAGGTCAAATTCTTGCTCCGTGTGCTCATCCCACACACGTACACCTGTTTTGGCCCACAACTCCAAAAGTTCATCGACTAATGGCCTTAGGTACACATCAATGTCGTTGCCCGGTTACTTTGGGCCTTGGATAAGCACTGGCATCATAATGAACTTCCGCTTCATGCACAACCAAGGAGGAAGGTTGTAGATACATAGAGTCACGGGCCAGGTGCTGTGACTGCAGCTCTGCTCCCCAAAAGGATTCATGCCATCTGTACTTAGACCAAAGTATAAGTTCCTTGCCTCACCTGCAAAATCCGGGAACTCTCTCCCGATGTTTCTCCACTGCCGACCATCAGCGGGGTGCCTCAACATCGCGTCTTTCTTACGTTCTTCCATGTGCCATCGCAACAACTTGGCATGCTCTTTGTTTATGAACAAACGTTTCAACCGTGGTATTATTGGAGCATACCACATCACTTTCGCAGGAACCCTCTTCCTGGGTGGCTCGCCCTCAACATCACCAGGGTCATCTTTTCTGATCTTATACCGCAATGCACCACATATCGGACATTTATTCAAATTCTCGTACTTCTCACCGCGGTAGAGGATACAGTCATTAATGCATGCATGTATCTTCTGCACATCTAATCCTAGAGGGCAGACAAGCTTCTTTGCTTCATATGTACTGACGGGCAATTCATTATTTCTTGGAAACAACTTCTTTAATATTATCATCAATTTCTCAAATCCCGAGTCAGTCACACCGACCTCTGCCTTCCATTTCAGCAATTCCAATATGCTACCCAGCTTTCTATGCCCATCTTCACAACCTGGGTACAACAATTTGTGGTGGTCCTCTAACATCTTGTCGAACTGCAACCTCTCCTTATCCGTGCCACAGTCTCTTCTTGCATCAGAAATGGCCCGACGAAGATCATCATCAACAGGATCATCTGATGCCTGTTCTTCACCTCCTTCTTCTTCATTGTCGTCCATTGCGGTATCAAAGCATTCAGAGAACATAGATCGGTACTGGTCATCATTATCTTCTTCATCATCGCCGTCTTCCATCATAACCCCTTCTTCTCCGTGCTTGGTCCAAACATTATAGCTGGACATGAATCCAAACCGAAGCAGGTGGCTCTTAATGTCTCTTGAGCAAGATTAATCCTTCTCATTCTTACATTTTAGACATGGACATCACATAAAACCTTGCTTCGACTTGTTGGCCTCGGCCACAAGCAGGAAAGAATTCACGCCCTCTCTGAAAGTGGGAGCACATCGGTTACCGTACATCCATGGATGACTCAACTGCATCATAAGTACAATTATATATGTATCAGATGCAATCACCTTGCTAAAATTAGTATTGTACGGACTATGCATATATATATAGTCGAGAAAATAGTTGCTAACCTTTTAGGATCAAACAGAGGAGAAATCTTATCAAATAAAACCAAGTGGCATCCCTCTCACAAGCATTCCATCAAACACCTCTTGTGCACGTGTAGAAAAAATGAGCTAGCATACACCTCCACCTTCACCACCAAGGAAAAAATGAGGTGGGGGGTGGCTGGCTGCTTCTATATATATAGGCATGGACATTTTGTCGCGGGCCGTATTACGACCCGCGACAAAAGGGGTGGCCACGTCGCTCCTACCCCTTTTGTCGCGGGTCGTAATACGGCCCGCGACAAAAG
The DNA here is from genome assembly GCF_019359855.2 of Lolium perenne. NCBI lineage: Eukaryota > Viridiplantae > Streptophyta > Magnoliopsida > Poales > Poaceae > Lolium > Lolium perenne. Next base: position 259,815,008 of record NC_067249.2, read on the forward strand.
GCCGCGACGAAAGCTTCTGCCGTATTCGGAGCGACGTGGCCACCCCAATTGTCGCGGGTGCAGGCGCGCCCGCGACAAATGGCTCCCACGGAAGCCCTATTTTCCACTAGTGTAGAGATAAAAATTATATATTCAATTCCAATTATGAATGTGACCGCTTTGTGGCCAAGAAAAATAAAGGTAACTACTTTTATAAAAGGTTAATTTTTTATATAGTGGAAATTATAATCCTTCATGTCAGTTTCTATATTATATTATAGTTCCTAGTCTCTACGTTTCCAAATCTATTGATATGTTTTATATTTATCCTAAGTCAAATATCTCTAAGTTTGACCAAAGTTATAGAAAATGTGCCAATATTTACGACGTCTAATCTGTTTAATAATGTAATGAAACTATTTTAATGTTATAAATATTGTTGTATTTTTAAACATGGTGAAACTTAAAATATAGTTCGATTTAGGATAAACCAAAAACACCGATTACTTTGAAGTGAGGGAATATGTGCTGGAAGATAAACGCCTTTGCTCTCGATCGGCCAAAGTTCCAGCCAGATTCATATAGTTGGGGGAAATCGAAGAAAGTACCTACGAGTCTACGACCGATCGATCGATTGGTGGACGATGTGCATGAGGCATACATACATTGATACATACGGAGGCAATAACGGAGCAAACCTTTGGAAGGGAGGATGTTGCCGACGGCAGCGAAACCTAGAGCGGCAGCGCCTGGGACCCGGATCTTGGCGAGCAGGTTCCGTAGCGCCGCCATAGTTGCCTGGGACGTAAGGTGAGATCGATCAGGACTTATTTTGGTGGGCTCATCGCGACTTAATAGGAGGTGGCCGGTTCCGTCCTAAGAGCTAGCATGGTGTCACTGATTTCCGGCTGCGCTCGTGGCGCGTCCGTGAGATCCAATCCGGCTTATACTATACGTATCAAAACAGAAGAGGAAGCCTTCGTCCCCTCGATCAAGGCCTCCAGAGCTAATCACAAACAAACACTATCCGCGTCTTGCACCAAACCGATCGATCGTCCTACGTACCGGCCGGCCGGCCGGCAAACTATGGCGCTACGCAACCTGCCCGTGAAGATGATGCGGATCCCCGCCACCTCTGCCGCTCCCCGGCTCCTGTCGGCTCCTCCCGTTTTGCCGGCGTCCGCTTCTCGGGCCCTCCCTTTCTCCACCTTGAACTCCTCCAGGAAGAAACACAAGGTATGTAGCGAATTCATATGGTTTCTATCAATGAAAATCGGGGAGAGCCCTGCTAATCTAAAAAAAAATGTTCCTTCTAGTTCTTCTGCGCTTCTGAACTTGTTGACTCCGTCTTTTTATATACTTTGTGCTGGACTGTTCTAATTCTAAATTAGCCCTAGCATATTAGGAAAGGCACAATGATCAAGCCCCTGTCATTGTTTCAAAATCCCGAGTTCTATACTGCTGGCTCATGGAACTGAGCGTAAAGCGTATCGCAGCTGCATAAAACTTAATGTTTATACAGTTATACCAATATATTTTTCGTGAGTGCTTGCAACTTTCTCCATTTTATTCTATAAGGGTAACATCAACTATAATTACAACCGTCTAAGTCTTTTGTTTCTTTTTCAGATACTCGTATTTCTTCTAATTTAAGTAGCCTAGGGGTTTCCTTGGGTAGTCGGTCTGACGAGATTTCTGTTTCGGCTAATGTGTTGAGACAAACGGAGCTTGACCTTTTAATGGTTGCTCCGAATGTCTCCACTGGGACTGAAACGGCAATTATAGACGATGATGAAGATGATGACATTCTAGATGGTCAAATTCTCTCGGCTATAATTGGCAACATTTCAGAAGTTGATTTAGAACACGCGGAGCTTAGTTCTGATTTACAAGCGTCCGAACGTGGTTCTCGATCATCGGCTGGAAAGAAATCTCGAAGGTATGGCAAGAAAAATAAATCTAAAATAGTTTCTCGATGAATGGCATGTTCCGGAATAGCAGAGGTCTTCGCGACTTGGCTAAGCATTCCCACATTGCTGATGGTTGTAGAGATTATGATTTAGATTTTCTTGCTATATCGGAGACGGGTAGGCGAAATTTCTCTCAAAGTTTTCTCGACCGTTTGTCAGGCGGGATTAACTTTCAATGGTTTTCTCTCCCGCCCCGTGGTAAGTCTGGGGGCATTTTACTTGGCGTCCGCATAGACACCATGACCGTCTTGGCTAGTTCTGATGGAGAGTATCACATTAAGCTCGACATTCAGAATAAAGCAGACGGTTTCATGTGGAGTCTGGTTGCTGTGTATGGTACCGCCCAGGAGGTTTTTAAGGCTGACTTTTTACGTGAGTTGGTAAACCTTACAAAGGATAATCCTTACCTGATTTTAATCGGAGGTGATTTTAATTTGTTGAGGTTTCCTCATGAGAAAAGTAAAGGCCGCTTTGATGGTCATTGGCCTTTCTTGTTCAATGCTGTCATCGATAGCCTTGATTTAAGAGAGGTGTTCATGACTGGTCGACAGTTTACTTGGGCAAACAGCTTGCCGGAGCCCACATACGAGAAACTAGATCGCGTGTTGATAGATACCGATTGGGAAAATAAATACCCTATGGTGTCAGTCCGTGCACTAGAACGTATTGAAAAACTGTCTGACCATGCTCCCATCCTTTTAACCACTGGAAATCCCAGACCCGTTTGTAAACGGCCGTTCAAATTTGAACTTGGCTGGTTATATCGAGAGGGATTTCATGATATGGTTAAAAGGGTTTGGGAAAGACCAGTCGGGGGGAGTACGCCTATTTTGAGATGGAATAATAAAATGCGGTCTTTGCGCAAACATCTCTCTGGTTGGGCTGCCCATATGGCTGGTATCCTTAAAAAAGAAAAATCTCGCTTATCAAATGTGATTGATGAGCTTGAGGCTGTTGCGGAGATTAGACCATTGTCTACACATGAGATTGAGCTTAAAAATCAATCCAATGAACAGATGGCGGGTCTTCTTTGCGAAGAGGAACTCAAATGGTATCAACGATCCAAAGCTCAATTCATCTTGGAAGGAGACTCAAATACGCGGTATTTCCATGGCTTAGCCAATGGGAGACACCGAAAAAAACGTATTCACTCTCTTATTCAAGATGAAGGGTTGATTGAAGGCCATGAGCAACTCAATTCTTACATTACTAATTATTATAAGGATCTGTTTGGTCCTCCGGAGGAAAGTACTTTCTCTCTTAATGAGGACTTAACGGATATACCTCAAGTTTCTTTGGAAGAAAACGGCTTGCTAACCGCACCTTATACTGAGGAAGAGGTTAAGAAGGCAGTTTTCCAAATGGAATGCAACAAAGCACCGGGTTCAGATGGTTTTCCAGCAGAGTTTTATCAAACCTTCTGGGATACTATTAAATCGGACCTTCTAGATTTGTTCAGTGATTTACACATTGGACAACTAGAATTATTTCATCTAAATTTTGGTGAAGTTATCTTGTTACCGAAAATTAATGAGGCAGAAAGGATCCAACAATATAGACCCATTTGCCTATTAAATGTAAGTTTCAAGATTTTCACGAAAGTGGCCACCATTAGACTTAATACGGTTGCGGATCATGTTGTTTTACCATCGCAAACAGCCTTTATGCAAGGACGTAATATCCTTGATGGAGTGGCGATTTTGCATGAGACGGTACATGAGATGCATTCTAAGAAATTAAATTGGGTTATTTTAAAACTTGATTTTGAGAAGGCGTATGATAAAGTTAAATGGTCTTTCCTTCAACAGGCACTCAGGATGAAAGGCTTTTCGCCTGAGTGGCGAGCTCTAATTAATGATTTCATGTATGGAGGTACTGTGGCAATCCGGGTCAATGATGACACCGGACACTACTTCCAAACACGAAAAGGGTTACGCCAAGGGGATCTGTTATCTCCGATGTTGTTTAACATCGTAGCGGATATGTTGGATGTACTCATAGAGCGGGCCAAGTCTGATGGTCAAATTGAAGGTGTGATTCCACATCTAGTTGATGGTGGCTTATCTATCCTTCAATACGCTGATGACACAATTCTTTTTATGGATCACGATCTTGAAAAAGCTCGAAATCTGAAATTAATTTTAGCAGCTTTTGAGCATTTATCAGGATTGAAAATTAACTTCCATAAAAGTTAATTGTTCTGCTTCGGTGATGCCCAAGACGATGTAGCTCTGTATACAGAGTTATTTGGTTGTGGGCAAGGCCAATTTCCGATTCGTTATTTGGGTATTCCGATTCACTATCAGAGACTGACAATTGCGGAATGGAAATTAGTGGAAGAAAGATTACAAAAATGCCTCAGTAGTTGGAAAGGTAAATTGTTGTCCCTGGGAGGAAGATTGGTACTCATTAATTCGGTACTAACTAATATGGTACTGTATATGTTATCATTCTTCATCCTACCCAAAGGAATTCTGCATAAACTCGATTATTATCGATCCAGATTCTTTTGGCAAGGGGACAACGAGAAAAAGAAATATCGACTGGTTAAATGGAGTATAGTTTGTAGTCCCAAAGATCAAGGAGGGCTTGGAGTTCATGACCTGGAGGTCAAGAATTCAGCTCTAATGGGTAAATGGCTTTTTAAGCTACTTACCGAGGATGGGATTTGGCAAACTATACTCCGGACAAAGTATATCGGCTCGAAGACATTATCTCAAGTGGTTTGGAAACCTGGGGATTCACACTTCTAGGCTGGTCTTATGGCGACAAAAAATGTCTTTTTTCCACATGGGACTTTCTCCATTAAGAATGGAGCACAGATATGGTTCTGGGAAGATGCTTGGCTAGACAATGCACCCCTATGTGAACAGTATCCCGCTTTGTATAGAATTGCGCATCGCCAAGGTGATACCATTGCAACTGTAATGGCTACTTCACCCCCGAATGTGACGTTCAGACGGGTTTTACTAGGACAAAGACTTGTGGCATGGAACAATCTAATTCAGCGGCTTAGAGATATTCAGTTATCGCCAGAGCCAGATGAATTTCGATGGAATCTCCATGTAGATGGTTCTTTTTCTGTAAAATCTTTATACAATGCGATCCTGCTTTCTGATTTACCAGTTGATAATAATAAGAAATTTGGAAGATGAAGATACCATTAAAAATTAAAATTTTTGGATGGTATCTTCGTCGCGGGGTTATTCTCACCAAAGACAATCTTGTTAAGCGAAATTGGCACTGAAGTACACGATGTGTCTTTTGTCATCATGATGAAACCATCAAACATTTATTCTTCCAGTGTCAGTTTGTGAGATCTATATGGTCAGTCATCCAAGTAGCGTCTACCTTGTATCCTCCGACTAGTGTCGTTAATGTCTTTGGCAATTGGCTTCATGGTATCAACTCAAGGTTTAAAATGCTTCTTAGGATGGGGGCGCTAGCAGTTATCTGGGCGCTCTGGCTATGTAGAAATGACAAGATCTTTAATGACAAAAATTGCTCTTTGTTGCAGGTTATCTACAGATGCACAGGTATTCTCCGTTCGTGGTTACCTCTTCAGCGTGTGGAGAAACGAGACCTATTTACGGAGGTCTGTACACGGTTGGAGGATACGGCGAGGGATACTTTTTCTCTACATGGGTGGCAGCATAGTCTACGGATAGTAGCGCCACCTACCTCTTAGGCGTCATATGATTCATCGTTCCGATATGTATTTCGCCTATTTTTGTTTTATGTAACTTTGGTCACTTGAGACAACAAACGGCTGTGTGCATCCTGGTTATGCAGAGGCTAGATGTATTTGCTTCTTGAAGTAATAAAAGCATCCTTTATCGAAAAAAAAAATCAACTATAATTACTCCCTCCATCCATAAAAGGATGTTAAAGATTTGTCAAAAGATGGACGTACCTACGTATTAAAAAGTGTCTAGATACATCTATTTAATTTGGATAAACTCCCAACATCCTTTTATGGACAAGGTAGTATTATAGAAAAATAAACTCACAAAACCATATCATAAATTAAATGCCAGTACCAAAATACTCTGAGTGAGTGCTTAGTTTAGCACTTCATAAATTAGAAGAAAAAACGTGAATTTCCCAAAGCATGTTGAAAACAACAAATCAAACACTACGCCGTTACTAAAGATTTTCTTTACGCTAAATAGAGTACGGAAGGCCGCTATTGTGTCATTTTCATTTTATTAAATGGATAATGTACAGACGGAGAGTGGAAAATGATAAGAAAGAAGAATTACAAGATATCAAGAAATGCTTGAATACCCTCCTTTAGACTAGGCTTAACTCTATGTATAATAAGATCAAGATAAGCTTGGAAAGCTCCATAGCATACATGGGTATTAAGTTCTTCTTTCAATGATTTCCGGAGTTTAAAAAAAGCAAGAAATCTATAAAAGGAGAAACATAGCAAGCTAGAAGTCAATATAATGTGTGGCAAGTAATCAAAGTCCTACTAATGCAAAGCTAAACTAAATGCAGCAAATGTGCAAACCCCCCATTTTTAGCACTCCGAGTTCACTTTCCAGTGAAAGCAAGGATCCGCACCCCACTCGGGGCCAGAACAACGCGACTCGTTAGTGTCGCGGTCACGGTGCTCTTCATCCTAGTTGTCGCGGTCACGGTGCTCTTCATCCTAGTTGTCGCGGTCACTGTGCTCTTCATCATGTGTGACGAGGGATCATCTCGCCAATGTCTACGTATTGTAGATTTGGGTTTTGGGAGAGAGCGACGATAAAGATTCCGGGAGCGAGATTAGGCACACGACGTACCCAGCTTCGGGTCTCCTCGGTGGAGGATCCCTACGTGCTGCTAGCAATCTAGTATATGATCAAAAGTATGTTTACAAGGGGTCCCATGTAGGTGAAGCTATGTTGTCTATCTAGTCTCCTTCTATTAGTATACAACCAACTTATGGTTTTACAAGAGTCCTAGTCGACTACTTTTTCGGGTTGCCTTCTTGGACCTTCTCCATATTGGGCCGATCCAAGTATACTAATAATGAGTACCCGAAGGGTATGCCCATGTCAGTATCTCCTGAGTGTCTAGGGAAGTCGAAGACTTGCGTAGAGACTCCAATCATAATTATCTCCAAAGTTGAAGAAATACAAGGCGAGGCCATTGATCCGGAAATACATCAAGTCAATGTCATAGATCATGTGTAGCGTATATGATGTCAATGATTTTCGAAGTTATTTTTCTATCACGTGCGCAATTAGCGCTCCCGGTGGGAGTAGCCCCCGAGTCTATGGGCAGGTGTTTGCACCTGGGCATAGACTCAAGTTGTACTAATCAATGAAGAACATGACTATATTTCTAGGCGCAGCCCTTCTTTTTATCGACTACTGCTGGAGGACTTGATGAAATACATGCGCTCCCGACGGGAGTATGCTCCACTCGAGTCGCAGAGTCGAGTTGAGTGTACAAACCTTTATATATTTAAATAATTGAATGAAATCTCCGTGTTTTCTCTCTTTTTCAAATTCTTCGAGTCTAAAGAGACTTTATTTTTTCTTCGACAACTATATTGTACATGGATATTGGTAAATGTGGCTGGTTCAACTGGCGGATTAGGTACTAGTTAATTGCTCTAGTGGCAAATCCAGATAAACCTACTTCAAACTCGTGTCCCCGGATACGAATTTGGGATACTGGTGTAATTCAGAACGTGCCGCTTTAGGACTTGCCGAAACTGAATTCTAGCAAAATTATCGGATCCACAGCGCGTTCGCTGGGATTTTTCTTCACATCTGTTGATGTGGATATAGTGGGAGAGCGCATTCGATTGCGATTCCACGCCACACATGACGGATCATGGGGGCCTTTTTACGAGTCACGACGTTCGGAGTTTTTACCGCGGTGAACGCGCTCTGAGAATATGTTGTCTAGCGCCTTGTTCGGCTGATATAATGACTCATTTTTCGGGTTCTTCTACATTTTCCACGGGCGTGATGGGATAGCAGAATATATTGGATTGTTCTATATTGTCGTCAGGTACACCGCCGGTGCTCTCGATCGGAATAAATGACGAGTCAATGGACTTAAAAAATCCACTTCTCTTTTTTTGTTCCTCCTTGAAGAAAATTTTCTCGGGTTCCTCCTTGAAGAAATTTTCGTCAGATTCCTCCTTGAAGAGAATTTTGTCGGGTTCATCCTTGAAGAAAATTCCGTCAGGTTCCTCCTTAAAGAGAATTTCATCGGGTTCCTCCTTGAAGAGAATTTAATCGGGTTCATCCTTGATGAAAATTTTGTTGAGTTCATCCTTGAAGAAAATTTTGTCAACTTCGTTGCAGATTTTTTTATCGAGTTCTTTGTTAATGTAGTTTTTCCTTGGCACAGTTCTTTTTTTGTCAACCTGAGATGTTGAGTGGATTTGTACAGCGCAGCCCCTGAGTGTCGGGTGCGGTAAAAGTAAATGATAATCAACTTTGTGTAAATTAAAGAAACACTTAGCTTATTGGGTACGACGGAGTCGTCGATGCGGAGGCAGGTCGTGCGACTGAGTCGATGAAATCTTCGAGGGCAGCGAAGAAGTCGAGCCGAGGTAGAAACACCAAATAGGGAAAGTGGATGTCGTCAAATTATTGATGAAGAAATAGCCGGCCCCCTAACGTTGCTGGGGTGATATCATGATTATTGCTTAGACGCCGTGTCGCAGTTGTGACCCGGGGCGAAGTCGTTATCGAGCCCCTGAGTGTTGCTGAAAATGTTGCGTCGAAGTAGTGGTCGCTTGGAATATTTTGTTATAGCTATGCTCAGGAGTCCAGTCGTTGTCGAGCCCCCGAGTGTTGGCTCCATGAATATGTGACCTGATTTTTGTTAGAGAATCATGACCATATACGTTTGGGTCACGACGAAAATTGCGATATCTTCTGCTCATTTTTTTACTTCCGCTAGAAAATTCGATGAAATTGTCGACCCCATTGAAGCTGAAGACATTTGAATATCAAGCCATTGAAGATTACGCCATGAGAGATAAATCATGGAAGATGAATGCAAGATGAAGTATTTGAGATAAATCCATATTAAGATTACACCATTAAATATGAAGTATATACAGAAGACGAATCTGTTGATATCATAGAGGATGAATCCATTGACCCAAATAAAATAAATCCAGCAATAATCATAGATGATAAATCCACCGAAGAAGATAAATCCAGTAAGCCAAAGAAGGTATATCCACTGAGTCGAAGAAGATATATCCACTATGCCGAAGAAAATAAATCCACTAAGCCGAAGAAAATAAATCCACTGAGCCGGGGGAAATATATCCAAAGCCGAAGAAGATAAATCCGCTAAGCTGAAGAAAATAAATCCACTGAGCCAGGAAAAATATATCCAGAGCCGAAGAAGATAAATCCACTAAGCCAAAGAAAATAAATCCACTAAGCCGAAGAAAATAAATCCAGAGCCGAAGAAGATAAATCCATTCGTAGTACCCGAGTAATCGGGTGTATTTGTTGTAATGATGTAATGGGGCAGCCCCCGAATATTTTTGTGTGGCGAAAGTAAATAATAATCGACTCTTGAAAAAGGAAATACTTAGCTTTTTTATCGGATGTGGTAAAGCCGATGTGGAAGAAGGTCGTGTGGCAGACGCAGTCGATGTAGTCGTGCGGCGTCTAGCCGTAGCTCGTTGATGTAATCGTGTGGCGCCTGGCCGGAAGTACTCGATGAAGAGGACGCATTCGATATGGTGGATCCGCGACGGGTGAGCCCCCGAGTGTGTGTCTGTAATGTCGAGTTCACGAAGACGAGTGCAGAACGGCGGATGCGCAAGGTCGAGCCCCCGAGCGAGGCGTTTGTATGATGTTAAGTCTGATGATCCTTGTGCCGGATGTAGAGAAGTGAAGTTTAGTCGGAAGTAGTCGATGTGGAGCAGTTGGTCAGCAAGTTCCCGACAGGTGAGCCCCCTAGCATGGCTTGTACATGACGATGGGTCCATGGTGGCCAAGTCATGATGATGACGGAAGTGTATCAATATGATAAAGTTGATGCGCAACGGATCTTGCGGATGGTGTCGATGTGACGGTGTTGGTAGTTGATGTCGATATCGCCTTCTCCGAAACCGATGACGATTTTTATTCTCCCGAAAAACAATTTGGTTGCGGATTTAGCGATGGCGCAGAACAGAAACCGAAAAACTCGATGAAATCAAACGTCGTGGGAAACCAAATTTTGCGATCGTACTCGATTTCATCGGATGAAGCTAAATTTGTTCATAATTTGTACAATACTAAGCAAAATACATGCATATTGCACGTACATTATGAACTAGGGACCTAAATTAAACTAGAATTAGTCCCCGGAGGGACTATACTGTCACAGGGCCGCTAATGTAGCCGGCGGAGGGTTTTTCCTCGCCGGGTCTTCCTAGGCGACGACAACCACCGCCACTTCGACGACCGCCGCCTCGGAGGTGCTCCCGCACGCTAGAGGCGTCCTGGCGGCGTCGTCGTCATCGTCGCCGTGCGGGGCAGCACCGGCAGAGGAGGGCTGCACGCGTCGGCAGGGGGGCGCCTCCGCTTCTCCTTCCGGTGCCTCCTCCACACGCGCTTGGAGGTACGCCATCATCTCCGGCCACTTCCGGCCGGCCCTCTTCCACGCGCCGTTGGAGCGCCTACGCCTGGCGAGCTCCGGCGACACCCGTGCACCCGGCGGACGCCAAGTTGACCTTCCGGCGCCGGATCGGCCACCTCCCCTACCCACGCGTCTTGCACGCGTCATTCCGGACGGAGGGGAGCTGGCCGAAGCGGCGGCGCGATGGCGGAGCGTCTGGAATTGCTCGTCGAAGTGGACACAGGCGGCGGCAGCGGGAGACGAGCAGCGGAGGGGAGTAGGGTTTGCGAACCGAACTCCACTCCGCGAACCCTTTTAATAGGGGTCGTGCGGTGAGTTTCTCGGGCCCCCGAACTTTTGATTCAGGCCGACCCATGTATTCGGGCGCTGATCTGCGCGCGTTTCGGTCCGAACCCGTAAATCCGCCGGAAAAGTTCAGTTCCGGCGGGATTTACGGGCTCTGTTAGAGATGCTCTCAATTGCTGTAAGCCAGGTTGGTAACAAGCCTTAATGTGTTTATGTTGGCTATTTAGAAAAGATGCTGTCCTACAGAGCATTCTTGAAATAACACACCTATATGAGTCCGATTGTTATACGTCGCAATCTATGAGATTTGGGTGATCCCTAGTAAACTCATGAAGAGACCACGAAGTATGACGCATATGCTTCACCCGCGGGGTAGGCTACTGGCAGCCATGTACTGGTCATGACTTTGACTGAAATCCTGTTCACGCAAAACTTGCAATTTAAGGCTTAGTCCATTGTTCAAGTGTGAATGGATGTAGCTTAAGGTTCTAGGCGGAAGTTCAACTTAACAGTCTCCGCTGAAACACTGGTATATTAATAAGCAACGAGTATTGGTAAATCTCTAAATGGGGATTTGAGATCTGGTGGGGGATTGTTGAAATATTGGGCCATTTTCAGTGACCCGTACTAGATTTCAGTTTTCCCTATAAATCTCAAAGCCCACATAGTGGCAGCCTTGTGAGTTTGAGCCCAAGTAGGTGGCAGCTCTCTAGGGAGTGACAAGAGGTGGGAAGTTTAGTCCCACATGGAAAGTTGGGAGGAAGTTAGACCACCTTATAAGATGGGTTGTGCCACCACTAGTAAGAGCATCTCTAGTGGATGGTCTATATGGACGTGTAAAGCCCGTTTACACGTTTCTGGCCCAAAATCAGTGTCCAGTGGATCGTGTATACGGTCGTGGAAGCTTTACACGTCCATCCACGACGCTACTCATCGTGGAAGTAAACACGCCCGAGCCACGCTCGTGAAAACGGAACCTTGATGGCGTGTAACTCACACGTTCGTTGGGAACCCCAAGAGGAAGGTATGATGCGCACAGCAGCAAGTTTTCCCTCAGAAAGAAACCAAGGTTTATCGAACCAGGAGGAGCCAAGAAGCACGTTGAAGGTTGATGGCGGCGGGATGTAGTGCGGCGCAACACCAGGGATTCCGGCGCCAACGTGGAACCTGCACAACACAACCAAAGTACTTTGCCCCAACGAAACAGTGAGGTTGTCAATCTCACCGGCTTGCTGTAACAAAGGATTAACCGTATTGTGTGGAAGATGATTGTTTGCAGAAAACAGTAAAACAGTATTACAGTAGATTGTATTTCAGTAAAGAGAATTGGACCGGGGTCCACAGTTCACTAGAGGTGTCTCTCCCATAAGACAAACAACATGTTGGGTGAACAAATTACAGTTGGGCAATTGACAAATAAAGAGGGCATGACCATGCACATACATATCATGATGAGTATAGTGAGATTTAATTGGGCATTACGACAAAGTACATAGACCGCCATCCAACTGCATCTATGCCTAAAAAGTCCACCTTCAGGTTATCATCCGAACCCCCTCCAGTATTAAGTTGCAAAGCAACAGACAATTGCATTAAGTATGGTGCGTAATGTAATCAACAACTACATCCTTAGACATAGCATCAATGTTTTATCCCTAGTGGCAACAGCACAACACAACCTTAGAACTTTCATCACTGTCCCGGTGTCAATGCGAGGCATGAACCCACTATCGAGCATAAATACTCCCTCTTGGAGTTACAAGCATCTACTTGGCCAGAGCATCTACTAGTAACGGAGAGCATGCAAGATCATAAACAACACATAGATATAACTTTGATAATCAACATAACAAGTATTCTCTATTCATCGGATCCCAACAAACGCAACATATAGAATTACAGATAGATGATCTTGATCATGTTAGGCAGCTCACAAGATCCGACAATGATAGCACAATGGGGAGAAGACAACCATCTAGCTACTGCTATGGACCCATAGTCCAGGGGTAGACTACTCACACATCACACCGGAGGCGACCATGGCGGCGTAGTGTCCTCCAGGAGATGATTCCCCTCTCCGGCAGGGTGCCGGAGGTGATCTCCTGGATCCCCCGAGATGGGATCGGCTTTGGCGGCGTCTCTGGAAGGTTTTCTGTATCGTGGCTCTCGGTACTGGGGGTTTCGTCACGGAGGCTTTAAGTAGGCGGAAGGGCAAGTCAGGAGGGGGCACAGGGGCCCCACACCATAGGCCGGCGCGGCCAGGGGGGGCCGCGCCGCCCTACGGTTTGGGCACCCTGTGGCCCCACTTCGTTTCGTCTTCGGACTTCTGGAAGCTTCGTGGAAAAATAGGCCCCTGGGCGTTGATTTCGTCCAATTCCGAGAATATTTCCTTACTAGGATTTCTGAAACCAAAAGCAGCAGAAAACAGCAACTGGCACTTCGGCATCTTGTTAATAGGTTAGTTCCAGAAAATGCATGAATATGACATAAAGTGTGCATAAAACATGTAGATAACATCAATAATGTGGCATGGAACATAAGAAATTATCGATACGTCGGAGACGTATCAGCATCCCCAAGCTTAGTTCTGCTCGTCCCGAGCAGGTAAAACGATAACACAGATAATTTGCAGGTGACATGCCATCATAACCTTGATCATACTATTTGTAAAGCATATGTAGTGAATGCAGCGATCAAAACAATGTATATGACATGAATAAACAAGTGAATCATATAGCAAAGACTTTTCATGAATAGCACTTCAAGACAAGCATCAATAAGTCTTGCATAAGAGTTAACTCATAAAGCAATAATTCAAAGTAAAAGCATTGAAGCAACACAAAAGAAGATTAAGTTTCAGCGGTTGCTTTCAACTTGTAACATGTATATCTCATGGATATTGTCAACATAGAGTAATATAATAAGTGCAATAAGCAAATATGTAGGAATCAATGCACAGTTCACACAAGTGTTTGCTTCTTGAGGTGGAGAGAAATAGGTGAACTGACTCAACATTGAAAGTAAAAGAATTGTCCTCCATAGAGGAAAAGCATCGATTGCTATATTTGTGCTAGAGCTTTGATTTTGAAAACATGAAACAATTTTGTCAACGGTAGTAATAAAGCATATGTATCATGTAAATTATATCTTACAAGTTGCAAGCCTCATGCATAGTGTACTAATAGTGCCCGCACCTTGTCCTAATTAGCTTGGACTACCGGATCATCACAATGCACATGTTTTTACCAAGTGTCACAAAGGGGTACCTCTATGCCGCCTGTACAAAGGTCTAAGGAGAAAGCTCGCATTTGGATTTCTCGCTATTGATTATTCTTCAACTTAGACATCCATACCGGGACAACATAGACAACAGATAATGGACTCCTCTTTTATGCATAAGCATGTAACAACAATTAATAATTTTCTCATTTGAGATTGAGGATATATGTCCAAAACTGAAACTTCCACCATGGATCATGGCTTTAGTTAGCGGCCCAATGTTCTTCTCTAACAATATGCATGCTTAATCATAAGGTGGTAGATCTCTCTTACTTTAGACAAGACGGACATGCATAGCAACTCACATGAAATTCAACAATGAATAGTTGATGGCGTCCCCAGTGAACATGGTTATCGCACAACAAGCAACTTAATAAGAGATAAAGTGCATAATTACATATTCAATACCACAATAGTTTTTAAGCTATTTGTCCCATGAGCTATATATTGCAAAGGTGAATGATGGAATTTTAAAGGTAGCACTCAAGCAATTTACTTTGGAATGGCGGAAAATACCATGTAGTAGGTAGGTATGGTGGACACAAATGGCATAGTGGTTGGCTCAAGTATTTTGGATGCATGAGAAGTATTCCCTCTCGATACAAGGTTTAGGCTAGCAAGGCTTATTTGAAACAAACACAAGGATGAACCGGTGCAGCAAAACTCACATAAAAGACATATTGTAAACATTATAAGACTCTACACCGTCTTCCTTGTTGTTCAAACTCAATACTAGAAATTATCTAGACCTTAGAGAAACCAAATATGCAAACCAAATTTTAGCATGCTCTATGTATTTCTTCATTAATGGGTGCAAAGCATATGATGCAAGAGCTTAATCATGAGCACAACAATTGCCAAGTATCACATTACCCAAGACATTAATAGCAATTACTACATGTATCATTTTCCAATTCCAACCATATAACAATTTAACGAAGGAGAAACTTCGCCATGAATACTATGAGTAGAAACCAAGGACATACTTGTCCATATGCTACAGCGGAGCGTGTCTCTCTCCCATAAAGTGAATGCTAGGATCCATTTTATTCAAACAAAACAAAACAAAAAAAAAACAAAAACAAACCGACGCTCCAAGCAAAGCACATAAGATGTGATGGAATAAAAATATAGTTTCAGGGGAGGAACCTGATAATGTTGTCGATGAAGAAGGGGATGCCTTGGGCATCCCCAAGCTTAGACGCTTGAGTCTTCTTAGAATATGCAGGGGTGAACCACCGGGGCATCCCCAAGCTTAGAGCTTTCACTCTCCTTGATCATGTTGCATCATACTCCTCTCTTGATCCTTGAAAACTTCCTCCACACCAAACTCGAAACAACTTATTAGAGGGTTAGTGCACAATAAAAATTAACATATTCAGAGGTGACACAATCATTCTTAGCATTTCTGGACATTGCATAATGCTACTGGACATTAGTGGATCAAAGAAATTCATCCAACATAGCAAAAGAGGCAATGCGAAATAAAAGGCAGAATCTGTCAAAACAGAACAGTTCGTATTGACGAATTTTAAAATGGCACCAGACTTGCTCAAATGAAAATGCTCAAATTGAATGAAAGTTGCGTACATATCTGAGGATCATGCACGTAAATTGGCTTAATTTTCTGAGCTACCTACAGGGAGGTGGACCCAGATTCGTGACAGCAAAGAAATCTGGAACTGCGCAGTAATCCAAATCTAGTACTTACTTTTCTATCAACGGCTTAACTTGGCACAATAAAACACTAAACTAAGATAAGGAGAGGTTGCTACAGTAGTAAACAACTTCCAAGACACAAAATAAAAACAAAGTACTGTAGGTAAAAACATGGGTTGTCTCCCATAAGTTCTTTCTTTATAGCCATTAAGATGAGCTCAGCAGTTTTAATGATGCACTTGCAAGAAATAGTATTTGAAGAAAAAGAGAGCATCAAGAGGCAAATACAAAACACATTTAAGCCTAACATGCTTCCTATGAAAAGGAATCTTGTAAATAAACAAGTTCAAGAAGCATAATGCAACAAGCATAGAGAGATAAAACAAGTATAACTTCAAAAATTTCAGCACATAGAGAGGTGTTTTAGTAACATGAAAATTTCTACAATCGTATTTTCCTCTCTCATAATAACTTTCAGTAGCATCATGAGCAAACTCAACAATATAACTATCACATAAAGCATTCTTATCATGAGTCTCATGCATAAAATTATTACTCTCCACATAGGCATAATCAATTTTATTAGTTGTAGTGGGAGCAAATTCAACAAAGTAGCTATCATTATTATTCTCAACATCAAATATAGGAGGCATATTGTAATCATAATCAAATTTATCCTCCATAACAGGTGGTACTAAAAGACCAATATCATTATCATAAATAGGAGGCAAAGTATCATCAAAGTAAATTTTCTCCTCAATGCTTGGGGGCATAAAAAGATCATGAAAACCAGCTTCCCCAAGCTTAGAACTTTCTATATTATTATCAACAATGGTGTTCAAAGCGTTCATACTAATATTATTACCAGCATGCAAATAAGATTCCATAGGTTTTTTAATTTTCGCATCAAACAATCCATGTTTTAAATCAGGAAATAGAATAAGAAGATCATTCTTGTCCATTATGCCAAACTAGTGAAATAAAAACATGCATGGTATTAAGTAAAGTAAACAAGTAACTAATTTTTTTGTGTTTTTTTTGATATAGAGTGCAAGACAGTAAATAAAGTAAAGCTAGCAACTAATTTTTCTTGTGTTTTGATATAATGCAGCAAACAAAGTAGTAAATAAAACTAAGCAAGACAAAAACAAAGTAAAGAGATTGAGAAGTGGAGACTCCCCTTGCAGCGTGTCTTGATCTCCCCGGCAACGGCGCCAGAAATCTAGCTTGATGGCGTGTAACTCACACGTTCGTTGGGAACCCCAAGAGGAAGGTATGATGCGCACAGCAGCAAGTTTTCCCTCAGAAAGAAACCAAGGTTTATCGAACCAGGAGGAGCCAAGAAGCACGTTGAAGGTTGATGGCGGCGGGATGTAGTGCGGCGCAACACCAGGGATTCCGGCACCAACGTGGAACCTGCACAACACAACCAAAGTACTTTGCCCCAACGAAACAGTGAGGTTGTCAATCTCACCGGCTTGCTGTAACAAAGGATTAACCGTATTGTGTGGAAGATGATTGTTTGTAGAAAACAGTAAAACAGTATTGCAGTAGATTGTATTTCAGTAAAGAGAATTGGACCGGGGTCCACAGTTCACTAGAGGTGTCTCTCCCATAAGACAAACAGCATGTTGGGTGAACAAATTACAGTTGGGCAATTGACAAATAAAGAGGGCATGACCATGCACATACATATCATGATGAGTATAGTGAGATTTAATTGGGCATTACGACAAAGTACATAGACCGCCATCCAACTGCATCTATGCCTAAAAAGTCCACCTTCAGGTTATCATCCGAACCCCCTCCAGTATTAAGTTGCAAAGCAACAGACAATTGCATTAAGTATGGTGCGTAATGTAATCAACAACTACATCCTTAGACATAGCATCAATGTTTTATCCCTAGTGGCAACAGCACAACACAACCTTAGAACTTTCTGTCACTGTCCCAGGTGTCAATGCAGGCATGAACCCACTATCGAGCATAAATACTCCCTCTTGGAGTTACAAGCATCTACTTGGCCAGAGCATCTACTAGTAACGGAGAGCATGCAAGATCATAAACAACACATAGATATAACTTTTATAATCAACATAACAAGTATTCTCTATTCATCGGATCCCAACAAACGCAACATATAGAATTACAGATAGATGATCTTGATCATGTTAGGCAGCTCACAAGATCCGACAATGATAGCACAATGGGGAGAAGACAACCATCTAGCTACTGCTATGGACCCATAGTCCAGGGGTAGACTACTCACACATCACACCGGAGGCGACCATGGCGGCGTAGAGTCCTCCGGGAGATGATTCCCCTCTCCGGCAGGGTGCCGGAGGCGATCTCCTGGATCCCCCGAGATGGGATCGGCTTTGGTGGCGTCTCTGGAAGGTTTTCCGTATCGTGGCTCTCGGTACTGGGGGTTTCGTCACGGAGGCTTTAAGTAGGCGGAAGGGCAAGTCAGGAGGGGACACAGGGGCCCCACACCATAGGCCGGCGCGGCCAGGGGGGGCCGCGCCGCCCTAGGGTTTGGGCACCCTGTGGCCCCACTTCGTTTCGTCTTCGGACTTCTGGAAGCTTTGTGGAAAAATAGGCCCCTGGGCGTTGATTTCGTCCAATTCCGAGAATATTTCCTTACTAGGATTTCTGAAACCAAAAACAGCAGAAAACACCAACTGGCACTTCGGCATCTTGTTAATAGGTTAGTTCCAGAAAATGCACGAATATGACATAAAGTGTGCATAAAACATGTAGATAACATCAATAATGTGGCATGGAACATAAGAAATTATCGATACGTCGGAGACGTATCAAACCTCTTCTCCCCAGCTCTGCTCCCGCTCGCATCCCGCCTCCGTCCGGCCATCGAAGCTCGCCGGCGGCCACTCCCCTCCGGTAAGCTCTCTCTATCGCCCCTTTTTTATTCCCGCATGTAGAAAAGAGGTCAGGGGAGGCAAGGGGAGTCGCGCGGCGGCCGGCCCCCATCTCCAGATGCGGCGGCTGCTTGGCTCGCCAGATGCGGCAGCGGCGCGCGCCATGGAGATGGGAGGGCGCATAGAGAGGGGCTGGCGTGCTGCGGCGGGTGCGGAGAGATGGGCTGTGGTGCTGCGGCGGGCGCGGAGAGATGGGCTGGGGGGCTGTGGCCGGTGCGGCCTGGTGGGCGGCGGCGCTCGCCCTGGAGAAAGGGAAGGCGGCGGGTGCGGCCTGGAGGCGGCGGCGCTCGCCCTGGAGAAAGGGAAGGCGGCGGGTGCGGCCTGGAGGGTGGCAGCGCTTGCCGTGGACAGTGGGGAGGCCGGCTTGGCCATGTCGATTTGGGGCTTCTCCATGTCAATTTGATGCACGATTGTGGTCTGGGGCAAAAATAGTTGTGTTTTGATAGTGTTTTGCTACAGATTTTGTACTGATGTACAACCTGATGTGTACAAGAAGAACTCTCTGATTACTAATTTGATGTTGGCTGTGTGTCTTTGTTGATTGTTTGCAGATGGATGGTGATCAAAGTTTCTTGGACACAGTTGGTTTTGGTTACTCACAAACACAACCTGATAGTCCAATTGGAGAGCAAGCAACCCCATCAACTCAGCATCAAGCAATACCATCAACACAGCGTTCTGCAATAACAGAGAAAGAAAAATCCAACAAAGGAAAAAAATTGGTCTAGTGATGAGGATAAGGTTCTGATAGCAGCCTGGGAAAATAGAAGTATGGATATTGTCGGGACAGATCAAAACCGAGAAACTTATTGGGCTAGAATTTCAAAGTACTACAACACACACAAGGAATCATCATGGCCTGAGCGTAATGCTGATACGTCTCAAACGTATCTATAATTTCTTATGTTCCATGCTAGTTTTATGACAATACTCACATGTTTTATATACACTTTATGTCATTTATATGAATTTTCCGGCTCTAACCTATTAACGAGATGCCGAAGCGCCAGTTCCTATTTTCTACTGTTTTTGGTTTCAGAAATCTTACACAGGAAATATTGTCGGAATTGGACGAAACAAAAGCCCAGGGTCTTATTTTCCACGGAGCTTTCCATAAGACCGAAGGAGATACGAAGTGGGGCCACGAGGTGGCGACACTACAAGGCGGCGCGGCCAAGGAGGGGCCCGCGCCGCCCTATGGTGTGGGCCCCTCGTGCGCCCCCTGACTCTGCCCTTCTGCCTATTTATTCCCTATGTCGCCAAAACCCTATTACCGAGAGCCACGATACGAGAAAAGTTCCAGAGATGCCGCCGCCGCCAATCCCATCTCGGGGGATTCAGGAGATCGCCTCCGGCACCCTGCCGGAGAGGGGAATCATCACCCGGAGGACTCTACATCACCATGATCGCCTCCGGACTGATGTGTGAGTAGTTTATCCTTGGACTATGGGTCCATAGCAGTAGCTAGATGGTTGTCTTCTCCTCTTGTGCCATCATGTTTAGATCTTGTGAGCTGCCTATCATGATCAAGATCGTCTATTTGTAATGCTACATGTTGTGTTTGTTGGGATCCGATGAATATGGAATACTATGTCAAGTTAATTATTGATCTATCATATATGTGTTGTTTATGATCTTGCATGCTCTCCGTTGCTAGTAGAGGCTCTGGCCAAGTTGATACTTGTGACTCCAAGAGGGAGTATTTATGCTCGATAGTGGGTTCATGCCTCCATTGAATCTGGGACAGTGACAGAAAGTTCTAAGGTTGTGGATGTGCTGTTGCCACTAGGGATAAAACATCAATGCTTTGTCTAAGGATATTTGTGTTGATTACATTACGCACCATACTTAATGCAATTGTCTGTTGTTTGCAACTTAATACTGGAAGGGTGCGAATGCTAACCCGAAGGTGGACTTTTTAGGCATAGATGCATGCTGGATAGCGGTCTATGTTCTTTGTCGTAATGCCCTAAGTAAATCTCATATTAGTCATCATGATATGTATGTGCATTGTTATGCCCTCTCTATTTGTCAATTGCCCAACTGTAATTTGTTCACCCAACATGCTATTTATCTTATTGGAGAGACACCACTAGTGAACTGTGGACCCCGGTCCATTCTTTTACATCTGAAATACAATCTACTGCAATCATTGTTCTCTGCTGTTCTTTGCAAACAAACATAATTCTCCACACCATACGTTTAATACTTTGTTTACAGCAAGCCGGTGAGATTGACAACCTCACTGTTAAGTTGGGGCAAAGTATTTTGATTGTGTTGTGCAGGTTCCACGTTGGCACCGGAATCCCTGCTGTTGCGCCGCACTACACTCCTTCGCCAACAACCTTCACGTGGCCTTCATCTCCTACTGGTTCGATAACCTTGGTTTCTTACTGAGGGAAAACTTGCTGCTGTACGCATCACACCTTCCTCTTGGGGTTCCCAACGGGCGTGTGCTTTACGCATCATCAAGCTCTTTTTCTGGCGCCGTTGCCGGGGACGTGAAGGAAAATTACACCACAGAGATTTCTAACTCCCACGTCAACTGCACGCCAGCAAATGCAAATGCAATAAATTGCCGTTACACATTGATTAAAAGAGAGACCGCTAAATTTTGTGGTTGCCTTCAGCAGATTTTAAATTTGGAGGAAAGCGGAAGGACTATACAAGAAAAGGTATGCGTCTATCTTCTACTTCTACATGTGCCGTGCAATACTTTATATGTGTTGTGCATAATAATACATTTGTATGTGCAGACAAACGATGCACACCTTTTGTTCAAGGAACTGGATATTAAAAGAAAGCCTTTCACATTGATGCATTGCTATGTTGAGTTTTCGAAGTATCCAAAGTGGCAGACAAGAGAACTTGAAACTTCTGTTAAGAAACAAAAGAAGACCATTGATGCAAGTCCGGGCACAACCACCAATGATCTGGCCGATGCATCCTCGGTACGCACTGATTCTACCTCGGCAAGCACTGATGCTCTTGAACATGAGAAAAGACCTGATGGTGTGAAGAAGGAGAAATTGCGGAGAGGTAAAGCTGATGACCGTGCTTGCAAGTTGTCATTAGAAACTGTGTGGGCACAAAAGCAAGAGAAGGATGAGCTCAAAGAGGCGGCAAGAAATGCTCGATATGCACAACAATTTGAACTGAGAAAAGAGGAGATTGCATTGAAAAAGAAGGAGGATGCTAGAAATGAGAGGGATGATGAACGCAAACAGTTTGAATTAGATGAGAGGATCATGCTCATGGACACAAGTGGTATGACTGATGTGCAAAAGCAGTTTTACCAAGCTAAGCAGAATGAGATCCTTGCTCGCCGCCTAGAGTAGTGAGCTAGTTGTTGTATGAACTATTTGATGATTTCTCCTAGTTGTTGTGAGAACTATTTAATGCTTTCTGCTAGTTGTTGTAAGAAATATGTGAAGTAAAAATACTTTATTGATAGCACTGCATTACATAGAAATGGATTACATCACTCATTGCACAAATTTATAAAGCTAGTACATCACTCATTTCCAAACTTTTGCCACACATGTTCAATTAGATCAAGCTTAAGCTGGGTATGTTCAGCTTTATTTCTAATCTGGTGAGTCATATGAATAAAAGAGCTCAGTTGTTCCACATGAGTACGAGATACTGTGACTCTTTCTCCCATTGCCTCATAAGAGTAGTTTTGTCGGCCAGTTTCTCGCTCCTCTTCAACTATCATATTGTGCATTATGACACAAGCTTTCATTACATCACCGATTTCTTTACGTTTCCATCCTTTAGCAGGTCCACGAACAATGGCAAAACGGGATTGCAGAACTCCAAATGCTCGTTCCACATCTTTCTTGCACGCCTCTTGTTTCTTCGCAAAAGTTTGATGCTTTCTTGTATCTGGAGCTGGTATGCTCTTCACAAATGTTTCCCACCGTGGATAGATACCATATGCAAGGTAATACCCCATTGTGTACTGGTGGCCATTGATGCTATAATTCACTGCAGGAGTTTGACCTTCGGCTAGTTTTGAAAAAACAGGAGAACGTTGAAGAACATTTATATCATTGAGAGACCCTGGTAAACCAAAATAAGCATGCCAAATCCAAAGATATTGTGATGCAACTACTTCCAAGATCATAGTTTGGCTCATTCACATGGCCTTTAAACATGCCATGCCATTTTTTGGGGCAATTTTTCCAACCCCAGTGCATGCAATATATGCTCCCTAACATATCTCGGGTACCTTTCCCCAAATACTTCACAAACTTTGATCACAAATTTCTTGCAAGACTCTAAATTAGTAGCCTCTGCGGACCGGATGTACTCATCAGCACCATCAGCTGCTATTCCATATGTTAGCATCCACATTGCCGCGGTCATCTTTTGCAGAGGATGTAACCCAAGAGCTCCAGAAGCACTTCTTTTTTGCTTGAAATAACCATCATAATCATGCTCAAGTACACCATAAGCTATGCGGTTGAAAAAATCACGGGACATCCTAAATCTGTGTATAAAAATTAAATGAGATGGGGAAATGAAAAATGGGCGAACGCAGAGAAGTGTACTAGTTACAAACCTTCGTCGAAACAAACGTTCGGGATAGCGAGGAACTTCTTTGAAGTAGTCGTCCCACAGAAGAATAAATCCAGCATCTCTTCCTCGATCGATTGCTCGACGTCCATGCTTTGATCCGCCGTGGCGTCGAGCATTCATCCTCGCTTCCTCCTCGCGCTCAGCAAATGCTGCAAGTATGAGTTCATTGTCGCCAGATGAAGATGACGAAGAACTCATGTCCCAAGAAGATGTGTTCATTGTGTTGCGTGAGAGACGATAGAGAAATCTAAGAGTGAGAAGTTAAGTCACATGTAGAGATGCTGGAAGAGAGGTGGTCGGGGTGGTTTATATAGACCAGAAATATAGCCGTTGAAAATATAGCCGTTGGAATATAGCCGTTTGAAAATATAGCCGTTGGAATATACACGTCCTGATTTACACGTCCTGATACACGTTCCACTGAAAAACTGGGAGGTGTTAAATTTAGCAATGTGTATATGAACGTGTATATAGAGATATACACGTCCAAATTTGCACCTTCCACTAGAGATGCTGTAAGTGAGTAAGAATAGGAGTGGTACACGCGCGCTCCTCCTCCTCGCTCGTCTCGACTCGATACGTCACGTCACGACGCGTGCCGCGCTCGTGGTGAGTGGATTGAGCCTCGAGCCGATACTTTCCTTTCTTTTTGCAGTTCAGGAAAACGAATAGAGTCCTAGACGGACGTGTCACAGTTAGTCGGTTCGGGTCGCTCCCGGACCGTGGGCTATCTGTAACCGACTCGAACGTGTGCGCGACGTGGGCGTGCCCCACGTTGCCTAGGGTTTCCTGAGCCTATAGAATCTCTTGCCCGGCTACCGTAGAAACACATCTAATACACGAGTTAGGGTTTCCACCTCTCTCTGCTCGCGCCGCCATCGTAGCCTACTCCATCCCGCGTGCCGACGTGCATCGGCGAACGGGAGAGCAGGTCTCCGGAACAACTCGTCCTTACGATCCTGTACGGGAGGGGGCGAATTAGGTTTTTGGGAAGCGCTCTGCGCGACTGCTCAAGCTCTTCATCACGGGTCGCCTTTCGTCCAAATCGGGCGGTGCTGCCTACCGTCGTCTTCAACGCCGTCTACTTCGACCCGTCATCCCTGTCGTCAGCAACGTTGTCATCAACAACGTTACTGCTGCGACATCATCTGCTACACCTTGATGACCCACAAGTATAGGGGATCGCAACAGTCTTCGAGGGAAGTAAAACCCAATTTATTGATTCGACACAAGGGGAGACAAAAGAACACTTGGAAGCCTTAACAGCGGAGTTGTCAATTCAGCTGCACCTGGAAACAGACTTGCTCGCAAGAGTTTATCAGTAGTAACAGTTTTATAGCAGTAGCAGTAGTGAAATAACAGCAGCAGAGTAACAAAGACAGCAGTAGTGATTTTAGTAAACAACAGGATTAAAATACTGTAGGCACGGGGACGGATGACGGGCGTTGCATGGATGAGAGAAACTCATGTAACAATCATAGCAGGGCATTTGCAGATAATAATAAAATGGTGTCCAAGTACAAAGCAATCAATAGGCATGTGTTCCATATATAGTCGTGCGTGCTCGCAATGAGAAACTTGCACAACATCTTTTGTCCTACCAGCCGGTGGCAGCCGGGCCTCAAGGGAAACTACTGGATATTAAGGTACTCCTTTTAATAGAGTACCGGAGCAAAGCATTAACACTCCGTGAACACATGTGATCCTCACATCGCTACCATTCCCTCCGGTTGTCCCGATTTCTGTCACTTCGGGGCCATCGGTTCCGGACAGCGACATGTGTATACAACTTATAGGTAAGACCATAAACAATGAATATCATGATGAAACAATAACATGTTCAGATCTGAGATCATGGCACTCGGGCCCTAGTGACAAGCATTAAGCATAACAAGTTGCAACAATATCATCAAAGTACCAATTACGGACACTAGGCACTATGCCCTAACAATCTTATGCTATTACATGACCAATCTCATCCAATCCCTACCATCCCCTTCGGCCTACAGCGGGGGAATTACTCACACATGGATGGGGGAAACATGGCTGGTTGATGTAGAGGCGTTGGCGGTGATGATGGCGATGATCTCCTCCAATTCCCCGTCCCGGTGGAGTGCCAGAACGGAGACTTCTGGCTCCCGCGACGGAGTTTCGCGATGTGGCGGCGTTCTGGAGGGTTTCTGGCGACTTCGACTTCTCCCCGTGCGTTTTTAGGTCGAGGCCGATAAATAGTCCGAAGGAGGGCGTCGGAGGCCGGCCGAGGGGGCCACACCACAGGGCCGCGCGGGCCCCCCTGGGCCGCGCCGCCCTATGGTGTGGGCCCCTCGGGCCTCCACCTTAATTGTCCTTCTGGCTCCGTCATTATTCTGGGAAAATAGGGCCTTCTGCATAAATTCCGAGGATTTTCCCGAAAGTTGGATTTCTGCACAAAAACGAAACACCAGAGCAGTTCTGCTGAAAACAGCATTAGTCCGTGTTAGTTGCATCCAAAGTGCACAAATTAGAGGCAAAACAATAGCAAAAGTGTTCGGGAAAGTAGATACGTTTTGGACGTATCAACTCCCCCCAAGCTTAGCTTATTGCTTGTCCTCAAGCAATTCAGTTAACAACTAAGCGATAAAAGAACTTTCACGAACACATTTGCTCATATGATGTATATATTCTCATGCTATGGCTAATACTTAAGCAATTCATAATGAGATACATGCAAATAAGATCATCTAACAGCTATGTCAATCATGGAGAGGTACCAACAATTAATAATAAGCATCATGAATCATGTATATAAGCAGGATTACAATGTTCATAAGAGAGTATGATAAAGTGGTATCTCGCTTGCCTGTATTTGATTGGCAAAACATAAATGCCCGGGCACCTCTGGAGTTCATAGAAAGACTAGAAGTAGTGATTGTCAAAAGATAAATGCATCAAAGTTATACCACAATCAATCATATTTTGAGACAAGCATATTATACTAAGAATGACAGTTGTGCTCTCAAGATAGTGCTCAAAGAAATAATGGAGACACAACATAAAAGTAAAAGATTGACCCTTCGCAGAGGGAAGCAGGGATTAACATGCGCTAGAGCTTTTCATTTTTGAAATCAGGAGTAAAATTATTTTGAGAGGTGTTTGTTGTTGTCAACGAATGGTAATGGGTACACCAACTACCTCGCCAACCGGACTTTCAAGAGCGGCTCCCATGAATTATTGCATATTTATGTGGCACTCCTTCCAACCTTTCTTACACAAACCACGGCTAACCGAATCCTCGGGTGCCTGCCAACAATCTCATACCATGAAGGAGTGCCTTTTTATTTTATTTTTATTATGATGATGACACTCCCCCCAACCTTTGCTTACACAAGCCATGGCTAACCGAATCCTTCGGGTGCCGTCCAACAATCACAAACCATGGAGGAGTGTCTATTTAAGTTAATTAATTCGGGACTGGGAATCCCATTGCCAGCTCTTTTTGCAAAATTATTGGATAAGCGGATGTGCCACTAGTCCATATGAGAGTCCGTCAAAAGTAAATGACAAGGTTGAAAGCTAAACACCACATACTTCCTCATGAGCTATGAAACATAAACACAAATTGAGAAGCATTTTGAAGGTTTTAAAGGTAGCGCACGGGAATTTACTTGGAATGGTTTGAAATGCCATGCATAGGTATTTATGGTGGACACTTTGGAATAACTTGGTTTTCATGTGTTTGGAAGCACGAGCAGCGTTCCCGCTCAGTACAAGTGAAGGCTAGCAATAGACTAGGGAGCGACAAATCAAGAGAGCAGTAACTGTCATAATCATGCTTGCGGCAAAATAAATTAACGGAGGCATAAAAGTGATACAAGAACTCTGAAGCAATATAGATCATCGAGGCTTAATTGATTTTTTGTTCAGTCATATGCATGCGTGAGCATGTGCCAAGTCAATATAAATGAATTATTCAGAGGAGGATACCACAATGCCATACTTACTTATGAATAAAACAATGCAAGCAAACATCCATGACATGCTACTCATATTAATAGATTGGAGCTACTCATGAGAGATCATAAACTACTAGACTTTCTCAAATAACATATACCTCACATGAACCAACTAAGCATGCTCACATGGATGAGTATATGTACAAAAATGAAAACAAATAGAGTTCATACCAGCCTCTCACCACAATCCAATTGTCGTAGATCGTCATTATCGCCTTTTCACTTGTGTAGCTTGGATAATATGAAATGAAAACCACGCTCCAGCCACCGAAGACCATTGAACTCATAAAGAACTTTACAAACCAAAGAAGAACAGCAAATATTTTTGGTGTTTTCGAATTAGAAACAAGAACAAAAGGAAACAAGCAAACAAAGCAAAATCTTTTTGGGTTTTCTTATAGCAAACTAGCAATAGCAAATAAAGTGAAACAAATGCAAGAAACCAAAGCAAACAAATGGTGAAGAGAAACAACAGAAATATTTTTGGTCTTTTTGTGTTTTGGAAAGGAAACAGAACAAAAACAAGAAATAGCAAACTAAAAGAAACACAGAACAGCAGGACGACAGAAATCTGCCAAAACCTGACAGCAGTACAGAAATCGATTTTTACAAAAATCTTACGTTGCTCAGCTCGAAAAGTGTTCAACTAATGAAAGTTAGATAACAACCTGGGGAACCTGCACAAAAATTGGCAGCTCAAAATGACGCTCTGGCTATTTTTGAGAATTTTTACGGTAACATTCCAGAATCTGTTTTCAGGCAGCACTTCCCCAAATATCATCTTCCTCTCATTAGAAAACCACTCAAACGAACAAAACAAGTATGTACAAGTATCCAGCAACCATAATATGCAAAGAATGAGTGATGCCGGTATACCTCCCCCCAAGCTTAGGCTTTTGGCCTAAGTGGAGTTCAACCCCAACGAGGATCATTGTTCCCTGCCGGTGGGTAATTCATGGAGTAGTCATAGTAAAGTTCCTGTGCAGAAGAAAAGCGTGGAGGCTCCACATATCCGACATGTTGATGCGAGGAACTTGCTGCATCGGATGATGAGTCGAGGTGCTCCTCGACCTCCATGTCGTCTCTTGCATGTTGACCTCCTCTCTCTATGTGTGCATCCAGTGCACCTTCTGTGACCGACCAATCTCCCCTGGAATCAAGGTTAGACAAAACAGGCGCAGACAATCTTACTAGTTTCTCAGTTTTCTTAGTTATTCTCCAGACTTTCTTATAAAATGTCATCTTGTAAAACAGGTTACCCAAGTTGGAGGAATCTGAAACAAATTCATGTTTAATCATAGAGGCTATGTCAAGTTTTTCTATGGGGAATGGAATATCAAAATGATGAGGTTCTACATTATGAAAAGCTAGTAAACGAGAGGCGATGAGACCTCCACAAATTCCACCTTTCTCACGGTTAGTAGCAAGTCTATAAGCTATCAATGCCCCCAAATTATAAGTCTTACTACCTTGAAGTGCCGCAGCTAGAAAAGCCAAATCCGGGATAGAAAGTTTACCACCAATCTTTTTAGCAAGAACGCATTTGGTAATAAAATAGGCAAAGTAGCGGATAGCCGGGAGCTGAATACTAGTGATTTTACCATTATCCCCCAAGAAACTCCTTCCATCGCAAATCATCTTGAAGAGATCCAAGAGTTCTTGCGGCGATCCCCTTATCTTCTCGCATGACCCCCATTGCGGTACTCTAATTGCTGCACAAAAAACACTAAATGGCAAGTTGACAGCTTTATTGTAAATTTTATGCTGGACCGTGGGGTTAGATCGCGACCAATTGAACTTGAAGTCCTGCACAAAAGACATAGTTAATTTTACATATTGTCTTGGCTCTCCTTCAACAAAGTCACTCAGCCCTGCACGAGAAATTAGACATTGAACATCTTCAAGTATTCCCGCGCTTCTCATGAAATCCGCGCACGGGTAATAAGAGGGGTATACTCCCTCTTCACGATTGACTCTCATAACTTGTTGGACTTCCAATTCTTGCTGGTTCAAGTGATATCTATTCCACTCCATTTTCTGAAATTTCAACAAACAATATAAAAATTTGATTTGGTGACATATAATCAAGGGAAACTACCATAGGAACTTGCTAGAGTACTAATCATGCATCAAAACTAGTTTCTACCACTTAGAACAAGCATGCAAGCTCACTAAACATGTTACCTACAGCAGCAAAATATTCAAGATATACTCAACCAAACAAAATTCTACTTGGATGGGTGGAGGAGTCTCATACCAAAGAGCAAATGTGCCAAATTTCAGACAGAAATCTGGGCTGAGCAAAGAGATCAAGAAATCTGGAGCTCTGGAGCAAAAACACGAGAGAGAGGAACTTGGTACGAGTTTTTTCGGGAGAGAGAAGGTGCTGGGAGAAAGAGATGACAAAGTGGGGCAAGGAGGGGCCCACACCACATGGTGGCGCGGCCACCTCCTTGGCCGCGCCGGCCTGTGGTTTGGCACCCTCTGGTGCCCCACAGGTCATCCTCTGGTGCTCCCAGGTGCCTCGTCGAAAAATAGGACCAACGGTATAATTTTTGTGAATTTTTGAAAACTTTGAAAAATGCACATTTCTGGGTATTTAGTTTATTATTACTGGCCAGGAAAATTTTTGAAATCTCCAAATAACTAAGGGACTTTGCAAATTAAAAATGCTACAGCAACTAGAGCAAATGGAGGAAGAAAGAGATGTTGTTTACCTCCTCTATGCATATAAAAGGTATTCGTTAACAAGGTTGATCAAGTCTTGTCACCAAATAAATTTTACATAGCATAAGAAGAAATAAACCTCAAATCAATCATGTTACCTTGAATTGTATTGATATGGATCCAATCACGAGAGTTTGATATTCTTCCTTAGGCTCATATATAGGACAATCAATAGTTCCCACTTTGATAGTTCTCACATTAGAAATAGTATTAACTCCACACGCTTTCTCAATCCTCTTGGGAAAATAAACAGTATGCTCCCTATCATCAACATTGAAAGTAACCTTTCCTTTATTGCAATCAATAACAGCCCCTGCGGTGTTAAGAAAAGGTCTCCCAAGAATAATAGACATATTATCATCTTCCGGCATTTCCAACACAACAAAATCAGTTAATATCAAGCAGTTAGTAGTAACTTGAACAGGAACATTCTCACATATACCAACAGGAATAGCAGTAGATTTATCAGCCATTTGCAAAGATATATCAGTAGGTATCAACTTATCTAAGTAAAGTCTCTTATAAAGAGAAAAAGGCATAACACTAACACCGGCTCCCAAGTCACATAGAGCAGTTTTCACATAATTATTCTTGATAGAACAAGGAATAGTAGGTATACCTGGGTCGCCCAACTTCTTTGGAATTTTGCCATTGAAAGAGTAATTAGCAAGCATAGTGGAAATTTCCTCATTGGGGATTTTCCTTTTGTTAGTAACAATATCTTTCATATACTTTGAATAAGGAGGCAATTTAATAGCATCACCAAAGGGATTTGCAAGAATAAAGGTTTCATCCAATCGCAAAATTTATTATAGTGTTCTTCTTCCTTTGATTTTAGTTTCTTAGCAGGAAAAGGCATTTGCTTTTGCACCCAAGGTTCTCTTTCATTACCATGTTTCTCAGCAATAAAGTCTTCTTTAGTATACTTTTTATTTTTAGCATGCTTTTCAGGTTCTTCTTCAACCTCTTCTTTATTAGGAGTATCATTCTTATCATTATCTTTATCATTATCATGTTCATTACCACTTTCAGTTTCAGCATCAGAAATAGAAATACTATTAGGATCATTAGCAGGTTCAGAGGATTCTACAACATTTTTATGTTTCTTCTTCTTTTTCTTCTTAGAATGAGCACTAGGTTCAATGTGTTGAGAATCTTGTTCAATTCTTTTGGGATGCCCTTCAGGATATAGAGGATCCTGGGTAGAGACACCACCTCTAGTTGTTACTTCATAAGCATGTTTTTCTTTAGAATTATTCCCCAACAAGTCATTTTGCACTTTAGTGAGTTGATCAATTTGAGTTTGAATCATATGAAAATGTTTAACAAGCATCTTAACATCATTGGAGGTTCTCTCTACAATATCATGCAATTCACTAATAGCTCGAGAATTTTCCATTAAATGATTCTCTACTCTCATATTAAAATTTTCTTGCTTAACAATATAATTATCAAACTCATCTAAGCATTGTGCAGGAGGTTTCGAATACGGAATATCTTCCCTAGTAAAGCGTTGAAGGGAATTTACCTCAATCATGGATGAAGGGGGAATTAGCTCACATATATCTTCTATAGGAGGTAGATTCTTCACATCTTCAGATTTAATACCTTTCTCCTTGAGAGACTTCTTGGCTTCCCTCATATCTTCATCATTCAATTTAATTAAACCCCTCTTCTTCAATATTGGCGTTGGAGTTGGTTCAGGCGTAGTCCAATCATCATGATTCCGGCTTATTTTAGCCAATAATTCTTCAGCCGTGGAGTTCTTTTCTGAAAACACAACCAGCACAACTATCCAGGTATGCCCTAGACTCAATGGTTAGTCCACTATAAAATATATCAAGTAAATCATGCTTTTCCAAATCATGGTCAGGCCGAGCTCTAATAAGAGAGCAAAATCTCGCCCAAGCCTCAGGCAATTTCTCTTCATCTCCCTGGTCAAAATTATAAATTCTCTGCAAAGCAATATGTTGAGCACCAGCAGGAAAGTATTTGCGGAAGAAAACATCAAGCAATTCTTTTGGACTTTTAATAGAATTAGGTGGCAAATTATTATACCAAGTTTTTGCGTCATCCTTTAATGAGAACGGAAAGATTTTAGCAACAAAGTAAGTACGCATCTTGACATCATCAGAAAACAAGCTACTAAGAGTAGATAACTCAGTCATGTGTTCAACAACACTTTCTTTTTCAGTACCACAAAAGGGTGTTTTCTCAACAATAGCTATATGAGATAGATCAAGAGAAAAATCATAATCTTTATCCTTAATGTTTATAGGAGATGTGGCAAACTTAGGATCAGGAGACAGTTTATATCTAACAGCATGTTCTGCAAGCAACTTTTTAATTTTTCTTGCATCAGTAGTAGCATTGCATTTTTCAATAAAATCATCATTAAGCTCCACATAATCTTCATCAGGATCATCACTAAAATAATCAAGTTCAGGTGAATTAACAGGTGTAGTAGCATTAGGAGTTTCAGTATTTTCAATTTGTCTAGACCTAGCAATTGTAGCATCTAGAAAGGATCCCAAAGAACCACTATCATCAAGCACAGCAGAAATATTATCAATATTATGAGAGTTTTCAGATTCAGCAGAAGTACCCGCATGTGAAGCATGTGGCGGTGAAACAAGTTTATCAATCACAGATGGTGAATCAAGTGTAGCGGAGGTACTCAGAATTGTACCTTTTCTTGTAGTGGATGGTAATATGGCGATCTTAGTATCGCGAGGTTTACCCATGATGGAGAATTTGCACCGAACAATATTAATCCAAGTGAACTTCCAAATAAAGCTATGCTCCCCGGCAACGGCGCCAGAAAATAGTCTTGATGACCCACAAGTATAGGGGACCGCAACAGTCTTCGAGGGAAGTAAAACCCAATTTATTGATTCGACACAAGGGGAGACAAAGAACACTTGGAAGCCTTAACAGCGGAGTTGTCAATTCAGCTGCACCTGGAAACAGACTTGCTCGCAAGAGTTTATCAGTAGTAACAGTTTTATAGCAGTAGCAGTAGTGAAATAACAGCAGCAGAGTAACAAAGACAGCAGTAGTGATTTTAGTAAACAGCAGGATTAAAATACTGTAGGCACGGGGACGGATGACGGGCGTTGCATGGATGAGAGAAACTCATGTAACAATCATAGCAGGGCATTTGCAGATAATAATAAAACGGTGTCCAAGTACAAAGCAATCAATAGGCATGTGTTCCATATATAGTCGTGCGTGCTCGCAATGAGAAACTTGCACAACATCTTTTGTCCTACCAGCCGGTGGCAGCCGGGCCTCAAGGGAAACTACTGGATATTAAGGTACTCCTTTTAATAGAGTACCGGAGCAAAGCATTAACACTCCGTGAACACATGTGATCCTCACATCGCTACCATTCCCTCCGGTTGTCCCGATTTCTGTCACTTCGGGGCCATCGGTTCCGGACAGCGACATGTGTATACAACTTATAGGTAAGACCATAAACAATGAATATCATGATGAAACAATAACATGTTCAGATCTGAGATCATGGCACTCGGGCCCTAGTGACAAGCATTAAGCATAACAAGTTGCAACAATATCATCAAAGTACCAATTATGGACACTAGGCACTATGCCCTAACAATCTTATGCTATTACATGACCAATCTCATCCAATCCCTACCATCCCCTTCGGCCTACAGCGGGGGAATTACTCACACATGGATGGGGGAAACATGGCTGGTTGATGTAGAGGCGTTGGCGGTGATGATGGCGATGATCTCCTCCAATTCCCCGTCCCGGCGGAGTGCCAGAACGGAGACTTCTAGCTCCCGCGACGGAGTTTCGCGATGTGGCGGCGTTCTGGAGGGTTTCTGGCGACTTCGACTTCTCCCCGTGCGTTTTTAGGTCGAGGCCGATAAATAGTCCGAAGGAGGGCGTCGGAGGCCGGCCGAGGGGGCCACACCACAGGGCCGCGCGGGCCCCCCTGGGCCGCGCCGCCCTATGGTGTGGGGCCCTCGGGCCTCCACCTTAATTGTCCTTCTGGCTCCGTCATTATTCTGGGAAAATAGGGCCTTCTGCATAAATTCCGAGGATTTTCCCGAAAGTTGGATTTCTGCACAAAAACGAGACACCAGAGCAGTTCTGCTGAAAACAGCGTTAGTCCGTGTTAGTTGCATCCAAAGTGCACAAATTAGAGGCAAAACAATAGCAAAAGTGTTCGGGAAAGTAGATACGTTTTGGACGTATCACACCTCCACCGCCACCTCCACCAGATCGGTACGTGCGACATATCTCAATCTGTTTAGAGATGGATGCTTTACCATTTGTGCTGCTACTACTCATGTTGATTAATGCATCTAGTATGGTCGAGTTTCACATGTTAATACTTGTTGTCATCATGTTTTATATTCGGGAGTTAATCATGGAAATTGTGCCTAATTATCCAACAGTTTTCGAATTTTTTTCTAAACCGAGCTCACTGGAGCTTAGGAGCAAAAAATTTCTTTCGATATAGCTACCATCCAATTTTTGTTGTCAGTGCAAGGTGTGACCAATAAGGCCACATATGAAGCAAATTGAAAAATAAGGGCACACCCAGACTCCAATAGCACTGAAGTAAAAAAACGAAATAAAATAACCATCAAGTATCATACTTACATTTCTTCAAGACACAAAAAAAGCAATGAGCATACATTTATATTCAAAAAGTACATAACATACTAACATGTAGTTAAAACTGAAAAGGATATTCTTACCTTTTGTACTGACATATCCATTATTTTATTTTATTTTAAAATGGGCAAAAGCTTTGTCCTTAAATATTAATCAAGAACAAGATAATTGTGTAGTTAATTAACAAAAAACAAATAAAATCAGACGAAAGTAAACTACTCAGAAAACAAAATAAACCCCACATGGCCACACCCGCATAGTGATCTCGTCAAACACTCCCAAAAAGCCACAAACAAAACCCTTGACACTTGACAACATCACGGAGCCCTCGATAAGAATACCTCAACTGAAGGCAATGGGAAACACCAAAGCCAACAAACGACCCAAACCAAGAGGACAAGCCAAGAAACGAAGATCATCCATCAATCAGCTTTGGGTGCCTTTCTTATGGCGCCACTTTTCTTGCCTTTGTACCTCAACGACTTCTCTTTCCTGGTGGAGGTCTCAGGGCAATCACCCACCTTCTTGATTTTTCTCTTGATTGTTGTCCCCATTAGAAGGCAAGCAATCTCCCTTTCACATCGAGGAATAGCAGACTACAAGTTGTTGAGCATGTCACAAAGCTCTTTTACAAAGAGAGCATCGGGATTAAGAGCAAGTGGTGGCTAAAGGGGGACAAAAATCACATCTGAGCGCTCGAGTTAGCACAAGGTTGACTACAAGTCCACCTCCACATGATCGACTGACAAAGGCAAAGTAGGACTCCCACAAACACCTGAAGATCAAGCATGATCTGCAGGACCAGAGCGGCGACACATAAGGAAAGGTGGACAACGACAAAGAAGAGTTATCCCAAACACGAGGAGAGAAGAATCCATAGATCTCCGCTCCCTTATCCATTATTACATTTATATATTTGACCTCGTTGCCAAATCCATACTGATTATGCACTAACTTCAAGCATCACAAGACAGAACTGATACTTGGCCTATTTAATTTAGATGATTACACACCAAGCCATAAAACTTCACATTTTTTAGATCTCACACACCATGGAGTTGGCATTATAAATTGATGCATCAAAAGTTAAACTCGGAAGGTCCCTAGATACCCATCTACAAAGCGCCAGGTTCCACTACGTGCACCGAAGTAAGGTTCTTGAGACCTAGGACTCCTCTCATCCACTTCTTGGTATCCAATCCTTTGTTCTTACAACTTATGTTGAAAAAAATCTACTATTCGTTTGAGATCCAAAGGGTTCCAACTCAAAAATACGAAAAACATGCAGAATTAGATACCAAAGAAAGAGGATTTTGTGGGAAATCCTGTAAATTATTTAAATATAATGGTGGTAACTCATGATATTATGCAAATATGTGAGGTGTTAATATAATTAACTTCAAAGTTTGTACATACGCTTTCTGACATATCAATCACTGACCTGATGGCCCTACCCGAAATTTGACGTTTGGGCTGAGCTCGGGCTCCAGTTTTATGCCCTGGAAAACTAGTGAAAATAGGTGTAGTATAATGTATCTTATACTCAAAAATTAATTAATATGATGCTTTTAAATAAGAAAATAATAATGTATCATTGTTTACGATCTGACAAGATCAAGCTCGGGCTTGGCATTTTTTGTTCAAGCTTTTGACCCGTATATGCCTAGCCGTAGTTTAGCCTGTGAGGCACATCTGACCCCAAAATTTACATAGACAGGATAATAATTTGGTGAAAATATCCACTTATGTATCATATGTACTCTAGATTTTTTGTTTTATAGTATCCTAAACTATAAATCTATATCAAGATATTATACCAATTTATAGCTGTCTACCAAGATAGATAAATATATATACACATAAATATGCACTATATTTATGCTACTACACAAATTAATCTTAGAATAAATAGGATTTTAATTTATTATTATCACACACTTGAAAGTAGTTAGTTTAAATCTTTGTAAGGCTCAATGTATTTAAAACTAATGAAATTTGTATTACATAAAAAGTTTTAAATGTAGCACAACATGTTTGATGTGTTTGTGACATAAACAAGTATAAAAGTATAGTATAAATATGAACGCAAACAACCTTGCAATGTTTGCTCAACAAATAATCCTATGGTCTTTACTGAGTCCCAATAGTACCACAAGGCAGCCGAGTGCATGGGCAGGCCAAGCACGCGAGGATGATCGCCTTAACCATCAGCATTAGGGTTGTTTCACCTTTCAGCGAAATAGAACTGTTGTCGAGAGAATTGAGCCTGACCTCAAGGTTTGTTACCCTTGCTGGAATGTCACTGTTGGGGTTGTCCTTGGCTGAGACAAGTGAGCAAAACGAGCGCCGGCGCAGCACATCAATCCCACGTGTGGCCACCATGCCCGTGCCCACCGCGAGCCGGCGCACCCCTGAGTGCATGGGCATGCCAAGCACAGCCTTGCCCTCCTAGATGGACATCGGGATGTGGAGGCCAGTAAAGCGGGCCAGGGGTGAGGAGAGGCTGGCCGAGCTCCGGGGTTCCCTGCCCTTGCTGATCAGCCCGAGATCGGAGCCATCCTCACTGGTCACACTGTTGGCTCTGAAGACGCGGGCATTATGCTTGGCGACGGCCATCGTGTTCATGAGACGGGCGACCTTGCCGGCGACGATGGGGCGCAGCAGGAAGTGGTCGTTGAAGACGGGGCCGAAAAGGTTGTCCTCCTTGGCAGGCTTGCTGGCGACGATGGGGCCCAGCAGGAAGTGGTCGTTGAAGACGGGGCCGAAGACGTTGTCCCCCCTTGGCAGGCTTGCCGGCGACGATGGGGCCGATCAGGAAGTGGTCGTCGCCGTTGGAGATATGCCCAAGAGGCAATAATAAAATGGTTATTATAATATATCTTTGTGTTTATGATAATGTTTTCATACCATGCTATAATTGTATTAACCGAAACATTGATACATGTGTGTTATGTAAACAACAAAGAGTCCATAGTAAGCCTCTTGTATAACTAGCTTGTTGATTAATAGATGATCATAGTTTAATGATCATGAACATTAGATGTTATTAATAACAAGGTTATGTCATTATGTGAATGATGTAATGGACACACTCAATTAAGCGTAGCATAAGATCACGTCATTAAGTTAATTTGCTATAAGCTTTCGATACATAGTTACCTAATCCTTTCGACCATGAGATCATGTAAATCACTTATGCCGGAAGGGTACTTTGATTACATCAAACATCACTGCGTAAATGGGTGGTTATAAAGGTGGGATTAGGTATTCGGAAAGTATGAGTTGAGGCATATGGATCAACAGTGGGATTTGTCCATCCCGATGACGGATAGATATACTCTGGGCCCTCTCGGTGGAATGTCGTCTAATTATCTTGCAAGCATATGAATGGTTTATAAGAGACCACATACCACGGTACGAGTAAAGAGTACTTTTCATGAAACGAGGTTGAACGAGGTATAGAGATACCGATGATCAAACCTCGGACAAGTAAAATATCGCGTGACAAAGGGAATCGGTATCGTATGTAAATGGTTCATTCGATCACTAAGTCATCGTTGAATATGTGGGAGCCATTATGGATCTCCAGATCCCGCTATTGGTTATTGGTCGGAGAGAGGTCTCAACCATGTCTGCATAGTTCGCGAACCGTAGGGTGACACACTTAAGGTTTGATGTCGTTTAAGTAGATATGGAATATGGAATGGAGTTCGAAGTTTTGTTCGGAGTCTCGGATGGGATCCAGGACATCACAAGGAGTTCCGGAATGGTCCGGAGAATAAGATTCATATATAGGAAGTCACTTTCCAAGTTTGGAGATGATCCGGTGAATTTATGGAAGGTGGTTTCTAGAATTATCCGGAATAAACTATGGAAGGAGGAGTCCTGGAGGGACTCCACAAACCCTAACCAGCCAACCAAGTGGGAGGGTGGAGTCCATGGTGGACTCCACCTCCTTGGCCGGCCAAGTAAAGGGGGAAGAGGAGAGTCCCTGTCCCTCTAGGTTTCGTCCATAAGGCAGTTTTTCTGTTGGGGTCTTATTCGAAGACTTTGGGCAAACCCTTGGGGTTCCACCTATATAATGAGGAGGAGAGGGAGGGGGCTGCCCATGGCTTGGCCGCACCACCTAGGGCATCCAAGGGCCGGCACCCAAGTGCCCCTCCCCTCTCCCCAAACCCTTGCCTCTCCTCCTCCACATAATACTCCCGCAGCGCATAGGCGAAGCCCTGCCGGAGTTCTCCACCACCACCGCCACCACGCCGTCGTGCTGCCGGGATTTCGAGGAGGATCTACTACTTCCGCTGCCCGCTGGAACGGGGAGGAGGACGTCGTCTTCATGAACACCGTACGTGTGACCGAGTACGGAGGTGCTGCCCGATTGTGGCACCGTCAAGATCTTCTACGCGCTTTTGAAAGCGGCAAGTGATCATCTTCTGCAACAACGAGATCTAATCTCGTAGGCTTTGGAAATCTTCAAGGGTTAGTCTCGTGATCCCCTCGTTGCTACCGTCTTCTAGATTAGATCTTGGCTTGTGTTTCGTTCTTGCTGTAGAAAGGGATGCAACTCACAATGTATTGATTGGGTGCATATGGCGTTACATATATAGGCCACGCCCTCGACTATACAAGGAAGGAGGCGGGCCCAATAATAAATACAAATATATGTATCGCTATACATAACTACAGAAGATACACATCCGGATATACAAGGATATGTATCTCAACACCCCCCGCAGTCGAAGCGTCGCCTGGTCGAACGCATAGACTGGACCGGAACTCCTCAAATGACGCCGTAGGGAGACCCTTAGTCATGATATCCGCAAATTGTTGGGAGGTGGGCACATGAAGTACTCGAATGTGTCCAAGGGCCACCTGTTCCCGAACAAAGTGGATGTCCAGCTCAATATGCTTGGTGCGGCGATGGTGGACCGGGTTGGCGGAGAGGTAGACGGTGGAGACGTTGTCGCAATAGACCACGGTGGCTTTGGCAACAGGACATGAGAGCTCAACGAGGAGTCGCCGCAGCCAAGAGACCTCGGCAACCGTGTTAGCAATAGCCCGGTACTCCGCTTCGGCGCTGGAGCGAGAGACCGTGGGTTGTCGCTTAGACGACCAGGAGATGAGCGAAGGTCCGAAGTAGACGCAGTAGCCAGACATGGAGCGACATGTGTCGGGGCAGCCTGCCCAATTGGCATCCGAGTAGGCGACGATGTCCGTGGCGGTGGAGGCATGGAGGGAGAGGCCGAAGTCCATGGTGCCACGAATGTAGCGGAGGATCCGCTTGACCGCAGCCCAATGAGGATCCCGCGGAGCATGCATGTGAAGGCACACCTGCTGGATAGCATACTGCAGCTCGGGGCGGGTCAAGGTGAGGTACTGCAGGGCACCGACGATGGAGCGACAAAGTGACGTGTCTGTGGCCAACGAACCATCCGTGGCAGAGAGCTTGGACTTCGTGTCGACAGGCGTAGCCGCGGGTTTGCAATTAAGCATACAGGAACGGTCCAGGAGCTCGTGGGCGTACTTGCGCTGATGAAGGAAGAAGCCGTCGGTGCGACGTACGACCTCGATATCGAGGAAGTAGTGCAGGAGCCCCAAGTCCTTGAGGGCAAACTCAGCACGAAGACGCTCGGTGATCTGTCGCAGCAGGTCCGTCGAGCTGGCTGTCAAGATGATGTCGTCGACGTAGAGCAGCAGGTACGCGGTGGTGGTGCCATTGTTGTACACAAACAACGAGGCATCGGAGCGGGTGGAGCGGAAGCCGAGTTGGTGAAGAAACGCTGTGATGCGATGGTACCAGGCGCGTGGGGCCTGCTTGAGCCCGTATAACGAGCGCGAGAGAAGGCACACA
This sequence comes from Lolium perenne, assembly GCF_019359855.2. Lineage (NCBI taxonomy): Eukaryota > Viridiplantae > Streptophyta > Magnoliopsida > Poales > Poaceae > Lolium > Lolium perenne. The sequence continues at coordinate 259,855,530 of NC_067249.2, forward strand.
TGGTCGGGGTGGGTGCTGTCGATGAAACCCGTGGGCTGCTGGCAGAAGACCTGCTCCTCGAGATGGCCGTGAAGGAAGGCGTTGGAGACATCCACCTGGTGCACGGGCCACGCGCGGGAGACCGCGAGCTGAAGGACGGTGCGGATCGTCCCGGGCTTGACAACCGGGGCGAAGGTGTCGGTGAAGTCGACGCCGGCACGCTGGCGAAAGCCAAGAACCACCCACCGCGCCTTGTGACGGTCGAGAGTACCGTCCGGATGGAACTTGTGCTTGAAGACCCACTTCCCGGTGATGATGTTGGCGTGAGGGGGTCGGGGAACAAGCGTCCATGTCTGGTTCCGCTGCAGGGCGTCGAACTCGTCCTGCATGGCCGCAAGCCACTGCGGGTCGCGGAGAGCAACCCGGGCAGAGGCGGGCAGGGGCGATGGCGTGGATGGTGAAGGCGCGGAAGTCGACGCGGTGCAGACGTACTCGTCCGAGGGGTACCGCGTGCTCGGGACGCAAATCCCTGCACGGGCGCGCGTGAGGGGCCCCGTGGCCGGCGGCGGAGGAAGCGGAGGCGAGGCGTCGCCTGGCGAAGATGGCGCGGCGCCCGAGCTGAGGCTCGAGGGTGACGCAAGCGGCATCGAGGCGGATGAACCCGGCGAAGGGGCGTCGCCCAGCGAAGACGGCGCGGCGCCCGAGCTGAGGCTCGAGGGCGACGCAGGTGGCGTCGAGGCGGGCGTCGGCGCAGGTGTCGGCGCGGGTGTCGACGTGGGGTCACCCGAGACATGGCTCAAGGGTGGCCCAGAGGGTGGCGAGGCAGCACCCGAGCCAGAGCTCAAGGGCGCGGCGGAGAACGACGAGGCAGTGCCCGAGTCCGAGCTCGAGGGCACTGCAGCCGGCGGACCTGCAGGGGGTCGATGCCGGGGACCATCAATAGTCGAAGGAGGAGTGGCGACCACCTGTCTTTGTGCAAAAGGAAAGCAATGCTCATCAAAGTACACGTGCCGGGAGGTGATGACGCGGTGAGAAACCGGATCATAGCAGCGGTAGCCTTTGGTGTTAGCCGGGTAGCCGAGGAAAACACACGGAACAGAACGAGGGGCGAGTTTATGAGGAGTGGTGGCGGCGATACTAGGATAACAACAACAACCGAAAATCCGAAGACCGTCGTAGGATGGAGGGGAACCGTAAAGGAGGTGATGAGGTGCATAGTTCCAGTGGGGACGACACGGACGAAGGTTGACAAGGAGGGTGGCGGTGGCTAAGGCGTCAGGCCAAAAGGTGGGGGGAACATGGCTGTGGAATAGGAGTGTGCGGACGCAGTCATTGAGGGTGCATAGGATACGCTCGGCGCGGCCGTTTTTTTGGGACGTGTATGGACAGATTAGACGGAAAATAGTGTCGTGAGAGGAGAGTAGGGTGCGGACGGCGACATTGTCAAACTCTTTTCCGTTGTTATTTTGTAGGGCGTGGATGGGGCGACCGAACTGGGTGGAAACATAGGCGTAGAAGGCTGTGAGAGTGGTGGCGACATCGGACTTTTTACAGAGGGGAAATGTCCACACAAAATGAGAAAAATCATCAAGAATAACTAGGTAATAAAGAAGACCAGAATTACTCGGGATTGGAGAGGTCCATACATCACTATGAATTAACTCAAAAGGAAAAGACGCAACGGTGGAAGACTGACTAAAAGGAAGACGAACATGTTTACCAAGACGACATGCTTCGCAATTATGTACTATATACTTGAGATATTGTTATTCAGTTTATTCGGTCAAAGTTCACCTTAATGTGCTCGTATGCAATATTCCTAGAAATGAAGGTAGTAGTAATCTCCATTATATTAAACAATAAAATCAGTTTTAGGTCTAACATCTCCATTATATTAAACAATAAAATCAATTACAAAGGTTACATCGGGACCTAGCTAGGATAATTATTCGCACATTTACAACAAAAACAAGACACAGAGGATACTTAGAAATAATTCTTCGGCATCTAAATCCGCCTATGCTCGTTTGGTCGTCGCCGCATTGCTGGAGATGAGGACCAAGTCTAGGAGAGCACCATCGAAATAGTCATTTATTTTCTTTTTTAAAAGAAAATGGATCTGATTGAGTAATCTGCACGGAGTATATTCCTAGTGTATATCAATGTAGTAGCTATGTTATTCGCACAAAATGTAGTAATATCCGTCGCGTACGATGGAAACTTTTTGATGAGGATATCCCCACCGAACTACTACCTCCGTCATTGCAAGACGAAGACGATATTGATGTGAAGCTCAAGTCCAATGAAGTTAGGATTAGACCTATTACAAAGCTCGTGCGAAGTTACTTAAGCAACAGGTGATCTCGCTCCTGAATGATACTTTGATCGATGAGAACTTTATACTGCCTAAATCATTTCACTTATGTATGATCATGTATGAAGATGGAACGAGCGACACATAAGGAGTTGAGGAGCAGCTGGACATGGTGCTAGACGTGAAGATACTCCACGGACGCGCGAGGGAGGAGTGGGAGGCATGCGCGAAGGAGGAGAAGATCATCGGCACTGCCGGTCTGTCAGGGCCGACACTACCGGCCAGAGCACCCCGGCACTGCCGGTCTGACATCGGCACTGCTGGCCTTGCCCGATTCCGACCCAGTTTTTGCCGAACCTGTTTCAGGTCGGTTTGTATCGAACAATTTCGAGCCCTGGTCGTCCCGGATGCCTATATAAGCCCCAGGGACGCCCCCAAATTAGGTTTAGACCACGTTTAAGATAAACCCTAGTTTATAGTTGATTGCTTTGCAACTCTATTGAACCTATATACCAATTCGCATCGATCTAGTGTTTTGCTACTGAAAGTTTGTGTGATATGTTGTTCCATTGGGGATTAGAAGATTGCAATTTACAGCTTCGTGGTCGGCTGCTATGTGCGCAAGTGTGTGGAGTTGCGAATATCTTGCAGGGTTGAGAGCTGTTGCATTGGTGACATGAATCAATCGAGAGACTGCATTGGCGTCATACAAGTTATCATCCAATTATCATCGTATTCCTCCGCTGTGTTCATCGTGTGTTCATCACCATCCACCTCGGTTACTGAGAAGATCGGGAAACCCCTTATCATCTTAGTATCAGATTTCAGCGTTTCCTCGGTAAGCAATCTACAATCCACCTCATAGTTGAGTTGTGAGTGTTTCCTATACAGAAAAAGGAAAAAATATTAGGGTTTGTCATTTTTCATAGCCTTAGATTGCATTAATTTCAAGTTTTAGTTGATGTTCATGTTTAGTTTTTGATCCAGTCTAGTGTCTTTCGTGGTTGTGCTGTGGCACAATTTTTGGTCTTTTTTTTATGCCGTGACAGGAAATCCTGCTGTGAGTCCTGTCGTGGTTCTGCCGTGGCACGATTTCTGCCACTTTCTCTGCCGCGACACAGCTTTCTTCCGTAGGTCATTTTTCATAATTTTTATTGCTCTGAGTCCACATAGCGTACTTTTTTTTTGAAATCTGAACCATAGACACAGTCTTTCGATATACATGACTCGGAACTTTCCCACAAGAGACTAGTTTTACCGCTCGACAGGCTGCTCATTAGGTTGTTGGTGCTTTGCAATTTCTGTTCACCATGTTACAAGGAGTAGAGTAAAAAATAATTTTGAAAAGAAACAAAAAGAGATATATTTTTGCGTGTGAGAAAATTAAAAAAAAAGTGATGAGACAAAGTCAAGTGCTGGTAAGATCAAGTGAAGGCCTAGTTTACTTTTCTGCACCCGTAGTTGAGCAATCGTGTACCTGTTCCGTTGAGCTTTGCTAGTGCCTCTCGAGCGCATTGCAACATTTTTCATCCATATAGTTGCATTGCCACATTTATTGACTTGTGTGAGTTTCATAGGGTGTTTTATACGGCAGCGCTAGAGCTTGTTATTGGTTCATATAGGTAGCCTACCTAGAGCCCCACATATATCATGCTTTGTCGTGTGATTGTTCTTATACCCTTGATATTCGTTTTGCTACATTCGTGCACTAGTTGTCAATCCAAGTGGTAAGCAATACTAATTCACTTTGGAGCAGTAAGATTTACCTTTCTTATCAGTCTTGAGTGAGTTGTGAGAGTACCACCAAAGATATTTGTTTTAGTGCACTAACATACTAACCATGTCTTCTAGTGATGCTAAAATTGTTGACCAGAAAAAGAATGATGGAGCTGATATTGTTTCTTGGAGGGAGTATGAAGCTCTTCATAATGAGATGCGACGTGAATTCCGTGAACAGGGCGAAGGACTTAATGATGACATTCACACTACAAGGGAAAGGCCTACTGCCGACGCACCAAATAGGCTTATTGCCTGCGCACCTAAGCCCGCCGGTGCGAACGGGCCGGTGATAACAGCTCATTGCCGGCGCGCCTGGATGTTCGCCGGCGGTAAGGCAGCTACTGCCGGCGCACCGGCCATGATTCGCCGACAACTACCATATTCCACCGGCGCACGTGTTGCTGCGCCGGCAGTAGGGATGCCAGCACTGGCGCGTGCTTTGTGCGCCGGCAGTAGGTAATGTAGGTTCGCCGGCAGTAGCAGTCGAAAATACAATTTTATAGCCATTTTCCAGCTTATTACAATGCATATTTGCAAATTTATACAACAGTTCATATTTGTACAGCAGCACATGCAATATGAGAAGCACATAGAGAGTCAAGTATCATTTCAGTATCAATACACAAATACACAAGTCTCGTTCCGGAATGTTGATTCATACAACACAAGTGCATATGCAACACCGAACGACGAAGTTTCACAAAGTTAGAAGTCTCGGTACATAGTCGTCACAAGTATCGTCATACACCTCACAATGTAGGTCCTAACCTAAACTACAATCACATAGAACATGACCAACATGGTCACGATGACCATCATCACGAAGGCCATGGTCTTCATCCGGTTCCTCCTCATGTCCCTCATTTCTCCCGCTAGATAACGGGCGTATCTTCCTTCTGCCTCCACCCTAGTGGGGTATCCCTTGTAGTTGTTGCCGCTGAAATGGTGCACCTGTCTCCGACAGTCCTCCCAGTCGTCGTAGACTCCAGGAACCCTCCCCTTGTACACGACATATGTCGTCGGCATCTCCATTCACAAGACAAGTAAAACGTTATTAGTACCAATGCAATGAACAAGTGCCAACTCAAATAAGAGACAAGTAGTATGAACTAAATAGTGCATCATACTTTGTTGGTCGAAATAAATAATAACATACAGGGATGGGGTCAGTGAGGCTAGGTAGGATGCACAATAGATTGATATTTGTGGCCATCACACCAAGCCTCACTGGCCCCACCCCGGAGTGTACAAGTGACAGAACATTTTAATCATCGGCCAATGCAATTAAGAAGTGCGAACTCAAATAGAAGACAAGTAGTACGAATTAAATAGCGTGCCTCATACTTTGTCGGTCGAAACAAATATTAACATCCAGGGATGGAGTCAGTGAGGCTAGGTAGGATGCACAATAGATTGATACTTGTGGTCGTCGCACCAAGGCTCACTGGCTCCACCCCCGAGTGTACGAGTGACCGAACATTCTAATCACCGACGAACTCCAAATACGAGGCAAGTAGTGGTCGAGTAAATGCAAATAATTATTAAGCTATGTACGCCATAATCTTGAAATATATAGCAAAGTAAATGAAACTATAGACACATGTTCACATGTACATTCATACAACTAAATAAAAGCAACTAGTCGATTCTATGGGAATATATAGCAATTATTACAATACGGAAGTTCAAGGACATATCGTTCAAGCTTTAGCAAGTGTTCCCGTCGTAGGATCAGGTTGTACGCCTAGGGGGGAATGGACGGCAGCCCTCAAGCGAGTTGAACGGCCTCTCATCACGCGACATCTCCAAGCGGAGTTCTATCTCGTCATTAGGTGGTAGACCGTAGCCGTAGAAGAACTCGCCAGACCTATTGTTGACATCCTGCAGGATTATCGTGCAAATGAACTGCTGGATGCGACCCCAGTTCTTTCTAATCTCTCTATCAGGGACATCCGCCATGTTTGCAAATCTGTTTCTGAGATTCTCTAGCAGCAACATGTCATCTGCGCACTTTATGTACTCCTGCATCTGAAGGATGGCGTACCACGCGTCCATCCCATTGTCGGGCGTTGACTGCCTGAGGCAGGGGAAGTTGGTTGTGTGGGTTAAGACCAAGCCTCCTCGGGATTTCCTCTCTACTTTGAGGGGGCCTTCCTTGTTGGCGAAGCCGGTGAGAGCATCATTGAGAAGGGCCTTGATGTGGGTGTAGTCTTTCTTGTGGTCCCTACCCGAGTCGAGATAGACTGCATGCGAGTGTTGCAGGTGCACGACGATGAGGGTGCAGAACTTGTCTCTGCGGAAAACACACGGATTAACCTTTGGAAATGCAAATGGAGATATAGGATAGAATGGTAATGGGGGACTAGCGAGTGATTACTTACTCGGGGAAGTAAGGGATGAGAATGGTGCCCTTTTTAATGTTCGCCAGCATGAAATCCTCGACCTGCTGGGTGGCAATCGCCCGATCCCCAGCATTGCAGATGATGCTCTCCCGCATATAGAAGGGGTCCATTATCGCGATGGTCGGCGTCTCCTCCTTAACAATCTGGGTAGACAAGCTAAGAGCAACTAGGCGAACCACACTAAAGTGGAGCGCTTGCATGCGATAGATGCTCAAGATGTTGTTGAACCGGATGAAGCAAAAGTCCGCGGGGTACTTCTCGACGAAGTTCATGCCAGTTGGCACCTTCGCCACGAAGAGAGGGTAACCAGGATCTTTTGATTTGAGAAGAAGGTTCTCCACATGCAAGACAGTCTCATGCAAGCTCCTCATATCCGGGGTGAGTTTCTTCACGACATGCTCCGGCAGCATCGGTTCACCCAAGTGATGCAGAGGTCGCCAATTGTTTGGCAACTTGTCAAGGAGTGGGACCTTGTCCTTGGATTTGGCCGCCGCCGCCTTGTCTTGGGCGTCCTTCTTATTTTGCCTCTTCCTCTTCTTGGGTTGTACTACTGGACCCTCCATCGCGGTAGTGGCCGTAGCACGGAGTGTGTTTGGGCTCAACATATTTTTGACGGCGGCGGTGGCGACCTCCTCAGGATTTTCCTCCTCAGCCGTTTCTTGAGAATCGAACAGCTTCTTGGAGCACACATATTTCAAGGCCGGCGCATCCTCATGGACAACTTGTGAAGACGTAGGAATATCCCATTGGAAGTTCTCACGTTCGTATTCCTCGGCCTCTGGCGCAGCTGGCTGTTGTGGTGGGGCGCTGACCTCTGGCGCAGCTGGCCGTTCTGGTGGGGCGATGACCACCGGCGCCGCTGGCTATCGTGGAGGGACGCTGACATGTGGCGCCGCAAGGTGCTTGTCTTTGCTTGCCGTCGACCCCGAGTAGGTGTTGATCCGAATTAGGGTCTTCGGCCATAGCAGTACCCAACCCTTCAGTGAGGCCAGATTCAACGGGCTATCGTCATCGGCACCATGCGGTTGATTAGGAGGAAACAAATCCTCATAGCCCGGTAACGCCCGATCCACTTCAACCCGGTAAACGTCATCCGCCATATCTCATGTGTGCCACTTCTTATCCAGGGGTCGAAGGATGGACCCCCTCGCTACGTCTTTGAGTTCGTCGTTTACTCTCATCAAGAAGGTGCATGGCGTTGAGAGCGCCTACGAGAACATGTGTATGGCGTTAGAGAGAGGGCAAGGATGATGAAACTAATATATTAACTTGATGTACACATTAGTTAATTACCGTGAGGGCGTTGAGCTCGGCTAATGTCGACGGGCCAGCACATGCGGCGGCGGGCGTGCAAGTGACGGAGGAGCTGCTACCCGGCATGGACGGTGAATCCCTAGCACCAGCGACATTGCCGGCGGCCGGAGGAGTCTCCATTATAACATTGTCATTGCCGGCGGACGGCGGCGCCATCGAGTTGCTGCCATCTAAGCTAACCACTTGCATTTTCGGGGGGGGGGGGGGGGGCTTGTTTGCCACCCTCATACCACACGTGTAGAGCGTTGAAATCTGCTTGGACTGAAGCGGCGACTTCAGCTTTGACTTCAGGTACGAGTGTAGCTTTGAGTTGCGGTACCAGTTGCGGTACCAAACCAGCTTGGACTTGGGCTAGGATTGACTCAATCATTTCCTCCGCCTCCCGCTGCTTCCTCTCATTGCGCGCATTTTTATCGGCCGCAGACGACAAGCCGTAGTGATCATGCTTGTGGCCTGTACCGGCGCCAGCCACACGGCCTCTATGCGGCCTTCTCGTAGGTGAATGCTCATTGACGATGTTTAGCGCCCGTACGAGAGGCTTGTCCCATGCTACCCTGCCCGTCGACGCCTGGGACGAGGAGCCTTCGTCACCTTGAGAAAGTCTTTGTCTTTCTTCTTCCTGCGGAAGAAACGTGAATCATTTAGAAATGTTGCTACTATTATATGAACGATACTTGATCTAATAAAACCGGTAAATTGCTTACCAGTTTTTTCTCCAACGACAGGACCTTCTGGTCGTTCGTGAACCAAATTATGTCGGTTACGACATTGGGGTCCGTGACAAGTTCCCCGGTTAGTTTCTTCTTATGGTACCGGGACCTGATGAATCTTCTTTCAAGCGGGTCCTTGTACTTGAGCCAGGGGTTCTCAATGCCGGCCTTTACATACGCCTCGTCCTCCTTCGCCCAATAGGGCTCCTTTCCCTCGTACCCACGGCTCCCAAGGTTGTGGTTGCCGATGTTAAGCTCCCGCATTTCCTTCCCCCACAACTTGCGATTCTTCGTCGCTTGTAGCTCTTCATTGGCCATAAAAGCATCAAAGTACGCCTGGGAGACATGCGGAAAGGCAGAGTGGACCTCTTTGAAACCTTTGCCGTCAGCAATCATCTTCCGCACCATATACTTATAGCTGCTGAGGTGTTTGGTGAACTTCAGGAGGGCTTGTGAGTTCACAATGTTCTTGGATTCATGAGTGAAGGCGTAGTCGCCTAGGAACTTGTATCGTGAGTGCAACCTCGCAATGAGCTGGGCTCGCAAATGTGCTTTGTTCTCAGCTCGGAGATCCGTCTCGTTGAGATTGATGACCTCTCGGAGGATACATGCCAATTGGTTGCCGTACCCCTTGGCAACATCCTTAGGCTCCACCGGCAAACCACTGGCGGGGTCCACCTCTTTGACTGTGTCTCTGCCGGTGCCGACCGTGTTTTGGCGCCTTGCCTTCCGCGGCCTCTTGGAACCACTTGTCCCGGTGGCAGTACTCCCGGCGGCGCCACTAGGATCGTCGCCGCTTGTCTCGCCGCCACCCCCGGCGGCGCCGGTTGCCTCATCGCCGCTAGGCTCGTAGGTACTACCCCCTGCGGCGCCGCTTGCCTCGTTGCCGCTTGGCTCGTCGGCACTACCCCCAGCGGCATCCTCCATCTCATGGTCCTCGTCGCCGCCAACACCAACGGCCTCGGCATCCTCCTCCGTCCTAAAGAAGTGCCTATTGTAGTGATCCTCTAACTCTTCTTGAGACGACATGGTGGCTTGCACTAATAGAAGATGAAAAAGAGTTAGAATTCACGGAAAAATTCGGCATGACCTTTGCTAAAAATTGGTCATGCCGAGTGCTAGAATTGCCAGAACGGAAATGAATTGGCATTCCGGCACTCAATAGCAACTCAATCCCTGCAAACATATATATACAACTCAACCATATATAGCATTTCCAACATCACATCTACATCCATTTGCAACAACTTAGCATTAAAACATCACAAAAATGACATGATCTAAACCAACAGTAGTACCAACAGTAGTAGTACCAACAGCAGTAGTATTTGTTTATGACAGCCATGAAAAGAAACCATGCTTGGCTCCAAGAACTTACTAACAATAACCTACATACTAAACAACATCCAAGAATGTGTAAAACACATGGTCTAAACCAACAATAGTACCAACAGTAGTAGTAGCAACAACTATATATAGCAGCAACTATATAGCAGCAACTATATATGAACCAAGCTACTACATTTGCATTTCATCTAAACCAACATAAATAAACTAAATGAACCTAGCTAGCTACTGCATTTTGCATTTTCAACTTGATTGCAGTAGCATAAGCATGAGCATTATATATATATATATGGTAGTAGCATACCACCATACCACCATATCTCAAATTCTCAAATTGGTTTAGTGTCCAGAGAATGAATTGAACCACCATACCACCATATCTCAAATTCTCAAACAAGCATAAATGAATTGAACCAGAGAATTATATATATATGGTAGCAGCAATTCATTTTGTATATTAGCATTTCATTCTTGTTATTAGCATGAACCAGAGAATGCATTTCATTAGGCATTTAAATGAACCCAATTCATTTCCAGAGAACCATGTACATCTGAATATATGTATACAGTTAACATCAAATCTGGCCCAGTATTTGTACTTCTCAAATTATGTTTACAGAACCAAAGGAGCCCAGTAGCATTCTTTCTTTTTTGATCCATTGATATAGAGAATAAATGCAGTAGCATTTTTAAACCAGAGAACACCAGTCAAGATGCTAGCATTTTCTGGGCATTTTATAAATGGTTTGGTGAACTAAACCTGCTGCTTCTTTACCTAGCAAACCAGAGAATGAATTCATTTTAGTGCTCTGTCAAAATTTCAAACCAGAGAATGAATTCATTTTAGTGCTCTGTCAAAATTTCAAACCAGAGAATCAATATGAGGTAGCATAGCATTAATTACCTAGTTCTTCTCCAACTAGCATTTAATCAGGAACTAACATACTTCCTACTGCCTAGTTCTTCTCCAACTAGCATTTCACACTACAAGAAAAGTTGCCATGGCCGACGAAGTTTAAGTCGCGCCGTGGTTGCTGGTGTACCATGGCCGACGATTTTGGGTCTGTCCGTTGTGCATGTCAAAACATTTTTTTTCTCGTTTTTGAGGCCACCTAGCCCGACGAAACCGGCCAAAACGTTGCGTATGGTGGCCCGGGATGTGGTGCATCTCGAATTCTCGGGTTCGCCGGCCGAGTCAACGCAAATCCGCACCGCCGAGGGATGTAGGGCCCAGATGGAAGCCTCTCTGGCATTGTTTTTTTTCTCGATCGCGCCATCTCGTTCAACGCTCTCCGATCGAGCCGTTTACGATGCAGGATCATGGGTCCCGCATGTCATCCTCTATGAACCAAAATTCTTTCTATTCTTGGATTTTTTTGACCCCCTGATTTCTGGCTACTTCCTTTTTCTTTTGATCCCTTGCCGCCTTGGAAACGTTGACACCGCTGCTGCTAATTGGGACCCGCATGTCATCCTCTATGAGCAATCAACTTTCTTTTCTTGGAGTTTTTTTGGCACCTCAAATTTGGTCACTTGCCTTTTTCTTTCGATCCCCTGCCGCCTCTCAAACGGTGATACCGCTGCTGCTAAATGGGACCCGCATGTCATCCTCTATGTACTATAAAACTTTCTTTTCTGGGATTTTTTTTGGCACCTCATATTTGGTCACTTGCCTTTTTCTTTCGATCCCCTGCCGCCTCTCAAACGGTGAGACCGCTGCTGCTAAATGGGACCCGCATGTCATCCTCTATGTACTATAAAAATTTCTTTTCTAGGATTTTTTTTGGAACCTCATATTTGGTCACTTGCCTTTTTCTTTCGATCCCGTGCAGCCTCTCAAACGGTGATACCGCTGCTGCTAAATGGGACCTGCATGTCATCCTCTATGTACAATCAAGTTTCTTTTCTTGAATTATTTTTGGCTCCTGATATTTGGTCACTTGCATTTTTCTTTCGATCTCATGCCACGTTGAGGACCCTGCAGGCTCATGGGACCCGCATGTCATCCTCTATGTACAAGAAAATTTCTTTTCTTGGATTATTTTTGGCTCCTGATATTTGGTCACTTGCTTTTTTCTTTCGATCCCGTGCAGCCTCTCAAACGGTGATACCGCTGCTGCTAAATGGGACCCGCATGTCATCCTCTATGTACACTCAAGTTTCTTTTCTTGAATTATTTTTGGCTCCTGATATTTGGTCACTTGCCTTTTTCTTTCGATCTCATGCCACGTTTGAAACGTTGAGGAACCTGCTGGCTCATGGGACCCGCATGTCATCCTCTATGTGCTATAAAAGTTTATTTTCTTGGGTTTTTTTTCACCCTCTGATTTTTGGCTATTTCCTTTTTCTTTTGAACCCCTGCCGCCTTGGAAACGTTGAGTAAGCTGCTGACTCATGGGACCCGCATGTCATCCTCTATGTACAATCATCTTTCTTTTTCTTTTGATCTCAAGCCACATTTGAAACGTTGAGACCGCTGCTGCTAATTGGGACCCGCATGTCATCCTCTATGTACAATAAAGATTTTTTCTTGGATTATCTTTGGCTCCTGATATTTTGTCACTTGCCTTTTTCTTTCGATCTCATGCCGCCTTTGAAACGTTGTGTAAGCTGCTGGCTCATGGGTCCCGCATATCATCCTCTACGAACAATAAAAGTTTCCTTTCTTGGAGTTATTTTTGACCCCTAATATCTGGCTATTTACCTATTTCTTTTGATCTCCTGCCCCCTTTGAAACGATGACGACGCAGCTGGCAGGTCGGTCCCACATGTCATCCTCTGTGAACAATAAAAGTTTCCTTTGATGGATTTATTTTAAACCCCTAATTAATTTCGGGATATTTCCTTTTTTCCTTTGATCCCCTGCCGCCTTGGAATCGTTGAGGATGCTGCTGCCTCATGGGTCCCGCATGTCATCCTCTCAGAACGGTAAATGTTTCTTTTCTTGGATTTTGTTGACCAAACGATTTTTGGCTTATTTTTTCTTTCGATCTCCTGCAGCCTTTAAAACATTCAGGGCGCTGCTGGCTCACGGGTCCCACATGTCAACCTCTATGAACAATAAACGCTGAGGATGCTGCTGCCTCATGGGTCCCGCATGTCATCCTCTCAGAATGAAAATGTTTCTTTTCTTGTATTTTTTACCAACAGATTTTTGGTTTATTTTTTCTTTCCATCCCCTGTCGCCTTTAAAACGTTGACGACGCTGCTGGCTCATGGGTCCCCGATGTCAGCCTCCCCGTACAAGAAACATGTGATATCTTGATTATTTTGCAAACAATAAACATTGTATTTCGCTCTGAGCTATTGCAAACGGATAAATTAAATATTTATTTTTACATAAACAAACTTATATGTTGAATCTCCTTGTTTTGTGTTTTTGCGAAGCATAGGACTTTCCTGTTATTTTTAGAAAAATCCGAACTTTCCTGTTTTGGAGTGGGCTGAAATTGTACGAGTCAAAAGGCCCAGCAGGATAGTTCGAAGGCCCAGATGTCCATATGCAGCCCAATTGAAATCTTTCTTTTCTTGGATTTTTTTCACCCCCTGATTTCTGGCTACTTCATTTTTCTTTTGGTGCTGTGCCGCCTTGGAAATGTTGAGACCGCTGCTGCAAAATGGGACCCGCATGTCATCCTCTATGTACAATAAAATTTCTTTTCTTGGATTATTTTTGGCTCCTGATATTTGGTCACTTGCCTTTTTCTTTCAATCTCATGCCGACTTTGAAACGTTGAGGAAGCTGCTGGATCATGGGTCCCGCATGTCATCCTCTATGAACAATAAAAGTTTCCTTTGTTGGATTTATTTTTTACCTCTAATTTCTGGTTATTTGCCTTTTTCTTTTGATCCCCAGCCCCCTTTGAAACCATGACGACGCAGCTGGCAGGTCGGTCCCACATGTCATCCTCTATGAACAATAAAGGTTTCCTTTGATAGATTTATTTTTTACCCTAATTAATTTCTGGCTATTTCCTATTTTTATTTTGATCCCCTGCTGCCTTGGAATAGTTGAGGATGCTGCTGCCTCATGGGTCCCGCATGTCATCCTCTCAGAAAGGTAAAAGTTTCATTTCTTGGATTTTGTTTACCAACTAATTTTTTGTTTTTTTTTTGTTTCGATCTCCTGCCGCCTTTAAAACGTTGACGACGCTGCTGGCTCATGGGTCCCCAATGTCAGCCTCCCCGTACTGCAAATCTTCTTTCTGCAAAGGTTGTATTTCTAGCTAGATAGCTAAGGTGGATTCGAATCTGCCGTGGTTCAGGCAGCTCAGGTAAGCCTTCTTGCACTGATTAATGGAACTAGTGTATAGCATGGTCAAGACATGTGGCTTGGTGTAATGAATCTATTTGAATCATGTTGTGGATTCAATCTGATAGTTCTCTAACAGGTTAGCCAAAATAGAAATTAAGTTTTTTTCTAAAACGGAAATGCAAATTAAGATGAACACAAACATTAGTTATCATAATAGCTGATCATACATACATACTTGCTAAGAGCAAAAGCTTGCCAGAGTTTTACCACCTATACAATTAATTAGCAGTTCAGATAAGATAACCTTATATAAGTATAACTACAAATGCATTTGCTAAGGGCTCATGGGACAATAGAACTAGACAACCGCAAACTTGATGACCAACATGTCACAGTGGCATCGAAAGATCTTGACCTTCAACTTTGATCCAATGCGAAGTTTGGCACCGTCAATGAACTTTTTTCCACCTGGAAGTAACAGCCAAGCGGCCATCTGTGGGACTGACGGAGTACCGTCCCTCCACGGTGAGACCTTCACTCTCCATGACGAGGGAAATCTTGCCCCTTCGGCCAGCATTGAGATCCTTGGCGATACTTTTAGGCAATTTCTGATTCAAAGCAAGAGATACCAACAAAAATTAGTCAATGGCACCAATGCACTGAAGACGGAACCATGTGAGACTTTGAGCAGAGAAGACATCAAGATAAGAGCAGTTATGCTGTCATATACTCACGAACATAGCCTTCAGATGCGTCCTGGTCACCACACGGGTGGCCACAGCAATGAGCTGAGACCTCGGTGATCTGGCTGGGGCAGGTGCAGGAGCCTGGGCTGGTACACGAGTTGGTGCTGATGCAGGAGACTGCTGGGCAGGTGCAATAAACGGTGCCTCTAGAGGAACCGGTGCTGATGCAGGAGACTGTTGGGCAGGTGCAGTAAACGGTGCAGCTAGAGGAACCAGTGCTGATGCAGGAGTCTGCTGGGTAGGTGTACTATATGGGGCCTCTACAGGAACCAATGTTGATGTAGGAGCCTGCTGGGTAGATGCAATAAACGGTGCTGGTACAGGAACCGGTGCTGATGCAGGAGAGTGGGAAGCCGGTGCCGGTGCTGGTGTGGGTGCCCTTTGTGACATCCGCTCCTGTTCCATCAGGGGATCTGCAGCTTTGATCATGTTAAACCCAGCAAGCTAGAACAGAGGGAATGGTTTAGAACAACTTCTCAGAATGCAGTAATCAAAGGATATGAGTACAAAAAAGTTACATATTATATATTTGGAAGTGTCTCCAACTCTGTAAGCAGTTACGTATATCTGCCCGTTTGAGTTTCTGATGCTCAGCTCGTCGCCCTTCTTCAGACCATAGTCAAAAGCAAACTTTCTCCAATCATGTCCATACAAATATGTGATGGCCTGCGTCTTGTAGACATACACCTCATAGACCGTGTAGGTGTTCATCAATTTGCAATTGCCATGCATAGTGAAAGACCCTTCATGCGGACACATCTGGTTAATCATTGGACGAAGTTCACAAGGTACAGTCTGCAGGTGAAAATTGATACTAATGTAAGAAGCAGGAAGACTAAAAACAAGACTTTACTATATGCCAATTCATGCTAAACCACTGAGAATACATACCTGTAACTCTGTGAAGGAGTTATTAGAAAGGTTGATAGTGCCATAGGAGGTGTTATATGCGGGGTATGTACATGGGCCCGCCATATTCCTGCAAGCTCGGCATCGGGATGGTAAAGGAAACATGGGAGGTACTACTGGTGCGTAGCGCTGAATGTAAGTGGAAGAATTAGGTTGTGTAAAGTGCATAGTTCAGAGCAATGCAAATGTTGACAAGCGAGTGCATAACACTATGTTACAAACTGAACAGTCAAAATTTAGTGTATGATGAATATAAGCATGCTAATTTGGCGTTTCCGAATTCCAAGAAGCAGTAGACAGAGCCGGTGATAATATCAGAAATAAATCATGGCATGTATATGTGGTGGCTTAAGAAAATATACCCGAACCCTTGGATGGTTACGGCCCGGCTGGTCCTTGGACTTGAGCTTATATAAGCATCCAGAAGGTGGGGCTGACAGTAACTTGGTGGCAGCCTCTGCAGATGCCTCATCAGCATCAGTTGCAATCCTTTTGACCAATGAAGGCTTAGCAGTTTCAGTCTGCATATGAAAATTGATGAGCAACAGACATCAGCAGTGATATATAAAATGAATCTATGAGACACTGATGCATATAGTGCTGGATGTAAGTGGAAGAATAGGGTTGTGTGTTTTTCTGAACTATTGGTAAGCATAATTAGACAAAGCCGGCAATAAACAGACAAATCAAATCATGTATGAGGATTAAGAAAATATACCTGCTTAAAAAGGATACCACCCAGCTGGCCCGTGGCCTTGTGCTTGAGGAGGTTTTCAGAAGATGGTGGCGGCACCATCATCTTCACAGCAGCCTCATCAGGATCATTTTTTATCCATTTGAGTAGAGGCACAGAAGCTTCATCCTGCATATGAATAGCAACAGAACTCATCATTGATATTTAATAAATCTATGAGATGGACTGATGCAAAAAGTGCTGGATGTAAGTGGAAGAATAGGGTTGTGCATAGACAACAGTTGACAACAATGCAAATGATTACAAAAGAAGCCAACGGAACTCAACAGTTTATATACTGGATGAGACAGACTGAAAAGTGAAAAATTAGTGTATGATGATTGTAAGCAAACGCAGTGTTTCTGAACTTTTGGTAAGCATTAGGCAAAGCCAACAGTAATTAAACAGATAATAATAAAATCATGTATGTGGATTAAGAAAATATACCAGATTCATTAAAAGGTCACCACCCAGCTGGCCCATGGCCTTGTGCTTGTAGAGGTTTTCGGATGATGGTGCCGGCACCATCGTCCTCACAGCAGCCTCATCAGCCTCATTTTGCATCCACTTGAGTAAAGGCGCAGCAGTTTCAGCCTGCATAAGAATGGGAACAGATCTCAGCAGTGATATTGAATGACTCTGAGACAGACTGATGCATATAGTGCTGGATGTAAGTGGAAGGGTATGGCTGTGTATGGACAACAGTTCACAAAAATGCAAGGGTGTGTTCGGTTCTGAAACAGCGTGGAATGGAATGGAATGGTTCCATTTCAGAGGAATGGAATGGTTACATTTTTTTCGGTTGGGAAAAATGGAGAGCGGAACAGATCAAGGTTAAACTAATCATTTGCCTCAAAATTGTAATTAGCAATTGCAAATGACATTTAATCTCAAAATCATAATTAACAGCGCCTAATGGTGCTCTTTTAATCTAAAAATCGTAATTAACATCATTTTTTGTTGGGTTAGGGGAACTGGAGAGTAGATGAACATTACTGTATGATGATTGTAAGCAAACGAATTTGGTGTTTCTAAACTTTTGGCTTCGAGATCTTATGGGCTTCAGCCTACCCCAACTTGTTTGGGACTGAAAGGCTTGGTTGTTGTTGTTGTTGTTGTAAACTTTTGGCAAGCATTAGAAAAAACCGACAATAAACAGACAAATATCAAGGCATGTTTTGTGGATTAAGAAAATATACCATATTCATTAAAAGATCACCACCCAGCGGGCGCGTGGCCTTGTGCTTGTAGAGGCATTTAGAAGATGGGGGCGGCATCAACATACTGGCAGCCTGATCAGCCGCAGTTTTGATCCGGCCCTAAAGTTTCAGTCTGCATATGAATAGCAAAACAAAAGGCAGACCTCAGCAGTGATATTGAATTACTGTATGAGATAGACTGATGCATATAGTGGATGCTCTTAGCCTTTTGCACCATGAACACTAGCTATGGACATACAAAAAAAACTACTCCAGTTGACTTAGCTTTGTCTAGATACCTCCATCCCAAAGCTTAAGGCTTATTTATTTTTGAGAAATCAAAACAAGTAAAGTTTGACCAAAATTTTAGAACATTCTATCAACAAATATAATATTGTGTAGATACCGTAGGAAAATATATTTCACAACCTATTTAATGATATTAATTTTGTATTTTGCATGTTAATGATTTTTGGTAAAAGCTTAGTCAAACATGGTATAGTTTGACTTTCTAAAAATAATATAATCCCTAAGCTTTGGGATGGAGGTAGTAGTATCTAGAGCTAAAAACACATCTAGATACATCCGTATCTACAGATAGTTGAGTCAATTAATTTGGATCTGAGGGAGTATCAGATTCAGACTACATCATGGTAAGTTGGTTAAAAAAAATTACCCCTCGGCAGTGGCATTTCGCTTCTTGTGCTGCAGATCGGGCCATGCTCCTGCAGCAGGTGGGGCGCTATTCTCGTTCCCCATAGCCTCAGCACGGAACCTGGAGGTACCAACCTGATACAGAGAATATAGAGCATGGTGTCACAGAGGCTTTATGCACAAACAGCTGAAGACATGTGCTACTTTAAGCATCTTCCAGAACAGGAACAGATTGAGGATGCAGACAGACAGAGTGGATAAGCAAATGGAGTACCTGCTTTGCGGGGCTGGGGATGCAGCTCAGGCTCAGCCAACTGCCCACATGCGTGGTGGCCTTACGCTCCATTGCCCCCCCACCACCACCGAGGTATTTCCTTTCCTGTACAAGCTGACAAAAGATACATTGAGGATCTGCAGAAACTACAAAGGTTGCAAATGTCGACAAATAAAGGAAGAACACCCCAATCCAAGCAAAGGTAGCCCCCGCCCCCTGATACGTCTCCGACGTATCGATAATTTCTTATGTTCCATGCCACATTATTGATGTTATCTACATGTTTTATGCACACTTTATGTCATATTCGTGCATTTTCTGGAACTAACCTATTAACAAGATGCCGAAGTGCCAGTTCCTGTTTTCTGCTGTTTTTGGTTTCAGAAATCCTAGTAACGAAATATTCTCGGAATCGGACGAAATCAACGCCCAGGTTCCTATTTTTCCCGGAACCATCCAGAACACCCGAGAGCCGCCAGAGGGGAGCCCTGGGGGCCCCACACCACACCCTGGCGCGGCCAGAGGGGGGGCCGCGCCGCCCTATGGTGTGGGCCCCCCAGAAGCCCTCCTGCGCCGCCTCTTCGCCTATATAAAGCCTCCGTCGCGAAAACCCTATTGCGTTCGACGAAAACCACAGAAACCTTCCAGAGCCGCCGCCATCGTGAGGCCAAGATCTGGGGGACAGGAGTCTCTGTTCCGGCACGCCGCCGGAACGGGGAAGTGCCCCCGGAAGGCTCCTCCATCGACACCGCTGCCATCTCCACCGCCATCTTCATCACCGCTGCTGCTCCCATGAGGAGGGAGTAGTTCTCCATCGAGGCTCGGGGCTGTACCGGTAGC
The DNA here is from genome assembly GCF_019359855.2 of Lolium perenne. Lineage (NCBI taxonomy): Eukaryota > Viridiplantae > Streptophyta > Magnoliopsida > Poales > Poaceae > Lolium > Lolium perenne. The sequence goes on from NC_067249.2 coordinate 259,874,985, forward strand.
TATGTGGTTCATCTCTCCCATGTACCTCAATACAATAATCTCATGAGCTGCTTTACATGATTGAGATTCATATGAGTTTTGTATCACTATTCATCTATGTGCTACTCTAGCAATGTTATTAAAGTAGTTCTATTCCTCCTGCACGTGTGTAAAGGTGACAGTGTGTGCACCGTGTTAGTACTTGGTTTATGCTATGATCATGATCTCTTGTAGATTGCGAAGTTAACTATTGCTATGATAATATTGATGTGATCTATTCCTCCTACATATGCATGAAGGTGACAGTGTGCATGCTATGTTAGTACTTGGTTTAGTCTTTTGATCTATCTTACACTATAAGGTTACTTAAATATGAACAAATTGTGGAGCTTGTTAACTCCGGCATTGAGGGTTCGTGTAATCCTACGCAATGCGTTCATCATCCAACAAAAGTGTAGAGTATGCATTTATCTATTCTGTTATGTGATCAATGTTGAGAGTGTCCACTAGTGAAAGTGTAATCCCTAGGCCTTGTTCCTAAATACTACTGTGTTACTACTGCTGCAATACTACCACCATCAACTACACGCCAGCAAGCTATTTTCTGGCACCGTTGCTACTGCTCATATATATTCATACCACCTGTATTTCACTATCTCTTCGCCGAACTAGTGCACCTATTAGGTGTGTTGGGGACACAAGAGACTTCTTGCTTTGTGGTTGCAGGGTTGCATGAGAGGGATATCTTTGACCTCTTCCTCCCTGAGTTCGATAAACCTTGGGTATCCACTTAAGGGAAAACTTGCTGCTGTTCTACAAACCTCTGCTCTTGGAGGCCCAACACTGTCTACAGGAAAGGAGGGGGAACGTAGACATCAAGCTATTTTCTGGCGCCGTTGCCGGGGAGGAAAGGTAAAAGGCACTCATACTCCGGTTCCAGGTAAAGTACTTTTCTGGCGCCATTGTGTTTGTGCTCGAAGCTATTTTCTTTAGATCCTGCAATTGCATCTTTTTGTTTCTTGTTTACACTAGTTAGGCATAATGGAAAATAACAAAAATATGAGAGATCTTTATGAACTTTATCTTGAATTAGGACATGATGTGTTTGAAGAGAGAATTAAAAAACCCATGGAACTTTATATGCATGCTAATGGGAATGTTATTAATATGAATGCTTTGAACACTATTGTTGCTAATGCTATGGAAAATTCTAAGCTTGGGGAAGCTGGTTTTGATGAGCATGATCTTTTTAGTCCCCCGGGCAATGAGGAGGAAATTTTCTTTGATGATACTTTGCCTCCTATTTATGATGATTATAATGATAGTGGTCTTTTGGTGCCACCTACTATGGAGAGTAAATTTTGGTGTGATTATACTATGCCTCCTACACTTGATGAGAATAATAATGATAGCTACTTTGTTGAATTTGCTCCCACTACAACTAATAAGAATGATTATGCTTATGTGGAGAGAAATAATAATTTTATGCATGAGACTCATGATAAGAATGCTTTATGTGATAGTTATATTGTTGAGTTTGCTCATGTTGCTACTGAAAGTTATTATGAGAGAGGAAAATATGGTTGTAGAAATTTTCATGTTACTAAAACACCTCTCTATGTGCTGAAATTTTTGAAGCTACACTTGTTTTATCTTCCTATGCTTGTTACTTTGCTCTTCATGAACTTGTTTATTTACAAGATTCCTATGCATAGGAAGCATGTTAGACTTAAATTTGTTTTGAATTTGCCTCTTGAAGCTCTCTTTTGCTTCAAATACTATTTCCCGCGAATGGATTATTAAAACTGCTGAGCCCATCTTAATAGCTATAAAGAAAGCAACTTCTTGGGAGATAACCCATGTGTTATTTTGCTACAGTACTTTGTTTTATATTTGTGTCTTGGAAGTTGTTTACTACTGTAGCAACCTCTCCTTATCTTAGTTTTGTGTTTTGTTGTGCCAAGTAAAGTCTTTGATAGTAAAGTAAGTACTAGATTTGGATTACTGCGCAGTTCCAGATTTCTTTGCTGTCACGAATCTGGGTCTACCTCCCTGTAGGTAGCTCAGAAAATTAAGCCAATTTACGTGCATGATCCTCAGATATGTACGCAACTTTCATTCAATTTGAGCATTTTCATTTGAGCAAGTCTGGTGCCATTTTAAAATTCGTCAATACGAACTGTTCTGTTTTGACAGATTCTGCCTTTTATTTCGCATTGCCTCTTTTGCTATGTTGGATGAATTTCTTTGATCCACTAATGTCCAGTAGCATTATGCAATGTCCAGAAGTGTTAAGAATGATTGTGTCACCTCTGAATATGTTAATTTTTATTGTGCACTAACCCTCTAATAAGTTGTTTCGAGTTTGGTGTGAAGGAAGTTTTCAAGGGTCAAGAGAGGAGGATGATATACTATGATCAAGAAGAGTGAAAGCTCTAAGCTTGGGGATGCCCCGGTGGTTCACCCCTGCATATATCAAGAAGACTCAAGCGTCTAAGCTTGGGGATGCCCAAGGCATCCCCTTCTTCATCGACAAATTATCAGGTTCCTCCCCTGAAACTATATTTTTATTCCGTCACATCTTATGTACTTTACTTGGAGCGTCTGTTTGTTTTTGTTTTTGTTTGTGTTTGAATAAATTGGATTACATCATGCTTGTGTGGGAGAGAGACACGCTCCGCTGTAGCATATGGACAAGTATGTCCTTGGTTTCTACTCATAGTATTCATGGCGAAGTTTCTCCTTCGTTAAATTGTTATATGGTTGGAATTGGAAAGTGATACATGTAGTAATTGCTATAAATGTCTTGGGTAATGTGATACTTGGCAATTGTTGTGCTCATGTTTAAGCTCTTGCATCATATGCTTTGCACCCATTAATGAAGAAATACATAGAGCATGCTAAAATTTGGTTTGCATATTTGGTTTCTCTAAGGTCTAGATAATTTCTAGTATTGAGTTTGAATAACAAGGAAGACGGTGTAGAGTCTTATAATGTTTTCAATATGTCTTTTATGTGAGTTTTGCTGCACCGGTTCATCCTTGTGTTTGTTTCAAATAAACCTTGCTAGCCTAAACCTTGTATCGAGAGGGAATACTTCTCATGCATCCAAAATACTTGAGCCAACCACTATGCCATTTGTGTCCACCATACCTACCTACTACATGGTATTTTCCGCCATTCCAAAGTATATTGCTTGAGTGCTACCTTTAAAATTCCATCATTCACCTTTGCAATATATAGCTCATGGGACAAATAGCTTAAAAACTATTGTGGTATTGAATATGTAATTATGCACTTTATCTCTTATTAAGTTGCTTGTTGTGCGATAACCATGTTTACTGGGGACGCCATCAACTACTCTTTGTTGAATATCATGTGAGTTGCTATGCATGTTCGTCTTGTCTGAAGTAAGAGAGATCTACCACCATATGGTTAAGCATGCATATGTTAGAGAAGAACATCGGGCCGCTAACTAAAGCCATGCTCCATGGTGGAAGTTTCAGTTTTGGACAGCAATCCTCAAATCTCAAATGAGAAAATTATTAATTGTTGGTATATGCTTATGCATAAAAGAGGAGTCCATTATCTGTTGTCTATGTTGTCCCGGTATGGATGTCTAAGTTGAAGAATAATCAATAGCGAGAAATCCAATGCGAGCTTTCTCCTTAGACCTTTGTACAGGCGGCATAGAGGTACCCCTTTGTGACACTTGGTAAAAACAATGCATTGTGATGATCCGGTAGTCCAAGCTAATTAGGACAAGGTACGGGCACTATTAGTACACTATGCATGAGGCTTGCAACTTATAAGATATAATTTACATGATGCATATGCTTTATTACTACCGTTGACAAAATTGTTTCATGTTTTCAAAATCAAAGCTCTAGCACAAATATAGCAATCGATGCTTTTCCTCTATGGAGGACCATTCTTCTACTTTTCAATGTTGAGTCAGTTCACCTATTTCTCTCCACCTCAAGAAGCAAACACTTGTGTGAACTGTGCATTGATTCCTACATACTTGCTTATTGCACTTATTATGTTACTCTATGTTGACAATATCCATGAGATATACATGTTACAAGTTGAAAGCAACCGCTGAAACTTAATCTTCTTTTGTGTTGCTTCAATGCCTTTACTTTGAATTATTGCTTTATGAGTTAACTCTTATGCAAGACTTATTGATGCTTGTCTTGAAGTGCTATTCATGAAAAGTCTTTGCTTTATGATTCAGTTGTTTACTCATGCCATTACCATTGTTTTGATCGCTACATTCACTACATATGCTTTACAAATAGTATGATCAAGTTTATGATGGCATGTCACTCCAGAAATTATCTGTGTTATCGTTTTACCTGCTCGGGACGAGCAGAACTAAGCTTGGGGATGCTGATACGTCTCCGACGTATCGATAATTTCTTATGTTCCATGCCACATTATTGATGTTATCTACATGTTTTATGCACACTTTATGTCATATTCGTGCATTTTCTGGAACTAACCTATTAACAAGATGCCGAAGTGCCAGTTCCTGTTTTCTGCTGTTTTTGGTTTCAGAAATCCTAGTAACGAAATATTCTCGGAATCGGACGAAATCAACGCCCAGGTTCCTATTTTTCCCGGAACCATCCAGAACACCCGAGAGCCGCCAGAGGGGAGCCCTGGGGGCCCCACACCACAACCTGGCGCGGCCAGAGGGGGGGCCGCGCCGCCCTATGGTGTGGGCCCCCCAGAAGCCCTCCTGCGCCGCCTCTTCGCCTATATAAAGCCTCCGTCGCGAAAACCCTATTGCGTTCGACGAAAACCACAGAAACCTTCCAGAGCCGCCGCCATCGTGAGGCCAAGATCTGGGGGACAGGAGTCTCTGTTCCGGCACGCCGCCGGAACGGGGAAGTGCCCCCGGAAGGCTCCTCCATCGACACCGCTGCCATCTCCACCGCCATCTTCATCACCGCTGCTGCTCCCATGAGGAGGGAGTAGTTCTCCATCGAGGCTCGGGGCTGTACCGGTAGCTATGTGGTTCATCTCTCCCATGTACCTCAATACAATAATCTCATGAGCTGCTTTACATGATTGAGATTCATATGAGTTTTGTATCACTATTCATCTATGTGCTACTCTAGCAATGTTATTAAAGTAGTTCTATTCCTCCTGCACGTGTGTAAAGGTGACAGTGTGTGCACCGTGTTAGTACTTGGTTTATGCTATGATCATGATCTCTTGTAGATTGCGAAGTTAACTATTGCTATGATAATATTGATGTGATCTATTCCTCCTACATATGCATGAAGGTGACAGTGTGCATGCTATGTTAGTACTTGGTTTAGTCTTTTGATCTATCTTACACTATAAGGTTACTTAAATATGAACAAATTGTGGAGCTTGTTAACTCCGGCATTGAGGGTTCGTGTAATCCTACGCAATGCGTTCATCATCCAACAAAAGTGTAGAGTATGCATTTATCTATTCTGTTATGTGATCAATGTTGAGAGTGTCCACTAGTGAAAGTGTAATCCCTAGGCCTTGTTCCTAAATACTACTGTGTTACTACTGCTGCAATACTACCACCATCAACTACACGCCAGCAAGCTATTTTCTGGCACCGTTGCTACTGCTCATATATATTCATACCACCTGTATTTCACTATCTCTTCGCCGAACTAGTGCACCTATTAGGTGTGTTGGGGACACAAGAGACTTCTTGCTTTGTGGTTGCAGGGTTGCATGAGAGGGATATCTTTGACCTCTTCCTCCCTGAGTTCGATAAACCTTGGGTATCCACTTAAGGGAAAACTTGCTGCTGTTCTACAAACCTCTGCTCTTGGAGGCCCAACACTGTCTACAGGAAAGGAGGGGGAACGTAGACATCACCCCCCACCCCCATCAATCACTCCCAGCGCGAGGGTGACCAGAAAGACACCCCTTCGCCCAGAATAGGAAATAGTAGATGCGCAAGTTATCGAGGTGAGGAAAAAAGAACCGATCTCGAGAAAGGAAAGAGCATTACTAGTACTACCTAATCCGCTTGGTTTAGATGCAGCTTGCCCCTCCAAGCTGGATGCCTGGACGGTGGAGGCGAAAGGAGGGGATCGAGCTAGCGGCTTGTATCCGTCGGCTGTCGGCACTCGATCGGGAGAGACAAAGGGGGCTACATAAAGGGGAGGGGTAACATATTTTATTACACAGTGAACTTACTGATGTGACTAGTCATTACATGTCTCACTGAAACTGGGACCCATAGTGTGGCACCCCAAATTCACTTGAACCTGCACGGCTGGACGCATTGGCGCGTCAAGAAAACCCCCGAATTGTAGCGGGGAAAAGAAAAATTTCACAAAAATTCGAAATTCAAGCACACTGGCACGCGCCAAGCACGCGGGCTGTTCCTTCCTCTTCCTCGGTTCCTCCTCCCCTATCCGAAAAAACCCCAAATCCCAAGCTCAAACAACAACAAAAAAAAAACCAAATCCCCTGGCCGCCATGCATGTCCTCGTTAACCCGCTGGAGATCGTTCCCGGACGAGGCGGACCCCCCGCCCTGAGATCCCGAGTTCGTCCGTTCCGTCCACCTCGAGGCACTACGTGCTGTCTCGCAGCGGCGGCTTGAGGGCGCTGCAGAGGAAGTTCCGCCGGAAAGTGCTCATGGCAACCGTGCAAGCTCACCGGCGTGCTGTATCCCGAGAGGAACTGGTCAAAGCTTTGCTATTCGCAAAAAAAAAGCGGGCCAAGATCTGGTCAAAGCTTCATCGATGGCTTGCCGCGAGAGGCTTGGAGTCCAGAGTCAATAAACTAGCTGCTGGAGGACTTGGGCGGTTTACACCGATTCATATTAACTGACTCAAGTTTGTTAGTCTAGTTAACAAATGCATCTAGATACATCCATATCTAGACAAAATTGAGTCAACTAATATGAATCAGAGGGGAGTGCCTGAAAGTGTTTCATGCTACCAATTAATGCGCTGGCAGGACTGGCTGTAGAAGTAATTGTGCTACTACTCATACGATGAACTGATTGTGTGGGTGTCAAATTTTGCAACGCGATCATCCACTGAATGCTTAATTATAGTTCTAGCGCCAAAGGCGTACAAATCATAACAAAGATAGTACATACTACAGCACCAGAACATAAGAGTACGAATCATAAAGTAGCTCAACATTTTGCATTAGGGCTAGGTGGTCCTGAGACTACCGGGACGCCCCTGATGATCTCCGGGCGTGCATCCGCTTCAACGCAAAGCTGTGTACTCGGTCCACGGCCTCCTTCTGTAGGCTGGATAATCTCAGGTTCAGGACCTTCGTCTATGAAAGGCTCGTCATCAATACCATCCACAGGTGCATCAGGGCTGGGTGGTCTTGAGACTACCCGGACGCCACTGATGATCTCTGGGCGTGCATCCACTTCAACGCAAAGCTGTGTACTCGGTCCACGGCCTCCTTCTGTAGGTTGGATAATCTCAGGTGCAGGACCTTTGTCTATGAAAGGCCCGTCATCAGTACCATCCACAGGTGCATCAAACTGAGATTCATCTTCAAATCTCCCATCAAACTGAGAGACCTCTTCAACTCTATGCTTCTGAATTAGTACATCAACAGATTAGACAAACATCTAAGGGATGCAACCTGAACAAATGCCGTTTTACATATTTACCTTCTCATCTGGCACAACACATGTCCCAGAGCTGAAACCCGGTTCCTGAAGCAAGCGCTTTTTCTCTCCTTCCCGTCCATCCATCTGCAACAAGTTAAATTTGAGTACAGAACTTGCACAGCAATGCAAACTATTGATCGAAACAGCGGCATCATCAATATAAATAATTAACTACATATGCCAGCACACATACAGTGTGAGCAAGATCTGCTTCTCCCGCTGAAGGATCATTATGTGGTTCACCATGATAAACCCACCTAACATATGTGCGGTCCATCCCAAAAATGTGTAAATGATGTTCCACTACATGGTGAGGCCTCTTCTCACCATTCATACATGTGCAGCGCGGGCAATACACGTCCAGGTCGTGACCTTCATGAGCTCTAATAAACCCCATAAAGGGTTGAACACCATTTATATATGAAGGGGAACATAAGTGTCCATGCAGTATCCAAGTTCTGTCCATCTGTTTAATTATGAGATACAATGGTTGGTGATTAATTTAAGGCGAAGTAGGTAATGTATATCCATCGAGTACAAAACTATACTAGTACTGTTGGCGTCCAAAACCCACCGGCGAGCTACGGCTGGCAACACGAAGAGCCGGGAACAACCTAGGGCTGCGGCTGGCCCTGGTCCCTCCGAGCGACGGCCCGCAAAGCTCCTGGTACGCACGTCCCGATGCTGGTGCAAGGGCGTGCCACCTGATCTATACCTGATCAGGAAGGTGATGGATTTGCTTCACTAAGTTTCCTGCATGGCATACACGTAAACATTAAATACGAGCCTCGATCGGCTCTCAGGTTGTCCCGTGAATCGGCTCAAGGAGCCGATCCACCCATGACTCGTATAGGGTTTACGATTGCATGGTGGTCCTGCTTGATCAATATGAAGCTAAAACGACCTACGACGATTTAGGGTTTTCACCACATAATCGGAACATCCTACTCGTGATTGAGCCTGGCAGCCACGCACGGTGATAATAAACGGACCCTAGACAAGGCCTAAAAACCAACGTTAAGTTGATCCCCGGAACATCTTGTCTAGGGTTAGCAAACTACACCCTACGCGCTACTGGATCATTCAACCCGTTTGTAAGGCCTAACTATGTAGATATTAAACTAATCCTTGAGGAATCAAGGAGCAATCATAACAGATCGGATCTACTAAACAATGATCAAGCAAGGTGCCGCCCTTACACCTAAGAAAGGTGTAAGGACGGCTAGACGTCTAAGGGTTGCATGGACGGAAGCATGTAGCACGGTAGAACAATGCTAACCCTAACACATCTATGATAACTACGTTGCTCGCCATCAAAAAGGCTTCAGTATGAGCAACGCATGAACAACGAATAAACGTATACTGCCTAGATCGCAAGATGCGATCTAGGCAGCATGATGCTTACCCGGAAGAAACCCTCGAAACAAGGGGTCGGCGATGCGCCAAGATTGGTTTGTGATGAACGTGATTGTTGTCTTTCTCAATAACCCTAGATACATATTTATAGTCCGTGGACTTTCTAACGTGGGAATAATCCCAACCGTGCACGAGCCAAACTCTAACTAACCGACACGTATCCTACTATATTTACAGATACAAGGGCAAACTGCCCAAACTTCGTGTATAAGGCCGGTTCACGTATTTCTTCCATGTATATTCTTCAAGCCCAATCTTGATCGCGGCCCACCTCTAATCCGGTCAAATTCTGGTGATAACAAATGCCCCCCCGGTTTTGGAATTGATAATTCCAAAATCACTCTGCTTTTTCTTCGTCGGGTCATGTCGTGGCAGAGCAGAACCATCGCAGTATCAACCATCATGATGCCTTGCCTTCTCAACTTCTCCGCGTGATTTGACCGTTGTTTTCTTTTTTCTTTTTTGGGCACCACCTCCTCGGAAACTGCTGTGGCATTGAATCTCCACTATATCCCCTTTATTTAACCGCTCTGAACAGTTCGCCACTTCATCCCCTTGCTCTGTTCTGGCCATCGGCACCCAAAAAACCCCAATCCAGAGCAATGTCTTCCTCCTCTTCCTCCTCCGCCTCATTGGATCTCGCCTCCCAGTCCTACTCCTCCTCTTCCTCCTCCTCCCGCGAGCTGACGCCAGAATGGGACCCGGTGGTGGCTCAGATGGCGGCGCACGACGAGCGCGCCCCCGAAGAGTGGGACCAGGAGGACCACGCCTCCTCCGTCTGGTCCGAGGACGACAAGTCCTTGACCAGCGGAGATGAAGAGCTCCAGTTCCTCGCCGATGGGGAACTGGAGTCGGAGAGCGAGGATAACTCGTTCTCCTGGGATGGTTACACCTTCTCCGAGGAAGAGGAGGAGGAAGACGACGACACCGACTCCCTCGAGGATTACCCGCCGGCGAAGCGGTTCCGCGCCGGGTCAGATGATGATGACGACGACGACGATGACGTCGATGATGAAGATGATGAGGCCCCCCCTGGGGGCCGCTGGAGCAGTGACGAAGAGCCCGCCGGCAGCAGCGCCGACGAGAGCTCCGATGACGACGACGAGGGCAGCAACGGCCCATAGACTAGGACCTAGTAGCATAGGCCTAGCAGTAGTAGTAGATCGGCCAATAGGCCTTTCTTTTGTTCTTCCTTCCTTGAGCAATCGGCTCTTTCTTTGTAAGAAATCCTTTATTAATGAAGAAATATTCCCCAAATAACCTTGCTTCTTTGTCGATTTTGCCGATTGTCAAACGAAGTTGATGCACAAAGAGTCGATGGCAGGGCATCGGCTTATGCCATAAACATGCTTTAAGGCCATAACAGTTGCTTATTCACACGGTCAACAGACCCAATTTTTGTCCACACCGTCTCCCGATCTCAAACGCACAGATTCAGCAAATCCAACGGGAGAATCATCTCAGACGCCATGGGCTCTAGCTTGGAACTGATCTGTTAACCTGCTCAATCGAGCTTGTTCTGTCTAGAGTCGATGGTAATGCATCGGCTTTTTTCATTATTCTAAAGTCGATGTCCATGCATCGGCTGTACTGATATCTATATTTCTCAAGTCGATGTCTGCGCATCGGCTATGATTTGTATATATAAAAAAAATTTACTGGCCGATTTCATGAATCGGCCCCATATTTCATTTACTGGTCATCCCACATGCTTGGGAAATATTTCTTGAGATGTTGACCGTTGACAGCTACTGGGAACTTAGCACCGTCCAGCTGCTCTAGCATGTATGCATTACCCTTCAAGGCTTGAACGACTTTGTATGGACCGTGCCAATTAGGAGACCATTTTCCATATGCTTTATCCTTGGTTCCTAATGGCAACACTGCTTCCCATACTAGATCACCAACTTGGAACTCCTTTGGTCTCACCTTCTTATTGTATGCACGAGCTACCCTGGCTTTGTTCTCTTTAATCTTTTCCAACGACCAAAGTCTAAGTTCCGTTGCATCCTCAATAGTGTCACTCATCAAAGCTGCATATTCTTCAGCTGTTAGGTCATTCTGAAACGTGACACGTCTTGATCCAGCCGTAATTTCCCAAGGCAATACGGCTTCCTGCCCATAGACAAGCCGGTAAGGCGAAGTCTTTATGGCTCCATGGCATGACATGCGGTAGGCCCACAAAGCTTCTGACAGTGTTTCATGCCAAACCCTAGGGTTCTCGTCAATCTTCCTCTTGATCAGCTTGATCAGGCTCTGATTAGACGCTTCAGCTTGCCCGTTGGCTTGAGCATAGTATGGAGATGATCGGATCAGCTTAATCCCCATGTCATCGCAGAATTTTCTGAATTCTTTAGAAATAAAGACCGAACCTCCATCGGTCGTGATTGTTTGGGGAATCCCGAACCTATGAATGACGTGTTCTTTGACAAATTTGATAACATCTTCTGATTTTACCTTCTTCATAGGAACGGCCTCCACCCATTTGGTGAAGTAGTCTGTAATGGCCAAGATCCACTCGTGGCCTTTGCTTGACGCAGGATGGATTTTGCCGATCATATCCATGCCCCAACCTCGGAATGGCCAAGGCTTGATGATGGGATTCATTGCTGATGCGGGTACCATCTGAATTTTCCCGAACATCTGACACGCTTGGCATCCCTTGTAGTACTTGAAGCAATCTTCAAGCATAGTGGGCCAATAAAACCCTGATCGCCTAATCAGCCACTTCATCTTATGAGCCGATTGGTGAGTTCCACAGGCGCCTTCATGCACCTCATGTAAGAGCCGATTAGAATCAGTTGGTCCCAGGCACTTGAGTAGTAACCCTTCCAACGTCCTGTAGAACATGTCATCTCCAATAAGGACATATTTCATAGCTTTGTATCTTATCCGTTTAGGTGCCCCCCGAGCCGAATCCTTCAAGTAATTGAAGATATCGGCTCTCCAGTCATCCTGTTCCAGGAACTGCACCTGAACCTCTGACCCGTCTGGTATGTCCTTGTACCCTGACGCCATTTGCGCGAGATCATTGGCATCGGTATTTTGAGATCTTGGGACCCAATTGAAATTGATGTACCGAAAATGTGTCATCAGCTCACGACATTCCATCCAATATGGGAAGAGTGACTCACTCTCGCACTTGTATTCGTCTGTGAGCTGGGAAATCACCAACTTCAAGTCTCCAAAAAGCTCCACCGCTTCTGCCCCAGCTTCCAGCAGCAACTCCAGTCCCTTGCGTACTGCCTCATATTCAGCGACATTGTTTGTGCAAGGGGTAGATAGTCTGATGGAGAAGGAATATGTTGCCCCCCGAGGCGACAAGCAGAATGCCGATGCCACAACCATCGTCACAAGCCGATCCATCGAAGAACATAGCCCATGCACGTATAGATAGTGCTGCTATATTAGTATTGATCCGTTCAGCTATGAGATCGGCCAACGCTTGTCCCTTGACTGCTTTTGTAGGCTGATACCGGAGATCAAACTCCGATAACGCAAACATCCACTTACCAAGTCGGCCTTTCAAAACAGGAGCCGACAGCATGTGCTTGACAACGTCTGACTTGCATATGACGATGATTTCTGCTGTCAAAAGGATGTGATGGAGCTTGGTGCAGGTGAAGAACAGGCAGAGGCATAACTTCTCGACCTCAGGATACCTTGTCTCTGCATCCAACATCCTTCTGCTGAGGTAGAATACAACCTTTTCAACGCCCTCGTAGAGTTGCACCACCACTGAAGCAATGGACGTGTCAGCTACTAATAGGTAGATATAGAACGGCATGTCCTGCTGAGGCGGAACTAACACAGGCGGTGTTGTTAGATACCGCTTAATCTCATCAAACGCCTGCTGTTGTTCTGCCCCCCAGTGAAACTCGTCATCAGATTTAATCTTGACCAATGCCATGAACGGCTCAATTCGTCCTGAGAGATTAGAGATGAATCGCCGGACGAAGTTGATCTTGCCGATAAGACGTTGGAGCTCCTTCTTCATGGTAGGTGGCTGCATGGTACGTACTGCCTCCTGACTTTTCAGGCCGATCTCAATTCCTCGTTCATGAACAAGAAACCCTAGGAACTGACCGGCCGTCACACCAAAGGCACACTTCTTTGGATTCATTCTGAGTCCGAACTTCCGAGTTCGGTCTAGGATGCGTCGTAAATCATCCAAGTGTCCTTCCATGGAGACAGACTTGACCACCACGTCATCGATGTAGATTTCCACCAACTTGTCGATCAGATCATGAAAAATATAATTCATGGCTCTTTGGTACGTTGCACCGGCATTCTTCAAACCAAAAGTCATGACCACATATTCGAACAAGCCTACTGATCCTGGTACTCGGAATGCAGTCTTGTGTATATCTTCTGGGGCCATGAAAATCTGATTGTAGCCGGCATTGCCATCCATGAAACTCAACACCCTGTGGCCAAGAGCTGCGTCGATCAATGTTTCTGCCACAGGCATTGGATATTCATCCTTTGGAGTGGCTCTGTTGAGATCTCGGAAATCTATAGCCACACGCCATCGGCCGTCCTTTTTCTCCACAGTACACATCGGAGATCCATTCAGCATACCTGCATGGCCTGATGAACCCGGCGGCTAACATTTTCTCGATCTCTTTCTTGACTTCTTCGAGAATTTCGGCCTTCATCTGACGTGCTCGTTGTTGGAATGGCCGAAATCCTTTCTTGAGAGGGAGCCGATGCTCGATGATGCTCCTGTCTAACCCAGGCATCTCTGTGTAATCCCATGCGAAGCAATCTGGGTACTCTTTTAACAGAGCTATCATCTGGCTCCTGAGATGTGGATCTAACTTCTTGCTGATGGAGGTCGGTCGTGGCTTATCCCCAGGACCAATGTCGACTTCTTCTAGCTCATCAGCCGATGTAAACCCATACCCTAGCTTTCCGTCACCTGTTAGATCGATGCTGAACACAGGCAAAACGCATGGCAAGGATAAAATGGGCCGATTGCTGGAATCGGCCCCCAACTTGATTGTATTGCTCACAAGAGGTTTACATCTTGTTCGTGCTTCACTATGACTACGTGACATGCTTGAGACAAGGTCATTACTTTTTATTTTTTGGGGCCGATCACAAGGATCGGCCTTCCCATGTACGTTCATAGACTTTGCTCTTGTCACACGGTCAGGCCAGTGGATAAGACCAGCCTCACCCCGTTTTTTGACACGTCGATGTACTCGCAGTCGTCCAAAGTGATGCCTGAGAGTGGCTCTTGGCCTTTCGTCTCCCAAACGTTCATGCCAGCCGTTGAAACCTTGGCTGTATCGTCTGCATGGATGACTTCTACTTCATCTCCATCCCACTGGATTAGGCATTGGTGCATCGTAGATGGAATGCAACAGTTGGCGTGGATCCAATCTCTCCCTAGCAAGACAGCGTAAGTGCTCTTGCTATCGACGATGAAGAATGTCGTAGGGATGGTTTTCCTCCCTACGGTCAGATCCACGTTCAGAACACCTTGTGCTTCCGATGCTTGGCCGTTGAAATCGCTCAATGTAACGTTGGTCTTGATCAGATCCGAGCTAGAGCGTCCCAACCGACGTAGCATGGAGTATGGCATGATGTTGACTGCCGCTCCGGTGTCCACCAGCATCCTATTGACATGCTGCCCATTGATATAACCTCGTAAGTACAGGGCCTTCGGGTGTCTGTAACTTCTTTCACGTGGCTTCTCAAAGATAACCGGCCGTGGGCCGCAGTCAAGTTGTGCCACAGGCGCTTCGTCTAATCCTCGAGCACAAAACTCCGCTGGAAGGATGAACACCATGTTTGTACTAGCCGATGTCTCATCATCGGCTTTCCTTTGCTTGGGGCGCCACTCCATCTTTTGTGGTCGACCCTCTTCGTCCAGGGTTCGTTGAATTTTCGCGGCCAGATCGGGCCGCGCCTTCCTTAGCGTGTGCAGGTATAACCTTTCGGCTTCCTCCAAGCCACGCAGTCGCTGAACCCTACGCTTTTGGGAACGGCTGAGTCCATCAGGGCACCACCTTGGCCGGTGGTACTTGTCCTCTTCTTCTTCGTAGTCATCTTCTAACTCCTCGAGGTCTTCTCCCCGAGAGGACTCAGTTTGCTTGTTCCTAGATGGGAGAGGCCCTACACGTTTGAACACTGACACGTCTGTTGCACCCTTCTTCTTCGGTCTACATTCTGGGCAGTTGCCGATTGTAGGCAATCGGCTCATTCCTGAATCCCAGCAATGTTTGAAGAAAGGACAGTCCCAGTGCTTGTCCACGTCTTCTTGTTCTCTTGACCTTTCCTTCGTACGGCGCTCGTATCTCTCCTCATCGCGATCATGCCGACGATGTCTCCTGGCGTCCCTGCTAGCTAGACGATCCCTTTCATCGTCGCTGTTGTACCGCCGGCGCTGGTCGTACTGACTTACATATTTGTTGAGGAGATGATCAGAGAGAGGTCGTTGATACCGCACATTCTTTACTTCTCCCTCAGTGATGTAGCGTTTGCCGTCGTGCCGGAGCCGATCGCGTGGAACGGCTTCCTCTTTGTCCTTGCTACGAGAGCGGCTACCCTCGCCTTTGTCTTTACCGGAGTGGTGCCCAGGCTCGACCATGTTAATGCTCAACGAGAAACCTGGCTGGCACCCCTCGGGGTAAGCGTAGTCCACCGTGTTAACGGCGGGGAAGGGGTGTGTGTCGACTTTCATGGCGTACTGGTTGAAAATTAGACGTCCTTGTTCTATCGCCATTTGGATCTGCTGACGCCACACCCTGCAGTCGTTGGTTATATGGGAGAACGTGTTATGCCATTTGCAGTATGGCTTTTCGTTCAGCTCCTGTACCGTGGGGATTTTGAGGCCTTCGGGTAACTTCAGCTGCTTCTCCTTAAGTAAGAGGTCGAAAATTTGCTCAGCTTTAGTTACGTCAAAGTCAAACCCTCTTGGAGGACCTTGTGGCTTCACCCACTTGCAGGACACGGGGCTTGCCCCCCGAGTCCATTCAGCCACTGCTACCTCTTGATCTCCTGCAGACCCTTCATCTTCCTCTGTCTCAACCAGGACTACTGCACGCTTGAATTTGTCCTGGTACAGCTACGGGTGGCGCTGTTCATATAATGACAGCTTCTGAACCATGTGCGCCAGTGAAGGGTAGTCTGCTTGGGAAGCCATATCCTTGATCGGTGATGCGAGACCCACCACCGCCAACTCAACCGCTTCTTTTTCAGTCAAACGAGCCGAATAACATCGGTTCCTAACGGACCTGAAGCGCTGGATGTATTCTGACACTGTTTCTCCACGCTTCTGACGTACTTGAGCTAGATCGGCAATGCCAGCGTCGGAAGCTTCTGAGTGATACTGCATGTGGAACTGTTCTTCCAACTGCTTCCAAGTCCGGATCGAGTCTGGTGGCAGTGATGTGTACCCCCCAAAAGCCGATCCTGTGAGGGACTGTGCAAAGAACCTCACGCGTAGTGCATCTGCAGCTGAGATCGTGCCCAGCTGCGCCAAATATCGGCTTACATGCTCGATAGAGCTGGAGCCATCTGACCCACTAAACTTGGAGAATTCAGGGAGCCGATATTTGGGTGGTAGTGGGATCAAATCGTAGTCGTTGGGGTACGGCTTGGAATAGCCGATTGCCCTCCTTTTCGGCACCATGCCGAACTGGTCTCTCAAGATCGTGCTGATCTGATCCACAGTGCTAGCTGCAGGAGTGGAGCTCTGAAGATTCGCTGGCGTGGCATACTTAGCTAGCCACACTTGCTTCTCAAGATCTGAGCTAGCTGCAGGAGTTGAGCTCTGGACGTTCGTCGGAGTGGCGTACTTAGCTAGCCACGTCTGCTTCTCAAGATCTGATCCGGAAGCTCCTCCTGCTGTTACGGAAGTCCCTGCTGTTGCAGCCTGGTTCGTGAGTGCCCAGTTACTGCTGTCTGGCACGTATGTGCACGTGTATCCGTGAGGGATTTCCTTAGGCGCCTCATACAAGAACTGGTAGTCGCTAGGATCGCCACCGATCTTGTAGACAACGAATGCCGGTGTACTCGGCACCTCTGGCGCTGCCAGCGCGAACGGCAGCGGTGGTCGGCTCTGGAGTGGTAGTTCTCCTTGGTGAGTCCCTAGAGCAGGCCCTGACGGAGAGTACTGATGCCTCAAGATTTCCTGGAGCACCCTAAGAGCGACCCGCTCCAAAGTGTTCACCAGGCTCTCAGAATGGCGGTGTAGCGAATGAGCTACCATGAAATCGATCTCCTGACGCAAGGACCTGGTGCGTTCTTCTGAAGGGGTGGACAGGTCCACTCCATCGAGCGCGCCTTCAGGTGTGAACCCTCTCCACCTGATGCCGTGCGAGCGGGTCCTGTGGAAAGAGCCGATGAGGTCGGCTTCGAGGATAGCTTTGACGTCGTCATACTTCTTCTTGAGCTCCTCGGGCAGATCCTCGTATGTTACTGGAGTACCTTCCGCCATCTCAGATGTAGATGGCGCTGCAGTTGATGTCGAAGACTGTCCCACCGGGCGTGCCAGAATGTGTTGGCGTCCGAAACCCACCGGCGAGCTACGGCTGGCAACACGAAGAGCCGGGAACAACCTAGGGCTGCGGCTGGCCCTGGTCCCTCCGAGCGACGGCCCGCAAAGCTCCTGGTACGCACGTCCCGATGCTGGTGCAAGGGCGTGCCACCTGATCTATACCTGATCAGGAAGGTGATGGATTTGCTTCGCTAAGTTTCCTGCATGGCATACACGTAAACATTAAATACGAGCCTCGATCGGCTCTCAGGTTGTCCCGTGAATCGGCTCAAGGAGCCGATCCACCCATGACTCGTATAGGGTTTACGATTGCATGGTGGTCCTGCTTGATCAATATGAAGCTAAAACGACCTACGACGATTTAGGGTTTTCACCACATAATCGGAACATCCTACTCGTGATTGAGCCTGGCAGCCACGCACGGTGATAATAAACGGACCCTAGACAAGGCCTAAAAACCAACGTTAAGTTGATCCCCGGAACATCTTGTCTAGGGTTAGCAAACTACACCCTACGCGCTACTGGATCATTCAACCCGTTTGTAAGGCCTAACTATGTAGATATTAAACTAATCCTTGAGGAATCAAGGAGCAATCATAACAGATCGGATCTACTAAACAATGATCAAGCAAGGTGCCGCCCTTACACCTAAGAAAGGTGTAAGGACGGCTAGACGTCTAAGGGTTGCATGGACGGAAGCATGTAGCACGGTAGAACAATGCTAACCCTAACACATCTATGATAACTACGTTGCTCGCCATCAAAAAGGCTTCAGTACGAGCAACGCATGAACAACGAATAAACGTATACTGCCTAGATCGCAAGATGCGATCTAGGCAGCATGATGCTTACCCGGAAGAAACCCTCGAAACAAGGGGTCGGTGATGCGCCAAGATTGGTTTGTGATGAACGTGATTGTTGTCTTTCTCAATAACCCTAGATACATATTTATAGTCCGTGGACTTTCTAACGTGGGAATAATCCCAACCGTGCACGAGCCAAACTCTAACTAACCGACACGTATCCTACTATATTTACAGATACAAGGGCAAACTGCCCAAACTTCGTGTATAAGGCCGGTTCACGTATTTCTTCCATGTATATTCTTCAAGCCCAATCTTGATCGCGGCCCACCTCTAATCCGGTCAAATTCTGGTGATAACAAGTACATGATTATGCATTTCAGCAATCATGTCGAGTACAAAACAAAAAATGCCCATCGACATTTTAGCAAACAGATCGTGTACAAATCTCTGCCATGGCATTTCAGCAAATTAACGGATCGAGTGCAGAACTGACTCTATATGCCCACGCAAATGAACAAATTGATCGAGGATAAATCGAGCGGAAAACTATAAAGTGCCAATTAGTTCGAGCATACTGACGATTTTTTTAGCAGCATCAAGAAAATATAAATCGTTAGGCCGTCTTGCCCGATGCATGATTGAGCTAGAGATAGCAACCCTATGATACGTCTCCGACGTATCGATAATTTCTTATGTTCCATGCCACATTATTGATGATTTCTACATGTTATATGCACACTTTATGTCATATTCGTGCATTTTCTGGAACTAACCTATTAACAAGATGCCGAAGTGCCAGTTCCTGTTTTCTGCTGTTTTTGGTTTCAGAAATCCTAGTAACGAAATATTCTCGGAATCGGACGAAATCAACGCCAAAGATCTTAGAATCCCCGGAAGCATCCAGAACACACGAGAGGGACCAGAGGGGGGGGCAAAGGCCCACCAAACCACATGGTGGCGCGGCCTAGGGGGGGCCCGCGCCCCCCTATGGTTTGGCCAGCCCTTCGACCCTCCTGCGCCGCCTCTTCGCCTATATAATGCCCCTGGATCGAAAACCCTGATGCGTTCGACGAAAACCACAGAAACCTTCCAGAGCCGCCGCCATCGCGACGCCAAGATCTGGGGGACAGGAGTCTCTGTTCCGGCACCCTGCCGGAGCGGGGAAGTGCCCCCGGAAGGCTTCTCCATCGACACCGCTGCCATCTCCATCGCCATCTTCATCACCGCTGCTGCTCCCATGAGGAGGGAGTAGTTCTCCATCGAGGCTCGGGGCTGTACCGGTAGCTATGTGGTTCATCTCTCTCCTATGTACCTCAATACAATGATCTCATGAGCTGCTTTACATGATTGAGATTCATATGAGTTTGTATCACAATTTATCTATGTGCTACTCTAGCAAAGTTATTAAAGTAGTTCTATTCCTCCTGCACGTGTGTAAAGGTGACAGTGTGTGCACCGTGTTAGTACTTGGTTTATGCTATGATCATGATCTCTTGTAGATTGCGAAGTTAACTATTGCTATGATAATATTGATGTGATCTATTCCTCCTACATATGCATGAAGGTGACAGTGTGCATGCTATGCTAGTACTTGGTTTAGTCCTTTGATCTATCTTACACTATAAGGTTACTTAAACATGAGCATTATTGTGGAGCTTGTTAACTCCGGCATTGAGGGTTCGTGTAATCCTACGCAATGTGTTCATCATCCAACAAAAGTGTAGAGTATCCATTTATCTATTCTGTTATGTGATCAATGTTGAGAGTGTCCACTAGTGAAAGTGTAATCCCTAGGCCTTGTTCCTAAATACTGCTGCGTTACTACTGCTTGTTTACTGTTTCACTGTGTTACTACTGCTGCAATACTACCACCATCAACTACACGCCAGCGAGCTATTTTCTGGCACCGTTGCTACTGCTCATACTTATTCATACCACCTGTATTTCACTATCTCTTCGCCGAACTAGTGCACCTATTAGGTGTGTTGGGGACACAAGAGACTTCTTGCTTTGTGGTTGCAGGGTTGCATGAGAGGGATATCTTTGACCTCTTCCTCCCTGAGTTCGATAAACCTTGGGTGATCCACTTAAGGGAAAACTTGCTGCTGTTCTACAAACCTCTGCTCTTGGAGGCCCAACACTGTCTACAGGAAAGGAGGGGGAACGTAGACATCAAGCACTTTTCTGGCGCCGTTGCCGGGGACCAGAAAGCTACACAACAGGAATTTCCTCCCTCGCCAACCTTGCGCTAGTCCTGGACAGCATCACCCTACCGTGGATCAACTTGACCGCCGGTGCGTCTCGAGAAGAACGACGGGGAGGGAAGCTTCTTCTTCGCACGGACGGGACGGGGAGGGGAAGCTCTTCGCACGGACGGGGATAAGTTGTGTAGCGGTGGGTGGGGGGTCATGCGGCCGGGCCGCCCGGTAGGTGGTGTTTAATGGAGTTGTGTGTGTAATTTGCCGTGCACAAGGTTGAGGAATAGGCGGTTCCCTTTGCCGCGCGCACAATTCAAACTATCCCGCCCATGTAGTTTAAATTCGCCCTATTTTCGTTAAATCGACATAAAGTCATGTGAGTGGGTGGAAATTAGCAAAGTTGCTTGAAAAATAGTAAAACTCTGGAATTATCCTTTAAATATGCTCTACTTCCTGTGAAAATCGGGGTGTGGAATGTGGAGGCATGTTGAGCTGTTTTATTTGTACCTTCTTCATTAAAACTCCCATTTTATGCACTTTGGATGGAAAGAAATCATTTGTACATAAATTTTGACAACGCCATTTGCAAACATTAATTGTTTTACATGCCAAGATGCACCCATCCACCAAATATGGGTCAAAAGTTTATCACAATCTAGATATATATGTATAATTAGTGAGGGACCCCTTTTGATTTTGTGCAATTTCCACTAATTAGCTAGAGAGAAGGGGTCAGTTAATTAGGCCATGTTAGGGGCTATGTGTTTTAGATTAGGGTTGTGTGGATTCAAATACAACTTCTATATTTGTGTGCTATGATTAATCAAAACTAGACCGATCGATCACAAGCACACATTATTAGAGGCACATGCCTTTGCGCACAAAGTGCATGTGTGTGTTGTTGGCCACCAACGAGAGAGCGGCGAGAGAGCGATTGAAATCTCCAAATTAAACACATATATAAGCATACATGGTTAGGCCATGCATGCATATTTATTATATATATTGTGAGGCAAATAAATTAAAGTACATGTGTATATATATAAGTGTGTTTCTTGGCCACCAACGATATATAGATCGAGAGAGAGAGATTGAAATATATATATCCCCAAGAATATCTTCAAACATGTATTGAAATATATGCACGAATGATATGCAAGGTATGCCATGCGCACATGCACACTAATTATATATATATTATGAGACAACTTAATCAAATGTGTTTTCATTGGAGATCGAGAACTTGTCAAAAATCAAGTTAATTAATTTATCAGCGCTAATTAGTTAATTGGTCGCCTACTTGATGAGCAATTAAGTGTCGTTGGCCTATATATATATATATAATTAGTGTGCATATTGGCCTATATATATATATGTAGGGTTTAATTAGGGTTTAGGGTTTAGGGTTAGCTAGCTAGGGTTTTAGGGTTAGGGTTTACGGTCTAGGGTTTAGGGTCTAGGGTTTAGGGTTTAGTGTTTAGGGTGTTTAGGGTGTACATTTAGGGTTTATGGTCTAGGGTTTAGGGTCTAGTGTTTAGGGTGTTTAGGGTGTACGTTTAGGGTATAATTAGGGATTAGGGATTAGGGTTTTAGGGTTTAAGGTTTAGGGATCAACGATCGAGTGCACACACACATTATTAGAGGCACCCGCGCCTTTGCGCATAAAGTGCATGCGTATATATATAAGTGTGTTTCTTGGCCACCAACGATATATAGATCGAGATAACAGAGAGATTTAAATATATATATATATATCCCCAAGAATATGTTCAAAAATATATTGAAATATATGCACGAATCAAGTTAATTAATTTATCAGCGCTAATTAGTTGGTCGCCTGCTTGATGCGCAATTAAGTGTCGTTGGCCTATATATGTAGGGTTTAGGGTTTAGGGTTAGCTAGGGGTTAGGGTTAGGGTTAGGGTTTAGGGTTTAGGGTTTAGGGCTTTAGGGTTTAGGGTTTAATGTTTAGGGTGTTTAGGGGGTGTATGTTTAGGGTATAATTAGGGATTAGGGTTTAGGGTTTTAGGGTTTAAGATTTGGGATTTCTATTTTCGTGCCCTCGGTTCCTTAGTTGTGCTCAGTTTTCCCCAGCCCCTTAGTTTTTCCTCACTTTTCCCCAAGTCCTTGTTTGAAACCCGCAGAAGGCAGCTCAGACGGCAGGATTCCCGTTAAGTTGACCGCTCCGTTCTGACGTGTGGGGCCGCGTCGTGTGGGCCCGCGTCGCGTGGGGCTGGTAGAAAGGGACCGCGTGGGATAGGACGAGATAGTGTTTGGTTGCACGTGAGCAGGAGCTGGGTTTTGTCTCTCTCGGCCATTGGCATTTCCCTTTTAAGAGTACCTTTTCTGCCTCCTTCTCTCTGCCTTTTTTCACATAATTAGTATCAAATCTAGCGAAGCTTGCATTTCTGTCTTTCTTCAATTATTATTTGTGCCTTTTGGCCCTGGTTGTTTTCCCAATATGGCAGCAAATCTAGTAGGGAGCCCAATCTAGTACTCCATCTGGTCCATATGTATGTAGTTAAATCTAGAAGCAAATCTACAGGGAATGTACGATAAATTCACAAGGTCATATAGTAGAATAGGGATAGATAATATAGATAATAAGCTGCATTCAGCAGCCAAACATAGTAGGGTTCGAGGTTCTTCACAAAGCAAAGACAAAGACCATCATACTAACAACATAACAACAAGGGATCCCTAGCTAACAACAAAGGGATCCCAACAACAAAATGGAGGAGGCAGCAGCAGCACACGTCCAGGACTCCGCCTACCCCATCTGCCTCTGCCTCCACTTGTTGCTCCCCTTGGGAGCCTTGGGCTTGAGCGGAGGCATGCGCCCGCCGGAGATCTCCACCCGCTGGATGCTGCGGAGGTGCATGCCGAGCGCCAAGTGCTTGGCGCGGAAGGAGTTGGGGTTCACCGACGCGCCGACCTTGGGGTTGGTGTGGCCGATGTTCTCGGCATGCGTGAGGACGCAGTTGAAGTCAGTGCCACCGAGCCTCCTAGTGCAGAAGGGGCACCTGTAGACACCCTTGGCGACGTCGAGGTAGGAGACATACTGGCCGACCTGCAGCCTCCGCAGCACCTGGCGAGTCTTGACGTCATGGTGCTCGTCGTCGCTGCCGACGTCGCTGCCAGACAACTGATCCATATCAAACGGGAATTTATTAGTGAATGAGTTGCAAACGTGCATGATAACAAAGTTAGGAAAAACAGAGGCAGCCTGATGACCCACAAGTATAGGGGGTGTATCGTAGTATCTTCGATAAGTAAGAATGTCGATCCCAACGAGGAGCAGAAGGTGTTGACAAGCAGTTTCGATGAAGGATTCACTGTAAATGCTCACAGACAAGTATTCAGGGGGTTTTGATGTAACAGTTGAATAAAGTACGAGTATGTAAAGTGCGAGAGTAATAATTGCAGCGAGTGGCCCAATCCTTTTTAGCACAAAGGACAAGCCGGTTTGTTTACTTATAATGACCAAGCGTTCTCGAGGACACACGGGATTTTAGTCTAGTGCTTTCGCTACATACGGCTAAATAATCTTCATTGTTGTGATAAGTGTTGTGTGGGTGAACCTATGCTAATGTACCGCCCTTCCTAGGACTAATACATACTTGTGATTATACCCCTTGCAAGCATCCGCAACTACAAGAAAGTAATTAAGAATAAATCTAACCACAGCCTTAAACTCTGAGATCCTGCGATCCCTCCTGCATCGATATACCAACGGGGGTTTAGGTTTCTGTCACTCCGGCAACCCCGCAATTAGCAAACGAATACAAGATGCATTCCCCTAGGCCCATAAATGGTGAAGTGTCATGTAGTCGACGTTCACATGACACCACTAGAAGAATAACACCACAACTTAAATATCACACCATTGAATATTACTCAACCATAGTTCACTACTAACATTTAGACTTCACCCATGTCCTCAAGAACTAAACGAACTACTCACGAGACATCATATGGAACATGATCAGAGGTGATATGATGATGAATAACAATCTGAACATAAACTTGGTTCAATGGTTTCACTCAATAGCATCAACAACAAGTAGGAATCGATACCGGGAGAGTTTCCCCTATCAAACAATCAAGATCAAACCCAAATTGCTACGGCGGTGACGGTGTCCAGCGGTGATGACGGCGGTGATGATGGTGGAGATGATGATGATGGTGATGGCGATGATGTCCAGCTCGATGACGGTGACGATGGCGTCGATTTCCCCCTCCCGGAGGGAATTTCCCCAGCGGATTCCTGCCCGCCGGAGAGCTCTTTTCTCTCTGGTGTTCTCCGCCCCGCAGAGGCGGCTGTAACTCTTCGCGAGGTACCCTCTGTGGCTTAGGTCTTCGGGACGAAGGGTTTGGCGAAGAAAAGGAGGCGAAAAGGGTCGTGGGCCCCTGCACCACAGGCCGGCGAGGCCCGGGCCTGGGCCGCGCCGTCCTAGGGTGTGGGCCCACCCCGGCTGCTCCCCGGCTCCCCTTCCGGCTTCCTTCGTCATCTTGAAAAATAGGATTTTTGGTATAATTTCCTTCCGTAGTTGATCTTCGTAAATATTGCGTTCGACGGTGCTTTTTCCAGCAGAATCCCGGCTCCGTGTTCGATCCTACAATAACGATGAAACATGCAAAATAGATGAAATAACATAAGTATTGTGTCACAATATGAAATATATCAATGAATAACAGAAAATTATGATATAAAATATTTATGAAAATTGGACGTATCAACTAACCCAAAGCTTAGACTTCGCTTGTCCCCAAGCGAAACTGAGCTCGATAGACATGACCACATGTTTATGGAGTGAAGAGTCGATAAATAAAATACGGACAAGAAGCATCATATTCATTCACACAGGACATTATAGTAGACAACCTCTTATAACTCATATTGAAACAAGTATAGGGTAATCACAAGTAAAGGTGCATGAGAAATCATAATTGGTGATGGCAAACTTCGTTCTTGGTCAGAGAACAATTAAGATTATATTTATCTCATTGAGCAGCGCTCTCATGTTAAAGTTTATAAGGCACAACTTGCATACTCAATCATAATGGTCTTCTCATGATCATTGATAACTTGCAAAGCTATATTCATTCAGATAAAACTTGTACTAAACAAGGAAGAATAAAAGACATGATGTAGCAAATCACAATATAATGGTTTGATCACAACTACTCAAATGCTTGCTTGAGATGGAGAGAAATAGGTTTACTGACTCAACATAAAGTAAAAGACAGGCCCTTCGCAGAGGGAAGCAGGGATTAAATCATGTGCTAGAGCTTTTTCAGTTTTGCAATCATATAAAGATAATAAAAGTAACATTTTGAGAGGTGTTTGTTGTTGTCAACAACTGGTAGCGGGTACTCTAACCCCCTTGCCAGACAACCTCCTAAGAGCGGCTCCCATATTATTTTCATTTTGTGTGGCACTCCTTCCAACCTTTCTTTCACAAACCATGGCTAACCGAATCCTCGGGTGCCTCGCCAACAATCTCATACCATGAAGGAGTGCCTTTTTACTTTGTTTTATTATGATGATGACACTCCCCCCAACATTTGCTTACACAAGCCATGGCTAACCGAATCCTTCGGGTGCCGTCCATCAATCACATACCATGGAAGAGTGTCTATTTAGTTTGATTAATTTGGGACTGGAATCCCATTGCCAGCTCTTTTTGCAAAATTATTGGATAAGCGGATGAAGCCACTAGTCCATTGGTGGAAGTTGCCCAACAAGATTGAAAGATAAAACACCACATACTTCCTCATGAGCTATGAAACATTAACACAAATAAGAGATACTAAGTTTTGAATTGTTTAAAGGTAGCACATGAAGTATTTACTTGGAATGGCAGAAAATACCATGTAGTAGGTAGGTATGGTGGACACAAATGGCATAGGTTTGGGTTAAGGTTTGGATGCACGAGAAGTATTCCCTCTCAGTACAGGTCTTTGGCTAGCAAGGTTAATTAGCAAGCATAAGAGCCGAGAAACAAACAAATATACATATGGTAGAAACAATCATGCATCTTCCTTATAAGCACAAACAATTTTAACTTCAGAATAATAAGCTATGAGCTAACAAGAAAGACAATGAAACAACTACATGTATTTCTCTTTTCTATTTAAACCTCAAAGTGTTGTTGCTATTGACCAATGCTAAGTTTGCCAAAACCAAATAGATTTATTCAATGCTCCCAAAGTGATACCAATACTAACAACAAGATGAATCATAGAGATTGCAAACTAAAATAAGATGTGCAATATGTAAATGATAAGACTTCTCATTAATATTCCATAACGATAACTCACACCAAGGGATACATAGATAACCAACTAAAGGAGAGATACTTCCAAACGCAGCCCATCTTATACGATAACTTCCCTACTCATGATATGACACTACTTGACAATAAAAGTAAAAGGTAGTGATAATGTGATACCGCGGCACTCCCCCAAGCTTGGAACAAACCAAGGGGATGCCAATACCGATGATGAATTACTCCTGCGGAGATGGTGGTGATGAATTCCCGTCATCAAACTTCCAAGGAAGAGGCTCTCCATCAAGAAACGACATCTTGGTCTCGGGGATCCTGAAACTAGCAGCACGACTTATGTATTTAAACCTGTTTTCATACTCACAGTTCTGATTCTGAAAATCATAGAGTTGTGCTTGGAGCTTGTTGGTGGTGTCGTGAAGTGAGAGGATGTCGCTCCAAAGCTTTGCAGTTTCCTTCTCGTGTTCAGCAATGAGTTCAGACACAATCCTGTGGAAGATATCCACCTCACGCTCAGCCATCTTCTTGTACTTGAAAACCTCTTGTTCTAGCTTCTCCATCCTGTCTTCCAGGCTTCCTTCTCCTTTAGGACCTTGAACATCCTTGACCAGCAGTTCTCCTTCAACGAGCAGCAACTCCTTAGGGTGCATCCTCAGCTCCTCCATGTACAAGTTGCCAACATCCTTGCTGGAGCTGTCCTTCAGAGTTTCCGATGAAGACATGATGGCTCTAGATCCGAAGCAAATCCCGTGCAACAAACAGCTCGAAACAAAACACGTCGAAAACACGATATACGGACCTCCAGGGGTCCGGGGGATTATATAGCAAAATTTTTCACGACATAAGGAAAGTACTAGATCGAACCAGAGTCGGAAAGAGGCGACGGGGCGGCCAAACCATAGGGCGGCGCGGGCCCAGGCTTGGCCGCGCCGGCCTATGGTGCCGCGCCCTCGTGCGTCCTTTCCACTCCGTTTCGAACTCGTAATTTCTCATATTTTCTAAAAACAGCAAAAATATAGTTCGGAAAGTAAATTGCGTACTTTTCATTACCAGGACTGTTACCTATTCAAAGTCGAGTTCTGGCGGACTGTCAGTTTGCCCTTTGATGAAATCCTCCGGTGTTTCCACTTGAATAATATCAACATCAACATTATAAGAATCACCCGAGATATAATGCTTGAGTCTTTGTCCATTCACCACTTGCGTAGCATTGCCTTGGAGAGAGCTAATTTTGATTGCTCCTGAACGATACACCTCCTCGACAACATATGGTCCTTCCCATTTCGAGAGTAATTTCCCTGCAAAGAATCTGAGACGAGACCGATACAATAGGACTTTATCCCCAATATTAAATTCTCTTTTGATAATCCTCCTATCATGCCATTTTTTAACTTTCTCTTTAAAGAGTTTAGCATTTTCATAAGCTTCACTTCTCCATTCATCTAGAGAACTCAATTGCAACAATCTCTTATCACCGGCAAGTTTAGGATCTTTATTTAATTCTCTAACAGCCCAATAAGCTTTGTGCTCTAGTTCTAAAGGTAAATGACAGGCTTTCCCATAAACCATTTTATAAGGTGACATTCCCATGGGATTTTTATAAGCAGTTCTATAAGCCCAAAGTGCATCCTTCAATTTACTAGCCCAATTCTTTCTGGTTTTATTAACAGTCTTTTGCAAGATAGATTTAATCTCTCTATTTGATAATTCTACTTGACCACTAGTTTGAGGATGATAAGCAGAAGCAATTCTATGATTAATACCATACCTAGCAAGAGTTTTTCTAAAACCTCCATGAATAAAGTGAGAACCTCCATCGGTCATAATATATCTAGGTACTCCAAATCTAGGAAAAATAATTTCTAAGAGCATTCTTAAAGAGGTCTCACCATCAACACTTTTTGTAGGTATAGCTTCCACCCATTTAGTAACATAATCAACAGCAACGAGTATATGAGTGTTACCTTCTGAAGACGGAAAAGGTCCCATGAAGTCAAATCCCCAACAATCAAACGGTTCAATAACAAGAGTATAATTCATGGGCATTTCATTGCGTCTGGAGATATTACCAACCCTTTGGCATTCATCACAAGATAAAATAAACTTTCTCGCATCTTTGAAGAGAGTTGGCCAATAAAAACCTGATTGTAGAACCTTTTGCGCGGTTCTTTCTCCGGCGTGATGTCCTCCATAAGCACTACCATGACATTTACTCAATATCTCCTGTTGTTCATATTCGGGAACACATCTTCGCATAATACCATCCA
The DNA here is from genome assembly GCF_019359855.2 of Lolium perenne. Lineage (NCBI taxonomy): Eukaryota > Viridiplantae > Streptophyta > Magnoliopsida > Poales > Poaceae > Lolium > Lolium perenne. The sequence goes on from NC_067249.2 coordinate 259,904,100, forward strand.
CTCCTTCTTTATATAAGTGTGGGTCATCCCAGAAATAATGCCTCAAATCATAAAAGAATTTCCTCCTTTGCTGAGCTGAAAAGGTTGGAGGCAAGTACTTGGAAACAATAAAGTTAGCATAATCAGCATACCAAGGACTGTCTCGCGAGTTCACCTTTATTACAGCCAATTGTTCATTTGGAAAACTATCATTAACAGGAACAGGATCATAAGCAATATTTTCCAATCTAGACAAATTATCAGCAACAGGATTATCAGCACCTTTCCTGTCTACAATATGTAGATCAAATTCTTGCAAAAGAAGTACCCATCTAATAAGCCTAGGCTTAGCATCTTTCTTTGTCATTAGGTATCTAATTGCAGCATGATCAGTATGAATAGTAACTTTTGAATCAACAATATAAGATCTAAATTTATCACAAGCAAAAACTACAAACTCTAATAATTCTTTTTCAGTTGTAGCATAATTTCTTTGAGCAGCATCAAGAGTTTTACTAGCATAATGAATAACATTCAGTTTTTTATCTACCCGCTGTCCAAGAACAGCGCCTACAGCAAAATCACTAGCATCACACATAATTTCAAAGGGTAAGTTCCAATCGGGAGGTTCAACTATAGGAGCAGTCGTTAAGGCTTTCTTAAGAGTTTCAAAAGCTTCCTTACAATCATCATCAAAAACAAATGGTACGTCTTTTTGAAGAAGATTAGTAAGAGGCTTTGAAATCTTGGAGAAATCTTTAATAAATCTCCTATAGAACCCAGCATGACCAAGAACACTACGAATACCTTTAACATCCCTCGGATAAGGCATCTTCTCGATTGCTTCAACTTTAGCTCTATCAACTTCAATACCTCTCTCAGAAATTTTATGTCCCAATACAATTCCTTCATTAACCATAAAGTGGCATTTCTCCCAATTAAGAACAAGGTTAGTTTCTTCACATCTCTGCAAAACTTTATCAAGGTTTCGCAAGCAACTATCAAAAGAATTCCCATAGACAGAAAAATCATCCATGAATACCTCTACAATACTTTCACAAAAACCATGAAAAATAGCAGACATGCATCTTTGAAAAGTAGCAGGAGCATTACATAAACCAAAAGGCATGCGTCTATAAGCATAAGTTCCATAAGGACAAGTAAAGGTGGTTTTCTCTTGATCTTTAGCTTTAACAAAGCAATTTGTGAAAACCCGAATAACCATCAAGAAAACAAAAATGAGTATTTTTAGATAATCTTTCTAGCATTTGATCAATAAATGGTAAAGGGTAATGATCTTTCTTAGTAACTTTATTAACTTTTCGAAAATCAATGCACATTCTATACCCTACAACTACTCTTTGAGGAATGAGCTCATCATTATCATTAGGCACAACAGTCATACCTCCTTTCTTGGGAACACAGTGCACAGGACTAACCCATCTACTATCAGCAATAGGATATATAATACCAGCTTCAAGAAGTCGTAATACCTCATTCCTTACCACTACCTTCATCTTTGGAATTAGACGACGCCGAGGTTCAACAACAGGCTTTGCATCATCTTCCATATTAATAGCATGTTGGCAAATAGAAGGAGAAATCCCCTTCAAATCATCAAGAGTGTAGCCAATAGCGCCTCGATGCTTCTTCAATATTTCCAATAACCTTTCTTCCTCAATCTCTGAAAGCTTAGAACTAATAATAACAGGATATATTTTCTTATCATCAATATGAGCATATTTAAGATTATCGTGTAAAGGCTTTAAATCAAAAACAGGATCTTCCTTTGGTGGCGGTGTTGTACCCAAATCTTCCACCGGTAAATCATGCTTGAGAATAGGTTGGCGAAGAAAAATTTCCTCAAGCTCATCTCTTTCTTTCCTAAAAATTTCGCTCTCGCTATCCTCTAAATGTTGCTGCAAAGGATTATTAGGAACAAGAACAATAGATGCACATTGCTCCATTTTAATATCATTACTAGGCAAATCAGCTTTATAAGGAGTTTTAGTAAATTTAGAGAAGTTAAACTCATAAGATTCACCAGCAAATTTAGTCAAAATTTTCTCTTTCTTGCAATCTATAATAGCTCCACAAGTATTTAGAAAAGGTCTACCAAAAATAATAGGACAATAATCACTAGCAAAGCAGAACCAAGTACCAAAAAGTCAGCAGGATATTTAATCTTACCGCATAAAACTTCCACATCTCGAACAATACCAATTGGAGAAATAGTTTCTCTATTAGCCACCTGAATAACCACATCAATATCTTCAAGTTCACAAGAATCAATTTCGTGCATAATCTCCTGTAAAGCTCATACGGAATAGCACTAACACTTGCACCAATATCACATAATCCATAATAGCAATGATCACCAATTCTAACAGACATCATAGGAACACTAGCTTGTTTGGGTTTATTAGGATGTGAAACAATATTAGAAGCATCTTCACAGAAAATAATATGACCATCCTCCACATTTTCAGTCACAAGATCTTTAACTATTGCAACAAAGCAGGTTCAATTTTTATTTGTTCTTCAGGTTCTACAGGTTTCTTTTCACTTTTATGAACCGCACTATTTATAACAGAATACTCTTTCATTTTAGCAGGGAAAGGAGTTTTTTCAATATAAGCTTCAGAATAACATTATCGCCAGCTTCAACCACTACACATTTATTAATAGATGAATCAATTTTATCTTTATACGGTTCATGATACTTATCAAAATTCTTCTTTGGCAATTCATAATGAGAGGCAAAAGCTTTATAAAGATTTACAGCAACTTGAGAATCAAGACCATATGTAGCACTCATATTACGAAATTTATCAAGATCCATAAAAGCTTCAATGCATTTATAATCATAAATTATACCTGATTCTCTATCCTTGTCGTTCTCCCAACCTTCAGTATTTTCTTGGATTCGATCAAGAAGGTCCCTTTTAAACTCTTCCTTGTTGCGTGTAAATGATCCAAAACAAGAAGTATCCAGCAAGGTCTTGTCTTGAAAAGAAAGTCTTGCGTAGAAATTATCAATAATAACATTACCAGGAAGCTCATGAATGGGGCATTTGAGCATTAAAGACTTCAATCTCCCCCAAGCTTGGGCAATACTCTCTCCATCATGAGGCCAAAAATTATATATGCGATTCCGATCCTTATGAATTTCACTTGGAGGATAGAACTTAGAATAAAACCGGGGCACAATATCATTCCATTCAAGAGAATCCCCATTATCCAATAATTTATACCAATGCGCCGCCTTACCGGACAGCGATAAAGAGAATAGTTTCTTCCTCACTTCATCCATAGCAATACCTGCACATTTGAATAACCCGCATAATTCATGCAAAAACAGTAAATGATCACCAGGATGGACAGTTCCATCCCCTTCATAGCGGTTATCCATAACACGTTCAATAATTTTCATAGGTATTTTATATGGTATCACTTCCTCACCTGGCGCTTCATCCACTACCGTTGCAGTAGTAGTAGATTTCCCAAATAGAAAATGAAGAGAAGATCTCTCCATAATGACTTATAGCAGCAGGCAGAAATAAAATCAGCACAACAGTAAAGGTTTTCCTTACCAATTCCACTTACCAACAGCGCTTCACTCCCCGGCAACGGCGCCAGAAAATAGTCTTGATGACCCACAAGTATAGGGGGTGTATCGTAGTATCTTCGATAAGTAAGAATGTCGATCCCAACGAGGAGCAGAAGGTGTTGACAAGCAGTTTCGATGAAGGATTCACTGTAAATGCTCACAGAGACAAGTATTCGTGGGTTTTGATGTAACAGTTGAATAAAGTACGAGTATGTAAAGTGCGAGAGTAATAATTGCAGCGAGTGGCCCAATCCTTTTTAGCACAAAGGACAAGCCGGTTTGTTTACTTATAATGACCAAGCGTTCTCGAGGACACACGGGATTTTAGTCTAGTGCTTTCGCTACATACGGCTAAATAATCTTCATTGTTGTGATAAGTGTTGTGTGGGTGAACCTATGCTAATGTACCGCCCTTCCTAGGACTAATACATACTTGTGATTATACCCCTTGCAAGCATCCACAACTACAAGAAAGTAATTAAGAATAAATCTAACCACAGCCTTAAACTACGAGATCCTGCGATCCCTCCCGCATCGATATACCAACGGGGTTTAGGTTTCTGTCACTCCGGCAACCCCGCAATTAGCAAACGAATACAAGATGCATTCCCCTAGGCCCATAAATGGTGAAGTGTCATGTAGTCGACGTTCACATGACACCACTAGAAGAATAACACCACAACTTAAATATCACACCATTGAATATTACTCAACCATAGTTCACTACTAACATTTAGACTTCACCCATGTCCTCAAGAACTAAACGAACTACTCACGAGACATCATATGGAACATGATCAGAGGTGATATGATGATGAATAACAATCTGAACATAAACTTGGTTCAATGGTTTCACTCAATAGCATCAACAACAAGTAGGAATCGATACCGGGAGAGTTTCCCCTATCAAACAATCAAGATCAAACCCAAATTGCTACGGCGGTGACGGTGTCCAGCGGTGATGACGGCGGTGATGATGGTGGAGATGATGATGATGGTGATGGCGATGATGTCCAGCTCGATGACGGTGACGATGGCGTCGATTTCCCCCTCCCGGAGGGAATTTCCCAGCGGATTCCTGCCCACCGGAGAGCTCTTTTCTCTCTGGTGTTCTCCGCCCCGCAGAGGCGGTCAGAACTCTTCGCGAGGTACCCTCTGTGGCTTAGGTCTTCGGGACGAAGGGTTTGGCGAAGAAAAGGAGGCGAAAGGGTCGTGGGCCCCCAGACCACGGTGCCGGCGCGGCCAGGGCTTGGGCCGCGCCGCCTAGGGTGTGGGCCCACCCCGGCTGCTCCCGGCTCCCCCTTCCGGCTTCCTTCGTCATCTTGAAAAATAGGATTTTTGGTATAATTTCCTTCCGTAGTTGATCTTCCGAAATATTGCGTTCTGACGGTGCTTTTTCCAGCAGAATCCTGGCTCCGGTGTTCGATCCTCCAATAATGATGAAACATGCAAAATAGATGAAATAACATAAGTATTGTGTCCCAATATGAAATATATCAATGAATAACAGCAAATTATGATATAAAATAGTGATGCAAATTGGACGTATCACAGCCTCAGTTAGAGTGGACACGATTATATGTCTACAGGGACGGTGTAAGCGAACCAAAGCTCATGCACAACAGATTTGTACACAGAAATGGTTCGCTGAACCCTCCCTGTAAAAATCTGTGCCCACCGATTCATCATAGGCAAAGAAACAAATTCCAGATCTGAACTTGAACACATTCCAGATTATTTGCAAAATTAAACGGTTGATATCTTTTGATTCGTGCATAAAATAACTGATTGAGATCCTATGATTACTTGCATAAATTAACTGATTGAGATCCCATTATTACTTGCATAAATTAACCGAACGGCCGAAACCCAAATCTTGAACGAAATCAAGGAGGGATCAAAGCAAAATGGAATAAAATCGGCGCAAATATTAGCCCAATACTCATCCATCCACAGATCCATCTACACCAGCACAAATAGGGTTCAAAAAGGAATGGGGAACAAAAAAGGAAGCAAACCGTAGTTACCTCGTTCCATGGGTCCTCTATGGAGGTGTCGTAGCGGTTCGGGGGCGGGACGTACGGCACCGGCTCGTAGGGGTCTGATGTCTACGCCCCCCTCCTTTTCCTGTAGACAGTGTTGGGCCTCCAAGAGCAGAGGTTTGTAGAACAGCAACAAGTTTTCCCTTAAGTGGATCACCCAAGGTTTATCGAACTCAGGGAGGAAGAGGTCAAAGATATCCCTCTCATGCAACCCTGCAACCACAAAGCAAGAAGTCTCTTGTGTCCCCAACACACCTAATAGGTGCACTAGTTCGGCGAAGAGATAGTGAAATACAGGTGGTATGAATAAGTATAAGTAGTAGCAACGGTGCCAGAAAATAGCTTGCTGGCGTGTAGTTGATGGTGGTAGTATTGCAGCAGTAGTAACGCAGTAAAACAGTAAACAAGCAGCGATAGCAGTATTTAGGAACAAGGCCTAGGGATTAGACTTTCACTAGTGGACACTCTCAACATTGATCACATAACAGAATAGATAAATGCATACTCTACACTCTTGTTGGATGATGAACACATTGCGTAGGATTACACGAACCCTCAATGCCGGAGTTAACAAGCTCCACAATTCAATGTTCATATTTAAGTAACCTTAGAGTGTAAGATAGATCAATATGACTAAACCAAGTACTAACGTAGCATGCACACTGTCACCTTCATGCTAAGAAAGGAGGAATAGATCACATCAATATTATCATAGCAATAGTTAACTTCGCAATCTACAAGAGATCATGATCATAGCATAAACCAAGTACTAACACGGATGCACACACTGTCACCATTACACCGTGCAGGAGGAATAAAACTACTTTAATAACATTGCTAGAGTAGCACATAGATAAATTGTGATACAAATACATTGCAATCATAAAGAGATATAAATAAGCACTTCACTATGCCATTCATAACAGTGAATAAGTATTCTGTGAAATATAGCCTAAGAGACCCACACGGTGCACACACTGTCACCTTTACACACGTGGGACAAGGAGTCTCCGGAGATCACATAAGTAAAATTCACTTGACTAGCATAATGACATCTAGATTACAAGCATCATCATATGAATCTCAATCATGTAAGGCAGCTCATGAGATTATTGTATTGAAGTACATAGGAGAGAGATGAACCACATAGCTACCGGTACAGCCCCGAGCCTCGATGGAGAACTACTCCCTCCTCATGGGAGCAGCAGCGGTGATGAAGATGGCGGTGGAGATGGCAGCGGTGTCGATGGAGGAGCCTTCCGGGGGCACTTCCCCGTCCCGGCGGCGTGCCGGAACAGAGACTCCTGTCCCCCAGATCTTGGCTTCGCGATGGTGGCGGCTCTGGAAGGTTTCTGTGGGTTTCGTCGAACGTATCAGGGTTTTCGCGACGGAGGCTTTAAATAGGCGAAGAGGCGGCGCAGGAGGGTCGAAGGGGTGCCCACACCATAGGGTGGCGCGGGCCCCCCTGGCCGCGCCGGCCTAGGGTTTGGTGGGCCTGTGCCCCCTCCCTGGTGGCTCTCGGGTGTTCTGGATGCTTCCGGGCAAAATAGGAACCTGGGCGTTGATTTTGTCCAATTCCGAGAATATTTCTTTACTAGGATTTCTGAAACCAAAAACAGCAGAAAACAGCAACTGGCACTTCGGCATCTTGTTAATAGGTTAGTTCCAGAAAATGCACGAATATGACATAAAGTGTGCATAAAACATGTAGATAACATCAATAATGTGGCATGGAACATAAGAAATTATCGATACGTCGGAGACGTATCAGCATCCCCCCGCTTAGTTCTGCTCGTCCCGAGCAGGTAAAACGATAACACAGATAATTTCTGGAGTGACATGCCATCATAAACTTGATCATACTATTTGTAAAGCATATGTAGTGAATGCAGCGATCAAAACAATGTATATGACATGAGTAAACAAGTGAATCATATAGCAAAGACTTTTCATGAATAGCACTTCAAGACAAGCATCAATAAGTCTTGCATAAGAGTTAACTCATAAAGCAATAATTCATAGTAAAAGCATTGAAGCAACACAAAGGAAGATTAAGTTTCAGCGGTTGCTTTCAACTTGTAACATGTATATCTCATGGATATTGTCATCATAGAGTAATATAATAAGTGCAATATGCAAGTATGTAGGAATCAATGCACAGTTCACACAAGTGTTTGCTTCTTGAGGTGGAGAGAAATAGGTGAACTGACTCAACAATAAAAGTAAAAGAATGGTCCTCCATAGAGGAAAAGCATCGATTGCTATATTTGTGCTAGAGCTTTGATTTTGAAAACATGAAACAATTTTGTCAACGGTAGTAATAAAGCATATGTATCATGTAAATTATATCTTACAAGTTGCAAGCCTCATGCATAGTATACTAATAGTGCCCGCACCTTGTCCTAATTAGCTTGGACTACCGGATCATCACAATGCACATGTTTTAACCAAGTGTCACAAAGGGGTACCTCTATGCCGCCTGTACAAAGGTCTAAGGAGAAAGCTCGCATTGGATTTCTCGCTATTGATTATTCTCAACTTAGACATCCATACCGGGACAACATAGACAACAGATAATGGACTCCTCTTTTATGCATAAGCATGTAACAACAATTAATAATTTTCTCATATGAGATTGAGGATATATGTCCAAAACTGAAACTTCCACCATGGATCATGGCTTTAGTTAGCGGCCCAATGTTCTTCTCTAACAATATGCATGCTTAACCATAAGGTGGTAGATCTCTCTTACTTCGTACAAGACGAACATGCATAGCAACTCACATGAAATTCAACAAAGAGTAGTTGATGGCGTCCCCAGTGAACATGGTTATCGCACAACAAGCAACTTAATAAGAGATAAAGTGCATAAGTACATATTCAATACCACAATAGTTTTTAAGCTATTTGTCCCATGAGCTATATATTGCAAAGGTGAATGATGGAATTTTAAAGGTAGCACTCAAGCAATTTACTTTGGAATGGCGGAAAATACCATGTAGTAGGTAGGTATGGTGGACACAAATGGCATAGTGGTTGGCTCAAGTATTTGGATGCATGAGAAGTATTCCCTCTCGATACAAGGTTTAGGCTAGCAAGGTTATTTGAAACAAACACAAGGATGAACCGGTGCAGCAAAACTCACATAAAAGACATATTGAAAACATTATAAGACTCTACACCGTCTTCCTTGTTGTTCAAACTCAATACTAGAAATTATCTAGACCTTAGAGAAACCAAATATGCAAACCAAATTTTAGCATGCTCTATGTATTTCTTCATTAATGGGTGCAAAGCATATGATGCAAGAGCTTAAACATGAGCACAACAATTGCCAAGTATCACATTACCCAAGATATTTATAGCAATTACTACATGTATCATTTTCCAAATCCAACCATATAACAAATTAACGAAGAAGAAACTTCGCCATCAATACTATGAGCTAAGAACACATGTGTTCATACGAACCAGCGGAGCGTGTCTCTCTCCCACACAAGCATGATGTAATCCAATTTATTCAAACAAAACTAAAAGCATACAGACGCTCCAAGTAAAGCACATAAGATGTGACCGAATAAAAATATAGTTTCAAGAGAAGGAACCTGATAATTTTGTCGATGAAGAAGGGGATGCCTTGGGCATCCCCAAGCTTAGACGCTTGAGTCTTCTTGATATATGCAGGGGTGAACCACCGGGGCATCCCCAAGCTTAGAGCTTTCACTCTTCTTGATCATAGTATATCATCCTCCTCTCTTGACCCTTGAAAACTTCCTTCACACCAAACTTCTCATAAACTTCATTAGAGGGGTTAGTACATAATCAAAAACTCACATGTTCAGAGGTGACACAATCATTCTTAACACTTCTGGACATTGCTCAAAGTTACTGGAAGGTAATGGAACAAAGAAATCCACCCAACACAGCGAAAGAAGCAATGCGAAATAAAAGGCAGAATCTGTCAAAACAGAACAGTCCGTAAAGACGAATTTTTAATAAATATTCCGTTGCTCAGATCAGAAAACTCAAAACTAATGAAAGTTGCGTACATATCTGAGGAACACGCACGTAAATTGGCATATTTTTCTGATTTTTCTACAGAGAAAACAGCCCAGATTCGTGACAGATAGAAATCTGTTTCTGCGCAGAAATCCAAATCTAGTATCAACCTTCGATTAGAGGCTTCACTTGGCACAACAAAACACAAAACTAAGATAAGGAGAGGTTGCTACAATAGTAAACAACTTCCAAGACACAAATATAAAATAAAGTACTGTAGCAAAATAACACATGGGTTATCTCCCAAGAAGTTCTTTCTTTATGGCCATTAAGATGGGCTCAGCAGTTTTAATGATGCACTCGCAAGAAATAGTATTTGAAGCAAAAGAGAGCATCCAGAGGCAAATTCAAAACACATTTAAGTCTAACATGCTTCCTATGAAAAGGAATCTTGTAAATAAACAAGTTCATGAAGAGCAAAGTAACAAGCATAGGAAGATAAAACAAGTGTAGCTTCAAAAATTTCAGCACATAGAGAGGTGTTTTAGTAACATGAAAATTTTTACAACCATATTTTCCTCTCTCATAATAACTTTCAGTAGCATCATGAGCAAACTCAACAATATAACTATCACATAAAGCATTCTTATCATGAGTCTCATGCATAAAATTATTACTCTCCACATAAGGATAATTAATTTTATTAGTTGTAGTGGGAGCAAATTCAACAAAGTAGCTATCATTATTATTCTCATTATCAAATATTGGAGGCATATTGTAATCATAATAAAATTCATCCTCCATAACAGGTGGAACCAAAAGACTACTATCATTATAATCGTCATATATAGGAGGCAAAGTATCATCAAAGAAAATTTTCTCCTCAATGCTTGGTGGACTAAAAAGATCATGCTCATCAAAACCAGCTTCCCCAAGCTTAGAATTTTCCATATCATTAGCAACAATGGTATTCAAAGTGTTCATATTAATATGTTCCATGGATTTTTTAATTTTTGGATCAAACCATCCATGTCTTAAATCAGGAAATAGAGTAAAAAGCTCATTGTTGTCCATTATGCCTTACTAGTGTAAACAAGAAACAAAAAGTTGCAATTGCAGGATCTAAAGGAAATAGCTTCGAGTACTTACAACGGCGAAAATAGCTTAGTAGCCGAGATCCGGAGTGTGAGTACCTCTTACCTTTCCTCCCCGGCAACGGCGCCAGAAAATAGCTTGATGTCTACGCCCCCCTCCTTTTCCTGTAGACAGTGTTGGGCCTCCAAGAGCAGAGGTTTGTAGAACAGCAGCAAGTTTTCCCTTAAGTGGATCACCCAAGGTTTATCGAACTCAGGGAGGAAGAGGTCAAAGATATCCCTCTCATGCAACCCTGCAACCACAAAGCAAGAAGTCTCTTGTGTCCCCAACACACCTAATAGGTGCACTAGTTCGGCGAAGAGATAGTGAAATACAGGTGGTATGAATAAGTATAAGTAGTAGCAATGGTGCCAGAAAATAGCTTGCTGGCGTGTAGTTGATGGTGGTAGTATTGCAGCAGTAGTAACGCAGTAAAACAGTAAACAAGCAGCGATAGCAGTATTTAGGAACAAGGCCTAGGGATTAGACTTTCACTAGTGGACACTCTCAACATTGATCACATAACAGAATAGATAAATGCATACTCTACACTCTTGTTGGATGATGAACACATTGCGTAGGATTACACGAACCCTCAATGCCGGAGTTAACAAGCTCCACAATTCAATGTTCATATTTAAGTAACCTTAGAGTGTAAGATAGATCAATACGACTAAACCAAGTACTAACGTAGCATGCACACTGTCACCTTCATGCTAAGAAAGGAGGAATAGATCACATCAATATTATCATAGCAATAGTTAACTTCGCAATCTACAAGAGATCATGATCATAGCATAAACCAAGTACTAACACGGATGCACACACTGTCACCATTACACCGTGCAGGAGGAATAAAACTACTTTAATAACATTGCTAGAGTAGCACATAGATAAATTGTGATACAAATACATTGCAATCATAAAGAGATATAAATAAGCACTTCACTATGCCATTCATAACAGTGAATAAGTATTCTGTGAAATATAGCCTAAGAGACCCACACGGTGCACACACTGTCACCTTTACACACGTGGGACAAGGAGTCTCCGGAGATCACATAAGTAAAATTCACTTGACTAGCATAATGACATCTAGATTACAAGCATCATCATATGAATCTCAATCATGTAAGGCAGCTCATGAGATTATTGTATTGAAGTACATAGGAGAGAGATGAACCACATAGCTACCGGTACAGCCCCGAGCCTCGATGGAGAACTACTCCCTCCTCATGGGAGCAGCAGCGGTGATGAAGATGGCGGTGGAGATGGCAGCCGTGTCGATGGAGGAGCCTTCTGGGGGCACTTCCCCGTCCCGGCGGCGTGCCGGGACAGAGACTCCTATCCCCCAGATCTTGGCTTCGCGATGGCGGCGGCTCTGGAAGGTTTCTGTGGGTTTTGTCGAACGTATCAGGGTTTTCGCGACGGAGGCTTTAAATAGGCGAAGAGGCGGCGCAGGAGGGTCGAAGGGGTGCCCACACCATAGGGTGGCGCGGCCCCCCCTAGCCGCGCCGGCCTAGGGTTTGGTGGGCATGTGCCCCCTCCCTGGTGGCTCTCGGGTGTTCTGGATGCTTCCGGGCAAAATAGGAACCTGGGCGTTGATTTCGTCCAATTCCGAGAATATTTGTTTACTAGGATTTCTGAAACCAAAAACAGCACAAAACAGCAACTGGCACTTCGGCATCTTGTTAATAGGTTAGTTCCAGAAAATGCACGAATATGACATAAAGTGTGCATAAAACATATAGATAACATCAATAATGTGGCATGGAACATAAGAAATTATCGATACGTCGGAGACGTATCAGGGTCCCATCCCGGCGGGATCTGAACGCGACCGGCGGCTGCAGCCTCCGATGCACCGGCGGAGGCGGCGGCGACGTCCGTTGAGGGGATGGCGGCGACGTCCGTTGAGGGGACGGCGTCGAAGAGGGAGGCGTCGCGCTTGGAGCCGACGGCACCGTGGACGATGGGATTGGCATTCTCCTTGTCCATCTCGCCGGCAGAGGAGAGGGAGAGGGAGAGGGTTTTTTGCTTTGGAGAAGATGATGGGACGTGAGAGAGGCGGCGTTGCGTAGGCGAGTGAGAGTGACAGAGATAGTGGGAGGAGGCGTCTATAAAGGCAAGGGGTGGTTAATGCGACCCGCGTCCTACGCGTCCACCGCTGCACGTCTGCACGTCTTGGACTTCTGCAATGCGCCACGCGTCCACGATTGCACGTCTTCGACTTCTGCACCGCGACCGGCGTCTACGCGTCAAATATTGCACATCTTTCATTTCTGCACCGCAACACGCGTCCTCGAGTCTAACCCTGGAAATTTAGATATACTCAGGTATAACCTCGAGCATTATACTAGCATTTTTTGTGTGCTCAGTTTTCCCCTTGAGTGCTAATACTGGCTAGTGCAATATGCTCAGTTTTACCCTCAAGTAGCTGGTCAACAGACAGTCAACAAATGGGATTAACTAGTTAAATGAGTCATTTAATGTGCAAAAATTCCGAAAAATAGTGGCACATACTCATGGAGTCTTCACCACAAATTGCCAGTTCTCAAAACATAGATAAGTCATAGATAAATCAAGTTTTACCACAAATTGCCACTTCTCAAAGGCCTTCTCAAATCACCTAGTAGCTATGAAGGTGCATGGTTTTCCACAATAAGCCCTTCCCAAAACAGCTTTCCCCAAAACATACTTTGTCTAAATGAGGCCACAATTCTCACACTCATGTATATTTGTATTGCAAATAGTTTGAGATAGGCCAAGATGGGTTTTATTCTACAAAACACGCATTTTCCATTTTTTAAATCTCATATTTGAATCCCTTAGTCTGTTTATTACATAGGTGCCCTTGGTTTCTTGATACTACTCAGTTTTGCCCTCTCCCTCCACAAATTCTCTCACACGTGCAACATTGCCCTGATTGGTCTAGCCCATGTCACGCGGATCGTGCCCGCCGACCGTTGATCGTATGATCTAACGGGCAGGATAACCCCTCTCTCTCTCTGTCGGCGGTTACCTTCCACTCTCTAAGTTTGCTAAATGGCAGTTTTCTGTATTTATTTTCACGCGCTAAAAATTATAAACTCTTTTAGGCATTACTTTTCACGCAAAAAATGATAAACCATCACCGATTTGTTGTAGCCATAAATTTTCACGCAAAAAATGATAAACCGTCACCGATTTGTTGTAGCCATTAATTTTCACGAAAATCCCAAATGATAAACCATCACCGATTTGTTGTAGCCATTAATTTTCACGCAAAAAATGATAAACCATCACCAATTTGTTGTATCCATTACCTTTCACACAAAAAATGATAGACCATCACCGATTTCTTGTAGCCATTACTATTCACGGTAAAAATGATAAACGAACCAATCTATCTATCTCTGTATTTGAAGTTTGGAAGGGTTCACCATCTACTTATGTTAACCTTCGAGGTTTTGACCTGAAAACAAATGGGTATTATAAAGGGAAATAAAAGTTCAAAAAATGTAAAAACGAAACAATCTACCTATCTTTGTATAGAAGATCGTCTGTATGATTTTTGAGGTCATTTAGAGAAGGTAGAAAAAAATCCCTTTTGAGAAGGTCGAAAAAACCTAACTTGTTACAAAAGCTGGTTTCAGTGAGACCTAACCAAATTTGGCATACATTATGCCATATCTATAACAACAAGGAATATCTAAAAGGGAAAGTTTCACAAAATTTGAAATTTATGGCGAAAATGATGCCATACATGATGCTGTTTTTCGAGGTTTTGTGACCTGAAAATCAATTGGATATTATAAAGGGAAATAAAAAGTTCGAAAAATATAAAAATGAAACAATCTATCTATCTATGTATAGAAGATCAGCTGTATGAAATTTGAGGTCATTTAGAGGAGGTAGAATAAATCACCTTGTTAGAAAAGCTGGTTTCAGTGAGACGAAACGGCATGCGTTTAAGCAAAGTGATTTTTTCGAACATCTCCAAATGATCCCAAATTTGCCATACATGATACCATACGTGTAACAACAAGGAACCCTATCTAAAAAGTGTCAAAAAAGTTTGCCCAACCGTATAACTCTATCAAAAAGAACATCACCATGGCGCTAGTATAATTTTGGGCTTAGTTACAAACTTTCGTTACCTAACCTTCAACACGAAACTTGTTTCAAATCACTTTTGGCGTACAAGAAACAAATCCCTCCTTGATTCGAGCACCACAGCCTCCAAACTTTGCCGATGCCGATATCGGCATGGTCAGAACGGCTATGCTCGACGCCACTGCTAGGTCACCGTCGGGATGCACCCTCAATCCCGTCCCTTCATTCGATCACTGACACACCAGAGATACCACCGAGGCCAATGCCGAACGTACATGCTGATGCCAATGCCGAACATGCATCCACGCCGATGTGGGCACGGCCACGCCGCCCCGCTATGTTGGATGCCACAGACCACCGCGAGGTCTTTCCCTTCGCCACCACACTCTTCTAGCACCCATCTATACACGCCAGAAAGGAGAGACACTAGTTTTCTCTACATTGCTCGCGTTCGTGTCGGACACGGTCAGTCAAAGTTTTGAGGTAGTCGTCGATGTCGTTGACCATTTCTTCTCTTCTTTGCATGGTTAAACGCGTCTAGTTCATATCTATCTAATGCGTCTGGTCTCGCCTCATGCAGTTCTTTGTGGACGTCGATCTCATCTCGGCACTCCGCAGGCCACCTCCTCCGTGCCATCACTGTAGAGCTCCGTTTAAAAATCTATTCCTAACCGTGTATTGCCCCTTGTATCAGCGCCATGGCCCACTTGTCATTCGATATACCGAAGCCCCACTCGTGCGTGTTTTGGTCAGGGATACAGCGATGCTTACGGTCAAACAAAGATGGATGGTCTGACGTGTCTTTGCGGGCTCTACGTGGCCCCACTAGTCAGAAGATAACGGTCAACCGTCGGGCAACCGGTCACATAAAGATTCGTGATGGTTTCAGACAAGGTCTTGGGGAAAACTGAGGAAAAACTAAGGAGCTGGGGAAAACTGAGCACAACTAAGGAACCGAGGGCACGAAAATAGAAATCCCTTAAGATTTAGGGATCATCGATCGAGTGCACACACACATTATTAGAGAGGCACCCGCGCCTTTGCGCATAAAGTGCATGCGTATATATAAGTGTGTTTTGGCCACCAACGATATATATATAGATCGAGAGAGAAAGAGATTGAACTATATATATTTATCCCCAAGAATATGTTCAGATATATATTGAAATATATGCACGAATGATATGTGCAAGGTATGCCATGCGCTCATGCACACTAATTATATATATATTATGAGGCAACTTAATCAAATGTGTTTTCATTCGAGAGAACTTATCAAGATTCAAGTTAATTAATTTATCAACGCTAATTAGTTGGTCGCTTGCTTGATGCGCAATTAAGTGTCGTTGGCCTATATATATATGTAGGGTTTAATTAGGGTTTAGGGTTTAGGATTAGCTAGCTAGGGTTTTAGGGTTAGGGTTAGGGTTAAGGTTAATTAATTAGGGTTTAGGGTCTAGGGTTTAGGGTTTAGGGTTTAGGGTTTGGGGTTTAGTGTTTAGGGTTTAGGGTCTAGGGTTAGGGTTTAGGGTTTAGGGTTTAGGGTGTAGGGTTTAGGGTTTAGGGTTTAGTGTTTAGGGTGTTATATTAGGGTGTACGTTTAGGGTATAATTAGGGATTAGGGATTAGGGTTTTAGGGTTTAAGGTTTAGGGATCATCGATCGAGTGCACACACACATTATTAGAGGCACCCGCGCCTTTGCGCATAAAGTGCATGCATATATATATAAGTGTGTTTTTTGGCCACCAACGATATATATATAGATCGAGAGAGAAAGATTGAAATATATATATTTATTCCGAAGAAAAATGTTCAGATATATATTGAAATATATGCACAAATGATATGTGCAAGGTACGTATGCCATGCGCGCATGCACACTAATTGTATATATATTATGAGGCAACTTAATCAAATGTGTTTTCATTCGAGAGAACTTGTCAAGATTCAAGTTAATTAATTTATCAGTCACGCTTAGCTAATTAGTTGGTCGCCTGCTTGAGGCGCAATTAATTAAGTGTCATTGGCCTATATATATATATATATATATATATATATATGTAGGGTTTAATTAGGGTTTAGGGTTTAGGGTTAGCTAGCTAGGGTTTTAGGGTTAGGGTTAAGGTTAATTAATTAGGGTTTAGGGCCTAGGGTTTAGGGTTTAGCAGGGTTTGGGGTTGGGGTTTTGGGTTAGGGTTTAGGGTTTAGGGTTTAGGGTGTAGTGTTTAGGGTTTAGGGTTTAGTGTTTAGGGTGTTAATTTAGGGTGTACGTTTAGGGTATAATTAGGGATTAGGGATTAGGGTTTTACGGTTTAAGGTTTAGGGATCATCGATCGAGTGCACACACACATTATTAGAGGCACCCGCGCCTTTGCGCACAAAGTGCATGCGTATATATAAGTGGTTTTTTTGGCCACCAACGATATATATATAGATCGAGAGAGAAAGATTGAAATATATATATTTATCCCCAAGAATATGTTCAGATATATATTGAAATATATGCACAAATGATATGTGCAAGGTATGCCATGCGCACATGCACACTAATTGTATATATATTATGAGGCAACTTAATCAAATGTGTTTTCATTTGAGAGAACTTGTCAAGATTCGAGTTAATTAATTTAACAGCGCTAATTAGTTGGTCGCCTACTTGATGCGCAATTTAGTGTCGTTGGCCTATATATATGTAGGGTTTAATTAGGGTTTAGGATTAGCTAGCTAGGGTTTTAGGGGTAGGGTTAGGGTTAAGGTTAATTAATTAGGGTTTAGGGTTTAGGGTTTGGGGTTTGAGGTTTGGGGTTTAGGGTTTAGGGTCTAGGGTTTAGGGTTTAGTGTTTAGGGTGTTTAGGGTGTACGTTTAAGGTATAATTAGGGATCATGGATTAGAGTTTTAGGGTTTAAGGTTTAGGGATCATCGATCGAGCTAGTGCACAGACACATTATTAGAGGCACCCGCGCCTTTGCGCATAAAGTGCATGCGTATATATATAATAAGTGTGTTTCTTGGCCACCAACGATATATATAGATCGAGAGAGAGATTGAAATATATATATATATATATATCCCCAAGAATATGTTCAGATATATATTGAGATATATATATGCACGAATGATATGTCCATGGTATGCCATGCGCGCATGCACACTATGTATATATATTATGAGGCAACTTAATCAAATGTGTTTTCATTCGAGAGAACTTGTCAAGATTCAAGTTAATTAATTTATCAGCGCTAATTATTTGGCCTATATATATGTAGTGTTTAATTAGGGTTTAGGTTCTAGGGTTAGCTAGCTAGGGTTTTAGGGTTAGGGTTAGGGTTAATTAGGGTTTAGGGTCTAGGGTTTAGTACGTGTTTAGGGTTTAGGGTCTAGGGTTAGGGTTTAGGGTTTAGTGTTTAGGGTTTAGGGTTTAAGGTCTAGGGTTTAGGGTTTAGTGTTTAGGGTGTTTAGGGTGTACGGTTAGGGTATAATTAGGGATTAGGGTTTTAGGGTTTAAGGTTTAGGGATCATCGATCGAGTGCACACACACATTAATTATTAGAGGCACCCACGCCTTTGCGCATAAAGTGCATGCGTATATATATATATATATATATAAGTAAGTTTCTTGGCCACCAAAGGTATATATATCTAGAGAGAGATTGAAATATATTTAGGGTTTATGGTTTAGGGTTTAGGGTTCAGGGTCAGGGGTTGGGGTTTAGGGTTTAGGGTCTAGCGTTTAGGGTTTAGGGTATATGGAGTAGTGTTTAGGGTTTAGGGTCTAGGGTTTAGTGTTTAGGGTGTTTAGGGTGTATGCTTAGGGTATAATTAGGGATTAGGGTTTTAGGGTTTAAGGTTTAGGGATCATCGATCGAGTGCACACACACATTATTAGAGGCACCCGCGCCTTTGCGCATAAAGTGCATGCGTATATATATAAGTGTGTTTCTTGTCCACCAACGATATATAGATCGAGAGATAGAGATTGAAATCCCCAAGAATATGTTCAAATATACGCACACACATGAATTATTAGAGGCACCCGCGCCTTTGCGCATAAAGTGCATGCATATGTGTGTTGTTCTGGCCACCAACGATAGATCGAGAGAGATAGATAGATTGAAATCCCCAAGAATTAGAGGACCCCTTGCACAAGTGTTGGCCATCTATATATAATATGAATCCCAATAATGTTCATACATGATAGGGCATATGTGTGAAGCAATTTTTTTTCGAGAACTTGTAAAGATTCAAATTTATCAGTGCTAATGGAAACTAGTGCACATTAGAGGACCCCCTCTTACACGTGTTGGCCATCTATGTATAGTTTGAATCCAAATAATGTTCATACATGATAGGCTATATGTGAATCAATTTTTTCTTCCAAGAACTTGTCAAGATTCAAATTTATCGGTGCTAATGGAAACTAGTGCGCACTAGACGAGCCCCTTGCGCAAGTGCTGGCCATTACATATAGTTTAAAACTCAAGAATGTTCATACATGATAGGCCATATGTGCAAAGGAATTTTTTTTCCCGTGAACTTGTCAAAATTCAAGTTTATCGGTGCAAATGGAAACTAGTCCAAAAAATTACATAGAGGTCCAAGAGAACTAACTAATAGGACCTGCAACTTTACAAAAAGGACCCCAAAACATATAGAAGAAAATCAATCGAGTCCTTCTGGACCGCACATCAGATCTCTGCTCCACATCCTTTCCAGCAACTCCGTCGCCGGGGATGCACCACTTGGGACGGTGTCGCCGGTAGTCGCCAGGACGAAGGAGAAGAAGGGCCTCAGCAACGGCACATTGGCTCTGAGAAGGGCCACTGAAAGGCCAAGATGTTCACGGGCAAGACGGATGACGCCGTCGTATGCCCCGAGCTTGTGAACGTTAGCAGCTTGACTTCCCCATTGACCAGATCTGAAGCACTGACCAAAGAAAGCCTCACCGTTAGCGCCATCACCTTGATGGCACCAGATCGGGGTTTGGCCGGCAAGATCCGCCAGATTCACCGTAGGCCAGATCTGAAGCCGATGACGAGATCCCCGACTCCATTGCGCCATTCTGCTCATGGGAAACACTGGATCTAAGCTTACAACAACATGAACTCCCTCGGATCCAAATTAACTGACTCAACTTTGCTTATCTAAATATGGATGTATCCACACATGTTTTTACTCGAGATACATACACGTCTAAGGAAAGTTGAATCAATTAATTTAGTTCGGAGGGTGTACGATATACAGAGAGAAGTCGGCCTCGTCTCCGGCCGGCGAGGCTGCCGGAGAGAAGGGGGAGAGGAGCCAGGGGAGTGGGAGAGACTCGAGAGAGAAAGAGAAGAGGAAGAAATGAGAGCTCCCTGGGGAAGAACATTATTTTTGTCGTTCTGCTCGTAGCTTGAAACTGAAAATTTCGGCCACGCGCCAAATCATCCTGCCGCATCCATTCGAAAATCCCGTGACCAGTTTTACCCTTTTAACCCTGGTACGGAAGCTACAACCCACCGACCATGGAGGGCTCATTCGGTAACAATGAAATATCTTGCCTAGATCCCGAACCCTCCCCACAGGCCCACACCCACCCACCAACCATTCGCCCCATTAGCTCAAAAATACTCTCACGCGCCAAAGCTCTGACTCTCTACAGTACTACTAGATCTGCTTCGCCGCCGGCATACTCCTCCACAGCGTAGCCTTGATCGTGTTGGCTGTCCACCCACCTGATCCGCTCCCCCGCCGC